>NC_083282.1:86544874-87286124 GCF_963506605.1 Zootoca vivipara | reverse complement strand
CTCTCATGAAACCAGGACCGGCAGACGAGGAGATTCATTTCTGCTTTGCACTTACATTAGGATCCCGGTGCTGTTATCTTGCACTCTCTTTCCCTTCCCCCCCCTTTTTTGTCTTCAAGCCAAAGGATCACAAATTGTCATCGCAAATCACAACATGTCAATATCGCTAATGAAGCAGAAGATTCCCAGCATGCAGTAGAATTAAAGAACATTGAACCGCCAACCTGATGTCTTTCTCTCTGAAGAAAAGAAAAGAAAAGGGAACCTACCTCCCATACAGTACCTGGAAGCTCTTTTTGTGGGGGGGGGGGAGTTGTGAAGGAACAAAACTGCTGACCTTCAAGCTACTATTCATTTGAAGCACAGACATTTGAGGCAGTTCTGATATCCCGTCATGTGGATAAAGAGATCACACACACACCCCTTTTTGGATCAAACCCGTTCGCAGTTTATCATTGGGGGAATCCAATCAAAACAACAATGCTAAATATTGATTCTTTTTTACAGCTTTATCTTAATGAAGCGCACGTTCCTTTAGTAATTAGCTTTTAGAAGTTTTCTCCAAGTTAATGTGGTGTTTGATGCTGCTAAATCTGAAGGAGCCCTGCCACAGATGAAAGAGTCTTTGATAACCCAGCCAATCTCTTATCTCTCCCTTGTCCAAAGAGACAATTCGCCAACAGAACTGTGAATGCAATGCAGATTATTCAGCCAGATTGCAATGGCAGCGCAGTAAGATGCTGCAGAAACGGCTGCATGCCACACTTAAGCCCCATTGCAGCCCTCTCCAAGTGTTATTTCCACGTAAATTAAAATCTATGGGGCAGGTGTGGTGATAGGCATGCCAGCTTGGGATAGGGAAGAAATCTGAGGCAGTTCGCATTTAAAGGTGAGCCCCACCCCCCTACACCTCTTAGAAACTTCAGTGATTAACTGGTATATGAAAAGCTGTGATAAATAATAGAATGAATAATAATAATTTTTTAAAAACAGCACTTTCCAAAGCACTTTGCAACCTGAAACACACACATTCTTCAAAATTCACACTTACAAATCTTGCAGTGCCATTCCCCAGCCATGCAATAGGTACAACAGATGCATATACTAGGATATAAAGTGTGCATAGAAATGTGTATATATTAATGAAAATAGCATACAAACTGCATTATGTAAAGGGAAATTGCTTTGCCAAAATGTGAATATTGAGAGAAATTCACACTAAAGTGCTAGCCATTGGGTTCATAGTATTGCATCATTTGTAGATATAGCATGCGACTTGTTATAAGAAACTTGGAATCCAACACAGCTAGCAAGAAAAAACAGTAAATTAGATAGATCACTTTTTGTTGTTGTTAATGGGAAAATCTTGGTGAGGTTATTTCTTTTTTTAAAAAAAAAATGTTCCCAGGTAAAAATGATTATTTTTAAAAAATCTAGCAGCTGCATCTTTTTCTGATCCCATGAATAGGAAGATAAGCATCCAGGTTTTCTGTCTGCTTGCTTTTTTTTTTTTAAAAAAAACACCAACTAACAATCTAAATAACCAGAATAATATTAAGCTTCTGACTTTCCTGATGATTAAGGTTTGGAAGCATGGCACTCTCTGTTGAACAAACTGCCCACTTCCAGAACAGAACAGATTTGTCCTGGGATAAATAGCTTGTATTCAATGTTGTGTAAAGCAGGTCATTCCATCATTGCAGAGACTTCTCCCAGCACAATGGAACAATCTCCCTCTCTCCTCCCTCTACGCACCTCCTAAATCTGTTCAGGGGGCTCCAATCTCCAATCCTCCAGAGCACATTTGGTGGTGGCATGGGGTAAATGTGGGAAAGTAGGGGGGGATCCCATTGCATCAGTGCTAATCCTTGCACGAGTGCAAGTATAAGAGCAGTTTGACAGTGGAACGGACTATGGCGAAAAGTGGTAGACTCTCCTTCTCTGTTTAAGCAGAATTTGGATAACCGTAAGTCAGGGTGTCTTTAGCTGTGATTCCTGCACTGCAGGGAGTTGAAATAAATGAGACTTAGGGTCCCTTCCAAGTCTACATCTCTATGATTCGATTTAATACATGCTGCTTAATACCTCCGAAACATACATGCAATGACTGAGTGATTTATTGTGTGCTTGGGGGCTTCATGGTATACACAGAGCTCCTTTGATCACAAGTGCTTTCCCACTAATTCAATGGATCGGGTCTGCATGATTGTCCATTTTTAGGTTTATGACTCACCAGAACACACGGAGCTCTGGATCAGGGTGAATGGGTGCATAACCTGTGAATTTATAACCGCAAGTCGCAGGCATAATTTGTCACGTCCAACCGGGAGTTCTCAGCGTGATGGGGAACCATTTTTCAAAAGGTACAGAAGCACACCAAAGCTATTTTAAAGGCCCTGCGCACCTACACAATTAGATAACGCTTAACATGTGTGCATCTGATGGGCCATCATTTATGTGATAGGATCCATCAGGGCCCAGGAGCTGAGCTGTCATTGCAAAGCCATGCATAAGCTAAGCGGAGAGCATTTCGGGCAAATACATCTTACTCCGGAACTTTATCTACATCAACATTTGCTCCAATTATAACTAATTGGACACATATTGCATTTTCATAGCATCTAATTTTCTATTGATTTTAACGGGGCTGCTGCTGTTTTGTCGAATAGAGCAGTATCTGGTATCAGTCGCTGTTTAAAAATGCTGAGTACACTGCCCTGGATGGGATTATGCAGTCAGCAGATGTTTGAAACCCCTTTAATTGTTTGCTTTATCAAATGCAGAAACTGTAGTGGCAGTGAACAGCTCCTTTGCTTTTATTGTACCTTGGCTTTTACAAGTGAGGGGTGGAGGCATGGAGGAGAGAGAGAGAGAGAGAGAGAGAGAGAGAGAGAGAGAGAGAGAGAGAGAGAGAGAGAGAGAGAGAGAAAGAAAGAAAGAAAGAAAGAAAGAAAGAAAGAAAGTTGTGAAGAAGGATGTTTCAGCAAGTCATTCTTTGCAAATTCCCATGCAAACCGAACTGACCCACACCCTCTCAACTAACAGAATTGGACTGCAATTATTCTTCAGATTTCACACTTCACTGTATTTTGCAATGCACTCCTTGGCTTGGAAATGCACTGAAATGTTTTTAAGTCTATATTAGATTTAAAAACATTTATATGGATTAAAACAGAATTAAAATATAACCGTAACACCTCAGTCAGCCATGCAATACACTTGAAGAAACAAAGTCACTTATGCTGTGCTCCAAAGTCCTGCAAGAGCAGATGTAACTTAAACCATGAATGAACCTAAAGTGGAGGAGACAGACCTATCTGAAAGCCTTGGGTAATAATGCTCTTCGAGGTGCTTCCTATTATTATTATTATTATTATTATTATTATTATTATTATTATTATACGCCATATACCCTGAGGTCTCAGGGCGGCTCACAGAATAAAATCAAAATATAAAACCACAAAATACATAACCAAAATAAACACTAGCCCCCCTAACACAATAACTCCCCTTCATTCAAAGCCCCCTGAGCACCAAAAAAATGTGCTGCCGGTATATAGATAAGAAGTATTTATCTGAGGATAAATGTACTTTTCCTTATGTACTTTGGATGGAAATTCATGACTTTGTTCCTGCCCAGCTTCCCCCAAGTCCAACAGGGCTTAGAAAGGGGTGGGGAAAAGGTCTCGGTGGACTGCCATCTAAAGGGGCTAGCAAACCCTTCTGCCACAGAGCCAGAGAACCATATTGGCCACTGCCCTGAGAAAAACTGTAGCTGGAATTCCATGCAATGCTTTCCCTAACTTGAGCATGCAACAGGGAGTTCATCGCTTCAAGAAATCTCCAAAATTACTTTGTTGTAGGGGAAAGATTCAGGACGCAGCTTCGAGCAACCAGCTTGACGCTTCAGACTGCACAATATCTTTTTCTGCCCTTAAGCCATGGGCTTCCTTCTTCACTGCCTTCACTTGCCCAAGGTCTCCTGTTCTAGGAATCTGTTCTGCTTATTCTTTCCTGTTGCCCCTTATAGTTAGAACACATTCGAAGTACAGTACTTTTTTGCTCTGCTCAGTCAAACAGGAATGGGGCAGAAATTCAGTACAGTTCGCATTTTGATGCCAATAGACCCAATTCATTCTTCCTAAGCCAATGTGCAAACTGAAATGCAGCTGTCCCTTGTCATCTTTTGCTTTCCCAAATTTGGCACTGCAGTTTCCCCAACTCAGGAATGTGCATCTCGAAAGCATGCATAAAAATGCAGCTATTGGGGGGGGGGAGCATACACAATGTTTGCATTCTCCTGAGGGAGAAGTGCTTGCAAAAAATGTGTAAAAGCAGGCAGAATTGCATTCAGAAATGCAATGCTAGGATAAATGTGTACTAAAATGCTGGTGAGTCTCCCTTTTTATATATTAAAAAAATGCAGACTGATGCAGAAATGTCAGGAACTGAACTTTAGAATGGAAAAAATGAGAAACACAAGATTATGAAATTGACAGATTAGCCCATTTCTATGTTCAAAAGCCATTCTTACTTTTTTTTTAAAAAAAACCCTCTATGGTTTAATCCCTACTCAACTGAAGCAAAAAAATAGACATTTGCTCATATTCATCATTGGTTCCCTCACTGCAAACTGTCTGTCCCTTCTCTCTCTGTCTCGCTGTTGTTTTCCCCTTACTGAAATATATACTGTAACCTCCATGGGGGCAGAGACCTGTCTTTTTGCTTCTGTTCCTCGTTACACTGTTGACACAACAACAATTATAATCACAACAAGTTAACTCTGAGCAGTCACCCAATTAATTCAGCTACCTCTCATCCCAATCTGGAGACTCATTTCAGAAGCGCTCTCTCTCTCTTTCTTTCTCTCTCTCTGTGTCACACACACAAACACAAAATTGTGACAATTGTTAATTGTTTCTGGAGACCTTTCTCAAGTGCAGAGTAAAGGTAAAGGTAAAGGGACCCCTGACCATTAGGTCCAGTCGTGACCGACTCTGGGGTTGCGCGCTCATCTCACATTATTAGCCGAGGGAGCCGGCGTATAGCTTCCAGGTCATGTGGCCAGCATGACAAAGCCGCTTCTGGCAAACCAGAGCAGCACATGGAAACGCCGTTTACCTTCCTGCTGTAGCGGTTCCTATTTATCTACTTGCATTTTTGACATGCTTTCGAACTGCTAGGTTGGCAGGAGCTGGGACCAAGCAACGGGAGCTCACCCCGTCACAGGGATTCGAACCGCCGACCTTCTGATCAGCAAGCCCTAGGCTCAGTGGTATAACCACAGCGCCACCTGAGAAAGACTGGGTACTCTACAGCAATTATCTATAGTTTTTAAATGTAAACGGCTTTAAATGTAAATGTCCAGAATGACTTTTAAGAAGCGGTGATTTGCCACCTGATGAATCTTTAATCCCATCTTTTGGTTAATTATTAAAACGAATAACAAAATATTTTGGCCCATAATAGAAAGAGGCATGCGCTTAACCATGCTGACTAACAGCCTGATCCTAAGACATGTTGCACCAGCAGAAAAATCTTTCGCGCGACGTGAAACAGCTGCTACACTCACAGATGGAAAGCATAAATAAAAAGCCTCTAAAAGCGCTTCTGTTTTTATCTTGTATTTTCATGTTGCGAACCGCTCTGAGATCTGTGGGGAAAGGGCGGTATATAGAAAGATAAATAAATGACATAAACAATGGCTTCAGCGTGATGTCAAATTCCACCCGTTGAAATTAATTGACCTAAGTAAATCTTGTCTATTAGCTTCCATGGGTCTACTCTGAGAGAGACTACCATGGAACGCTGTCCTGTTAAGGTTACAAGAAAAGGTCCTTGAAAACAGCTGATGCCGGGGACCGAACCCAGAAGTTTCTGCAGCCAAAGCCACTGAGCTTTGCTCCATTTTCTCAGAGGGCAAAGGCGCTTGGGTCAGGTCTCCCTCTCTGTATGCCAATCAAAATGCAACATGCAATCTCCATTAATTCCACTGGAGATTGTGTGCAAACAGAAATCCACTGCACTGTGATTTGATGCTTTAGCTCTATACCAGCCCAGCAAGGCCCATGCAAATCAAAGAAAATTTTGCTTTTGACTTCATTATTATCTGTTTTGCTTAAGGACAAATGTCTGGAACAGAGAGAGAGGGGGAAATCAGAGATGACTTTTCAGTGCTGACTCAGCCAAGCTACACAACAAGAAGAGCTAAGACCCAACCCATAACTTCTGAATCTGTTCAAAAGGCTTATTATTCTTCAACGCCGATAAAACCTTAATACCAAGATGCTCAGCTTTTTAATAAACGTGTCAACAAAAGAGCAAAGCAAATTGATGGGGGCCTTCCCGAGGAATAAATTCCCATTTCAAACAGTCCAGAGGAATGCAGAGCATGAAATCAGGAGCAGCCTAGACGATGGCTTTGCTGCTCTTTGCAAAAACGGCCAAATGGACGTTTCAGTCTTATTACTTCCAAGAAAGCACCTGCCCTAGTTAAAAAGGCAGTGTGGTTGAATAAAATGTATCTGAGGTCACAACTTTGCAAGAATCATAATCGCAGGAAGGAGCGTATCTTCTGCCTTTAAATTAATTAAGAAGATGCGAGTTTTCATTAAAAGGATATGTGCAAAAACCTGCCCCCATACTCCTGCCCATTCAATAATTAGTAGTTAGACATTTTTTCTTTGTGGCTGGACCACAAAGAAGGCTGATCGCCGAAGAATTGATGCTTTTGAATTATGGTGCTGGAGGAGACTCTTGAGAGTCCCATGGACTGCAAGAAGATCAAACCTATCCATTCTTAAGGAAATCAGCCCTGAGTGCTCCCTGGAAGGACAGATCGTGAAGCTGAGGCTCCAATACTTTGGCCACCTCATGAGAAGAGAAGAATCCTTGGAAAAGACCCTGATGTTGGGAAAGATTGAGGGCACTAGGAGAAGGGGACGACAGAGGACAAGATGGTTGGACAGTGTTCTCGAAGCTACGAACATGAGTTTGACCAAACTGCGGGAGGCAGTGCAAGACAGGAGTGCCTGGCGTGCTCTGGTCCATGGGGTCACGAAGAGTCGGACACGACTAAACGACTAAACAACAACAGACATTTTTTCAGCAAGGAATATACAAAACTGTGGGTGGTATTCAACTAATACTTCCCAACAAAGCAAGGATTTACATTTGTGCAACAGGACTTCCACCCCCGCTTCTTCCTCTGCAACTGCCATGCACCCTCCCCAAATCTTCTCCAGAGAGTTGGGGGAACCCCTATAACAGATTTGGGGGTCATACAGGGGAAGGGGGAGAGAATGGTGTTGTACAAGCAGAAATCTTTGCTCTGACTAAACTGTGCTCTATTTTCACATTTTCTTTGGGGTCTGAATTCTCCAATATGCTTTTATTGGTTATCCTGATTTGGGGAGAGAGACCATACCTAGAATGCTAGGAACCAGTTTAGCTGATCATCAATGCCACAAATTAGATGTTTTTGCACAAGCCAAGGCAAACCTTGAGCTCAGAGACTACCTCTCCTCCTTCACTGCAACATTTCTTATGTTGGTATGTTAACTTACTTTGTTTCGAATAAACCACCGTTTCCTGAGCTTGTATGTAAAAAGGAACTGTAATCTGTTCTGAAGTGGGAGCTTCCTACCTCCTCCTCTTACTGCGGCTTGCTCGTGGTCATCTGAGCCATAGAAGTTCTCAGGTTTAAGTCCTAACATCTATGACTAAAAAGTTTACATACAGCATGGATCCTTGTGCAGCCCAAACAGCACACAAGAAGGAGGTAGCAGCAGCCTTAGGGAAACCCAACCAGATAGTCTATAGAAAAATATCCTAAAAGCTTAAGGGAGGAAAGTCCTAAGTCAGAGGAGAACTCACAGATACAAAGAGGACCAGGCATACTCAGAGGCCATAGAATGCTGGCTGTTAGAGGAGCAGAAAACTGGGAGAGAGTGGGAATGAAATGGAGTATTCTGGGAAAGGGTGTGGCTAGCTAGAACCCTGAACAGGAGCATTCCATGTGGAAACGTTTTGTTCCTAGTCCCCTGTTCTGATCCTTTCTATTTATACTGCATCTCCCTCTTTCCTCATTCTGACCTTCATTGAAGCTTCCTTTGGCTCCTCTCCTCCCTCCACAAATTGCCTGCCACTGCAGATGAGTTTCTGTCCATTTTGTGTGACCAGGTTTCTGCGATAGTGATAGAAGGGTTCCTGTGCCCTACAGGGCAACGTCCACCCTTCTATTCCCTGTAGGAAATGGAATGGGAGTTGGAAAGTCGGCACAGTTAGCATGCTACCAAAACACACCGTCTTGGAAACAGCTGGTGTTCAGCAGCGGTTGCTCAGGTCTGGTCGCCCAAATGCACATGGTGTTCACCTCATATTCTGACATCTCGAATGTTTGGAAAGGCATTCAGGACTTAGAGCTCAGGCATTCGATTGGAAAAGCGGCGATCTCTGGGCTTTGGAGTATCAGCATAGAGATCTGCAATTTGGACAGGAGTGACCAGTGCAGTGAGGCAGAGCTGCAGATCTGCTCTTCCTAGACACTGGCATTGCTACCACTTACTTGGATGGGAAGGGGCAGGCAGTCTGGCACTCCCACCAGTATGCCCATACAGTCTTGACCATGCCCCTACATTGCGCTCTCTGAAAACACCACCCAGGTAAGTGGCGGTGATGCCAGAGTAAGAAGGGCAGCTCTATAACCAGTGGAGGACCTACATTTGGGGGGCCCTGGAGCTTGAACTGTCATGGGGGGGCCCTTCACAACCATCAATGAGGTCTGGGTAACCGCTGTTATCTTCTTCAATGGGGTCAGATCACCACATCTTTACAACATCCATGCTACTGGCTCTCAACCTTTGGGACTGTTGATCTATAAACAGCAAAAAGTAAATCAATTTGAGTTGTTTGACTCTAACTGGGTCTACTAGACCCCAAAATTTTAAGCAATGTGGACTGAAGTCACTTCTGGGCCTCTGGAATTAGAGCCCCTGGAGCCATAGCTGCCAAGTTTTCCCTTTTCTCGCGAGGAAGCCTATTCAGCATAAGGGAAAATCCCTGTAAAAAAGGGATAACTTGGCAGCTATGCCTGGAGCTAAAGCTTCATTAGTTTCATATTAGATCCACCCTTCCCATGATCCTCCTGCCTTTCATCAAGTCACCATGTCCTGCAAATTCATTCAGGCTCTAATAGGAACATAGGAAACGGCTTTATCTTGAGTCAGACTACTGACCCATCGAGCTCAGCAGAATGACAGGCAGTGGCCCAGTCTTTCTGATGCAAAAGCCTTCTGCATAAAAAGCATGTGTTTTACCACTGGGTGTAGTTGCCTACAATTTCACATAGACCAGACACAGTCCTCCACTATCTTTAACCCAGCAGACTAGAGGTTCTACTTCCAGCTCCACCCAAGTACACAGAACAAGCTGAGATTCTACATAGGACGGCAGGATACCACCATTGTGGTGCTCTCCTGGCTGCGGCGGTGCTGCCGCTCATTGAGACCAGGATGGAGTAGGCAGTGGGGCAGGGCAGTGTTGAGGGTGGAGGGAGCCACCCAGGTAGCGGCAGGTGTAAGTGCACACACCTAAGTGCCCACCACTGCTCCCCCAGTGCTTCCCCCACCTTTGCCCTGCCCCATTCCTGGTGAGTGGCAGGGCTGCTACATCCAGAAGGGCCACATAGCATTGACAGCTCACCTTGCGAATCAAAACAGACACAACTGGCACAATATAGTGTTTTTGTTCCACTACAGCACAAACTTGCTCCTTGTCTGCATCCACCCAGAGGCAAAAGGGTTTAGTGGTGCATGCTCTACTCATCTCCTGCTTGGACCACTGCAATGCGCTCTACTGTATGTGGGGCTACCTTTGAAGGTGACCCGGAAACTACAACTAATCCAGAATGCGGCAGCTAGACTAGTGACTGGGAGCGGCTGCCGAGACCACATAACACCGGTCTTGAAAGACCTACATTGGCTCCCAGTACGTTTCTGGGCACAACTCAAAGTGTTGGTGCTGACCTTTAAAGCCCTAAATGGCTTCGGTCCAGTATACCTGAAGGAGTATCCGCCCGGACACAGGTCCAGCGCCGAGGGCCTTCTGGCAGTTTCCTCGCTGCGAGAAGCCAAGTTACAGGGAACCAGGCAAAGGACCTTCTTGGTAGTGGCACCCGCCTCCCACTAGATGTCAAAGAGAAAAGTAACTACCCGACTGTTAGAAGACATCTGAAGGCAGCCCTTTTTAGGGAAGCTTTTAATGTTTGACGCACGATTGTATTTTAATATTTTGTTGGAAGCTGCCCAGAGGGGCTGGGGAAACCCAGGCAGATGGGTGGGGTATAAATTACTTATTATTATTATTATTATTATTATTATTATTATTATTATTATTATTATTATAGCTGGTGCAGTAAACCATGTTGCACTTTACTATCAATGGTCAATATTCAAAGAACTGTGCAATGTTCCATGTTTCCCTATGACACAAAGGCAGCTTTGCAGGGACACTATGATAGTGTTGACAGTTGTTCTGCCATACTGGTTCAGGTGGAAATGACAGCCGGGCTCAAATACGGAAAATGCAATGTAGTAATCAAATAAGGAGCTGCCATATACCGCATTATGTCATAGGACGGTCTAAAATATTTCTGGCTATTCAGTGCAGCAGTGGTTCGTCAAAACACCAGCCAGATACCTTTCCTACAGAATCTTTCCTGCTAGCTAAAATCTGGGGATGCCGCAAATTTAACCCAAGTCCTCCTCCGTGTATAGCATGCATTTTATCCCCAGTGGCAGTGATCTTAATACAGAGAACGCCTCCCAAACAAACCAGCCTTTTCAAAAGGTTACCCAGCACAGATCTAACATCAAGACAGCCAGTTTCATGAGAACAGGAACCAGAGTTGATTTATGAAAGTGTTTTGGACGCAGTGCAGTCAACATTGATTGACTTCTCCAGCAGATTTTGATAGCTTGACCTGGTCTTGTAAATTATCCCACGTATGGTCATGTTACCATAAAATACACTGTGTCCTGAAAAAGCTTCAGAAAGTGAGTGGAAGGAGTGGCTGGAGTGAGACAGCGTCTGTACTTGTTTTGCAGCATTTAGGAGAGCAGCCCGAGAACACGGCGAGAAATCCATAGGAAATGTCAGTCGCGTAAATCAGCCATGGGGCTACCTTCCTTCAGTGACAGCTCTCCTTGACATCTTCACTAAGAGCCATGTCCTGTTTAGGCTGCTTTGTTTGGAGGAAGGGCTGTAGCTCAGTGGCGGAGCATCTGCTTTTCATACAGAAGGTCCCAGGTTCAATCCCCATTATCTCCAGGTCAGACTGGGAATTTCCTAGGGAGCCACTGCCAGTAATCAGTGTAGACCAGGTATCCCCAAACTTGGCCCTCCAGATGTTTTGGGACTACAATTCCCATCATCCCTGACCACTGGTCCTGTTAGCTAGGATGATGGGAGTTGTAGTCCCAAAATATCTGGAGGGCCGAGTTTGAGGGTGCCTGGTGTAGACAATACTGGTCTACATGGACCATTTGTCTGATTTCATGGAAGGCAGATTCTTGCTTACAGCTGTGGCAGAATCTCCTTCCTCCCCCTGGGAAATTTCACTAGCCCTTTTGCACCCTTCAAAGCCTCTCATGATACTTCTCTCATCCTAAGCAAAGCCCTATGAACTGGCAGTCAGTGGGACGCTGCCTCTGAACATAGGGCTGGTCAGCCCAGTCCCACATCCTTCTCATGATAAGGTGCCAGGGATGGGGAAATCTGTCAATTTTGGCTTCTCTCAGTTTTCCAACTTTAAATTCAGTTGTCCACATTTCCACATCAGTTTGTGGTGTGTGTGTGTGTGTGTGTGTGTGTGTGTGTGTGTGTGTATGCCCTCATGAAGATTCATCAGCATGTTAGTGCTATTTTCTCCTAATACAGTCATACCTCGATTTAAGTCTGCTGCAGTTTGAGTACTTTTGGTTTAAGTACTCCGCGGACCCGGAAGTGTTTACTTTCGGGTTCCGCAGTGCGCACATGCACGGAAGCGATCTGTGTGATCTGCGCATGCGCAGAAGCACTCTATCGGCTATCGCCCCTTCATTTAAGTACTTTTCAGGGAGTGAATGGCACCCCGGAACCAATTAAGTACTTAAACCGAGGTACCACTATATACATAATTTTTGCATGCACTTTTGCCTATGCACGTTTTTGCAAAGCAATTTTCATTAATATAATACATGCTTGCATTTTATTTTCATGGATAGACTCATTTCTTTGCACACTTTACCTGCTTACATGCATTTTTGTACACAAGTTACTTGTCCGGAGAACTGCGCTGCAAAATTCAGACAAGTGCAAATTTCAGAGGATGGCTAGCGTTTCAGTTGTTTCGGGAAGTGCAAACTGGGTTAGTTCACATTCAAATGTGAACTGAATTAAATGTCTCCCCCCTGCGTGGGTCCCACTGCAACTACTATGGAGCAAGCAGAGGATTATCTCTGAAGCAGGGTCTGCACACCTTCCTTTGCTGACGTCACTTCTGCAGGGCTCCCCCCCTACACACACACCTCCCTTTTCCCTGCTTAACTTTTGCTTGGACTTAAGCTCTTTCCAAAGAATGAACCTCTAACTTTTAACATCTCCGCCGAAGAAGTTAAAAAAAGAACGGTCGGTCATCCCAAGGCTTCAACTGAGAACGTGTGACTTTCACAATCGGGCTCTGGTGTCCTGTCCTTTTTGGAAATGAACTTTATTCTCGGTCGCTGTTAGCTCACCGGATTCCTCAGTCCCTGAAATGCCTCTGCCGATCTGCCTATGTAAGGCCTTGGCAGGAGTGGCTCCCGTCCCCACAGCTGTTTGGTCACTGATCACATTGCACTTCGACACTCGGTTATCAAGAGGGAGCCTTGCCCTACTTGATTGCCCGGATGCCTCCTGAATACAGTTTCACCAGAAGGGCAGCTGAGAATGAAGACTATTTATATCAGCTGTTCCATACTCCCCTTTGGACTCATCTGAGGGTCTCTCTGGGCTTTTTTAGATAGGGTGAGACGCTCTGTCAAATACAGGCCATATCTGGGCATACAGAGACACTTGCAAATCCAACACCCAGGTTTATTAAAAAACCTAACATCTGTTCAGGGTGTCAGTTGCCTTGACAATACAGATAGAGAGATAGACAGACAAACAGATAGATTCCCTTCTCTCAAATCACTATTTTCTATAAAGGGTTGGTCTAGCTAAAAAAAGAAATTGCAAATAAAATAAAATAAATCCCTCCCCGGTACTCAATTGGTTTGAAAGTAATGTTTCCCCTCTTGTTTAAATACTGCTTGTCAACCCACTTCATTCCCATTTTGAAGGAAAGAGGGGTCCTCACATGCTATATTTGTACATATATCTAACAACTTTCCAGAGAGTGCCTCTGTTAAGCAGGTGCAAATAAAGATATGCGGACTAAAAGCCTGGATTTGGTTAAAGGGAGCTTGCAATAATGCGCTAAAAGCTTGCTGCTGAAAGGAAGAAATTGTGAGATCTAAGGCCAGATAAAAATAAGATATGGATTTTGATGCATCTGTATCTGTCTGGAACATACAATCAGGCTATGCATCGTATATAGCAAAATCTCACATTATGCCATTAGCCTGGCTTTCAGAGGTGAAAAGGAGGGTTATTGTACTATGTACAAGCGAGCAAAAAGAGATTGTGCATGTAGCCAAACTGCATCCTGCTGACTGATGCAACTACGAGAGAGTCAGTTCTTCTCACCGCATGGATAATCTGCCCGCTTTGCTAAAGTTTGCCAACCCGTTCTGGTTTTTCTCTCCTTTTGTGAAGAAGGTTCCTTGCCCTCACCCTAGACTACCATCGTATACCGGTATGTTTCGAGAGTCAGTTTTCTGTATTACTTTTCCCTGCCTCTGTTTTTATAAGGCGCATAGCAAAAAAATGGAGAAAATACTGGCGATACAAGTCTTTGTAATGTCAGAATGGCCAGATCTGAGTGTGAGATCTTAAGCTTCTCAAAGTCAAGTCCACCTTACACCTGTTTCAACATTATTGCAAAGGCTCGCTTTCCAGTGAGCACTGGCCAACATCACAAGGTTGCAAACTTAACATGTGATGGGAGATGTCATATAACCATCTTATATCATTATAATGTAATTATAATTCCATACATACAAAATCTGCCTGTTGCACTGCCAGTAGCATGCCACATATATATTCTCTGGGTTTTGCTCACATTTAAGCCCTGTCCACACACAACTGTACACCACCTGATTAGCACAGATCAAATATTCCGGATCACTTTCATATCCCCCCATGTCACCTCAAGCATGATGCTTTTCAACAGAATTCAATAGAACTGGCTCAAAATGCTCAGTTGCAAGTTGTCCAGAGCTGAGTAATCAAGTCTGAAGCAGTCTCACTGTGATGTCCTGGGCTCAGTCTGTGCCTAGCAGTCCTATCCTCAGAGCTAATGCTTGCATCGAAAATTTACTGCAAATTTTGTATGGCTCGCACAGCCAGGTACAATGACTTAGTCAGGCAGCCTGTGTGATCATGCAGTACTTTCAAACACTGCGGAGGAACCCATGACAAATTATCAATGCAAACAGATCTGGGGCACGAGGTTACATCCAGTGATGGTATTGTACTAGTGGGAAACACTAGACATCTGGTTTTCACCCATTCCACCTCCACCCACTGCAGCCTTCTGCAACCCCCTCACAAATAAAGCTGATCCTAGTGACTGGGGAACTATGGGATATGACATGGAGGGCTGCTTTGAGTAAGGGGGAATCACCAAAATTGGGTGCCCTACCTTGCCCAAGTAAAGGCACTTTCTGTTTGGACAAAGCCACTGTTGGATACAGCCTGTTATTTCATATTTACCCCATTTCTAATCTGCCCTTTGATCTTAGTCCCAGGAAAAGTTTGACAATCCAGAGCTATTAAACAACATAACAACATAACTAAAACTCACACGCAAACAGAATTAAATCGTGATAAGATAATTTGTTACTGTCTTCCTAGAAATAGCTGGTTGTCATTTTTCTCTCACCAGAACTGGTGCTTCTAGTATGCTATCCCTACACCATAATATTACCAAATAACCAGATGAGAATCTACACCATCATCCCATTATTTATTTTAGATGTTGATGCCCCTCACCTTCCTACCAAAGACATGTGAGGCAGCTCACGAAAAAGCTTAATAATGATTGAACACATGATCACAATTAAACAAATATCATAGCATAGCTCTCACAAGGTACTGCTAAGGGCAAGGATCATGGTTAAGGGGCCGGGAATTAGCTTTTCCTCCAGAACATCTCAGTTTCAGTGCCTAACATCTCCAATTAGCTGGTGATGTTGAAGAATTCTATCTGAGACCCTGGAGAACTACTGCCAATAAGAGCACACAGGGCTGGGATAAATGGCCCAATGATCTGACTGAGTACAAGGAAGCTTCCTACATTTCTCCTGAAACGCTCAGCCAAATGAAACCACTTGCCACCCAGGTTATAAATTGGTCACCAGCGGTTGACTACAACCAAGTTTGACTACATGACCTAAGTTAGTCATCGGAACGCGGGTGGCGCCGCGGTCTAAACCACTGAGCCTCTTGGGCTTCCTGATCAGAAGGTCGGCAGTTCAAATCCCCACGACGGGGTGAGCTCCCGTTGCTCGGTCCCAGCTCCTGTCAACCTAGCAGTTCGAAAGCATGCCAGTGCGGGAAGGTAAACGGCGTTTCCGTGCACTGCTCTGGTTTCGGTGTTCCGTTGCGCCAGAAGCGGGTTAGTCATGCTGGCCACATGACCCAGAAAAACTGTGGACAAACGCCGGCCCCCTCGGCCTGTAAAGCGAGATGAGCGCCGCAACCCCCAGAGTCGCCTGTGACTGGATTTAACTGTCAGGGGTCCTTTACCTTTTCTCTTTTTTTAAGTTAGTCATCTTCCTTGTTTTCAGTGGGTTGGAGCAGCATTTGATACAACCACAGATTTTAGGGGAGACTTCCCCCCTCCAACCCGGTGCCACCGCTGAAAACGCTCAAATCACATTTGGCTTTGAAAGGGGACTTGCCTAATTCAAGGAAGACAAATCTTCCAGTGGTTATTAGTTGGGACGGCACCATGCTATCTCTAAGATTCGAGACAGCACGTCCAATGACTATCCAACAGAGTAGGAGAGTGATATTGCTCTCGTATCCAGTTTCCAGAGGCATATGGTTGGCTACTGTGAGATGCTGGACTAGACGGGCCTCTGCCCTTCTTCTGCTCTCACGTGTGGTAGAAAGGCATTTGCTGCTCAAAATGGCGGGGTGCCCTCTTCCTCTATACCACTGAATTTGGAAATGCATCGTATGAGCACATGTAGTACATTCCCCTGCTTTCAGTCAATAGCAGGAGGAAGCACCCAACACAGGGAGGACTTTCTTCCCTAACTAGATGTTAAAGAGAGGGGAGGGGGCAGGGCTGGATGAGACACGTAGCTGACATTTCCAGCAGCCAAACGAGCATTTCCCATAACATTTTCATTTAGAGCCTGGGAATCCGCAGGTCAGCAAAGAAGCTAACACACACAGTCAGCGAAGGAGTCCCATTGATACATATATTTTTTTGTTCCTCTTCTAGAAGCGGGAGAAAAGGAGAAGCTGGTGGAGGCAAAAAATGGAGAGGAAGGAAGAAGGAAGGAAGAAGATAAGGAAGAATGTAAGCTCTTGAAATAGGGAATGAAAGGAAAGCAGAAAGGCAGGAGGAGACAGAGAGGGAAGACAGGGAGAAAAAGGGATCCGGCAGAGGATTCTGCTACGTGATTGGCTAAAATGGTTATCCCATGCCACAATGCAGATCTTTTTGAAACTTAGTTATTACAAAGATGACTACAGAATCCAAGATGGAATGATCAGTTTGTTTCTGGTCTGTCTCAGTTTCACACGTGTTTGCCGATAAGCTCATTCCATCTGATTCCCACATTAATATGCAATAAAAAAACATACACAAGAAATAATATTTAAATATGCATTTTATCGCAAAATACATATTTAAATAGGCAGTTAATCTCAGTTTACACATTCCCCAAAATATCTTATTCTAAATTACACATCTTCAGCCAAGGCCTGTACTGCGCAATTTGGACAGGTGCAGAAGCTGAAAGATAAATAACGTTCCCGTCTACACTTTAACCCCAAAGCTGCAAATCAGGTGGTTTCACAGAAACTGAATTCCCCAAGCATACCTGCACGCTAGTAAATTTTGAGCTGCAGGTACTTTAAAGTACTTCAGCAAATCAGTGTGAACTAATGTTTAGCCTTATCATTCCAAATTCCACCGTCCAACTTTTTTGTGTGCGTCGAATTCACAGTGCAGTCATTTATCAGTGCGCAACTGGAGATCTACCACTACTGAACATTGTCAGCATGTACTTGCCAAACAGACTCCTAGTGCAGATAACCAAAGTTAGAAAGCACCGCGTATAAATTTGTAATAGAATCAAGGTTTTAGTTTAATTTACGCACCACCACCATCCATTTCGCAAGGGGAGAAACTAACCCTCCTTTCCTCAACATGCTTACTGAGAAATGAAACCCACAGAATCTAGTCACACATTTAGAATCAAGGTATGATAGGAAGCCAGTGACATCAGGCAAATGGCAGACTTTGAGGTCACCTTTGTACACTAATAATATGTATCCTTTTTATTTCATTGCACACATTTTTAAATATCGTTTTTAGACTTTGGGGGCTTTTTTTAATTACATAAAAAGCAACCTGCACACTGCCCTATAAAGCTGGTACATGTTTCCAGTTTGAAATGAAATTTTGACTAAATTCTATTTAGACAAGAAAACACTAATGGAACTAGTTTGCTGCCATACCAGTTTCTGCCTGAATGTTGCAGCTTAACCGGTTTGAAAAGCAAAGTTCGGCGGTATCACGGCAGAGGAAATGGGGATTGACGCAGGGAAACCGCAAGCAATCGTTTGGTCTTCTTGAAAAGATTTAAATACGCCACGTGATAAGATCATGTCCTTTAAAGCCATGCCATTCCCCGCCCTCCCAACATATGAATGGCTTGCCTCAAAGCCACAGTCTCTGCTAGCTCGGTGGAAGGATATGAACCAACACATTTCTGGCGGGTGGGTGGAGTCCTGTCCTTTCGTGCGGCCTTCCTCTTCCTCAACCTGTCTCAACACGAGGGAAGCTCTGCCCAGTTAAGTTGGGACTCCAGAGCAGAGAGACTGACTGCACTGCAGTGCTGATCTATTCTGCAATCAAACGTGCACGAGAGCCCAAACCCTGAGTCAGCACAATTCTCCCCCCCCCCTCCTTTTCGATTGGTTGGTCTGAGTCCCATATTTTCCATTTGTGCTAAAGTGGCAGCAATTAATACATCCCTACAACCCCCCCCCCCAAAAAAAACCCGGACAACTCATTTCCAAAGAAAACAACACTATCCTTCCCCCCTTCGAAGAAAGACACAGATCCCCCAGTCCTCAAAGACCTAAACATTCCAAGCTCCTTTCATTATAAAATTAATTTATTGTGTGTCTGTGTACGGGCACATGCAATCCAAGCGATGCTCACTATGATCGACTTATGCTGCAGCAGCTAAAATATCTGTCCTGCAGGTCAATCTAATCATGCTTAATAGCAGTTTAGTCCTCAATGCAACATTTTTCACATTGGGTCGACAGTTTTAAGTAAGACTGCTGATGCACTCCTTTCTTAGGCTTGGTTTTTTTATTATTAAAAAAACCCAAAAAACGGGCCAGCGCATGCAGAGATACTTGTGCAATAAAATGCTTTATTGCTCTTGATGAACGCACTATTAAACTTCAATTGCAAGCTGCCATCTTCTTTATTATTATTATTTATTTAGAAACAGGGTGTGGAAGTGTATTTATCTGGTCACCTGATTCCCAAGGGCTAAGAAGAAATAAAAACGTCTGCACACATATTGTGTCAGCTTAAGCAAACAAAACCATTCAAAAAGTTGCACCGAAAAGCCAGCCTTTTCTATTCTTTTCTTTTCCTCTCCAGTTTGTGTTGGCAAAATAGCCACTCTATATTCAAGGACTTCTCCTGCTCTCCACCCACCCAACCCCCCACCCAAAACCCTTACATGTAAAATGTTCATTTATGGATTTTATTTTTTATTATAAAGTCTGGATTTTGTGGGGCATAGAGTAAGAAAATGTAACTAATTTGGTTCACTGGATTTACGGCTTTTTACAATCCTCAGAGCTACTGTTTCCCACAACTGCCTCTTAAAACAAAATCCTCGCTTAGCTGTTTGGATGACAGCTCTCGGATTTCTCAACTTGTCCTGATGGAATGACTTGCCTCGCGCGGGTGAGCTGCGCCAAAGATCTTCAGGAATGGTGCTCATGATAAAGTGAGCAGGACTAGGTGCCTGTCTTTTGCCTGTTTGTTTTATTCCGTTATTTTTTTCCTGAGTGGCTCCTCTCATAATTATTTCACAGGGGAAGGAGTTTGGGAATCAGCTGCATTTTGAACAGCAAAAGGGGGGAGGGAATCCAGTGAGGTTAAATCAGCAGAGCTACAACGGAAGTCATAAAAAGAAATGTGAATCCCCCAAATGGACCATTAAAGACAATGATAAAACTTCACTTCGGTTCAATCCATTCTGAACATTTGTTTTAAAATTACCCTGTATTTCTTTTTTCAATTTCATCCTAATGCATCCCTTAAAAACAAAAAAAGCTCATAATTAGAGGGCCAGAAAACTAAATTAAAACCCCCCACTACGCGCAGGCTTCTGTTAAAAATGTTTTCTATCTAATTACACCTTTCAGGCTTCCTTCCTCCATCCTCTTTAACCCAGTTGCACCAGAGTTGTTAAAACACCTAAACAAGGCAAGCCCCCCAAATTTGCAGCTGCCAACATATTTACATACACATTTAAATCTGCATGGTTTAGTTACTCGCTTCCTAATGTGATTCCCTTTGATTAACAAGCATATTAATTCAGAGGGGAGAGAATTAAAAGTAAATCAAAATGGCATTGAAGATGCATTTCGCTCAAGTAAATCAGCCCTGGAAATCGAGCCATCCTATTTTTTTAAAAAAGTGAAATGAAAATGTCAGTGAAACCCACGTTAAAAGGAAAACGTGACCATCAGCTAGGGTACATAGAGAGGTCCCTCTGAAAGGATTGTCCCTTATTCCAGAATGATTGCAGTTCATGAAGAACATAATGGACATCTTTCAGCACTCTACACAACAGAAGTCCAGAGCTCTGCAGTTTTCCTCCTTTTCAAACATTTTGCACCTATATCTTTTGGAACAACAGGCAGACCACACACACACACACCCAAAAGCAAGGTGTGGCCCAGAGGGATGAATCTCGTTTTATATTTGAGACAGTGACAGTGTTTGTCCCTCTTTTAAATTTAGTGTGCCCAGACAAATGTCGGTGATTTATAGCCTAGGGAAAGCTGCAAACTTAAGCCTAGGAAATATCATTTTACTGCTCTGCCAAGGCTAATTCCAAAACACTAATGCTTTAATTTTAAACACCACATCATCCCATAAAATGTTAATGCTAAGCAGGGACTAGGGGTCTTTTATCGCCCTGAAATGTGAGAAAACTCACTGAAATTATTGGACCTTACTTCCACATTATAGGCGCAATTCGGATAAAGTTGAGGACTTTCGGGGGGGGGGTCTTAAGAGCAGTTAAATTATTTGGATCTGTGCTTTCTTTTATTTGAAGTAAGTCTTCTTCAAAATTAAGGCCTGTGCTGATCTACATGCATTTGTGTGTGTGTATGAGAGAGAGAGAGAAAGACAGAGAAAAAGGGTGACTATCCCATCAGTCCAATGATTTCTGTTCTGTGAAACTTCCTCCATCTCCTTTCCTCATGCATGTTCTAGCCCATCCCAAATCTGTTCCAGACGGTTGGAGGAAAACCGAGGGCAGGCATAGGCAAACTCAGCCCTCCAGATGTTTTGGGACTACAATTCCCATCATCCCTGACCACTGGTCCAGTTAGCTAGGGATCATGGAAATTGTAGTCCCAAAACCTCTGGAGGGCCAAGTTTGCCTATGCCTGATTCAAGGGGCAAGTGGGGAGAGGATGGTTGGGGAAAGAAGGTGGGGAAAGTTCCAGAAATATTTCCACTGACTGAACACAATACTTAACGCTAAAATAGGTACAACCCAAAGTTCAGGGGGGGGGCACTGTGCCAGGCTGGTGTTTTGCATCCACCATAAAGGTAAAGGTAAAGGGACCCCTGACCATTAGGTCCAGTCGTGACCGACTCTGGGGTTGAGGCACTCATCTCACGTTATTGGCTGAGGGAGCTGGCATACAGCTTCCAGGTCATGTGGCCAGCATGACAAAGCCGCTTCTGGCGAACCAGAGCAGCACACGGAAATGCCGTTTACCATCCCGCTGGAGCGGTACCTATTTATCTACTTGCACTTTGACGTGCTTTTGAACTGCTAGGTTGGCAGGAGCTGGGACCGAGCAACGGGAGCTCACCCCGTCGCGGGGATTCGAACCGCTGGTTGCCCTGTCCTAAAATCAGAAGTTCCTATTTCCATGTCAAGTGTAGCCAGGGCTGCCTCGTCCACAAGGCAGACTGAGGCAGCCACCTCAGGTGGCAGAATCCAAGGGGCTCCCACTGCCGCCACTGGAGAAATGAAGAGAAGAAGCAGCGGTGGCTTCCAGTGATATCTTGCATGAGCCCTGTGTGATCTTGTGGAGGCCTTTGTGCAGTCTCAAGGGGTTCTGCTGTGATCTCCCCTGAACCTGGAAGCTTCAGGCCAGGGCCTCAAGATAGAAGAAGAAGAAGAAGAAGAAGAAGAAGAAGAAGAAGAAGAAGAAGAAGAAGAAGAAGAAGAAGAGGAGGAGGAGGAGGAGTTTGGATTTGATATCCCGCTTTATCACTACCCGAAGGAGTCTCAAAGCGGCTAACATTCTCCTTTCCCTTCCCTTCCACAACAGACACTCTGTGAGGTGAGTGGGGCTGAGAGACTTCAAAGAAGTGTGACTAGCCCAAGGTCACCCAGCAGCTGCATGTGGAGGAGTGGAGACGTGAACCTGGCTCCCCAGATTACAAGTCTACCGCTTTTAACCACTACACCACACTGGCAGGCAGGCGGTGCGCATCATGTACAACAACTTCCTTTTATTGCCTCAGGCGGCAAAACAGGAGTGGCTGCCCCTGAGCATAGCTCAGAGTGTAAGCCCTATTAATAAGGTGCTTAATTTTCTCCAGAGTGGGTCAATGGCAAGGCAGTAATCGGCGTATCTAGTCAAGAGGGCCCAGCTTGCTCAAGAAAGGGGTGGTTTGATTTGTTTAGAAAATGGGGTCATTTTGTGTCTTTTAAAATGAGGCAATCCACTGTGGCCAACCACAGTCCCTAGATTTCAAAAGAGGAGGGCTTATGCCCTCCCACTTTATGATAGATGGCCCACGCCTCTCCAAGAGAGAGAGAGAGAGAGAGAGAGAGAGAGAGAGAGAGAGAGAGAGAGAGAGATGGTGGCTTGGCCACATGCAATTCACCTTAGACCCTCCTGAAGCTGCTAGGAGAGTGAAAGAGAGTGGAAGACTATGAGTCAGCTCTCTCATCTCTGCCCCTCTCCTGCAGCTTCCACAACCTTTTGCCAATTTAGCTCCCTAAACTTAGAGTGAGAACTTGCTATTCAAGCCAAAGGTCACCCCTTTTGGCAGCCTAGCTTTAACCCAGATTACTGCTCCCTCTTCCACCTGTTGTAGGCTCCAGAGAGGCTGGCATGAGTGGAATTCTCCTAAAGAGCAAAGGGCACATGATGCCAGGATCAGCAAGGCCATTTGCCTTTCCTGGTCCACTGCCAGCACATTAAAACTTTTTTTTATCAAAAGAAAAGAAAAGAAAGAAAGAAATGTACTTTCTAGATCTCTGCAGTAGCTCGAGCTTTGGCTCTGGCCCAAATCCATGTTCTCATCCAAATCAGTGCATTAAACAAAATCTGATTGGCAGCCGTTAGAGATACCAGCCTCCCTATTTCTGCAGTCACATTATCGATACAGAATTTGCAAAAGATTGAGAGGGATTTTAGAAAGAAAGAAAGAAGCCTTTTCACAATATTTGTTGAATGAACTACAATATAAAACCCACTCTGGTGTATTTGGGGAAACATTTATCTAAATTTCAGCACCAACAGTCACTTGTCATCGAGCTTCTGCTTGCCACTTAAATCCCCTTCCACATAAGCATGTAACAAGTGACAATGGGACTTCCATTGAGTAGATCTGGGTAAGGATTTGGGGAGCGTGGGGAGAGGAGAGGATGCCCTTCAAAATCCTGCTTTTCTCTTCTAGCAGCACCAAACAACACACAAAGCTAAGGTTTCCAAAGACAGCATCTGTCTGCTGCTTGATCAGCATCTCAGAAATGGGGCGGCCGGCGGGGTGGGTGGGTGGGAGGGAGGAATCAAGACATCAGGACTCTCATAGCTTGTCAGATGGCTGTGTGGCATGCAGCATCTTGGCAAACTAAGAATAACTTGACGTCAGACCTGCAGGCATTCCACTTGAGAACACAGTATGGTGCCACCAGTGAAATAAGTTAAGGAAGACTTAATGTGATTCAATTCACAATTCTTCAATTCTTCGAGGATTTTAGGAATTTTATTGCATATGACAGGGGTCCTTTTTTGGCTGTGGCGGACAATTAAACAGACAAGGGAGTCATAGTATGAAATGCCCAGCAAGAAGCATTCAGCCCTTTTGACACTTTTCCTTTAAAAAAATAAATAAATTGCAAAATGTGTCGTGGCGACAAATAAAGCTTCAAAGCACCGTTGACCCCTGACTGTATCTTTTTTAAATGCCCAACCCCCCCAAAAAAAATACCAATGGAATAGATGGAAAAACCTGCCTGAACCACACGTTTGCCCACACCCTCTTAAAATATGAGGCATGTGTGTAATCATGCACCTACTCAATATCCTACATTCTAAAGCAGAAGAGGTCAGTATGAATCTGCTTTTTACAGGTTGAAACAGAAATAACTTTTAAACCCAGCAAAGGCGGAAGTTTCCGAACTCCGGTTCGCTCAAAAAATGCCATTCGCGTTTCCAAAGCCTTCCCTTTGCTCAATATGCCTCTATCACGCAAGACGCATGCACACATCCGCACAGAAATATATAGATTTGGGGTGTGTTTTCTTCCCTATGGGATTTCGAGGTCCGTCTTCTATGTGGAAAGGGAGCCTTGCAAGCAGGCAAGGAAGGAGGCCCCCTAACCCTGCTTCTTTTTCCTCTTCTTCTTCTTCTTCTTCTTCTTCTTCTTCTTGGAAAAGAGAGCGAGAGCCACAGAAGTGGACAGCGAGCTTTCCTCTGCCGTTGCCTTTCAAAGCCCATACCGCAGTCAGCATATTGAATATTTAATGTCCTCCTGATGAACACTTCCACCTGCTGACACAGGCAAAGTGACAGAACAATACACGCGCTGGAACACGACCATCAATTGACTCCCCAGTCAGTCTGCCATGTCAGGCATTAAATTAAAAAAGAAAGAAAGAAAGAAAGAGAGCAAACCTTTCTCTCTCTTTTAAGATATCCACGCACCCACACACCCACATTAGTGCCATTGCGAAGGTCCGTACCTGAAATACATACTTCTTTACATTCCATAGTTTGCGAGGTTCATATGGGCATATAAAGAAGTATGTCTCTCAAGCAGGTAGTTTTCGGGATGGGCATCTAAGAGGCTCGCCAGGTAGAATCCACAGCGCAAGGAGGTCTGAAAAAGAGCAGGCTTCTCCGCCTTGCCTCGCCTCGCCTTCCCATCCCATCCCACCAGCTGCCAGCTTGCACAAACAGAGACATCCACCTACCTTGCCTCTGACTCATCTCTGACCATCCACAGAGACCTCTGTAGAGGCACCTTCTACCCCACCTCCCCCCACAAGAACAGGACAGGAGAATACGGTGTGCAAAAGGGGGAGGGGTTCAAGCAAATTTCGCAACAATCAAATTCCCCACAGTGGCATAATTTATTTCTTTTTTTAAAAAAAGCAATATGCAATTATAAACAGTTGTTTGTGTTAATCCAAAAGCCAGCACAGATTTGCAAACCCACACCTCAAGAAGGATTTTTTCCTTTTAAAACCATAGTCTAGAAACTTTCAGCTATCATAAATATTCCCAACGCACATTATAAGGGAGTGAAGAAAAGGTTTAATTTCTTTGCACACGCACTCAAGTAAAACATATTTCTTCCTTCCCTGTCAGCATATTATATATAAATACAGTCAGTGCTAACTCCCTCCTCCCCCGCCCCACAACACACTTTTAAACAAAAATGTTCAGCACACCCACAGATAAAAAAACCAAACAGTCCACTTTATATACGTAACAAATCAACACATTCCATACAGCAGGTGTAAGACAGTTCATCAGAAGGAAAGAAGGAAAAAAGCTCACACACTCAAATACAGGATAGATCCCCCCCCCATTTAGCCAACGCAAAAAAAACATAAGAAAAAGGAGGGAGTTTATTTCTTACCTCAGGCGTCCACTGATATAATTTTCCCCCTTTCTGTAGGTCACTGTAAAGGAGTCTCGGCCTGAAGGATAGGAAACCCACAAAAGGAAGGGGGCTTGGGGTCCCCCCCCTCCTTGGAGTTCCCCCCTCTCTATTTTGGTGTGGAGGGGGCAGTGGAGAAGAGTTTTTTCCCCTGTAAAGTATCTTCTGGTTGAACTTTGTGACATTAGAGGATGCCCGAAATAGACCTGAGGACAGGCGAAAATGAGACAGAGAACTGGAGAAGCCCAAGGTGGATGGGTGGACAGAGCTGTTGAGTGTAGGCCAGAATGGAAGTCCGAAGAGCTGTTCCTCGGAGGGTGTGTGTGTGTGTGTGTGTGTGTGTGTGTGTGTGTGTGTGTGTGCATGTGTGTTTCTCCATGTGTGTGAAACCTTGCCTCTCCCTCCTCTTTGCATCAGGCGGTCTTCTCTCTCTCTCTCTCTCTCTCTCTCTCTCTCTCTCTCTCTCTCTCTCTCTCTCTCTTTTTTCTCTCCTCACTGGTTACCTCACAGCCACTCTGAGCTTTAAAGCCCCCTTAACAATGAGGTCCGAGTAGCACCACTGAGAATGACGAGTGCACTGAATAGGAGACTATTATGAGCAGGATTTAGACATCCAGCAAAGCAGGAGGTCACACTGGGTGCATAATGCTCGTTCAGCATTGCTGTAATGGTGTGCTTCGCTTGCCCACTCACCTGCTCCATCTGACGGCTACAACCTCCTCTCTCTCTCTCTCTCTCCCTCCCTCCCTCCCTCCTCCCTCCCTGCCACCAGCCTGAGCCATGCAGATCAATACCAATTTACAGGCAAATGCAGAACGGCTGCCTTAATGTTAATGAATTTTACCATTTCTCACAGTCTTCTAATGAACCCTTTAAAGAGGGTTTAAGTAAACTTAGCAAGTGGCAAACTAAGCACTTTGGAATACTTAATTGTATTGATGGGGCTTTGCAACCCCACCCTCACAACCTCCACGGTTCATTTTTAAAAAAAGCAGCTGAGAAGTAAGCTTCCCTGTTTTCTCCACAATCTCCAAATCAGTGGTATTATTATTATTATTATTATTATTATTATTATTATTATTATTATGCAAAGCAGGCACCCTCATTCCACAAGTCAGCTAAGGCAGGAGATTGGTTTTGTCTTGCTCAGATACATTGCATCATTTCTGTTTAAATATCGTCTACTACTACTCTTTTTTAAAAAGAAAGGAAGGAAGAAAAAAGCAGTAACAATATAGCAATGTGATAATCCCTTCATTTCCCTAGTTTTTCTTCTACACCTTCCCCGCCCCCCACCTGCACCCCAAAAAGTATTCATTTCAACTGCGGCCAATTTCCTACGGTCTGGATTCAACAGAAGGGAACTCCCTCTGGTCTGAATGCACCAAGGCAGTGGAATTAAGTTGACTGAGATGGAGATAGCAAGAACGCGTCCTTTGCTCAGAACCCAGCAGCAACTACCCAGGGGGGAAAAAAAGAACCATTCTTATCCAGAGCCACAGAGGCCTTCATGTGGCTTTCTCCTTCATCCAATAATAAAAAGTGCCCTGTAAAAAATAGCCACAAGTGGATGGCGGCAACCCACTGTGTTTATTCATCTATTTCTTCCCCTCCCTCCCTCTTTAAAATTACTGCAAAGGACACTTGGTTGCCTCCCTGACTCTTTCCTACATGCCTGCACCTCTTTCTCCTCACAAATGGAGCATTTGCTAATTGGCAACTAGGGGAATTCCCTTTGCGAAAGTGCAGAGGGGAAGAGCAGAACCCTGTAGATGCAAAAGGGTTAAGGGGACGGCAGTTCCCCTACATGAAGCAGCACAAAGTCACCTCAAAGTTTTCAAGTCTGGCTTCAATTTAATTCAGTAGCCATTTGCTGCTGTTGCAGAGGTGGGGGGGGGAGAGATGGGCAATTTGTGTTACGTTCACTCTTTGCACAGGGTTTATTATTACCCAAAGGGCTCCTCTCCAGGTCTTTTTTCCCTTTTCTTTTAGCACAGCAGAATTATATAGCTCAGCGGCTGCTTTTACATTTCGTCAGGGTTATTTATCATTTTCACACCCTCAAGGGTAACAGAGGGCAAGTTCCTCACATTCATCTGGAGTGCTCAGTTCATTGATAGTGGGGAAAACCCTGCATAGTAAGAAGGCGAAGGAGTGTGCAGAATATCTGGGGAAGAACGGCACACTTTCTCTCTTTTAAAACAATAATTATAAGAAGGAGGAGGACTGAAGAAGGCACTGAAATCAGGGCGAGAGTTGGCTCCTTGTGGGTGTGGTGGCATAAAGGCAACACACGCCCACCTTTCCATCCAGAGCTTAGCTCCTCAACCCCCAGAGAGCCGGAATGCCAACCTCCAATATTTGCAAAATGGCCATCTGCGTCCAAAGGTGCAACATTCCAGAGAAAGTAACCAGTGGGAAAGTTGCAAGCGAAATGGAAGGTTACTAAACCTGCCCTGAAACTGAGTGCATGTTTCTTATTGGATTGGCTGGGTTTACAATGTTTAACAATTGTATTCTGAGCAAAATGAGAAAAGGGGAAAGAAAGAAGAAGCGTTGGAGAAACAGAGCAATTACAGTGACAGGTTCTCTGACTACGCAATTGCACATTGTTGCTGAGTGTTAGGAATTCATTCTTCCTCTTGCACACATGTACAGCGAGCACACACTACAGAAGAAGAAATGTGGGGTGGGGAGAGGAGGGAGGAAACACCGAGGGAATAGAGGCTGCAATCCCTTCATGCATTAGCTCGGGAGCAGTCCTGCTGGAGTGGATGGGGCTACTCCCCGGTGCGTGATCCAAAGATCACAGCCACAATGCATGGAATAAGTAGTCATTATATAGGCATAGATCTGGAACACATGCATATCGGTGTGCTGAGATAACAGGCACACAACTATGGCGACACAAATACATATGCATAGAAACACTCTCTCTGGGGAGGAAGCGATCCTGCAATCGCCTCCTTTCGCAAAAGTAATCTTAAGTCTGTGGCGCTGAAGCATTAAACACTGCACATGCTTTTAGGCATTTATACAGATGATCACTTACATCCACGACATCAAATCCACAGTGCATTCTTGGTTACTGTATGACTTTAAAAGTCTGCCTGGGGTGCCACCTGACTCCCCATATGAAAGATCATCTTCAAGGCCAAGGAAGAAGAAAGAAGAAGAAGAAGAAGAAGAAGAAGAAGAAGAAGAAGAAGAAGAAGAAGAAGAAGAAGAAGAAGAAGAAGAAGAAGAAGAAGAAGAAGAAGAAGAAGAAGAAGAAGAAGAAGAAGAAGAAGAAGAAACCCGAAACTACCTAGGAGGTGCTCTTAAGTGTAACTTGCATTTCAGTATCCTTGCCTCACCAATGTACCTATCCTGGCTACAGGCATTTTCCCCCTCACCCCAGCCTCCCATTTTGATTACCCATAAATCATGCACAGGTAATTAATGATCACAACCTTGGCATTTCAATGGTTAATCACCGCAGCATTAAGATCATGGCAAGTTAGGCTAAGTTTAACCACCTTGAATCCTCTCTCTCTCTCTTTCTCCCTCCCCCAACTTTTCCCCTCCCCTGGCTCAATATCATTACAGCTTACAGCCACTAGCTTTTAATATCAAAAGATTTCTCTTCCTCCCCCCTCCCCCCCCCACCCGCACCACGACTTTCCCCAGCTGTCATTAGCCAGCTCATATCTGAATGAGGCATTTAAAAGGTTGGTTTAACCTTGCAAAATGACTGCATGTCAAAGTTCTAGCATTTCAGTTCCAATTATTCTAGTCCACTGCTTGCTCTGCAGTTCCCCCCCCCATGCTTTTTTTTTAAAAAAAAATGCGGAGTGTGTGCTACAGCAATAGAATAACAACAACAAGAGGAAAGAAGGGAAGGGACAGAAGAGAGAGAGAGAAGAAGGAATCTGAAAAATGCCCTAACGCTAACCCACCCCCTGTCTGAAAGCATGCACAGATTATACCCCTTCTGCCAGATCTAGAAAGCATGCATTTTAAGTGCACACACAGAGAGACAAGTTGCTTGCATGCACAAGGAGAGTCCTGCAGCAGGTCTCTTTAAAACAAAGCTAAGCTTGGTGCAGTTGGAAGGTGGGGGGGGGAGAAAGAAATAGGGGGGGGAGAAAAGAGGGGGAGGCAGGTAGCAAAAAGGGGAGGTGGAGGTGGAATTTTTTTTAAAAAAAGACATACCAGTTAGAAGATTTTCTGTTGCAGCAGTGGAAGTCACCAGAGCACTAGCTGAAAGCTGAATCAGCTTTTGAGAGTTAGGGATGCATAGAGGAGGGTCATGGAATCACAAGGTAATAATGCGTTGCATGCAGCAGCCGTCAGCCTTTTCCTTAAAGCTAATCTCTAATGCAGGAGGGGAAAAGGGAGAAAGTGCGGCCCTGTAATGGTATTAGACCTCACTAGGGGAGAGAGAGAGAGAGAGAGAGAGAGAGAGAGAGAGAGAGAGAGAGAGAGAGAGAGAGAGAGAGAGAATATTGAGGCAACCCCACCCCACCCCCAGCCATCTTCCACCCTCTCTCCTCTCGCACACAGAAACACCCACACCCCACCTCACCCCACAACAGGCACAACTACTACATCACTGTTCCTCCTGCAGCATCTCCAGCTAAAGGTAGAGAGGGAGGAGGGGAAGGCTTGCACGCTTACAGCTGAGGCGAGAGAGAGAGAGAGAGAGAGAGAGAGAGAGAGAGAGAGAGAGAGAGAGAGAGAGAGAGCAGGAAGAGCAGCAGGAGTTCAGAAGAAGAAGAAACCTCCCATGTGCAGGAAGTCGGACACCTCCAAGTTGGGGGGGGGGAGAGGCTGTCTTATTTCCAGAAGTCTTTCCTGCCCTCTGTTTCTCTCTCTTCTCCCCCCGCTCAACACACCCTCTCGCTTTGCCCACCCACCCCAATTGCCCTTCCCCAAAAGGTCAGCCTGAAGTAGAGGTCAGGATGGAACAAAAGAAAGGAAAGAGGATTTGGGGTGGGGGGGTGGGGAGAGAGAGAGAGATTTGAGGGTGGGGTGGGGGAATCTGCACACACTCGAGAGGTGCAGGGGCAAAGCAAGCTGATCAGGAAACGAATCCACCTTTCTAGTGCTTATATACCCAGCGAAGCATCTGAAACACGCACTCAAGGCAAGTGGCCCCCTTCCCCTGCCATTCCCTCCCTGACCATATTTAGTCAACCATGGCAAAAAATAGCCTGCCAGCTGGAGATGGCCGAGCAGGGAGTATTTGGAGTTCAATCCCTTCTCTCAGCCCATTGACTACTAGCCCTGCAGGGTCCTGACTCTGCCTCTTTTTTTATACCCCCCCCCTTACCTTCTCTATCTCTTATTCTCCTCCCCCCACCCCCACCCTCTGCCGGCCCGACATGCCTATTTTTAGCTAGGCCAAATAAAGAGTCTGCTCGGCTTACCACTCACGGGCCATCCCATGGCATCACTAGGCCCCGGCTATGTATGGTCAGCTCTGTTGCTCAAAGGCTAATATGAACAAGCGACAGGCCAATGCTTGGCGGGGGGGGGGGACTTTGTGGTGACCACCTGGGGCTCCACCTCTTCCTCAGGTGGCCCCACGTGGTGGAAGGCCGGACGCTTTTGGGGTTGCTTGCTTTCTGTGGGAGGGAGGATTTGGGCGGCTTCTCTACATTGCTGTTGCATGTCTAAATGAATATTCCAAATGATAACTTGGTTATTTGCTGTTGTTTAGTCGTGTCTGACTCTTCGTGACCCATGGACAATAGCACGCCAGGCACTCCTGTCTTCCACTGCCTCCCACAGTTTGGTCAAACTCATGTTCGTAGCATCGAGAACACTGTCCAACCATCTCATCCTCTGTCGTCCACTTCTCCTTGTGCCCTCAATCTTTCCCAACATCAGGGTCTTTTCCAGGGAGTCTTCTCTTCTCATGAGGTGGCCAAAGTATTGGAGCCTCAGCTTCAGGATCTGTCCTTCCAGTGAGCACTCAGGGCTGATTTCCTTCAGAATGGATAGGATCTTCTTGCAGTCCATGGGACTCTCAAGAGTCTCCTCCAGAACCATAATTCATGATTCATAATTGTTATTTGCTACCATGCAGCAATTAAAGATGCAAGGCTCTACCCCTCCTCTGTGGCGTCTACACCCCTTATCCTGTCTCGGCTTTCTTTCTTTCTTTCTTTCTTTCTTTCTTTCTTTCTTTCTTTCTTTCTTTCTTTCTTTCTCTCTTTCTTTCTCTCTCTCTCTCTCTCTTTCTCTCTTTCTTTCCTTTCTTTCCTTTCTCTCTTGCCTCCTCCCTGGATGAAAACATCTCCAGAAGATGTGGCCAAGGAGTGAAGTTGGGAACGGGACAGGAAGGCCATTGCATTTTATTTTATTTTTTGAAAATTACGTGTGTTTTCTGTTTGATGTTAAGGACCCTTGAGTCAAATGTTATCACATGAAGGTAGCCTACTTAGGAATGAACAAAAACATACTTGTGTATACAAAGGCACACACAAACACAAAGCGTTTTCAAAAGTAACATTCTGTTTCTACTCGCAACCGGGAATAGGGAATGGATGGAGGAAGAACTGTGAGGGGAGAGACTCCATCAGGCAAGGCCTCTTTCCACCTGCCTTGCCTCGCCCCCTCCGGCCCTGGGACTCCTCATAAGGAAGCTGTGCCTGGAGGAAGAACTGTGAGGGGAGAGACTCCATCAGGCAAGGCCTCCTTCCACCTGCCTTGTCTCACTCTCCAGCCTCTGTTTTTCAAATTGTATTGTATTGTTTTATGCACTGTGGCTTGCTGTTGTTTTATTGATTGTTGTTTTGAAATTATTTATTATAAATGTTAAGAGTGGGTTTCTGTTTAATTTTCATATGCTGATATTATTCTATACTATTCTAATGATTGTTGAACATTACATTATTTGATTGCTGATTTTAAAGCTATGTTTTATTATCACATTTTTGTATTGCATTAGATTGTTATAAGGTGGTTTTGTATTTCATTAGATTCTGTTTCTTCAGCTTGTAAACCGCCTTGAGTATTGTATGATAGAAAGGCGGTATACAAATTAAAAGTGATGATGATGATGATGATCTCACAAATTTGCCTTCTCTTCATTTCTCTTTTTCGTTTTCAATCTAAAGTTCAGTTCTCCACAATTCCACATCAGTTTGCTATTTCTTTCAAAATAAGTCCTCGTGAAAATTCATCAGCATTTTAGTGTGAAATAATAATAATAATAATAAATTGTGCTATGCCCATCTGACTGGGTTGCCCCAGCCACTCTGGGCAGCTTCCAACAGAATATAAAGAAGACATGATACATCAGGTACATCTGCTTGTATGCATTTTTGCCCAATATACACATTTTTTGCAAATAATAATAATAATAATAATAATTTATTATTTATACCCCGCCCATCTGGCCGGGTTCCCCCAGCCACTCTGGGCGGCTTCCAACAAAACAGAGCGGAGGTCTCTGAAATAATGCACCTCTCTATATTATTTTCACTTAGGTATGAATTTCTGTGCACACCTTACCTAATTATATGCATTTTTGTACGCTTTACTTGGCTGGAGTACTGCTCTGCAAAATTCACCACTAAATTCAGAGAAGCTTGAATTTCAAACATGTGAATTAGGTAGGTTCACCTTTGAATGACTAGGACCTCAGAGAGCCAGGTACAAGTACCTATTTAGCTGAGTTATTTGGGCAATTACTATTCCTCAGCGCAGCCTACCTTGCAGGGTTGCTCTGGGGACAAAACGGGAAGAAAACCATGTGTGTCGTCTCGAGCTCAAAGGAGGAAAGACATGATATAAATGAAAGAAATGAATTTCCTCTTACTCCTGGCAGGTGTACTTACAGTTTAACCTTTTTGTCATATTATGTCCTAAACAAAATGGGAGGACAGAGTAAGTATCAGAACGTTCTCCCTGGTTGTGCTGTGCAAGCTGAGCATCATTTCTGCCTATAGCAGTTATTTCATCCAGGGCCAGCATCAAATGAATGCTTGGGTGGGCATCTACAAAGGGCCCAAACCATACCTTATCAGTGGGTCCTCTGGACCTGCTGCAACAAACCCCAGAAGGTGGGTCATGGAGGGTATATTGCCCAAGAGCCCTCCAAAACCTGGAGATGACTCTGCTCTCATCTAGTCAACAAACCTCATGGTACTGTACGGGGGGTAGAGCAGCAGAGCCAGGTAGGGTCTTCTCATGGGATTAATGACATATTTCCCCAAGATGCTTCTATTGTAATGCATTGATCAGGTGGACTATGGATGTATCACTAGCTAGGGAAGAAGACCACCAAGTCGTCCTGTCTCTCACTGCTGGACAAAGAACTGGAACGATGGCTTTGGTTTCTATACTTTTATCAATATATGCATCCGGGTACTGCCATTATAGTGGGACGCGGGTGGCACTGTGGGTTAAACCACAGAGCCTAGGGCTTGCTGATCAGAAGGTCGGCAGTTTGAATCCCCATGACGGGATGAGATCCCGTTGTTCAGCCCCTGCTCCTGCCAACCTAGCAGTTCGAAAGCATGTCAAAGTGCAAGTAGATAAATAGGTACCACGCCGGCGGGAAGGTAAACGGCGTTTCCGTGCGCTGCTCTGGTTCGCCAGAAGTGGCTTAGTCATGCTGGCCATGTGACCTGGAAGCTCTACGCCGGCTTCCTCGGTCACTAAAGCGAGATGAGCACCGCAACCCCAGAGTTGTCAGCGACTGGACCTAATGGTCAGGGGTCCCTTTACCTTTACTGCCTTTATACATATATATGGGGCAACCGCACTGGAATGCTATGTACAGCTGTGGCTGCATCACTTCAAAATGGTGTTTTAGAGCTGGAAAAGATACAGAAAAGGGCAACCAACATGATCAAACGGAGCAATTCCCATATGAGGAAAGGCTTACAATGTTTGGAGCTTTTTAATTGAGGAAGAAGAATTGATGCTTTTGAATTATGGTGCTGGAGGAGACTCTTGAGAGTCCCATGGACTGCAAGAAGATCAAATCTATCCATTCTTAAGGAAATCAGCCCTGAGTGCTCACTGGAAGGACAGATCGTGAAGCTGAGGCTCCAATACTTTGGCCACCTCATGAGAAGAGAAGAATCCTTGGGAAAGACTCTGATGTTGGGAAAGATTGAGGGCACTAGGAGAAGGGGGCGACAGAGGACGAGATGGTTGGACAGTGTTCTCGAAGCTACGAACATGAGTTTGACCAAACTGCGGGAGGCAGTGCAAGACAGGAGTGCCTGGCGTGCTCTGGTCCATGGGGTCACGAAGAGTCGGACACGACTAAACGACTAAACAACAACAAATGAGGAAAGAAGGTAAGTTAAGGGGCAATATAATAAAGAGGTTTATAAGATTATGCATAGAGAATGTGGAGAATTCCGCCCCACTTCCATAACACTTGAATTCATTCAGACCATCCAATGAAGATGATGGGTTGAAGATTCAGGACAGAGAAGAGCTCTTCTTATGTTGTTATATGTATCCTGAATGAATGTATGGAAGCTGTGGCCAAACAGTTATGGGTTAACAGATTGAAGCTGAAGCCAGACGAAGGTAGTGTTTGAAAGTTCCCTGTGGCTCCTCAAGGAAGCTGGCTTACTGTTCTGTCCTCTAAGCAAGTTCAGAGTTAGGTGAAAAAAATAGCCTCCCCAAAATTCTCCAACATTTTTTGGTGAATGGAGAATGTGTGCGAAAGAATGGCAGAATATTTAGAATATTATCTGGCGGTTGGGGGAATTATATAACAGGTTTGGAATACCTGAAAAAGTTTTTTCTCTATTGAGAAACTGAGGTCTGCTTTATGGAACTGTTGCTACCGGTATTTCATATTGGTGGCTGAAGGAAGTGATGGGCTTAGAACTCGGAGGAGCGGGGTGCCAAGTCCATTAATTCCTTCAACAATATTAAAATAATACAACATTATTTTTATTCTTTGGTGATCACTCATAGCCAGATAAGATTGTCTTCCATGAACACAGTCTTAACGATGTGTCTTTAGGTGCCTGTGGAGGCCAATTCTGGATCCACGCATCCTTCCACAGTGAGGTCATAGGTTTCCGGGCAGGTGTTGATCACGCTGAGGGAAGCGTGCCTTCCTCTTAACACGTTTCTCCCTTTCATTCTGAGTTCGAGCGTCTTCAAAGCCCATGACACCTTTGGAGCGCTTGCAGGCCAGTGTTTCCCAGTTGTCAGTGTTCATGCTACATTTTTTAAAAAAAAAATTGCCTTGAGAGAGTCTTTAAACCTCTTTTGTTGACCACCAGCATTACGCTTTCCATTTTTAAGTTCGGAATAGAGTAGTTGCTTTGGAAGACGATCATCAGGCATCCGAACAACATGACCGGACGAACTAAGTTGATGTTGAAGAATCATTGCTGATCATCTTTGCTTCTTCCAGTACACTGGCATTAGTTCACCTGTCTTCCCAAGTGATATGTAAAAAAATTCGGAGACACCATTGATTGAATCTTTTGAGTTGGAGATGGCATTTATAAGTGGTCCAGAATTAAAATTATGCTAGTTTATCCACAGGCAGAGAAGTGCACCCTCCTGCCCTCTTATGCTCTGTAGATGGGGGCTGAAGGGGAGGCCTTTTCAGTTTGGGTTCCTCACATTTGGAGCACCCTTCCCAGGGAGGATCACTTGGTGCTCAGTATCTTTCCAAAGCCTTTTTATTTGCCTAGGCTTCCTTGCATATCAGCTGTGTGGTTTTAATCTGATAGCTTTTATTGCTTCTGCTGGTGTCAGTCTTTTGACTGCTCTGCTATAATGTTTTACATCTGATTGCAAATTGCATATATATATATATATATATATATATATATATAAGAAAAAAAGAAGTATATGCTGGCTATTCTGAGAGCTGTTGGCTGAATAATACCATTTCCCCCCACCATGAACAAATCAGATATGCCTATGGAGAGCATCATTGAGGGCCAAGGAAGGAGCATAATGTATTGCAAGATAATGTATTGCGGAGCAATGGGGTAACACTCCTTGTCTTTACAATGCATTCTGTGAGAGCAGTTTCATTGCCCCTTGCAGGTGCCAGAATCCAAGGTGCATCAACCAGCTGCCTTGGCAACTGGGCATATTCCCTGTCTTGCAATGAAACTCCCCACAATGGGCAGTGAAGGAAGACCACACACCACCCATGTCACTTCAGAATTGACTCCACACTCCCTCCTTTCCAGTGGCTGCATCTGTACATTTCTTCCCCTGGAGATCTTTCGTAAGTGTGATCTACTCATGTAAGCCACATAACCTGTGGATTCACTGTCCTTCTAGGGGGACAGTGGACATGATTTTCACCACTCGACAGCTTCAAGAAAAATGCAGAGAGCAAAACCAACCCCTGTATATGGCGTTTATTTACCTAACTAAGGCTTTCAACACTGTAAATCGCAATGCCCTGTGGACTGTCCTTCTGAAAGTTGACTGCCCAGATAAATTTGTAAACATCATTCAGCTCCTCCATGATAATATGACAGCAACAATTGCAGATAACAATGGCTCTCAAAGTGAACCATTCACAGTGGGATCAGTTGTTAAACAGGGTTATACTATTGCCCCAACTCTATTCATTATTTTCATTGCCATGATCCTAAACTTTGTTGATGGGAAACTCCCCACCGGAGTAGAAATCATATATCAAACACATGGAAAGCTCTTCAACCTGAACAGGCTGAAAGCAAAAAGTAAGGTTACCGTAACTTCCTTCATAGAGCTTCAGTATGCTGATGACAACGTAGTGTGCGCACACTCAGAGGATGACCTCCAAACCATCCTAAATATCTTTGTAGGTGGTTACGAAAAGCTTGGCCTATCACTCAACATCCCAAAAATCAAAGTGCTGCACCAAGAAGTACAAAATAACCCTTCTGCAGTGCCACAAATCCAACTCAGTGGTGTAACGTTGGAAAATGTTGATCACTTCTCCTACCTAGGCAGTTACCTTTCCACAAGGGCCAGCACTGATGCCAAAATCCAGAATCGCCTGAGCTCTGCGAGTGCGGCTTTCTCCCGATTGAAGTGCAGAGTGTTTGAGGACCGGGACATTTGCAGGGAAACCAAAGTGCTTGTTTACAAAGCTACTGTACTACCTACCTTACTATATGCTTGTGAAACATGGACCACTTATAAACGCCATCTCCAACTCCTCAAAAGATTCCATCAACGGTGTCTCCGAAAAATCTTACACATCACTTGGGAAGACAGGCGAATTAATATCAGTGTACTGAAAGAAGCAAAGATCACCACTGTTGAAGCAATGATTCTTCAACATCAACTTCGTTGGACTGGTCATGTTGTGTGGATGCCTGATGATCGTCTTCCAAAGCAACTACTCTATTCCGAACATTAAAATGGAAAGCGTAATGCTGGTGGTCAACAAAAGAGGTTTAAAGACTGTCTCAAGGCAAATCTTAAAAAATGTAGTATAAACTCTGATAACTGGAGTGTATCTCCAGAAGTGTGCATGCACACGAAAGCTCATACCAAAATAAAAACTTAGTTGGTCTTTAAGGTGCTACTGAAGGAATTTTTTTTCTATTTTACTGATAACTGGGAAACACTGGCCTGTGAGCACTCCATTTGGAGAATAGCCTTTACCAAAGGTGTCATGGGCTTTGAAGAAACTTGATCTCAGGACGCAAGGGAGAAACGTGCTAAGAGGAAGGCACGCTTGGCAAAGCCACACCATGATTCAACTCCCACCCAGAAACTAATGCCCCCACTGTGGAAGGATGTGTGGATCCAGAATTGGCCTCTACAGTCACTTACGGACCCATTGTTAAAATCGTGTTTATGGAAGGCAATCTTACTCGGCTACGAGTGATTGCCAAAGAAGAAGGAGGATTTTGTATCCAACTAAATCATTGCAGCTGGTTTGCCTGTGAGTTTAAAGGATCCTGGGGCATTTGAGTTGTTAGAGGAGCTCAGAGCAAAAGCCTTGCAGACTTACCTTCCAATGTTTTATCTTGATGCTCTCTAGTTGTTTTGGTCTACCATGCTGACTTCTTTTTCAGGCTAACCTTGATCGGAATTTATGAGCAGAGTAGAATAATGTTTCATTCTACTATTCTGTCTTGAAGCCTGGCAACCATATATGACTTATAGGGTTTTCTAGATAGTTTTACCCTCACTCCTTTAATTTAGCACCTACTTCATTCAGTTCTCTTCCTTGGTTCCACTTCCCATGCCCCCTGATTCCTACTTCCCATAGCCCACAATTCCTCCTTTCTATGGACCTCTTGTGGGAATGTTCAGGGAGGCAGGAGAGGACACATTGTTTATTAATATCCTTCCTAACTTGTGCTAGTAAGTTCCTTTATTTAGCAGAGTTTCACATTCCCCTTTTAAACGCACAGCGGGTAGCTGGTTGCAGGCTTGTGTAAGCCTCTCATGATTAGGTTCCTGGTAAGTTTCCTTATATCCCTCTTAAAAGAAGAAACATGCCACAATCTTGTGTAAAGTAAATAAAAGTAGTTTACTCACATACAGTTCACAGCTGGATCCCTGAATGCAGACTTCATTACAAAGTACAGTATATACATGTGGAGCTATCCCATATGGGGATAATCCCAGTGTCCTCTGTTGGAAGCCAACAGAGCATCTCTAGCTAAAAAGCTGCTCCAACGATGGAGGAAGTCAAAAGAGAGAGAGAGAAGCATGCCCTACCCTTTTGTTACCTGGACAGGTAAGGTCATGCCCACCTCTAGTCACATGCAAAGGAAGTATGTCCTAGCCAGGAGGAAACAGGAAGTTTTTGACTGGCTGGACCCAACATTTCCCTGCATGTCCATTCTAGGAAAACAAGGAATGTTGTACTTGACTGCTACTTATGTATCACATCCCACACTTCTGACCTCTGTATCCATCCCTTTCAACTTGGGCACCTCCACTGCCTTAACTTCTGCTTCTTTCCCCCTTCCCTACCCTGCCCACTTGACCATGTCTCTGCTTCCCTTTCTCCTTATCCTGCTTTCTCAACACCTCCTTTCCTTTGCCTAATAAATCTCCTGTTTGCTTTCTCATGGAATCATACAGTTGGAAGGCAGCCCCAAGGATCATCTATTCCAACCTGCTGCAATGCAGGAATCACAACTAAAGCATCCATGGCAGGTGGTCATCCAACCTCTGCTTATATACCTCCAAGGAAGGAGAATCCACAACCTCCCAAGAGAGACTGTTCCACTGTTGAACAGCTCTTACTTTCAGAAAGTTCTTCCTGATGTTTAGTTGGAATCACCTTCTGGAAAAATCGATTCGAGTCCTACCCTCTGGAGCAGGAGAAAACAAGCTTGCCCCATCTTCCATGTGACAGCCCTTCAGATATTTGAAGCTATCATATCTTGTCTTGGTCTCCTCTTTTCCAGGCTAAACATACGCAGCTCCTTCAAACATTCCTCATAAGGCTTGGTTTCCAGACCCTTGACCATCTTGGTTGCCCTCTTCTGCACACGTTCCAGCTTGTCAACAACCGGAATAAATTGTGGTGCCCAGAACTGGACACAGTATTCCAGACATCCCCACCTCATGTCACTCTTCTAGGGTAGACAACAGCACAGCCAACCTTGGATTACATTGCAGTCCACTGATGGCTAGGTAGACTTTTGAACAAGGATTGCAGGCCAGCCATCTCCTGTCCATAGGGGTTTGGAATCTGTAATCATGCAAATAGGGAAGAGACCAGAAAGAGGGGATTCGTCTAGTTGCTGCTATTACTTTTTTAAATGCTTCTGCACACTAAGGTAGCGCTGCTTGTATTTTCCTAGAGTGAGAGGGACATTGGAGAAGACTCACCCCCAGGGAAAGAAGTTGCAGATTCCTCAAATGCAGCCCTGCACTTTCCTCTTCCTTCCTTCCTTCCTTTCTCCCTCTCTCTTATGCTTTCCAGTGATACTTCCTGCCAGTGCTGGCAAAGCACTTCTGGAAGAGAAAGCAATCAGACATTTGCTTACGCTCAGACACGTGGAACATCATTATAGAAGATAATGAGAGATGTATTATGCCTCCAGTGATGTCGCAATTCCATTCTATCTTGAATTTATTGAGCTAGGTAGAGCTCTTTAGGAGGCAATAGAGGCAATGCAGCTTCACCATCCCCAGAAATCCTTGGAGCAGGTCTCCGCCACAACCAAGTCCCAAGTGGATCTCAACCTCTTCCCGAGCTTAAGAGCACTTTGGAGATTTTTGTTCGCTTGTCATTGAATACCCTGCATTTCCAGTCCCGAGGGATGCCCAAGGCAGCGTGTGCAAATGCGGAACACTACAAAACAACCGAACAATTTCAAAACACCACGAAATGAAATGAGAAAATACAGCACTCGCAGTAAGAAAAAGAGGGGGAGATGGAACATTAAAACCTCCACGTGCATCTTTCCAGCACCCGGCAGGGTCATGCTAGCATGCTGAAAAGGCCCAACTGAAGCACCAGCTTTTCAGTACCTGCCCAAAAGTAAGCAGTGACGGAGGCAGGCAGGTCTCCTTCAGACAGGCATTCCACAACTGTGGTGCCACATCAGGAAAGGTCCCACCTTTCCCACCCAGGTATGGAATTTTAGACAGTGGGTCATCTATAGATGGTGAGCATGTATTATATCACTTACAGGTGTCTTTTTTTTTTTTAGGTGGGAGTGTGTCATACTACACTTCAAATGTGCAAATATGCTAAAAATATACTGTATCAATTTTTTAGGGGGGGGGCACGAAGACACACACACACACCCTCACTATTCTTACTGAGCCTGTTTATAAATCACTTGCACTTTATGGACTATTCCTGTGGGTTCCCTGATGCGATGCCATTCATTTTATTTGTTTATTTTCGACAATTTCTACACTGCTTTATATATATAAATATCTCTAAGGGGCAAACAGAAAACAGCAACAGAGAACTTACACAACAGCAGAGAGAGAGAGAGAGAGAGAGAGAGAGAGAGAGAGAGAGAGAGAGAGAGAGAGAGAGAGAGAGAGAGATCTGCCAAGTCTCCCGTTTTCCCCGGGAAACCCCCATTTTTAAAGCCGTTTCCCACTGTCATCACGAATGGGGAAATATCCCGTAATTCCCCCGGATTTCTTCCGGTGCCGCTCTGCCCATGTCTGGGCACCGGAAATCGGGCAGCGGCACTGGAAGTTGCTTCTACGCATGTCTGGACGTGCGTAGAAGTGACTTCCGGTGCTGGCGCTGCTGATCCCATATTTTTCTAACCGGGACTTGGCAGCTATGCAGTAGAGCTTGAGATTTTTATCTCAGGGTCATGGGTTCGGGCCCCATGCTGGGCAAAAGGAGGTTGGACTAGATGACCCTTGTGGTCCCTTCCAACTCTACAATTCTATAATCGCATGAAATACTACAAAACCTCACACTGTAACATGTACGAATGCTGCAGTAATGCAAATTTTGAAGAAAATACAAGCAAATATCTATTCTTTCTACCTCTGACGCACCTCCCCTCCTAGTCTCCTTGAGCTGTTCTTGGTCTCCAGCTCTCAACAGCCCCAGCCAGCATGTCTAGTGGTCAGGGATGGTGGGAGCTTTAGTCCAGCGCCCTCTAGAGGGCAGCATGTTGGCTAACCCATGCATTAGGGTCTTGACGGTTTACTCTGCTGTACCAGCGAAACTTTGGGCGGGGGAGCAAAGCAAGCAGGGGGACGCGATTCTTCTGCTTGTTCAAGGCACCGAGGAGCTGACAAGCCAAATAATAACAGCTCCTCTGGAATCTTTAAGAGTACATTAAACAAATATAGTGGTGGATATTTATAGACTTTTAAGAACTGCTGATGAATAAAGAGGCATTTATAGCCTTCTAAGCTGTTAGACTTCCATAATGTAAATGCTCTGAATAGTAATAACAGGGTGCTGGGTGTTGTGTGGCTGTTTGGTGACCTTGAAGTCCAGATCGCTCACCCCGGTTAGAGAAGACATGGGCTCTTCTTTGTTTTCTGTGTCTTGCTTTCCTGTTGACCTTGTGCCTAGCCAGGTTAAGCTGGGGTGATCAGGTGTGGAGAAGAGAAGCCACCCAGATTCGTCACATTTTGGGACAGGGTCTTGATCTTTGAGCCTTGGCCGAGGCTCACCTCTTATAGGCAGCAAGCAATGGGAAACACCACCACATGGATTCTCAGGAGTGACCAGCAGTGTTGGGGTCAGCATTGTGTGAGTGCACTAGCAGAGCCCAATCCTACATTCCCACAGGGAATACCCACACTGTGCCAAGCTCCCGATTCCACCCTTCTCTCCTCCTGGTCAGCAACTGCCTGTGTTCCTTTCTTCTGTCACTTGGAATATAGTCATGGGCAGCATCAGTTTTTATGCTTGTTTCAACTTAATCCGCTCCACTTAAATGTGGGGAGGAGTTGCGGTGGACCACGTGGCTACCTCGGGGTAGCAGGGGCGGAGTCCTGCATTGCCCAGAGGATCCCGGCCACGTGATTGACCAGCCAGCCAATCCACTGGCTGGGAAAGCGTGGCCGGGACCCATTTAAACGGAGGCACAAGCCAGAGAGCCCTAATTTGCAGGTTTTCTTCTGGCCTTGCTATGGACCTCGGTCGGTTGCCATTGAGGGGCCTGGTAGGAATTTTTCCACTTGGGAAATTGCCATGGGCCATTTGGTTTTTTGCCTACCTCATAGCAATCGTCACAACTTTTTAAGGCTTTACGGTTAGGCACTGGTTGATCTTATGATGGGGGAGGGGAGGTATGGCCATCACCTGCCCCTCCAAGCTTAAGGGTATTCTGTTAAAGGAATCCGGGGGTGTGGATCTTGTCTGAAGCCCGGGGCGGGGCTAGGATCATGCCACGACCCTGTCGGGAACCCAGGGAGAGCTCAAGTTGGTTTGCATCAACAGGGCTCCCCCTACCGGTGGTTTACCCTTACCGGACTCCCTGCATGATGGGCAGGAGTCATATATAGTCGGGTCAATCCAATGCCTAAGCCAATACCGCTCACATTCTGTAACCAATAAATAGATTTAAATGCAGAAAAATGCAGATTTAAACCAGAAAATAGATTTAAATGCAAATATTCAGATAACTAAGGAAACAGGGTGGAAAGGACTTCTGAATGAACATACTCAAAATTGACACATGCCAGGAACAGACAGGTCCATCCATCTATCCCCAGCTCCTAAACGCTTTTGGTCTTAGGGTCATAGTGGAAGTGAACTGCTCAGCCTCATCCCAAATACCTTTGGATCAACAGTCTGCCATCCCGACAACCTCTAAGCCACTGAAAAGCTAAAGCATTAAAATATATAGGCAAGATTGAACTTTAAACATATTACACACAAGATTTAAAAGAGGCGGAGGAATGAAGAGGCTTTTAATCATGTCAGCGTAAGTTGAACAACACACAGCTTTATCTCCCTGTTATTTGTTTTCACTGTATTCATAAGAGACTAGTATCATAGCGCTGAGCACATTTACCACTTATCACTTTCAAAGAGCTATGCAAACAGTAGTCCATCTTCACTCCATTCTTTGTGCAGGATGTGACGCTGCACATGACTGGCCTCACTTTTGGCCAGAGGAGAGGGAACCGACTGATGCAATGTACCAACGAGGAGCTATCTATAATAATAATAATAATAATAATAATAATAATAATAATAATAATAATAATTTATTATTTATACCCCGCCCATCTGGCCGGGTTCCCCCAGCCACTCTGGGCGGCTTCCAACTAGGGATGAAAACTATCTCATCGACAGAGGTAGTATGCCTCTGAATATCAGGTGCTAGGAATCGCAGGCAGGAGAGTGCTTTTGTGCTCAGGTTCCGCTTGCACCGGAATTGCCCAAATCCTGAACAGAAACACTCTAAATGGAGAGTAGGGGGTGGGAGCCAGGCTTCAGCTAAGTTGGGTGAAGGCAGCCTTGGACCACCCTGGGTTGCGTTTGGTAGCCCTGAGCAATCTGGGGCTGCCCAGGACAGGGCACTGGGTTGAAAGGAGAGACAGGTGTTGGGTGGGACACTGGAAGGACAATCAGAAGGGAAGGAAGGTAGGGAAGGATGGGAAGGGAGCTCAGGTGAAAAGAAGGGGGAGCTGCAATGCAGAGGCCTGCTTTGTATACACCTTCCCTGCAGCAGGTTCCAGGTTCAATCTCTGGCATTTCCAGGTAGGGCTGTGACTCCCTGTAGAGCAGGCATCCCCAAACTGCGGCCCTCCAGATGTTTTGGCCTACAACTCCAATGATCCCTAGCTAACAGGACCAGTGGTCGGGGAAGATGGGAATTGTAGTCCAAAACATCTGGAGGGCCGAAGTTTGGGGGTGCCTGCTGTAGAGCCTCTGCCAGCCATTGCAGACAATACTGACCAATTATCTGAGGCATATTCCTATGCACCAAAGAGCAGAAAGGTGATGCTCCTACTAGGTCATTGTGGTTGCTACTTGTAGTGGTCCTATTAGCAGGAGAAGTAAACTTACAGGGATGTGTCCTATGTACACAATTCATGTACAGAGAGCTTTGTTCCTGGTCACAGGACTGGAGGAAGATAGATGGCTAGATTGGAACTCAAAACCCTCTAAATAGGCACACGATGAGAGTTAGTTTAATAGCTGCGATGCTAAGCATGTTTCGGATGGGGTTGGGAGCACCATCGCTAGTGACATTTTATCTGCTCCACCCTCTTCCCCACCCCCTCAAAAATTGCTGAAATGCCACCCACACCTTTGCATTGTGCTCCAAAGGTGGTGAAATCAGGAGGCAGGTTTTCTTTTTGAGCACCTTGAGGTAAAGGTAAAGGGGGCCCCTGACCATCAGGTCCAGTCGTGTCCGACTCTGGGGTTGCGGCGCTCATCTCTCTCTATAGGCCGAGGGAGCCGGCGTTTGTACGCAGACAGCTTCCGGGTCATGTGGCCAGCATGACAAAGCTGCTTCTGGCGAACCAGAGCAGCAGCACAGAAACACCGTTTACCTTCCCGCCAGAGTGGTACCTATTTATCTACTTGCATTTTGACGTGCTTTCGAACTGCTAGGTTGGCAGGAGCTGGGACCGAGCAACGGGAGCTCACCCCGTTGCAGGGATTCGAACCGCCGACCTTCTGATCAGCAAGCCCTAGACTCTGTGGTTTAACCCACAGCGCCACCTGGGTACAATATAAATGCTGGTCATTATCGCTCAGGGAATCCTTAGCTCTCCTTGTGAATCTGCATAAGCACGAGAGTTGTTTGAAGTCCTGGATATTTATCTTGGCTTTTGAGGACTGGGGTGGGGGAATTACTCCATTGGCCACCTTTGCTTTTGAACAATAACCCATCGAGGGCCATGGGTTATCAATGGAAGGGAATTTAGCCTGACAAAAGGTTTTAACAGTCTAATCTCCCATTGTGTGTTCATTATGCACTTGCTACCACACAGCCGGGCTCTTGCTTAAAAGATTATTACTCCATCATACTATAAAATAAGAAACAAAGAGCAACCTAAAAATAAAAAGGGGGGTTGAGGGGGGGAGAGTGTGTATTTCAATCCAGGTGATCTTTCCAAGCCCCACTCGCCTTTTGTGCGAGGGCATTTATCTTTTTGCCAATGACCTTCAACAATAAGGCAAAGCTCCCTGGTTTGGATGCTGGAGATGTCGGCTTTTGTTGGTGGGAGAACAAAAATCAAATGAGGACATAAATTACTTCAGTGATGAAGGGATGGTGAGGTGGGTGGGTTGGGGGGAGAGGCAGGGGGGGGCTTATTCCCAAGACAGAGAGTTAGAGCTAAAGCATGCAGCCCGTTTGCAGGGTGCGAGACACACATCCCCCCCCCTTATTTTGGAACAGGGGTTGCCAAAGCGGTGCCCGTGAGTGCAATGTTACCCTAGATTAAGTGCAATGCCTTCCCCTGGTGTTATTGAAGCCTCTGGGTGCCTCCCCTACACATAAACTCACAAGACATAAACATACCTTCACTACACCCTTGGCCATGAGGTTGCTGGGGCGGTTAGCTTCAGCTCCCTTGAAAAGTTCATAGAGCTGAAGTGGTTTAACAGTCAATCCCTCTTCACAGGGAATTTCTTCAATGAAAATAGGGATATCAATAATAATAATACCCCACCCATCTGACTGGATTGCCCCAGCCACTCTGGATGGCTTCTAACGTATATAAAAACGTAATAAAACACTATTTAAAAACTTCCCTATACAAGGCTGCCTTCAGGTGGCTCGGGGGCCAGATACCCTCCAATATTTCTCTGATTAAAATAGGGATGTCCTAAGGAAAAGTGGGACATTCTGGGATCAAGTCAAAAACCGGCATGGCTTCTGTAAATCCAGGATTGTCCCAGGAAAATAGGGACACTTGGCAAGTGGAACAGAGGTCTCCTAACAACTCTTAGCACCCTTAATAAAATATAGCTCCCAGAATTCTTTGGGGAAAGCCATAACTGTTTAAAGGGGTAGTGCTTTAAATACTTGGTGTGAATGTGGCCCAAGGCCTCCATGATGGCTGATTTTAAAACAGGAAATTTGGCCTGGCATTCCTTTTGAGCAGCAGTTCCACTAACATTGTCTTCAAATAACTCTGCTTCAGTATCAAAACTGACTCAAACCACTAGCCCCATTTAAAGATGATTGCACCCTTGTTGTCTCCAAATAGTTATAAATACTTCCATGGCAGCAAGTTTCTTTGAGCCTTAGTTCTGGCCATGAGCTTCGTTCATATGAAAATTGTTAAGTTATTGTGTCACATGCCCAGAGTTTTTTGCTGCAAATGTTGAGTTTTCCAGCTCTCTGATAGGGAACTTGTCGCTGTCCAGGTGTGTGTTTGTTTAAAGCAAATTGTTTCCCACTTAATATATGGCCATACCCATACCATGCATTTAAAGCACTCGTATACAACTTTAACCATCATGGCTTCTCCCAAAGGACCCTGGGACTGTTGTTCATTAAAGGTGCCTAACAACTCTCAACACCCTTAACAAACTGATTGGTAAAGTGGCTTAAGACTGTATGATGTGAATGTTGGCTTAAAAAATAGCTCTTAGCAGCTTGAAGGCAATTTGAAAACAAAAGGAGGAATTCAGCCTCAGGGCCGTTTTCAGCATATGCACCTCCAGGGTGCAAAGATCTGCCCAGCGCCCCCAAATGTAGTTAATTTCACGTGCAGTGCACCGTTGAGAATGACAAGCGCCGTCGTTGAGTCTGACAAGTGCCACCGTTGTGAATGACAAGCGCTGCCACTGGCGCGTCACGTCTTTGCTAAATGAGCGCACAAAGTCGAAAGTCCTTTAGTGAAACAGTAGGTATACATTTTGGTAATACCTAGGTATATATGTATTTTGTTTTTCTAGCTTGATCAAAATTATTTGTTATTTCATAACAGGTAGATAGTTAAGAGCTTAGGTGGCTTCAGTGGCGGGCACCTGGCACCCCCCCCCCCCAGAATTTGGCACCCGGATGCCCTGCACCCCTTGCATCCCCGGGTAAAGACGGCCCTGTTCAGCCTCATGCTAAATTTGACCATTCCATCAGCGCAAGGATTTCTGGCTTGTCTGATTGAGTGACCTCTCCTCCCTGCAATGCGCTATTCTAGGGGTTCTCCTGACTCCCCTGTTGGGAAGCTTCCTTATGTCAAGTGAGACCACTGGTCCATCTAGCTCAGTATTGTCTACACTGACTGGCAGCAGCTTTCCAGGGTTTCAGGGAAGGGGCAGGCTTAGGTCCTTCACATTTCAGCAGTGCCCTGTGTGAGGCCAAAATTCAGTGCCTGTCATCTCTTTCCTTCTGTTCTGCATGTGTACTGCATCATAGTTGTGACACCCCGCAGTGCCCCCCTCGGCTTGGCACCTGGTGTTGGGGAACCAGTTGTGCTGCCCTAAATCCACCTCTGCGAGGGGCTCTCCTTGCCCTCCCTGGAGTTGCCAGAGATTCAGCCAGGGACCTTCTGCTTGTAAAGCATGAACATTTGTCACTGAGTGTTAGCTCAGTTGCTAGAGCAGGCTTCCTCAACCTCAGCCCTCCAGATGTTTTTGGCCTACAACTCCCATGATCCCTAGCTAGCAGGACCAGTGGTCAGGGATGATGAGAATTGTAGTCTCAAAACTATCTGGAGGGCCAAGGTTGAGGAAGCCTGTGCTACAGCATGAGATTCTTAATCTCAGGGCTGTGGGCTTGAGCCCCACATTGGGCAAAAGATCCCTGCATTGCATGGGGTTGGAGCAGATGACCCACATGGTCCCTTCCAACTCTATAATTCTATGGTTTTGTTATCCTCCTCTTCATGGCCCGGTATTTGAACCCAAGGTGTCCCCATCCAGACTGGCTCTTCTCCTGATATTGCCATATCCCTTAAGACAGTGTTTCCCAACCTTGTGCCTCCAGCTGTTTTTGGACTACAACTCCCATCATCCCTAGCTAGCAAGACCAGTGGTCAGGAATGATGGGAATTGTAGTCACAAAACATCTGGAGGCACAAGGTTGGGAAACACTGCCTTAAGATGTCCCAGAATCTCGGGAGCATCAGGAAGAGTCTCCAACTTCCTTTGTCCTTGCAGATCTCAACTCTGCAGATCCTGGACAAATCACTGCAGATCCCAGAGTGAGCCGTTGTTCCGAAGCATTCTGAAATGAGGTGTTCTCCTTCAAGTACCTCGCTAATAAGACACAATTAGCAATTAAGACAAAGACATTACTAGCCGTCGCATGGGACAGGAGAAATATTCATTGTGAACCTCGCTCGTGACAGCAAAGGAGAGGGGCCAAGAGGGCTAAGAAAATATCGCCGCAACAATGTCAAAGGGGTTATCAAGGGCAAAGAGATAATGGTGGTGAAGCGAAGCCAACAATATCATCCATGAAAGATGGTAATGAGGATAAGCACTAGCCAACAGCCTGCCTAGAGCTTCCAGTTGAATGTAATACATCATTTGATATGGACAAGATTTCGCTTTAAAGAACTATGGGCTGAAGAGCCTTTGATGATAGAAAGCAAAACAACAAAACAAAATCCTACCCAGAAGGAGGAATTTTTCAGGAAGTTTTTGGATCTTTTGTTGTTGTTAATGACTTAATGAAACATTGTATGAAGTTCTTAGTGACATAATCAAGAGAAGGGCGAGCAATCATTCCACTCTAATTTCACACAAAGGCTGGAATTTGCCATCGGAATCGCAGTACTAAATGAAGCCTTTTCCAATTTTGCCCATGGCAAAAATGTTTGAATAACCTCTAATGCAGTTGCAAAACTGCAGGCAATGAGAACTCATTACTGCCACACCAGACCAGGCTCCCATTTGCTTAGTATGGGGGAACTGGCACTGAGATAGTCAATGTTGCTTGAAGAGCACGCCAGAAGTGCTGGCCCATCTCTTACCTTTGCATCTGAGGGGCCAAAATATGAAGGATCCCCTTATAACCTATCAGCTGATCAGGGTCATCGCCTCACTGTAAGTTCCCAGTTCATCTTTGGAACTGCAACCTTACCTGCCCAACAGTTTGGGGGTAAGTTGGTGTGGTTGAGAGAAAACATCATTTGGTGTAAACCAAGACTCACACTGGGCCTAAGTAGGATTACAGGACAGAGGCTCCACAACCCTACATGACACCATACTGGCTGTTTCCCAATTGTCATGGTTTATTTATTTATTTAATCAGATTTGCATACCACTTAAATAGAACTTCTGAATGGTTTAACTACCTACAGTGGCTGGCCACAGCTCTCCAAGATTTCAAACAGGTTTTGCCCTCCCCAGCACACATTCCAGCTTGTCAACATCCTTCTTAAATTGTGGTGCCCAGAATTGGACACAGTATTCCCGCCGTGGTCTTACCAAGGCAGAACAGAGTAGTAAGTACTATGGCTTCCCTTGATCTGAACACTTTACTTCTGTTGATGCAGCCTAGAATAGCATTAACCTTTATGCATCACACTGTTGACTCATGTTAAGCTTGTGGTCCATTAAGACCCCTAGATCCTTTTCACACGTACTGCTAGGAAGCCAGGTGTCCCCCATCTTATATATGTGCTATCAGGATAGCATCAAAGCAAGCCAATTAGCTTACATCAATGCAAGTGAATATAAGCATATAGGAGTTCATTGTTACAACTACCACCAATTAATCATGGGGTTATCTTGACTACCAAGATGGTGTTTGCAGAACTCCTAGAACAGTTCATCTTTGATTCAACACAATGGACCTTTGGTGTGATCCAGCACTCTGATGCCCCAAGTTATCTGTGGCAGAGGCAGCTCATGGGTTTGCAGTGAAACCTGTGCAGTCTGACCTGCCGGGGGTCCACATCCTCTTTTCCAGTTTGGAGACTTTCTGTGCAATATCCACGGCAGGATTTGCTGGGAAGGGTTTGTTTCAGATTTATGGTGCGGCCTGCAGGGAGAAAAAGTGCTACTTAATGAGGCTGAATCACATACAGCAGTGCAACAGTGAGCAATGAGCACCTCCACTGGAAGCCGAATCGGGGACTCGGGCAAATGTTAACATTTATACAACAAATCACCAGGTGTTCAGAAGCATTCATTTTTCACTAGGAGACATCAGCGAAAATAAATGCCACGCTGCTTATTTTCTCATTGTTTGGTATTATTTCAGGGGAACTTCGTGTTCTGGGTGTACTTTGAGAAATGGCTAAGGAGGACCAGATTTCTCAACGAGACAATCTCTAATGCACATCCTAAAGCAGCTAGCATTTTCTTGGTTTCACAGAGCAGGCCTGAGCTTAACTCTAGTCAGTTCTAAAGGAGTGCCTTGCAGGGTTAATAGGAAGGCAGTAACATATTGTATTGAAACTAGTACCCCTGGCTTGGGTGGTGGGTTTTTTTTTTTTTAAGGAACATTTAACTAAAGTGTAAAAGAAGTGTTTTCCTTACCAAAACAGTACGTGAAATTGATTTATTAAAGTCTACATTCCTTCCCCCCCCCTCAGTTTGAAAATGAATCACTAGAAGAATACTCACCAGCCGAACATTCACATCAATATGTTAGCATCTAAAACATCTATATTGAGTTTTTCATCAGTTTATTTGATTCTGATTAACCAGGAAGCAGGTGGTTGATAACATAAAATAAATTCTACAATGGGGTACAGAAATCTGTCAATTTCAGTTTCTCTTGCTCATTTTCCAAGCCTTAATTTCAGTTTATTCTCCCCCAAACCCATCAGTATTTTAGAGTACAGTACATGCCTCCAAATATACACATTTGTACAAGCAGTTTTCCCTAACATAATGCATTTTTGTATGTTGTTTGCACGAATATATCAATTTTATGCACACTTTCTCCTAACATATGCTTTACTCTCTTTTACTTTTTTCTCTTTTGGTTGGAGAACTGCATCACAAAGGTTGAGCGAGTGTGCAATTTGAAGGGCAGCTGTGTTTTGCATTCCACATTTTCAGGAAGTGGAAATTCGATTCACATTAAATGGTGAACCAAACCAAAAATCTTTCCCATTGCTGATCGCCCTGTGGATTTTTTATTATTTTATTATTTAATTTGGGGGGGGGGGCAGACTGAGATATTTTCCAGTGCCTATCTCTCCTTCCAAGTCACAGCTGGTTCCCCTATTCCTATATATTTGAGACATCCTTTTACTTGATTGCTCACAGCTGAATGTGTGGTCCAGCTCCATTAAAAAGCATTGCATTAGAGTTGACATCAGGAGATAGGACAGTGATAGCTCTGTGATTCCTCATTCACACATGCAAATCACCACTCAGTGCTCCAATCTTTAAGTCATGAACTTTCAAACCAAACACTGGACTGGAGATCTAATCTTCTGAGAATTTTCTTGGGTATTATGCTAAAGCTCTCCATTTACAATCTAGGGTTAACCAATTACACAATTATTTAATTGCTTTGTGTATGTTTTTTGGGGGTGGGGGAAGAACACTTACTGTTATTTTCCACTCCAAGGCCAGATGTACTCTAAGGAAGCAACAGAATTCCTGTAGATTGCCCTGTATTTTCAAGAGGCAGAAGCTCCATGCAAGGAAATAGATGCATGATGGACATTCCTACCCCCATGATAATGAATGAAAGAAGTCGGACATTTCAGACAGTGATATCAGGAAATTGCGTGACCATGCTGGGTGGTTTCATGAGCTGCTGCAAACTTTCTTGAATAATGTTTTCCTTGCTGATTTTTGTCCTGTGCAATTTAGCAAGCATTTTATTTCTCCCCCTCCCCATATGTTCTGAAGGATGTGTGTGGTTTTAATGACCCTTTTTAAAGATTAAATTGTGTTGTCTGAACTCACTCCCCTTCCTATAAAAAATTAGCATCTGCAAGACGCAGCCCCTGCAGTACAGCCAAGGGCTAATATAAAATGAAACCCATCCAAGTAAAGACTCTTCCAAAGAATGATCAATACAGGGATATTTCTGCTTGTGGCCTATTAAACAAGTGCTGAAAGGAGAATGTCCAATTCTTGTTTTTTCTAAAAAAGAAATGGCAAATCCTAATGACTGATTCAGAGGTGCGTCAGAAACCCCCCAATGAAAGCTTTACTTAAGTTGTGCTTGAATCTTATCTCTGCCATGAACCCACCCTCTCTCACTCTGCCCACCTGCAGCATGGGGACAATGATATTATCCTACATTTTCCCTATTTCGTTTTACCTCTCTGTGCTGCAGTTTGTTTGTTTGTTTGTTTGGAGGCTCAAACCTGCTCACACTCACTGAAAGTGAAGCACAGTTAAAACCAATGCAATGTCCATCAGGAAACAGCAATCCGTAAAACGAAGTTGCAAACACACACACACACCATGGCTTAACACAGACATGCAAATGTGCAGGTTCTTGGACTGGAGGTTATGGCAACTGCTCTCCTTTTTTTGGCCTTGCTACTGTTGCGCTACCCAGAGATAATCCATGGTTTGGGTTAGAATTATGTCTAAACCCGTGGCGTAGCATGTGGGGGCTGGGGGGCCATGGCCCCGGGAGCAAATTCTGAGAGGGCACAATCAGGCACCTATTGAAAAATAATATATATATGATAAGAATAATATTGGAGAAAACTGGGTATTGAAACCTGCTTAACCTAAATCATATATCCCAGTTTTACAGCGGCCCTTTAAAGTACGCTTCACGCAGAGTATACACAGTCAGAAGTTGACCTGGCTAAGAAAACACCACCAAGAGCATAGGGAATTAATCTCCCTTATATGAAACCCCTTACTAGCTGCACACTTGTAAAAGTATGCAGATGAAAATACAAACTGTTGGGTTTCTTTAACTGAAAAACAAACTGACTCTAAAGAGACTTTAAACTAAAGATAAATGCTTTCTCTCTTAGCAATGTTATCTACCCACTTTCCAAACCTCCCACATAACTCCCATTAAACTCCCCAAGAATTAACAGCAAACTAGCTTTATAACTAAGCAACTCTCATACTAAGATTCAACTGGGAATCTCTTAAACTGAGAACAACTGAGAGAGTGATCTACTTAGAGATGAATCAAACTGAAAGATCTAACTAAGAGATACAGAAGGCTTTCTGGCAGAGCCTTATATACAAGAAGCAGAGCCCACACCTGTGAGCAATTAACAGAAACACTGGCACCTGTTTCTCTTAAACAGACAGTATTTACATTAGACCGGCTCTAAAGTAACTTGACTATTCAAAAAATCCAACAGCACCCCCACGACAGGCTCCCTCATCAAGGCTGGAGCCACAGGGAGGGAAGCCACGCCTAGCTGGGCCTTCGGGACGGTGGCAGTGCCAATGTCTTGTCGTTGCCAGTCAAGGGATCTCTGTGCATGCCCTGGGCTGGCTGATAGGGAGGGGGCGTGTGCCATCACCAGCGCCCACAGAGGGAGGAAGAGGAAGGTGAGGAAGCACTGCCAGAACCACGTGCATTGCTCAGAGTGTGTCACTGTAAGGAAAGGAGGGCGAGGCAACACAGCGGTGATCATGGCTTTACGTTTCTCTGCCTTATCTCTGCTCCCAGGTTAGAGCTAGTTTGCAAGGAGAGGCTCCCATGATTAGATGCTGGCTGGCAAAGGAACTGACCGCTTCCCAGTCCACCGGGGGTACGACACTTGCCCTGCCCTGGACACTGGCAACCCACGCTACACCCTGGGCAAAACACTAGCTGTAACCAGGTTTGTTGGGTTGGGGAGGGATAAACGACAAGCTTGGGTTTGGACATAACGCTAAGCCAAGCCATAGGTTGGTCCTGGATACTGTTGTGGCTCTCCCGCACATTTGCTTGTTCACACTAAGGTATGGTTCAGCTTGCCATCACGTGCCAACTGGGCCATACAGTCCTAGGCAGCTCACCCTAGCCGAGTACCATAAGATTCCTGGTTCATATTCCTACAGCCTCTAACAGAGATCTGGAACAAGACAGTGCATTGAATGCCTGACGCATCTCAGAGCATCCCCAACCTTCATAAACTTCCATTTAGCTTTTCCTTATTTTGCTGTATGACTTAGCGGTGCACAAAAATCACAAGCAATTAAAACCAGTCCACTGGAAACTCTTGTCTATTACTTGGCCTTTTTATTTATTTAATTTCTTTCATCTCTTTCTCTCTCTCTCTCTCCCTCTCTCTCTCTCTCTTCCAGACCAGGAATTAAGGCGATGGACTTGGCCTCGTCTCTTTCATTTGAACTTCACTGCTTGAGCTGCATTTTCCTATTACCCCTGCAACTCTGCCTTCATTGCGTTATTGTAAAAAAGTAATTTATGATTGCCAGTCTTCAAGTCTCTAATTATTTCTGGCTGTGTATCATGATTATTAAATCCAGAGTTTCTTTCTAACCTCCAGCTCCCCCCTCCTGTTTCAGTGCATGCAAAGTCTCACAGCTATTGGGGAATGTGTCCTCCTGGTACGCTGGCATGTCCCCATCCCTATTGCCTCTCGTTCCCTCTGCTTGGAAGTCACAGCAGCTAATGGGTAATGGTGTTTTCCCATTTAGTTGCATTTGTTTATTACTCATGCAGGCTATACTGGGGTGTTCCTAATGTTGCTTATACTTGAGATAGAAAATCTAATATCCAGGGATTAAATAAAGGCTATTGAAACGGCCCCACCCCGCAAAAAATATCAATTTGACCCAGCCCTGTTTTTTTTATTATCATTGTAAGGACTGTCTTGCAGGATCAGTCCAAGGTCCATCGACAGCAACCAGACCTGTAGGTCAGTGTTTCTCAACTAGTGTGCCTCCAGATGTTTTGGGACTACAACTCCCATCATTCCTGACCACTGGTCTTGCTAGCTAGGGATGATGGGAGTTGTAGTCCCAAAACATCTGGAGGCACACTGGTTGAGAAACACTGCTGTAGGTGTTCACAAACGCAACACCATGATGAGCTTCCCCTGTCAGAATCATAGAGTTGGCAGTGTCATGTAGTGCGTAGAGTGGGACCTGGGAGAGAGCAGGGTTCAAATCCCCTCTTGGCCATGAAGCTCACTGGGTGACTTTGGGCGAAGCACTGCCTCTCGGCCTAACCTACTTCACAGGGTTGTCACGGGGATTCAGTGTGGAGGGGAAGAACCATGTACATTATCCTGAGCTTCTTGGAGGGAAATGTGAGAAATAAATGCAAAATAAAGACATCTAGCTTGGAAGTGATCTAGTCCAGCCTCCTTCTCAATCTAGGATCTGCAGTGAAGGACACAACTGCAGCACAGATTCTCCTCTCTTTCTTAAGTGAATGTGCTCTGTGTACATGTGTATTTATCGAAACCAAATTCTTCCCCCCAAAAAATCCACAATTGGTCAGTAACTTCAGATATTGCCCAACCATGGATATTGGACTAACATGACTACCTTTGCTTGTTACTTTCCCCACTGTAGCTGCTATAGCAAATAGACTAACTAGTTGTTTTTGCTATTGGTACTCTCCTTTGACTGCCTTCCCTGCTGATGATTTATTTATTTTTTTGCCTGTTGGTTTTTAAGGTTTATTTTTAATCTTGAATGGTTATAACTTCTTGTTGTTGCTTTAATTAAAAATAATAATATAATTCCTTGGAAGCCACTTGTGGATGAAAAGGAGTCTTACATGCATTACAGCAAACAAATAATACAGGTGAGGGAAAGGCAGCATGGGAGGTCCTCTAGATATTTTGTATTTATGGTAAAGCTTAGGCAAAATTACTCATCATTTTCCACACAGTTTTGACAGTGCTGAAAAAGCACCTCACTTTCTCAATGACTTTTGGGCACTCCACGAGAAAATGCTCACTTACACATTCAAGCTGGCTTCATTTTCAGTTGCTTTCACTTGTCTTTGGTGATGTCATCACACAGACGCTTCCGATTGGCTGTCGAGTGCGATACCATCTCATTTACTCTCTGATCGCTGAATAGATGGAATCGAGCCTAGGAATGGCCCAGCCTGAGAGAAAAAGCACAGAAGCCAAATGATGCATTGGCCCTGAAATACACTCCGAGTCGAGTGTTGATTTCATGCTCTTTGTTTCAGCTCATGGTAAACAGTGAGTGAGTGCTTTCCCCCTAAACCTCTGGCTATATATACATTATTTACACAATGGGTCTCGTGTGATTGGCTGATTCAACTCCCCTCCTGGAGCCTGATTGGACTGTTCCTGCAGGCCAATCAGGTTGCTGAGTCACTTCCTCCTGGAGCCTGATTGGGCTGCTCCTGCGGGCTAATCAGGTTGTTGATTCACTTCCTCCTGAAGCTTGATTGGGTGGCTCCTGCAGACCAATCAGGTTGCGGCCTTCTAGGATCCTACCTGCCTCTTGTTCTAGGATCCAAGCTCAGTACATAACAGGCAATAATCAGAATTTGGGGGTGGGTGGGGGGAGGTCACTATATGTGTACAGTTGTATTTTCCCCTGAAGAACAACTGCCGTACCAAAATTGCTAGTTTCAAGCTGACGATTTGCAAGTGGAGAATAAAACCCCAGCCCAGTAGTTAGATGCCATTTTCTTGTGCAGTCAGTAAAAACCCCTGATTACACACACACACACACACACACACACCACACACACATCTCAGCAACCGTCATTTTCTGCCTGAACAGTAGACCTGGTTATTGTTTCTTTCCCTTATGTTTTCATTAATTAGAAGGAAGTGGAGAAGTAACGAACGACTCCCTGGGTGCTGAAGTGTTCATTTTTCACTGTCAGGTTATAAGAGGCAATGGGCACACAGACCATCTATTCCATCAGACGTGCAAGTACTTATTGTCAGCACAGTCTGTAAAAATAGAAAGTGAGGTAGGTTTTCTGGATAGGGTTGAGGCTGTGTGTGGGTTGGGTTTAATCTGACTTATTAGAATGAAAGGTTTTGGCAGCAGCACTGTCTATCTGGGAGAATATTGGAGACCAGCCCTGTTTCCACCTCCCACATCCGTCCATCAAGCTTCTGTAAATGTTAATGCGCAGCCACGTAACTGTAAAACTGACCTCCCTTAAATCTTCTAAATGGCTGCACATTTCTTCACCGGCAATATACTTCATATTTTGCTCATATCTGTGCCCAAGACTTACTGGTAAAAATATTAAAAGTCTTTTAAAAAAAGAAAAAAGTCATATATCTTTTTTGGGTTTACAGGAAGTGCTGCAGAAGGGAGGGTGAAATCCTGGTAGATGTATCTTTAGAGCGAAGCCATGAACAGCAGAGATTTATCTAGGTGGGGGGGGAGAGATTCTATCTGGTTTCTATTTTGGGCAAAGCGTTCCTTAAATAAGAAACCATCATTTTGATCCTGAATTGCGATAAAGAAGTGATCTACCCCACCCAACTAGCCTTCATCTGACGATTCAAAGCTGGCCTCTTGACACCCCCCCTACCTGTAAGTCTGGGTCCACATGCAGCAGAATTAGCTGGAAATAAAGTGGCACCAGGCTGTCCCAGGGCCAGCTCTAGCTTTGAGCAGTCCTTTGGCAAAGTTGCATATTTGTAGACACTATTCAAACCTGGTACGTCCTACCTTTAGTACAAATTGGATCATCTGGTCTTGAAATTGTCATGTTGCATCATTGGGCAACTGCCAGGACCTCAACACCTTATCAGGGCCCACCACCGATGGGTCCCTTCAGAGGGTCCTTTCTGCATTGGTGGGCTGCTTTTTAGATGGGGGTGGGCTTATCTGGCAACGGCCTAGCAAGCAGCAGCAACATTGGGTGACCAGGCAGTGACAGCCCCAGCCCCCAGGGCTTACCTTCCAAGTCCCGGACTGCAGAATCCGGGACCTGCAGCCGTGTGACATCGGAAGTTGCTGATGGTGTCGCTTTGCATCGGTGTCGCTTTGCCCTTCTATGGGCACCAAAAATGGCCACCGCCGGCATCAAAAGTAGCTTCTACGCATGACCGGAAGTGTGTCGACGCGACTTCCGGTGTCGGCGGTGGCCATTTTGGTGCCCATAGATGGGCGGGGCGACACCGGAAGTTGTGTCGACGCACTTCCGGTCATGCGTAGAAGCTACTTTTGAAGCTGCCGGCGGCCATTTTTGTGCCCATAGAAGGGCAAATCAGGGGGGGAAATGGCCGCCGGCAGGAGAAAATAACGGAGAAAAACGGGAGACGAAGTGATACGGGGGACCACCGGGAAAAGGTAAGTAAAAACGGGGGTTTCCCGGGGAAAACAGGGTACTTGGCAGCTATGCCCCAGGGATCCTAATAAAGGAATAAAGACTCTGACAACGTGTTATGGAATTAAAATTAGGCCACAACTTTATTAAATTTCTGAATGTAGGAAGACCTTGGCTTAGGCCTTGGGCGTGTATCCCTCCCAGCCCCCTAGGCAGGGAACTGGGGCACATCGGGGTAAATGAGATATGGGGATGCAGGGCGAGACGTAAGTGTACGCAGGCAGACCAGCCCATATCCACGCATGCAGGGCAGTGACACCCCCTTTTTAAGAGGGGACCCTGGAATCGCCGCCACAGGGGGGTAAGTCACCACTTTACGGTCCCCCCCATTATAGAGAAGAAAAGACTAAAGGATTCCACCCAAGGCCATAAACCGCCAAAGTTGTGACGAATTGCTACAGGGAAGACATGACCTGCCAATGCAGGAAAATTTATTCCCAGTCCTTCAACAGCAACCAGTCAAAGACCGCAGCAGCGCCCACTAAACAGGAAGAAAAAGGTTAACATGCAAACAATAAACATTAAACAAAGGGAGGGTAGGGAGGGTGAGTCTCCTGAGCATACTGCCTTGCTACTGTCAGCTCCACCCCCTATATATAAATGGGACTGGCCCCACCTCCCAGCAATGAAACTGAGGCTGGGCGTGAACCTCCAAATAATAACACTGAGAGGCAGGCCAGCCCCTGTTTGCCATTAAGCTCCCCGGGAACCATAGTTGCCAAGTTTTCCCTTTTCTCGCGAGGAAGCCTATTCAGCATAAGGGAAAATCCCTTTAAAAAAGGGATAACTTGGCAGCTATGCCGGGAACTGTAGCACTGTGCGTGATCCTGCCAAGGGCACCCATAATGTAAAGTGTGGGTACTCCTTCTGGTAAGTGGCAGGCAGCTAGAAGCTGCTGTTTGAATTTACCACAATGCCCCTCTGTAGCACCATGCTATGCTAAAGGAAGCCCCAATAGGCATCAGTGGTGGGCCCTGGAAGAGTACTGAACGTGGGATCAAGTTCAACCACCCCAATACCATCATGCATGTGCACAAATGTTCATGAATGCACAATATAGATAGACTGTATAAACGACATAGGTCCCAAATATCTGAAAGACAGACTCCTTCTTCTCAAATGTTAAGATCAGCAGAGGAGGGACTCTTGGTAGTTCCTCCGCCTTCAGAAGCTCAGTGTGTGTGTGTGAGAGAGAGAGAGAATCTCCTAGTGCCCCTATTTTCCAGGGACGTCCCTGATTTACAGAAGCCGTCCCGGTTTCTGATTTGATCCTGGAATATCCCACTTTTCCTTTGCGTGTCCTTATTTTCGTTGGAGAAAGGATATCCTGTATAGGGAAGGGTTGTTTTTTTAAAAAATATGTTTGATCTTTTATTATGTTTTTGTATATGTTGGAAGCTTCCCAGAGTGCTGGGTCAACCCAATAAGATGTGTGGGGTATAAATAGTCAAATTTTGGAATGGGACGTCCCTATTTTCATCAGAGAAATGTTGGATGGTATGGTAGTGTTGTGGTCAAGGACCTGTTTGGGTGCAGAAGGTGTCAGGTTCAGTTCCAGGCATCTCAAGCTTAAGAAATCATATGGAAATGTTGGATGGCATGGTGAGCATGTGAGTGTGGCTCAAGAGAGGGCATTATTTGTGGGAGCCCCTACATTGTCGCATTCCCACCAAAAGAGGTGCACCTGGCACTTTCATTATACAGATTTCATCATGTGCTAAAGATGCTCCTCTTTACACTGACCTTTGACTGACTCCCCCCCCCCAGTACAATTGCAATTTGTTTAAACTGCTTTAAGAGTTGGAGTTTACATTGCTGTAACCCGGCCTGGGACCGGGTAGACAATAAATATGAATATAAAAACTAGGGCTGGGCAATATGTCAATATATCATCCAAAACCAGTTTTAAGTCCACATCGTGATAGCGGTTTCATAATTTTTGGCCTGGCAATATACAGTGGTACCTCGGTTTAAGGACGCAATTGGTTCCGGGGAGCCGTTCTCTCCCCAAGCAGTACTTAAATGGAGCGCCTCTTCTGCGCATCCGCGAAGCGCTGATAGAGCGTTTCTGCGCATCTGTGTGCCATGCAGATCGCTTCTGCACATCCGCGCGCTGCGGAACCCGGAAGTAAACACTTCTGGGTCCGTGGAGTACTCAAACCGAGAGCACTCAAACCGCAGCAGACGTAAACTGAGGTATGACTGTATTGCAAATCATGGTGTTTGGGTGTGCATCCTATGCAAAAATGTGGGGTAAACAGTGAAGCCAGCAAATAGCTCTACATAGTCCCATCCTTATTTCAGACGCTCTGATATACAGTATCAGTATATCGTGATGCTTAGCTGGTGATGTTGAAAACCAGATATTGCCCAGCTCTAACAACAGCGGCAGCAGCAGCAGAAATATTGATAAGAAGAAGAGAGAGAGGAGATGCATTATAATGCTTTTCTTTTCCCTTTCTGTAATTTAATGAAGAATAAAATTTATTAAAGAAATAACTAACATCTGCTGTTGCCCAGTGACCCAGCTGATGTTAATGTCCTTACTGAAACCTTCTATTTAAACACTCACAAAGTAGGTAAAGGTAATGGGACCCCTGACCATTAGGTCCAATCATGACCGACTCTGGAGTTGCGGCGCTCATCTCGCGTTATTGGCCGAGGGAACCGGCGAACAGCTTCCAGGTCATGTGGCCAGCATGACAAAGCCGCTTCTGGCGAACCAGAGCAGCACATGGAAACGCCGTTTATCTTCACGCTGTAGCTGTACCTATTTATCTATTTGCACTTTGATGTGCTTTCAAACTGTTACTGTAGGTTGGCAGGAGCTGGGACCGAGCAACGGGAGCTCATCCCATTGCGGGGATTCGAACCGCCGTCCTTCTGATCGGCAAGCCCTAGGCTCCGTGGTTTAACCCACAGCTCCACCCACGTCCCTGAAACCTTCTATTTAAACACTCACAAAGTAGGGAATACCACTAAGTACACTTGGTTCTAATAGAGTGTCCAGAGCATTATGTGGTACTGATTAAGGGAGAAAACCTTTACATATTTTAATAACCTTTTGAGGTCATTTATGACCATATACACAATAGGTGGGTTAAGAAAACCAAGCTCGAAAAACAGACCTTTGCAGTGACTCACAACGGTTTCAAGTGTACAAAATAAGGCCCAAAGTCTGTTCAAAATGGTTTACCCGTATAGTAACATTTTTTACTACTAAAATCTATGCACGTTTCACATTCCAGATGTTGGCAAGGAAAGCTGTTAGAAGCCCATGTTCTGCAGCGGTCTTGCCATTGCTTTGATAGCCTCTGTAACGTCTCGCATAGAAGTAGGCAGGAATCACAGTTCATATGAAAGATTGTTCCATTCTCTCTCTCTCTCTCTCATAAATAAATAAATAAAATCACAGAACTCTGCAGCTATTCAAGAAGAAAGGAAGGTTATCTGAATGGGGTGGAAATCCGTCTCTCTCCCGATAACAGGTAACCATAAAAGGGCCCACAAATGCATTGTGCTCGCGTGTTGAGGGAGAAAAAGCATGCAGGATTTATTATAAAAGAAACGTGCCGTTTGCTTTATATGAGACCTGTGTTCCAACGCAAATAGCTATCAGGGATGCCTGTGAAACCTGCCTTCGAGGATTCAAAGGTCAATGCCCGCAGAGTTAATTAATACTGCAAGTGCCTCTTGTATTAGATGCCTTGACTGCATTGGACTCAATGTGTCCAACGCAAGAGATGGGCAAAATAAGCAGATGCCTTAGACCCAGTTTATGCCACCAGGAGAATCAAGTGGTAAGCTCCTTCATGGAATGTACCACGCCAGCAGAGGCATTGCTGAATGGGGGACCCGAAACCTCTCTTCCTATAGAAAGCCTGATCCCGGTCAGATTATCCTTTCACATGCAGGTAGCTGTAATTGTAAAGGGGGGCTTACAAAAGCTTGTTGCCTCCAACCGTAACCTGATTTGGGATGATCCGCCAGTACACAGACATTTAAGTGATGCCACCCAAGGAATTCCTATGGGAGTGACTCATAATCCAGGCCAAAGCCTTCGCCCATGGGTGAGGAACCTCAGGCTTGGTGGTATAACAAGATCCTACTGCTGCCAGCACCTCAATTGCCCCGAAATGGAAAACCTTACAGGGCTTGCAACTTTTGCCTTGGTGTGAGAATATATGGAGCTTAGCATTAGCTAAATTATGTTTTTCCGAAGGCTCAGAGGATCCTGAAGAGTTCTATGCTGTTTGGCGAAATTTATATCTTATATACAACAAATGCAGACACACAGGACTCCCTCTCCACACTGTAACGTGAAATTTCGTTCTCCTTACCCGATTTAAGACATTTCTGTATATACAGCGCTGCTTTTTTTTGGTACTGCATTGTAATTGCACTTCTGTTGTTTTTATTATATTGATTTCTTTGATTTACTCCAATAAAGGCCAAAACAAATAAACAAACTTTTGCTTAGCCAATGAAATATGAACTGTTATGTACTGAGCTGAATCCTAGAACAATAGGATTCAGAATCAGCGGGAGCTACCCAATCCAACTCCAGGTGGAAGTGAATCCGCAACCTGATTGGCCTGCTGGAGCAGCCAATCAGGCGGCTGGCAGAAGTGAATCTGCTACCTGATTGGCCTGTAGGAGCAGCCAATCAGGCTGCAGGCAGAAATCAATCCACAATATAATTGGCCCACAGGTGTAGCCCTGAAGTAGCCAATCACGCAAGGCCCATTGTGTAAATAATGTATATAAGCAGATGGTTTTGGGAAAAGAACCATTCGTCTTCTCTTCTTCTCCTTGATGAATATGAGCTGAATAAAGAGCATGAAATTCACTCTCGACTCCGAGTATATTTCACTGGCGACGAGGATGGGATCCTGATGAGCTGACCGCCACCACGCACTGCACCGCAGCACCGCCACCTGCTGCACCGCTGCATCGCACCGTGCATCCAGGCTTCAGCTCCAGGACCCAAGGAACCCAGAATGGCAACCGACAGCAGCTTCTTGCCATTCAAACCAGCATCAGGAGACTGGGAAGGGTACGCCGCCCGTTTCAACTTCCTCCTGCAAGCAAAAGAAGTCACCAACGATGCCATGAAGAGGGCGACATTCTTCAGCGTCTGTGGAGAGGAGACGTTTGAAATCGCCCGGGCTCTCCTTGCACCTAGAGATGTCGCTACCGTCTCTTACAAAACAATAATGGAACGGCTGAAGGAGCACTTTTCACCACAGCCCTCGGTGGTAGCTTGCCGAAATGCCTTCTACGCAAAGCGGCAAGCCCCGGGGGAAACCATAACTGGGTTTGTGACCTCCCTCCGCCAAGCCGCCCGGTTATGCAACTTCTCAGAGTTGGAGAACATGCTTCGTGACCGCCTCGTCGGTGGCCTGAGGGACGAGATGTTGCAACGACGCCTCTACGCCAAAAAAGACCTCACGTTCCAGATTGCTCTGGAGGAAGCCCTGGCAACCGAAGCCGCCGAGAGGTCAACGCAAGAGGCACGACCGGCCCCGCCATCCCATGTTATATGAACACGGGCTTTCAGTGGGGCAGCAACACTGGGAGATTCTGAAATCGTACTTGAATAAGTTCTTCCCCTTGATTTTTCTCTTATTGTATGCAGGCTTGAATATGCTGCTAATGACAGGTTGTTCCCTGACGATCCAAAACATCTCACCATTTTCACAATATGTTTGTATGCTGCCTTTCCACCGTTAAACCATTTTCAAAATGACTTACAATGTCAAAGAAAAATCACACAATTCACTGGTGCAAGATTTAAGCAGACCTAAGCCATAAATGAGAACACCACACTGAAATTAGATGATGCCCACGTAACTCATAATAGGATCAAACAATAAAAATATAAAACCATAATGTCAATGAAAACCCACTCTGATAGTCTCTAGGCATCCTGAGCACCAACTCTTGCAAGACTCACAGGTAAGGAGGTCTCTGGTCCCCACAGGAGCAGCTTTTGTGCAGGGCCAGCCCTACCGTTAGGCAGAGTTGAAGGAACTGCCTCAGGTGGCTGATGTTCAGGGGCAGCCTTAGCTCAATGGTAGGGCACCCTGTCCAACATTCAACCCTGACATCTCTAGGTTGTGTCAAGATAAGCCACTTGTCTGGACACTTAGAGTGGCAACTGGTCTAATTCACGACAAAGCAGCTTCCTGTGTCTCTATGCCATCCTTTTGAATCTTGGTTGTTTATTATTTTGTGTTGGTGTTGTGAATTTTAAGCACCTTTGGGCACTTCTAATGGAAAAGTCAATAAATATAGATATGATAAAAAAAATATCCTGCCCATTTCATTCTGAGCAGCATGTAGAACGGCTCCACGTCGCCCCTGTTGTCCACCTTGCAACAGAGATGTAGCACAGCCAACAAGGTATATCTGGAGCTGTTAAGTCTCCAATAACAGCAACCCCTCCTGCCACCTCCCCCCACCCCGGTTGTCTGTGAATTGAAAGATTGGGATCAAGAAAACTGGAAGACTAGCCGAGCATTCCTTACCAAGGGCATCTCGCTTCAAATTCTTGTTGTACACAAGCATTTGACAGGTGCAAATCACGGACAAGAAGATATGTCATAGTGACAAAAGAGAAGCCTTGCGGGCTGCTCTTTTTCTCTCCCCGCTCTACAACCTCTTTCCTTGACATGGTTTTTCATGGAGGTTAAGCTACCTGAAAGGTGAAGGCTTCTTCTGTCCTAATCTGTCCGTCACTAGATTGAATTCCAGTAGAGGCACGCAGGATTCCGGCTTCTGATGCCCAGAGATGCATAAACATGTTAATTTTGTTGTTGCTGCTGCTTGCATTCATAATGAATTAGATGTGCATTATTTACACTTATTTGATTTGCATCTGCCCATGCCATCCCACCCACCCACCCACCCCACCATTTTGAGATTTCACTGATCTCAGTGTTTGGGCAAGGACTGTCATGCGAGAGGGAAGCTCTAAGCTGCAGAAAGCGAGTGAAAAAGAAAGAACACAGATCGCTTTGATATGATCAATCCCAGCGTCAGGCAGCTTTGCAAACCAAATGGATGTAGGCATTGATTTAGTCCTAAATCCCATATACCTGTGTAGATCAGTGCTGGAGGTGCAAGACGCAATACCTGGATGGGAAATGGGGTGTAGCGGCTGAGGTTGCAGTCTTATACACATTTACCTGAAAGTAGGTCTAATTGAACTTGGTGGGGCATCTGAATAGACTTACCTGTGGAAGTGCTACTCAAATCTTGATTCGGCAATCAATTTTCTAGGCAGCCTTAAGTAAATCATTCCTTTCCAACCTCAGCTTCCTTCTTCACTATCTGTAATTTGAAAATAATAATAATGGCCTACCTTACATGGCTGTTGTAAGAATCATAGAATCGTAGAGTTGGAAGAGACCACAAGGGCCATCCAGTCCAACCCCCTGCCAAGCAGGAAACACCATCAAAGCATTCTTGATAGATGGCTGTCAAGCCTCTGCTTAAAGACCTCCAAAGAAGGAGACTCCACCACACTCCTTGGTAGCAAATTCCACTGCCAAACAGCTCTTACTGTCAGGAAGTTCTCCCTAATGTTTAGGTGGAATCTTCTTTCTTGAAGTTTGAATCCATTGCTCTGTGTCCACTTCTCTGGAGCAGCAGAAAACAATCTTTCTCCCTCCTCTATATGACATCCTTTCATATATTTGAACATGGCTATCATATTACCCCTTAACCTCCTCTTCTCCAGGCTAAACATACCCAGCTCCCTAAGCCGTTCCTCATAAGGCATCGTTTCCAGGCCTTTGACCATTTTGGTTGCCCTCTTCTGGACACGTTCCAGCTTGTCAGTATCCTTCTTGAACTGCGGTGCCCAGAACTGGACACAGTACTCCAGGTGAGGTCTGACCAGAGCATAATACAGTGCTCAGAATACAGTGGTACTATTACTTCCCTAGATCTAGATGCTATACTCCTATTGATGCAGCCCAGAATTGCATTGGCTTTTTTAGCTGCTGCATCACACTGGGTGTAGTGGCTGAGGTTGCAATCTTATACACATTTACCTGAAAGTAGGTCTAATTGAACTTGGTGGGGCTTCTGAATAGACTTATCTGCGGAAGTGCTACTCAAATCTTGATTCAGCAATTGATTTTCTAAGCAGCCTTAAGTAAATCATTCCTTTCCAACCTCAGCTTCCTTCCTCACTATCTGTAATTTGAAAATAATAATAATAATGGCCTACCTTACATGGCTGTTGTAAGAATTCTTGAGATAATATATATGGTGCATCAGGAAGATTTTGGGCATCACATGACAGGACTCTGCATTGCAAAGATATCTGCAAACATAATGTGAAGGCTGGCAACATCAACCCTGGTGTGTAGGAATCCTTTGCAGATGACCGCAGTGCCTGGAGAAAGGCAGTCAGGTTGCATGTCCACAGCAGTGACCAGAGGAGGGAGGACTGACCACCGGGAGGAACGCAGAGAGAAGGAACACCCTGGCGCATCTGCTGCAGCAGCACAACCGGATGCCTTTATCTGTCCCAGCTGCAACAAAACATGTCTCTCCCATATCAGTCTCTACAGCCACAGCAGGTATTGTACCTCTGCAACAGCTTAGCTTCACCCAAAGGGCGCACTCCTCTGTTGTCTCCCGAAACAGAATGATACCAAGAACAGCAATATATGAAGCTCCTTGCTTGAACATTCTGTGTTGTTATTTAAATGTTAAGTATTATCAGCTGAAGCAATAAAGGGAGAAATACTGGAGTAAATAACTTCTGATTTGAACTTGCTCCCAGAAATTCAAATACACATTTTCTCCAAAATTAGGTTCATTTCATTCATTTACTTGTTTTTGTTGCGGGGGGGGGGACCTTACAGCAATGGGTTAAAAAGCACTTCAATTTGGCCTGTTAGTATCGCCATCGTTGTCTAAATATGAATCAGTGAAATTTAGCTTGAGACCTGCAAAATGTTAATTTGAAATCAAAAGCCTAACCATGTTGGAATTCTTCCAGGAAAAGGATGCGGCAAGTATTTCCAAAGCCCCCCGCCTCAAGCTTGCTTGCTTGCTTGCTTTATTTATTTATTTATTTATTTATTTGGGTTTGTTCCTAAATTGGGAGGTCTTACTTAAACCCAAACGAACCCCTGTTATGTCACAGGGGGTGGTGGGGTGGAGGAAGTGGTGCAAAGATTAGATTTTAAAAAACAAAAAATCAGCAAGGGCTGTTTCTCTCCCCCCCCCTCGAAACTTTAAATATCAAATTGCATTAACTAATAACATAAAAGAGCCAACCATCTGGCTTATTGGTGAACGTATTCTAATTCCATTAGGAGTTTAATAAATGTACTTCCCTGTAGAAACATTTCGCATTGATAGCCTGGGCAACAATGAGTGGTGCTTACAAGATTAGAATACACAGTGCCATTAAGAGCTCTTATGGTGTTTACTCAGAGCCGTTCTCTAACTTAGAAGCCAGGGGACACCTCTGAAGGACGGAGGCTGTTTTCGTGAATTACCTTTACCCAGTTTTGGATCCATCTCTGCGGCCTCTGCCAACGGCAAAACCTCAGCATAGTGTTCCAGTGGCAATCTTTTTAAGAGTTACTTTTGTATTTATGGGTTGTTGCTTTTAGAATTCTGAAATATCAGTTCCGTCTATGGTTAGATTCTGAGTTGGATGTATATCCAATTCAGCACTACGTAAGCATCCCATCAGTGCAAGGATTCGGTCCAGTATACATGAAGGAGCGTCTCCAGCCCCCATCGTTCAGCCCGGACACTCTGGTCCAGCTCCAAGGGCCTTCTGGCATTTCCCTCAGTGTGAGAAGTGAGGTTGCAGGGAACCAGGCAGAGGGCGGCTCCCAACAGAATGTTAAACGATAAAACATCAAACATTAAAAACTTCCCTGAACAGGGCTGCCTTCAGATGTCTTCTAAAAGTCAGATAGTCGTTTATTTCCTTGACATCTGATGGGAGGGCGTTCCACAAGGCGGGCACCACTACTGAGAAGGCTCTCTGCCTGGTTCCCTGTAACCTCACTTCTCGCAGCGAGGGAACCGCCAGAAGGCCCTCGGTGCTGGATCTCAGTGTCCAGGCTGAACGATGGGGGTGGAGATGCTCCTTCGGGTATACAGGACTCAGGCCATTTGGTTATATGAGAACTAATGGGTAGCCAATGAAGCTGGATTTTGGAAGATTCAGACCTACATCCTAAACATCCCTGTTTAGACAAGCCTGCCCAGATGCTTAGTCTGAATGTGTCAGGGACTGGACTGAGGAGGAATGGTGGAGTGTGCTCCCCCTCTTCCTGCACCTTCCCGAGAAGAGGAGGACAGTATAGATTTAGAACAGTGGTTTGCAGAAGGTCATAGTTCAGAGGCTGCAGAGGGGAGAAGCTGGGGAATATTGGGAGAGCAGCAGGAAGAAGAAGCACCAGGGGAGAGACAGCTGACAGACTCGGTGTCTCTAGAAAGCATTCCTGACCCCCCCTCCCAGGACCAGGCGTGCATTGAGAGTAGTAGAACAGAAAGCTCAGAGGCAGAAAGCACAGATCAGCCAGCGCAGGGGTGATGTAGAACGGAAGAGACTGAGGGGGTGGGACTTCACTCGGAGCAAGGCCATTATCTAAGAGAGACCTCGTTCCTTAGTCTCTCTCTGTGAATATTGAATAAACTAATTGGTAAGAACTCCTTCTTGTTATCTGCTTTTTGGCTGCCACCTTGGGAGGGATAGGATTCCCTGAAGACTATGTTATGGAATAGGGTAGAGTTGTGATTTGCTTCTCCTCCCTTTATTTTACTCTTCTGTCTTTGAGGTATTTTACAGCCAAATGGTGTCTACTGGTACGTTTTATGAAATATATGAATATAATAAATTCAGCACATAGTTAAACTATGGAACTCACCCCCACAAGAGGCAGTGGTGGCAACCAACTGGGATGGCTTTAAAAGAAGATTAGACAAATTCAGGGCGGGTGAAGGCTCCTGACCACAAGGGCCATGTTCCTTCTTCACAGTCAGAAGCACTATGCCTCCAAACTCTAGTTGCTGGGAACAGCATGCTGGACTAGATGGGCCATTGGCCTGACCCAGCATTACTATGTTCCTTGGTGAGCATGGCAGCCATTGAGGAGGTTCATGACCACCTGTGGCCACTGGGCTGCTATTGAGGCGGGAGGAGAATTTCTGTCCATACCTCTAAATAGCATGGGGTGTCCAAGTTACTAACACCATCATCATCATCATACTGTATTTTTATTATTTATACCCCACCCATCTGCCTGGGTTTCCCCAGCTGATGTTAGCAATCTCGACCTGTGCAGATACACTATATATATTTGTTCATTGTTGGTTAAGGTAACTCCATGACACATGCCAGCTCTTAAAGCTGCTCATGGGAGCTCCCATTCTCTTGACTGCCATGCAATGGCTGCCAACATAGAATCATAGAATTGTAGAGTTGGAAGAGACCACAAGGGCCATCCAGTCCAACCCCCTGCCGAGCAGGGAACACCATCAAAGCATTCTTGACATATGCCTGTCAAGCCTCTGCTTAAAAACCTCCAAAGAAGGAGACTCCACCACACTCCTTGGTAGCAAATTCCACTGCCGAACAGCTCTTACTGTCAGGAAGTTCTTCCTAATGTTTAGGTGGAATCTTCTTTCTTGTAGCTTGAATCCATTGCTCCATGTCCGCTTCTCTGGAGCAGCAGAAAACAACCTTTCTCCCTCCTCTATATGACATCCTTTTATATATTTGAACATGGCTATCATATCACCCCTTAACCTTCTCTTCTCCAGGCTAAACATACCCAGCTCCCTAAGCCGTTCCTCATAAGGCATCGTTTCCAGGCCTTGACCATTTTGGTTGCCCTCTTCTGGACACGTTCCAGCTTGTCAGTATCCTTCTTGAACTGCGGTGCCCAGAACTGGACACAAGGTGAGGTCTGACCAGAGCAGAATACAGTGGTACTATTACTTCCCTTGATCTAGATGCTATACTCCTATTGATGCAGCCCAGAATTGCATTGGCTTTTTAGCTGCTGCATCACACTGTTGACTCATGTCAAGTTTGTGGTCTACCAAGACTCCTAGATCCTTTTCACATGTACTGCTCTCAAGCCAGGTGTCACCCATCCTGTATTTGTACCTTTTACATTTTCACCTAACCAATCACATCACTGACAATTATGGGTTGTGAGTTGTCTTGCTTCTCCTTTGGTGGGCAGAAAGGCAGGATAACAGAACTATCTGAGCAGAAGTAAAATAAGAAATAAATAACTGCATCCCTGCCTGAGCAGAAGCAGGCACACGTCTACCTTACCCAACCTTTTGGGAGGAGGAAATCTCCAGATTGTTTGGTTTCTCACAGAGAATGAAAAACTGGCCTGGGAGAATAATTTAGTGTAATTGACTCGTGGTCAGCGCTAGCAGAAGAGAGAATATGGATGCAGTTCTTAGCATTGTTTATAATAGACTGTCAGAGTTCATCTGGAGTGAAGATTTATTGGGCCTAAAATTCCACCATGAAGCAATAATCTTGGCCACTGACCTTGGGCTGGAAAATCTCTGCCAGGTCTCCTTCTCGCATTTCAGAGAGGAATAATATCAGGTCCCAAACAATTAACAAGTCAAAAGAGGCCCCGACGATATTTTCTGAATAACCCCTGTGTGAGTGAAGGAAGTTAGAAGGATGTTTGCTGCTCGCGCTGCAAGGCTGTAGCTCAGAACTGGCTCCTGCAGCCTCTTATTCCAACCTTATTATGCCAATTGCTCTGTTATGATCATTCAAATGCTTTGCGCTCACAATATGTTTGACAGTTGATCCATTCACTACAGTTTTATTACACAGCCAACTTCCTCTCCTCCTCTTAATCCAGGACATCACGCACTATAAATCAACAAATTCGGAATATGAATCTGTATAAGAAACACAGGGATTGTGGAGGGTGTCATGTTGGGGAAATTGGATATTTTTAACTTACTGAAATGGTAGGGCAATGGCAGGCATCTCTCAGAAGCCTGGCGGATGAACTCGTGAGAGCCCAACAAGTTATGGTCCAGAGGATGGCGGCCGGATTGGATCATTGGGGCCGTAAGTATTGGATACTATAAATAGGCCATAATTCATTACTCATATGCAGCTATTTCTCTGTCCATGCAAGCAAAGCAGATATCAGAAGCTGAGGAAGCAGTTCAATAGCCACCCGGATAAAACATTTCAGACACAACGTTGTTCACTGACTACAAATAACAGACACAAATTATTTTGGGGATTTGAAGTCATCTGACCCCAGCAGATGTGATAAATTTTGTCTTGATTTGACTGATGCCATTGGGGGGGGGCACATCTTCATTGGGGCAATATTCATGGACCCAAAATGACGGTCACTGTTGTTGTTGTTTTATTAAATTTGTACACCACCCTATACCCGTAGATCTCAGGACAGTTCATTGCAATATAAAAAAACACAAAATACATAATAAAAATTAAAACAAAGACAACTCAATAATCCCTCCCCCTTCCATAACACATTTTAAAGGGGAATAACACAAAAGGACCACCACCTCCCAAAAAGCAGAAAAGAGATGTATTATGGGGTGGGCATCTGATCTCCTAATGTACACATTTTGTACACATTTTTTGGTCAGAGAGATGCATTGTGAAATCTGGACAAGTGCGGGTTTCAAATGATAACTGTATTTCATTTTGCATACTATTTGGGGGAAGTGGGAATTAGGTAGGAATTAAAATGTGGTTTTAATTATCAAGTAAAATGCGAACCGAACCCAATTTCTCCACCATCCCTAATTCAAAGCAATGGGATGAACTGAGCAACGGCCGTCCTTTATCCCACTGATATTAGCATGGCTTACTCTGAGGGATTTTTGTGGTATTCTGTCCATTGACTTCATTCAAAGGAAATAACAACATAGGCAGCCAGTCTTTAAAGATCCCTTCTTATTTTTATTTGTTACATCAGCATAGCCCCAAATGCTGTTTTGGGGCATACTTTTGCTTTCATTTGATTTGAAAAACATCATTTTGGCATGAAACAGGAATCTTTGCAGAGTATGCATTTAAGGTTTAAACACACACACACCCCAATGATGTTTATTAAGTCAACAGTAATTTAATGCCTGGCATGCATGGTTTATTTTTAACAATTCATAATCAGAATTAGTGTTAATGCCAGATGACCCTAATGAGCACTTTGGTAGAGTAATTCCTTGAGCTTGTTAAATATGCATTCATGCTGTGGGGCTTGCTTGCTTTCCCCCCTCCCCTTAAAGTTATAGATTTGAATTTACTAGGGTTCTTGGACCTGAATTTGCAGAGGTTCATGTTGGTGCTGAAGCACGTTGGGACTCCAACTTTAGGTAAAAAAAAAGGTAAAAGACCCCTGGACGATTAAGTTCAGTCACGGGTGAATATGTGGTGCAGCACTCATCTCACTTCAGCCAAGGGAGCCAGCATTTGTCCACAAACAGCTTTCCAGGTCATGTGGCATCAAATCAGCAGATCGGCAGTTCGAATCCTTGCGACAGGGTGAGTTCCCATTGCTCTGTCCCAGCTTTTGCCAACCTAGCAGTTCAAAAGCACACCAGTGCAAGTAGATGAATAGGTACTCCACATTTATAACAATCCTGACAAGTCTATAGCCCAGCCACCTGAGCGCAGGTGATGAGCAGAAGGAATAAGAAGCCAAGGCGACTGACCACAACTATAGAACTCCCTTCTGCAGGAAGAGCCCTGTGGCCAGTCTCGTTTCCTTGTCTAGCTCAGGCTGCATGGCACCGCAATAAAACAAGTGTGGGTGGGGGAAGTTTAGCGATCATGACCACTTCATTAGATTTGTAATTTAACATGAAATCTTCATAGGAATCAAGCCAGACCCTTTGTTTGACTTCTGAAGCCCTATCCATATGCCCACTCTATGGGAGGTCTGGAGGGTGGCAACAAGAGAAGAGAACTATTGAACATTTCTTTTCCACCAGGACTTTGAATTCCAAACATCTGTGACCTTTTTTTCAGGCGGTGGCATGTTTTAGCCCTGGGTTTTAAAAATATGAATGAGTTTTAGACTTTCCTCTGTTTCATCCTGGCTTTAATATGTGTGTTGTTTATTTATTGTGGTAAGTCACTCTGAGTGACTTTTGTAAAAAGAAGAATTGACTAATAAGTTTAACAACAACAAAGCGCTCTTCGGCCATTATGAATTTGTACCCTTGCAGAGATCACAGCAATGTGTGAGTCCTCACCAATCAGATAATAATAATAATTTTTAATTATTTATACCCCGTCCATCTGGCTGGGTTTCCCCAGCCACTCTGGGCGGCTTCCAACAGAAAAATAAAACACAGTGATTTATTAAACATTAAAAGCCTCCCTAAACAGGGCTGCCTTCAGATGTCTTCTAAAAGTCTGGTAGCTGTTTTTCTCTTTGACATCTGATGGGAGGGTGTTCCACAGGGCGGGCACCACTACCGAGAAGGCCCTCTGTCTAGTTCCCTGTAACTTGGCTTCTCGCAATGAGGGAACTGCCAGAAGGCCCTCGGTGCTGGACCTCAGTGTCCAGGCAGAACGATGGAGGTGGAGACGCTCCTTCAGGTATACTAGACTGAGGCCATCTAGGAAGAATTGTAAGTTCATTCAACCAAAGGTGTTTAGTTCTTTTACTCAATGTGATGGTGATGGTGGAGGGGACAGGGGTCATTCATGTGGTCCATCTCTACAAATTCAGGTCCTTATTAGTTTATTCACATAATCAGGCAGAAGGTAACATCCTTCAGCATATAAAATTAGAATTAATCAGGGGTGTGTGTGTGGAAATGCTGTATACTGAACCAGATTATTGGTGCACCTAGATCAGTATTGTCTTTACTGACTACCAGTAGCTCTCCAGAAGTTCATCTACCTGGAGATGTCGGGGATTGAACCTGGGATCTTATGAATGCAAAATAGATGCTCTTCTGCCAAGCTACATAAGTCACCAGATAGGAAGTCCTACTTTATTCCTTGCAGGAAATATAGGACCCAGATCAGATAGAAACTAAAGAACACACATTGCAATTCAACAAGACCCCAGGGTGCCTTCCAACAGAACAGTTCTATAATTCTATGAAGAAAGTGTGTGGTTTAGTTTCACCTAAGTTTCCACTGGTGGGGACTGTCCTGTGATCCATTCACAGGACACTATGGCCAATGAAATGGGGAGAAGTGACTTTCACTGGTCTCCCCTTTCCATACTGCCTCTCTGACCCTTGAAAATATGCTCAGGGTGGGGTGCTGTAGGACAGCATGAAAAGCAGTGTGGTGGGATGGAGAGGCTGTAAAAATTGCTGCCCCATCTCTTTATCCCAGTGGGAGACAACACAGAATCCCAGTTCTCTCCACCAATTAAAGGAATTCCTTCATTTATGGAGTGCTAGCTAGGATCCAAAACATTGATGACTGGAAAATGGGGGCCCTGTGTGAGTACAAGGAATTTCCCGAGGGGTACTCAGTGGAATAGTCCTAGGCAGGTCCTGACAATGGGCTTGTGAGACCGGATCCTAAATTCTAGTTACAGGTAGGTAGCCGTGTTGGTCTGACGTAGTCGAAACAAAAATTAAAAAAATCCTTCCAGCAGCACCTTAGAGACCAACTAAGATTGTCATTGTGCATGCACACAAAAGCTAATACCAATGACAAACGTAGTTGGTCTCTAAGGTGCTGCTGGAAGGATTTTTATTTTTTTGTTTTGGATCCTAAATTGTTAGTGGAAATTCCTTGGAGGCAAGCAGAATCTGCATTCCAAAAGAGATGTGAATTGCAGTGTCATTTTCTGTGCCGCTTAGTACTCCAGCCAGACCCAATGAACAATATTATGGGACATGCTTGATTTCATGGAGAGCCCCTGTCATGGTTTTTGAGGACTGCCACCCACCCACCCACCCACCCACCCCCTTCTTCAAGGAAGGGTGGACTGGAATTGGGTGCCCAGTGGGAAATCTTGGCAATTTCCACCAGCTCTGCAGACGATCTGCAGTGGCAGAGGCGCATTCTGTGTAACTGAGAGGGAAATGGAGCCCTTTGAGACAAGGGCTTATTAATATAGAAGTCAATATTATTCGGCTTTTCCTGCCAGTGTTTGTCTCCCTTGCCCAGTGTTACCGTCAGCAGGAAATCTGTTTAACCGATTTACGGGGCAGAGGCAGGAAGGAGCGTAGCTCTTACAATGACTGAAGGGCTGTGGAAAGGCTATAATAAAGCCATTCAGAAAATGACAGGTTACGGGGATGGGTGATCTAGAAACTGATTTCTATTAACTTGACTTATTGTCCTTTTGCCGGGAGCTGCGATGCTCAGGGGCATCCCTTGGCTGTGTGTCTCATCAGGACCCGAGCATACTCTTCCCACCTGGCACTTTTGCATGAAAGGGAAGAGCTGACTCACTCAAGATCTCCTTTGATCCATGTGGTTTTGAATGTTAATGCTTGTCCACCTTGATGCTTGACATAGGAAGAGCCCTTATTGGATTTTCCTGCCCGGCCACACGTGGACTGTAGGGCTGCGGAGCTGCAATAAATCAAATGCTCCTGGGTGTACAAGGGAAGGGAAGGGTGTGTGTTGGCCCTATCTAGCTGCATTATTGATTCATTTATTAAATGTATGTACCAACTTTTCATCCAAGGAGTTGTGCACAGTTCTTCTCCTTCCTATTTTACCCTCGCAGCAACTTCATGAGGGATGGAGATCGGGCTGAGAGATGATGGCTGGCTCAAGGTCACTCAGTGAGCTTCGTGGCCAAATGGGAATTTGTACCCTGGGATTTTGAAACCTCTTATTTGTTCCAGGTCCAATTCTGAAGTCATAAAAGCAGCTTGTGTGGTGTGTGTGTGTGTGTGTGTGTGTGTTTCCCCTAAGGATGCAGATGCTAATATAGGAAAGAGTTGCCATATCTCAGACTTTGACCCTGAGCGCAGGCTCGTTCTCAGCGCCTCTGGGCACCTCGCCTGACACACTGCACATTTTATGTTTCTTTTTCTAAGTGCGCTACAGGTATGCGAGGCTAGCTGATACATGTGGGCCTTTAGTAACAGTTACAGGTGTGATTTGTACATGTGGCACCAACAGTAACATAAATAAGCATTCCTATATTGTCTATATTCACGTCTATATTATATAGACATGGAAGCATGGGAACGATTGTGGAATATGGATATAAAATTTACAGCAAAAATGTATAAATCTAAATCAAACAAGTGTTGGAAATGTGAAGAGAAAGAAGCTTCTTTTTATCATATGTGGTGGTCTTGCAGTAAGGTTAAAGCTTACTGGGAAATGATATATAATGAATTGAAAAAGATGTTCAAAATAACCTTTGTTTAAAAAAAACACACGGAAGCTTTTCTTTTGGGAATTATAGGGACAAACTACCTAAACTGTATCGAAATTTATTTATGTATGCTACTACAACAGCAAGAATGTTTTGTTGTTGTTGTTTAGTCGTTTAGTCATGTTCCGACTCTTCGTGACCCCATGGACCAGAGCACGCCAGGCACTCCTGTCTTCCACTGCCTCCCGCAGTTTGGTCAAACTCAGGTTCGTAGCTTTGAGATCATTGTGCAACCATCTTGTCCTCTGTCGGCCCCTTCTCCTTGTGCCCTCAATCTTTCCCAGCATCAGGGTCTCCATGGACAAAGACAACAGGCAAGAATGTTACTCTTTCCCAAAAATGGAAAGAAGCAGAAGTCCCAGCAAATGAAGAATGGGTTCAAAAACTTATGGAATATGCAGAAATGGCGAAACTTACCAGAAGAATAAGAAATCAAGATAACAAGCTTTTTTAAAATAAAAGAATAGAAATGGTTTATTGAATATTTACAGATAAACTGCAAACAGATAAAAACATTGGCAGGATTATTGTAATAAGCTTGACTTGAGTTGGTGAGTCTGTGATGTCACCAGGCCCTGGTCCATGACATCACCAAGTTTCAGCTCTTCAGACCCACCCTTTGGGATGCTGGAGGCCTGGCAACCCTAACAGGGGCTCATTCCCAGGGATTCATGTCCCTTGGATCCAGAATGCTACCAGTGCTCTGGACACATGTTCCATCTCCCAAATGACATGAGCTGCCCTGCTGGTGATGAGGGGGGAAGAAGTCATGAGTCCCGGGACTGAACTTTCAAGCAAGTTGCTCAGATTGTGTGTGAGTGTGTGCATAAAAATGTCAAGAAGTCTTTGATGCGGTTTGCATACTGGAAAGGATTTTAAACCATGAAGATTTACATGCTCGGAGAGGCTTCAGGGCTTTGTTCAACCTGCATCAAAGCAATAAATTAATTCTGTATGGCCCTGTCCAAAGTTACATTGATTCTGATTTTGCTGAAAATCATCCATTAGCCAAGAATTACTACCAGTGTTAACGGAAACGCTGTAGTGTCATTAATTGGAATTAATGGATGGATAGTTTTTATAGGAGATTTGAATGAAGGCAATATTCCTTTCAAAAACCATTTTATTAGAAATTTGCTTGCCAGCTGTAAAATGGGATGCCACGGCAGTCCCCCACCCCACCCCCACCCTGCAATGCTTTATCTGAGGCCTGATGTGTTTTTAATTAAGGAAAAGCAAAAACACTTTCAAATGCTGGGGGTTTGATTTTTGTAAAACAGGGCTGTATAACAAATAGCTATTTATTTTCCCACATAATGGCTGTAATGAAACAGACAAAGGGGTGCTGCTGGGAATAATGATGACAACTTTGACTTCATTTGCATAAGGGCTCTTCGCCCTCATTCCCTGCCAGTCTTTAACCAGAGAAAACTCCAAAGGCAGGTATTGGGGCCAGGATGACTCAATGGCCTGAAAGCGGAGTTTGAATAGCTGAGACTCATTCATCCGAAGTGTGGGTGGAGCTGCTGCACTAGTTTCCTGGCAAGGTGGGTTGCTGTGGCTTGCCAGGAGAGAGAGGGGCAAGGAGACGGGCATCTTGCCTGGTGCAAACACACCAATGCAACACTCCGCCAGGGCATTTGCACTGTGCCAACCTCCCCATCACCTTGACCCCCTCTCCCCCTAGCAACAGATGAACCATTTCTGTTATTACTCTGTTGGTCACATTTGTACCTTGGCCTTTGTCTAGTAGCTCACCTACCCACCACCCTCTCCATTTCATCCTCAAAAGAACCTCCACACCCAGCTCTTTCTTGCTCAGATCTGGCACCATCCACCATGCCACATAGGCTTCAGCTTGTCTCAGCTCAAATGTCTTGACCAGGTTCTGCATCAATGAACTTAGGGGCTCCAACTTTAAAGGGTGGAGGTGTTGTCACCCCTCTCAACATTCCTCACCAGGGGGCTCAGCCCCACACTGATACTGAGGAAGCAGACGCATAGCAAGGTAGGGGCAAGGGGGGCGGGCCGCCCCTAGCTCTACTCTGGCGGGGGGCAGTGCACGGGGGCAGCACCCCCAGCCCCTGGCCCACCCCTCGCCTCCTCCACCTGAGCAGGAAGAAGCAGAGCGCCGGCCGAGCAAAGCAGCAGCGCCAACCTGGACGGACTGCGCATGTGCGTCGGGACGCATGCGCACTGCAGAGTGACGCCCTGCCCCAGGGGCTGCCGCCCCGGGCAGCCAAGTGGCACCATTCGCTACTGGCTGAGTGTGGTACAGTATCAAAAGCAGGTTCCTCCTGAGCTTGAGAGAGGGCGGGCCGTGGTCACTGAAGCTGTGTGGTGCTGGGCAAGACCTCCAAGTGATGTGTCTCCTTCCGCCGACTTATTTGCGATGCACTTCGCATGCGTGACATCCCAGGCTCACAGTGCACACCACTGGAGGGGCCCCCATCTTTGGCCCTCTGAGTGAGCTGCTGCAACAGGTGGTTGGTTTGCCTAATGTCACTGAGTCTTCCCTTCACTGGCAAACCAGGCCCTCTCTTCCCATGCAACTGGCAGAGTGGGTGGCACTACCTTGGGCTGAAGGTAGGAAATGGGATTCTATATTCTAAATGCTGTGTCAGAAAACGTTGGTGATAGGACAAACAGAGAGAGTGATTCTAGCCCAAGACCCTCTCTACAGTACCAAACTTTCTACATGCTGGCAACATTTATTAAAAAGAAATGTAGCTGAATATTCCAAAATGGTACACACCCCAAATGAAAAACCATGGTATGGTCCATTCTACTGTTTCAGCATCTACCATCCAATTCCTGCTTTCTTTTGCTCCATATATAAACCCTGCTGGAAAGCACCTTCTAGGTAGACCCCCAGCTGATAAGGTATCTGTGACTTGAACTGGGACCCCACCCCAACTGAGGCTGAGACATAGTCCCAAGCATATTTCACAACAAAACATGGCACCACTTGACATATGTCCTTTTCTGTTGGTTTATGTATGGGTTGTGAATTGCTGCATTTTCTGTGTTGTTGGGAAGCAACACAGCGTCAAAGCATCTAAAACAACAAGGAACACTGCAAGTATGCGAAATGTAATAAAACAACAATGGCAGGCAGAAGATAAGCTAAATGCAAAGTCTAGCCCGCCTTTAGTGTCATCAGCCCAGTATCGTTTCAACTTTTAAACACCGGCTGAAAACCTTCCTTTATCAATGACTTGGAGGATGGGCTTGAGGGCATCCTGAGCAAGTTTGCAGATGACATCAAATTGGGAGGGGTGGCTAATACCCCAGAGGACAGAATCACACTTCAGAATGACCTTAACAGATTAGACAACTGGGCCAAAGCAAACAAGATGAATTTTAACAAGGAGAAATGTAAAGTACTACACTTGGGCAAAAAAAAAATGAAAGGCACAAATACAGGATGGGAGACACCTGGCTTGAGAGCAGTACATGTGAAAAGGATCTAGGAGTCTTGGTAGACCACAAACTTGACATGAGTCAACAGTGTGATGCAGCAGCTAAACAAGCCAATGCAATTCTGGGCTGCATCAATAGGAGTATAGCATCTAGATCAAGGGAAGTAGTAGTACCACTGTATTCTGCTCTTGTCAGACCTCACCTGGAATGCTGTGTCCAGTTCTGGGCACCACAGTTCAAGAAGGATACTGACAAGCTGGAACGTGTCCAGAAGAGAGCAACCAAAATGGTCAAGGCCTGGAAATGATGCCTTATGAGGAACGGCTTAGGGAGCTGGGTATGTTTAGCCTGGAGAAGAGAAGGTTAAGGGGTGATATGATAGCCATGTTCAAATATATAAAAGAATGTCATATAGAGGAGGGAGAAAGGTTGTTTTCTGCTGCTCCAGAGAAGCGGACACTGAGCAATGGATTCGAGCTACAAGAAAGAAGATTCCACCTTAACATTAGGAAAAACTTCCTGACAGTAAGAGCTGTTCGGCAGTGGAATTTGCTACATAGGAGTGTGGTGGAGTCTCCTTCTTTGGAGGTCTTTAAGCAGAGGCTTGACAGGCATATGTCAAGAATGCTTTGATGGTGTTTCCTGCTTGGCAGGGGGTTGGACTGGATGGCCCTTGTGGTCTCTTCCAACTCTATGATTCTATGATTCCTCTTCTGCCAGGCCCAGGCAGGCAATTAAGAATACACATTTCCACAATTGTTAACTGATGCTGTTTTAAACTGTTTAATATATATTTTTCCTCTATGTTTTTATATATTTTTGTTGTAAACTGCTTTGATATTTTTAATGAAATGAACATCTAAAAATATTTTAAGGATAAATGAAATGAGTAAAATTACCTGACTTCCCTATGTTCCACATGTGGTCAGTGCTGGAATTTCATAGGGTCACCTGTTCAGGGCAGCATTAGCAGATGTTGCCCGTTTGGTGATTCCCCAGCAGCACCAGCAAAATGGTGTCACAAAAAACAAGTGTCATGCAAGGCCCTTTCCATCCGGAGCAGGGACCAGCCTCACCACCCCTCACTGCCCATGGCAATCATTTCCTCATTCCTTTTCAACTAAAAGCCTGCTATGTTCTAGGCAGGGAGAGGAAGGGGGAGAGAGAGAGAGACAACCAGCATGAAACCGTGGAGTCTGATCTGAATCCTAATTAGGAGCGAAATATTGGAAATGTGCCATATTAGAAATGCTATTACCATTAATATTGACGTTCCCACCCAGGGGAGATAAGCAATTTTACATAGTAATTATGCATAAAATTTGGCTGTGTGAACTTTCGCTTCACCTTGTTTGCAATGGTATACAAAATTGCTTCCATGCTGTACATCCGAGGGTGGGTTGTGTTTTCGTCGGTTTGTTTTTTTACTTACGATATTGGATCTAGAATTTTCTTTGCAGGGTAATGCACCATGCAATATATTTTGGCAGTAGAACGTGCAAGCCCCCACAGGCACTTGTCCTTCTCCAGAGCTCCACAGATGCTCCAATGTGCATAGGGAGCTCCTCTGTGAAGACTACCCTATTCACACAGATGGAGTTGTCTCCTCCCTTGAATGAATGGGAAATACCTCATTGGACTTCAGGTGCCAGCCCACCAGGGAAACTGCAGGGATGCTATCTCTTGAGGTTCCACCGCCTGAAGCCACTGCCTCAGCAAATCTCATGGGCCCTACATGGGACCGAGAATGTGTGCAACTTCAAGCTATATTCCCTTGGCCCAGAGAATAGAATCTTGAGAATGATGTATTTTAATAGGTAATGGCTACTTGAAACGTCATGAACTGCTTGCCTGTCTGGATAATAGTACAGTGGTGCCTCGGTTTGCGATCACAATTGGTTCCGGGGAGCCGGTCGCTCCCCGAGTTTGTCACTCTCTGAGGCACGCTTCTGCGTGTGCGCGAAGTGCCGATAGATCGCTTCTGCGCGCTGCGCAGATCGCTTCTGCGCATCCGAGCGCCGCGGAACCCAGATGTAAACACTTCCGGGTCCGCGGTGGTCGGAAACCGAAGCGGTCGCTCCCCGAGGCAGTCGCAAACCAAGGTACCACTGTAGTGGCTAGTTAATGAGAATCAAAGCCCTCAGCCAATTCCCACCAGTCTGCCTACCTTCCTACTAACAGCCTATCCGAGGGGTGACACTGGCTGTCAGCTTCCACCACTTCTTTCGTCTCAGGTCACATTTTCACCATACATTTTAAGCACTCTGAGACCACCATAGGCAGTCAGGTCTTCCCCCCCAAAGAATGCTGGGAGCTGTAGTTTGCTAAGCATGTTGAGAGTTCCTAGGATAGCCCTATTCCTCTCACAGAGCTATGATTTCTAGAGTGAATTAACAATCAATTCCTCTACACAGGGAAATTTGGAGATTGTTGCTCTGGTAATTGACCTACCTGTGACCAGGTAACCCAATGACAACTAGCAATGGGCAACTTAACAATTTTTTAAATAGATATACAATCAACATACATAGTCATTTTCACAAGTAGTAGGAAAAAGATATTGCACACAATTCATTGCATCTCTGAATGATACACACACATTATATGAACATACTTTAAAGATCATTTGTTAGACCAATGTAAACAGAGAGTATGGTCAGACAGACATCATCACTAAATTTATCATCCCCAAAATTAATATATATTTATTATTTCCTAACAAGTTGATTTTCATGCATACAATTTTCACAAGCCCAATATGTTAAGCTATGTCCCAAATCCTAAAAAAACTGCTGAGAAACCATAGGTACAATTTTTCTCTTCTTCCAATACCAATTCCACTTGCCATTTCAGTTCCTGTCAATATATTTATGATCAACTCAACATCTATTTTATCAGCACAACCTTCCAGATAACTTAGTAATTCTATATGTGGCCTATTTGGGGGGACTATACCCAGTTTTCTATTTGACACAGTGTGGCACTATCAAAAACCTTATTGCAACTTAGGATCTTATTGCAACTTCAAGACACCTGCTCTCCCTTCTTAACGCTTCTTTGTCCCGTAACTGGACTTGGGGGTGAACAACAGTTCCAATGGAGCAATCATTCAAAGAAAGAACTGTGCTCCATAAAGAAGGACACTCGGCCACCCTGAAATAAACCCTAATGGCTTCTTTGCAGTCAGCAGTCATATCTCTGACTCTTCTGTGGGTCATTCGAAGCACATACAAAAAAGCTTGTTTGACCAGTTTACGGAAGGTGGAGAGGCTCCAACCCTAAACTGGTAGCTCTGGGGCAGAGGAGATAGCTGAAAAACACTGTGTGCCATCTCCCCCCAGCGCCCTTCTCCTTGTGGGAGAGAGTGGACAAGGGAGGTCCACCGTGTTCTCTGATGCCTTTGCCAGAGATTGCTGAAAGCCCTTGGGGGCTAAATTTAATCCTGCTGGAAACAGCTGCAAACAACTTGCACGTCACATGGAGAGTGTGGATTACACAGGGAAGCGTAAATAGCAATGAGATGGGGGCTCCCGCTGGCTGTCTCTTTGTCAGGTAGAGGAGGGTGGGCGAGCTGGGGGGGGCGTGGGGTGGGCAGGGCGGTCTATGTATGGGCAGGAATCAGGGGCGGGGCTTCAGCTGTGTGCTGTGGCCGTTGAGAGAAAGTAACAAGCCAGAGGCAGGTGAGAGCCCAGCTGGCTTGGTTTACTTGCAGGGACGGGTGGTAATTGAATGCAGATGTTTGTAAGCGAGATGGGTTCAAGGGCATTCTAGACAGTTGCAATAAACCCCATAAAAGGTTATGGGGGCACCGTCATGCAGTGGTTCCGCTCCTTCCTCCTGGGCCGTGTTCAGAAAGTGGTGGTGGGGGATGAGTGTTCAGACCCCTGGGCTCTAACTTGTGGGGTGCCTCAGGGTTCTGTCCTCTCCCCCATGCTTTTTAACATCTATATGCAGCCGCTGGGAGAGATCATCAGGGGGTTTGGGCTGGGTGTCCATCAGTATGCTGATGATACCCAGCTCTACCTCTCTTTTAAATCAGAACCAGTGAAGGCGGTGAAGGTCCTGTGTGAGTGCTTGGAGGCGGTTGGAGGATGGATGGCGGCTAACAGATTGAGATTGAATCCTGACAAGACAGAAGTACTGTTTGTGGGGGACAGGAGGCGGGCGGGTGTGGAGGACTCCCTGGTCCTGAATGGGGTAACTGTGCCCCTGAAAGACCAGGTGCGCAGCCTGGGAGTCACCTTAGACTCACAGCTGTCCATGGAGGCACAGGTCAACTCTGTGTCCAAGACAGCTGTTTATCAGCTCCATCTGGTACGCAGGCTGAGTCCCTACCTGCCCACTGACTGTCTCTCCAGAGTGGTGCATGCTCTAGTTATCTCTCGCTTGGACTACTGCAATGCGCTCTACGTGGGGCTACCTTTGAAGGTGACCCGGAAACTACAACTAATCCAGAATGCGGCAGCTAGACTGGTGACTGGGAGCGGCCGCCGAGACCACATAACACCGGTCCTGAAAGACCTACATTGGCTCCCAGTACGTTTCCGAGCACAATTCAAAGTGTTGGTGTTGACCTTTAAAGCCCTAAACGGCCTCGGTCCGGTATACCTGAAGGAGCGTCTCCACCCCCATCGTTCTGCCCGGACACTGAGGTCCAGCTCCGAGGGCCTTCTGGCGGTTCCCTCACTACGAGAAGCCAAGTTACAGGGAACCAGGCAGAGGGCCTTCTCGGTAGTGGCACCCACCCTGTGGAATGCCCTCCCACTAGAGGTCAAAGAGAACAACAATTACCAGACCTTTAGAAGGCATCTCAAGGCAGCCCTGTTTAGGGAAGCTTTTAATGTTTGATGGATTTCTGTATTTTAATGTTTGATGGATCTCTGTATTTTAGAATTTCTGTTTTGTTGGAAGCCGCCCAGGGTGGCTGGGGGAGCCCGGCCAGATGGGCGGGGTATAAATAATAAATTATTATTATTATTATTATTATTATTTTTAGTTCTTGTGCATTAGCCCCAATCCAGCGCAGTAGGTCCTTCCCACGTGAGAGTTGGGAGGTGGATGGAGCCAGAAGCAAAAGTGGGGAGAGCAGAAAAAGGAAATTTTTATCTTTATAAAGGAGACCAGTTCCTATGCACCCCTCTCTATCCGGGCAAGCGAAAGGCATTTGCAAAGTTTAAGGACATTGCAGCCAAGTTAAAAAACCCTCAAGCAGGGTGCAAATCAGGGGTGGTGATAGCCATGGACTAAAAAAGCTAGAGAGGGAATGTGATGTGGGAGGATACTGGGGGCCAGTCAGAGAGGCTTGGGGCATACTTTCCTCCACCCCTGGTCTGAAAATCCTGCTTTAGGGGGTGGAAATTTGCTGGGGTAGAGTAGTCAATACCACTACATAAAAATAAATAAAATAATTAAAATATTTCTACTCTGACTCTTGGCCCCTCATGGAGGCCCCAAGATGATGGTGGTGGTGACGATGATGATGATAATTTTTTTAATTATTTATACCCCACCCATCTGGCTGAGTTTCCCCAACCACTCTGGGCAGCTCCCTACAGAGGACTAAAAACAGAATAAAACTTCAAACATTAAAGACTTCCCTAAAGAGGGCTGCCTTCAGATGTCTTCTAAAAGTCAGATAGTTGATTATTTCCTTGACATCTGATGGGAGGGCGGTCCACAGGGCGGGCGCCACTACCGAGAAGGCCCTCTGCCTGGTATTATTAGTATTATTATTTATTCAATTTATATACCTTTATCAAAAGATCCCAGGGTGGTGTACAACACCAATAACACATTTTATGCAGAATAATAATAAAACATAATACAAAGCATAGTAATAGACAGTATAATAATAATTGTTGTTGTTTAGTCGTTTAGTCGTGTCCGACTCTTCGTGACCCCATGGACCAGAGCACGCCAGGCACTCCTGTCTTGCACTGCCTCCCGCAGTTTGGTCAAACTCATGTTCGTAGCTTCGAGAACACTGTCCAACCATCTTGTCCTCTGTCGTCCCCTTCTCCTAGTGCCCTCAATCTTTCCCAACATCAGGGTCTTTTCCAAGGATTCTTCTCTTCTCATGAGGTGGCCAAAGTATTGGAGCCTCAGCTTCACGATCTGTCCTTCCAGGGAGCACTCAGGGCTGATTTCCTTAAGAATTGATAGGTTTGATCTTCTTGCAGTCCATGGGACTCTCAAGAGTCTCCTCCAGCACCATAATTCAAAAGCATCAATTCTTCGGCGATCAGCCTTCTTTATGGTCCAACTCTCACTTCCATACATCACTACTGGGAAAACCATAGCTTTAACTATACGGACCTTTGTCGGCAAGGTGATGTCTCTGCTTTTTAAGATGCTGTCTAGGTTTGTCATTGCTTTTCTCCCAAGAAGCAGGCGTCTTTTAATTTCGTGACTGCTGTCACCATCTGCAGTGATCAAGGAACCCAAGAAAGTAAAATCTCTCACTGCCTCCATTTCTTCCCCTTCTATTTGCCAGGAGGTGATGGGACCAGTGGCCATGATCTTGGTTTTTTTGATGTTGAGCTTCAGACCATATTTTGCGCTCTCCTCTTTCACCCTCATTAAAAGGTTCTTTAATTCCTCCTCGCTTTCTGCCATCAAGGTTGTGTCATCTGCATATCTGAGGTTGTTGATATTTCTTCCAGCAATCTTAATTCCGGCTTGGGATTCATCTAGTCCAGCCTTTCGCATGATGAATTCTGCATATAAGTTAAATAAGCAGGGAGACAATATACAACCTTGTCGTACTCCTTTCCCAATTTTGAACCAATCAGTTGTTCCATATCCAGTTCTAACTGTAGCTTCTTGTCCCACATAGAGATTTCTCAGGAGACAGATGAGGTGATCAGGCACTCCCATTTCTTTAAGAACTTGCCATAGTTTGCTGTGGTCGACACAGTCAAAGGCTTTTGCATAGTCAATGAAGCAGAAGTAGACGTTTTTCTGGAACTCTCTAGCTTTCTCCATAATCCAGCGCATGTTTGCTATTTGGTCTCTGGTTCCTCTGCCCTTTCGAAATCCAGCTTGCACTTCAATTGCACTTCCAGCTTGGATCAATGCCTTGTCGTGGCGAAGGGGCTTGAATAACTCAGAGAAGCTATGAGCTATGCCATGCAGGGCCACCCAAGATGGACAGGTCATAGTGGAGAGTTTTGACTAAACGTGATCCACCTGGAGAAGGAACTGGCAAGCCACTCCAGTAACCCTGCCAAGAAAACTCCATGGACAAAGACAACAGGCATATAATAATAATATAATCATAATAAGAGGTCCCGTTCCGCCCCCCCTCCCTACCTTTAATTCTAATGGTAGAATTCCTGGGTAAAGAGGAATGTTTTTGCCTGGTGCCTAAAGACATGTAACGATGATGCCAGGCAAGCCTCTGTGGGGAGAGCATTTCACAAACGGGGAGCCACCACAGAAAAGGCCCATTCTCATGTTGCCACCCTCCGAACCTCTCGGGGACAAGGGGACATAGAGAAGGGTCTCAGATGCGAAGTGGAGGGTCCAGGTTGGTTCAGATGGAGAGACATTGTTCTCCTTGAAGCAGCCCAAGTCTTAAGGTTCCGGTGGCTCACACTAGTAATAAAAATGATATGTGAATTATAAAATGGTAGAAATTTAGCAAAAGAGAATGAGAGCTTAAAGGAGTTATATTTAAAATCACAGAAAGGTATGAGGAAACTAAACCATCACAAAGCCATGGTTTCAAGTGATTCCAGAGGCCTGAGGAACTGATGTAGACCTGCAATGTTCTTGAAGCCTGAGCGATTCCAGCGAGCCCATGGCATGGCTTGGTACAGTCTTGCCATGGGTGCAACCACAAATCAACCCTTCAAAACTGCTTCTTGGGTGGAAATTGATGGTGCTGCTTGAATACAAACTGCCACCAGCATGTCCCCTTGATCCTTAGGAAGACAAAGACACGAGAAGATGCCTGTTGGGTCAGACCAATTTAGTCCAGCATCCTGTTGCCACAGTAGACAACCAGGTGCTTCCTATGGGAAGCCCGATAAGTGGACTGGAAGCCAACTCTTCCCACTTGCGATTCTCAGCAACTGGTGTACAAGGGCATACCAGCTCCCACAGTGGAGGTAGACCATAGCTATCATGGCTAGCAGTCATTGCCCATGCATTTGTCTGGTCCTCTGTTAAAGCTGGCCAGGGCTAGATTCATTTGAGGCCCACGCCTGTCGTACCACATCTTCTGGCTTGCAACTTTACACCACAGCTCTGAATGATCTGTCGAGCCTGTAAGTGTGCCGGCGTAACCGCCGACTGTGTGGCTGCAGCAACAGTGACTTCATAGGGCAGGGCGCACGTCCCTAAACCTTTGAAGGGAAGCAAATGAATCTTCCCTCTCCTCCTCCTCCCCTACCCTTTGAAAATGTCTTGGCTACTGGGCCTCCTCTGACCACCATGAAGCCTCTGCTGAATTCTCCCAGCATTGTTGCCTCGCTTTCCCAAGCCTCTGTTCGGTGCCATTCTATCTTAAGCCTGGTGATCCTGAGCTGGTTTTAGCTGACCTGACAGATGGAGACATTGATATGTCATGTCTGGTGCAGCTGCACTTTCTCTCCCTAGACAGCTCTGCTCAGGCTGTGAAATCCCCACCTTTCATTCGCCCTCCCTGCCCCCCTCCCATCCCCTGTCTGTGTTTTGCATCCGATTGCAAGTAGGGGTGGTTGAATCTGTCCATTTTGGTTTTTCCTCACTTTCTGGTCATAAATTCTGTTCTCCACATTTCCACAACAGTTTGCTAATTTCCTTTTTTTAAAAATAAAATAAAAATAAAAAGTCCTCTTCTGCATTTTGGCGCAATTTTCCCCCAATACGTTCCTGTTTGTATGCAATTTTGTCGAATGTACCCATCCTGCAACATAATTTCCCCCATTACAATGCATTTCTGTGTTTTGTTTTTACTAACGTATTTATTTTTACGCACACTTCACATTAGTACAAAGCACACATTACTTGGCTGGAGAAAATTGCAAAAAAATTGTAGTAGTGTGAATTTTGCAGGACGGCTGTGTTTTGGTTTGCATGCTGTCTCAGAAAGTACGAATGAGGTAGGTTTGCCTTCATATGCTAACAGAATCAAATTTCTTCCCCTGTATTTGTAAAAGTACACACACACACACACACACACACACAGGATGGCACCAGTTCAGTGAGCTGGAGTGGGGTGTTTTACTAGTTTTTTTCTCTTAAAAAGGCTATATTAAAAGGATGGGAAGAAGGTATACTTGGGAATATTTATGGCTCTGTCAAGCCCTCAGCCATTGCCGAAGAGCACTTCCAAGCATATGGATTGACAGCTAAGAGCTTCAAAAGAGAACTTCCCTGTTCTCTCCTGGTAGCCACTCCCAGAGACACTGGTGAAGAAATCTAAACCAATGAGCTTAGATGCCCCTCCTTCCTCCTTGCCCTTTCCCGTGTTCTGTTACTGGCTTCTGGCAACTTGAACAGACCTGCAGCTGTTCTTTACCAACAGCACAGCTGCGCCGAAACACAGGGAATGGCATGGATTTTATACCAACGGATGAGATTAAAGAAAATAGACTAAGCTTCATGTTTGACCTATCACAGATCTTTGTAGGAAAATGAGGGACCTCCATCTTCCTAACTTCTAAAGACTATTTTAGTGGGTTGCTGCTGTTTTTTAAAATTATTCCTATCCTGCGTAAATCCGCAACATGCTTCTTTCAGACTGCAGCTCATGGATTCTCTCTTTCATATGGGAACATCTCCAAAGTTTGTTCACATAAGAGTTATATTAAATGAAGGTGCTATCTCGATCCATGCAACCGGTTCGGTTCTTCTGATCTTTGATGTTGTTGTTGTTTTACAGACCATATTCAAGACTGTCACACACTCTGCCTCCTCCCAAACATGTGCTCAATGGCATTGGTTTGGGTTCTGTTGCAGTGGGTTCCTAATACCTTTACCAAAACTGTTTGCACATGTACGCACATACACTGCTGGATGCAAAATATAGCACCTAAAGCCACAGCTACAGGCACAAACTGAATTCTGAATGCTTTACAGTGGTACCTCATGTTGCGAACGGGATCCGTTCTGGCGGCCCGTTAGCAACATGAAAAGGCCACAACATGAAGTGCCACATCTGTGCACACGCGTGACGCAATGCGACACTTCTGCGCATGTGCAAAGCACGATTTAGTGCTTCTGCGCATGTGCGCAGGTCACGGATGTGCCAAACCCGGAAGTAACCCGTTCCAAGACTTCTGGGTTTGGCACGTCCGTAACCTGAAAAGATGCAACATGAAGCAGACGTATCCTGAGGTATGACTGTAAGTTTATAATGTCATGCAGCACCCTTTTCAGTTCACGGTTCCAAATCCGACAGGAGATAGAACCATGGAAATTGTAGAGTTGGAAAGGGACCGTGAGGGTCATTTAGTCTAACCCCATACAATGCATGAATCTTTTCGCCCAACATAGGACCCATGAGATTAAGAGTCTCATGCTCTGCTGACTGAACTATCCCAGACATGGATACAAGTGTCCAGCTTTCACATGTCCAATTGCTGAACTTGGACTCATGAGTACATGGACATGATTTGACACTCCTATTGTTGAAAGCAAAGTTTTAAACAAGATCTTGTGTGGTATAATTCTCTGGGACTTCGGAAAATGGCCCAATGCAGCAATGGTGCAAAATTCAGTTTGCTGGGAGTCCCAGCAACCTTTTTTCTTTTCTTTCAAACATAGCAGGTTTCTAGTCCTTATGCATGTAGAGAAATTTTTGCTTAAAAACTCAGGTACCAAACAGGTGGCCAAATTAGTTCACCACAACTCCTTCCTCCCCTCCCGCATGAACAGCAAAAACTATATAATAAAAGTTTGCTGGGGAAAAATAAGCAACACTTAAAAAATCAGGCACACTGACCCTATTTGCATAGATTATTCAAGGTAGAAGAATTTGGATTCTCTTGACAGAATTTGCAGTGCAATGTTAATTTCCATAGTGTGGCCTCAGCTTTGCCCAAGGGGATCGTGAACAGGCCTGAAATGTCTCCATTTCATTCCTTGTTCCTACTTCAAAGAGGGCTGGGGGAGAGGAAAAGAAGAAGAAACAGGCTTGTGTTTTATTTGCCCTGTCACCCTCTGGAAGTCTCCTTACAATGTAATTACATGGTCAGTAGTTATACAGCTCTACAGCTGATGGCGTGCCATAAACAAAAAAATAAAAATAAGACCAACAAATCCTGCCAGGGAGGATTTGGATATTAAATTGAGATGACAAGGTTTGTGAAGCCCTGAGCGAGTGAGACAGTAACACTGAGCCTGGTGCCAGATAAGGAGAAGGCATTAATTGGGCAGGTCTGTCGCTTGCTCCTCACCATGGAGAGCACGTAGATGGAATTTACCTTTCCCCTGGGGAAGTAAGTGATGCAGACCGCATAACCTGTCCTGGAGCACAGTCATGCCTGGGAATAGCCAGTGGGGAAGGGCTGGAGATGGGTTGGTAGAGCACATGCTCTGCATTGCAGAAGGTCTCAAGTTCAACCACCAGCATCTCCAGGTCGGAATCCTGGCTGAAACCATGAAAAACAACTGCCACTCAGAGTTGTGATGATGCTGAGCAGGCTGGACCAATGAAAGGCAGCTTCCTATGATCCTGCGTCTGGCTGAATTGGGACAACGCCTGTCTGGCCAAGATCTGACACCAATGGAGAGCACCCAGAGGTGTTTGCCTGGCCACAAGCAGTGGAAACAGCCTTTCCATACTGTTGGTCCCCAACGTTTAGGATACAGTTGTCAGTTTGCATTACTTAGTGCAGCAAGTATTGATCTGATGTGTAGTGATCTTTCCTATTCTACTTAATTCAAGAGGGTTATGGAAGGTTCTCTGTGTGAAAGAAACAAGCAAAAGGTTCGTGATGTTTGGATTATTCCTTCAGAGAAGCTGAGTACAAATGGCTTAAACCGGTTCTGTTATGTCTTCTATCAAGGTCATACTGACTATAAAAGTAAGGCTAGAAAGAGCCTGAGTTTCACTTTCTCTTTCTATCGCTTTTCCTTCTGGTGTGGTGTTCTGTACATAGTATGCTTAGTGTTAAGGTTTAGACTTATTATAAGTTATCATAAGTTTAAGATAAATCTGCTGCAACTGGATTTCTTATGGCCAGTGCCAATCCTGAATGTATTGGATTTGTAACCATTATGCTCATTTGCCTTCAGTAGCAGTGAAGCTCTGCTGGATGAAATACAATTCCCTCTGCCAACTATACACCGGAATCTACTCTGAACCAATATTGACTAAAATTTCATGACAACAGTAGCTCTAAACATGGAGTCTTTATTTTTACTTAACGTGAATTTGACAGGTTTTTCCGCTGACTTTAAAAAAGTGCAGTCTTGTGGCCATCACCATATTGTTATGCCAGATAGGTCAAGCTAAGGAGCAGTTAATACTAGTGCTGAGCCAAAATATTTCAAAATACTTTCCCCCCCCCACACACACTGATAAAAGGTCTAGGACTTCCTCTTTCTCGGCCAGGTTGAGACTGAAGTCAAGAGGCATAGCAGGATCCAGTTCAGATCTCGGAGGCAGCAGCTGATAAACAGATACCTGCACTGGAGTAGATGACAATGTGGATCACATCCAACTTTACCTGAAGTGAGTAGAGTATTCAAAAGTAGGCAAACCGTGCCCAGAAGAAAGCCAGTGGTGTTGGCCTAGGACATGGGTAGGCAAACTAAGGCCCAGGGGCTGGATCCAGCCCAATCACCCTCTAAATCCGGCCTGTGGACGGCCCAGGAATCAGCGTGTTTTTTCCTTTTATTTAAAACTAGTTGACCCTCCCACGCTTTGCTGTGGGTTATCCCTGTGGCTGCTCCCACCCTGTGACAATCCATGGCACGTTGCTGTGCTTGACTCAGGGCCCTTGTTTACCAGGAAAGGGGGAGGCTGTGTCCGTTTCCCCCTGGACTATGTGTTTTTTCATTCCCCCCCCCCCGTGGTTGTGTCTCATCTCTGTGATTACTCCCATCCTGTAGTGACCCGTGAGGTATCCCGTTCCCCTCCCCCCACCCTGTGGCTCCCCCCACCCTACGTCAACCCATGACCTATTTGGGCCCCTCCTCCCCCCACCCCCCACCCAGGGCTCCACTCGGGATAATATTTAAAGGGCTGTAGAGCTGAGGCCTAGTCTGATAAAGTGGAGCCGAGGCCTAGCCTGTAGGCTGTAAAGTAGAGGTGAGGGCTAGCCTATGAAGTAGAGTTGAGGTCTAGTCTGTAGGCTGTAAATTAGAGCTGAGGCCTAGTCTGTGGGCTGTAAAGTAGAGCCAAGGTCTAGTTTGTAGGCTTTAAAGTAGAGGCGAGGCCTAATCTGTCGGCCTTGGCTTGGGCTAGTATTTAAATGCAAGCCGAGGCCTCTGCCCTGTATTTTGCCATTCCTTGGCCCTGGCCTGACTCTGTGGGTTGTCTGGTAATGGCCGCCTTGGTGGTTTCAGTTGCTCTGTTGATGACATCATTATTTGGCGCTGCCCTTCAGAGCTTTTGCTAGTGACAGTGCGTGATCTGCCTTTCTATTGGATGCTGCTGGAGTCTTCAGAGTTTCTGCTGCTGATGTCTAATTTGCGCATCACTTTTTGTGTTTAATCATTATTTTAGGTATGAAAGGTGTGCTTTTCTGGAAAAAAAAATTATGCCAGATCCCTCCCTGATGGGCAAGGTATGCTTTGTCCTAATTTGTTGCATTTCGGTTCAGCGGTTACGGAGGAAGGGTGTTACATCCGTGCACGCAGTGGGAACATTTTTATATATATAGATGCATCTCTTGGTTATTTGTGGGGCATAGGAATTCATTCTCTCTTTTTTCTTCAAAATATAGTCTGGCTCCCCACATGGTCTGAAAAAGTATGCTGATCCCTGGCCTAAGACCTGGGAGACCAGGGTTCAAATCTGCACTCAGCCACAAAGCTTTCCGGGTGATGTTTGGCCAGTCATTGCCTTTCAGCTTAACCTACCACATGGAGTATGCATGAACACTCAACTGCCTAATGGTGTCCATGTCACCCAGGAGATCACAGTCACAGAGATTTTTTTAAAAAAGAGCCATTCTATTGTTTGGAGAGGTCATTTCCAGGTTCACAGGGAGAAGCCGTTTTCTACAGAACCCAGCAATAGCAGCACCGGGTGTTGAAATTTTGCACTGCTAACAATTTTGCACCCAGGGCAACTGCCCCTGTGGGCTTCTCCCATGCCCAGCTGCCTAGCAAGTATTGAGGCAGCAGGTGACAGGGATGGATGGATCTGTCAGTGTTGGTTTGTCCATTTCAGACTGGCACCCCATTTTTGGAAGCAAGTGTTGGCCCTCCCACAATCTCGAAATTAAATAATCCTGTGGCTAATTGATCTTGCTGTCGTCATGCATGTAGCTGCATTTTTGAAGGCTCCCCACCACAAAGAAAAAAAAAGCCAGCATCTCAGAGAGACAGGCTTAACACCTCTGAAGTGCTAGTTTACTGCATGAAGGGACCTTTCAACGCGATTTTACACTAAAACACGCAGTCACCCCACCTATATTTTGACATGGTACAGTCCACAGATCTAACACATCAGGAATCTACCACCACATTCTGCATGGTACACAGAACCGCTGTTAAAGAAGCAATAATAAAGGGACTGTCTAATGTACCCCCTCCCCAAAAGTGATGCATTAATCTACTGATAGTTCCTCTGTGGTCTTCTTTTTGTGGTCTCGTAAGCTCTCAATACAGGAATAAAGCAAAGGGGAGGGGGGGGAGAGCCCCAAAGGAGATGAACACATGCAATGCGTTTATTTATGATTTTAAAAGATGGCCCCCGAAGAACCAACAGTGCCTGATGGATTGAAACTGACAGGGCAGCACATCCCTCCTGCTGCCTGTGAAACCCAAAACACAAACAAATAAATAAATAGCTCTCTCTTTTTTCTTTTTTCTTTTTTACAATCACTCTGACACATTAGTTTAATTAGCATCATTAATCAAGACGAGGCACTTGATACCTAATGTACTTTATGCAGGTAATAAATGGCCCTTCCCTGACAAAACCACAGTCTCCTGGCTGCTAAGGTATGTTCAGCTGATCATGCACTGGAGTGCAAGGAATGTCTCATAATTAGGGAGGGAGCTCCTGCCACAAATGCATAGCTGCCAAGTTTTCCCTTTTCTCGCGAGGAAGCCTATTCAGCATAAGGGAAAATCCCTGTAAAAAAGGGATAACTTGGCAGCTATGCAAATGCTCTGAGATACAAAACAGGTGAGATCAGAAGTTGGGCTGTAAGGCATCGTTTTCTGTTCTGCTCCGTTTTCACCGCTTGCAGCGCTGTTTCCATTCCGCTGCAGTTTGTCTTCCACCGCACACCACATCTGAGGTGTAGGTGGGTTCAAGCATGACCCAAGACCACGATTCAGCTCAAAGGGGACTTATTAGAACATCAGGAACAAGAAGAACAAGAATGGCAAACAGGGGCACTCAGCCCAGAAAAAGACACCTTAAGCCTTCCTGTGATAGGTGGTCTTATGCTGTGACTAGCGAATCATAATGCTGGCCCTATCGCAGCAGGGATTGGCTGCCTGCCAGCTTCTAGCAAATGTCATTGGTGGGTTTTAGAATCCTCTCTGTCTTATTTATGTATGGTACAATGGCCGCCCGGATGCTGCTACCCAGAGATGGAAGGAAGAGTCAACCTCGACCAAAGAAGAAGGGCAGATCAAGTTGATGGACTCTGCCAAAATGGCAAAATTAACTGAGAAGCTCAGGAACCAAGAAGACAAGGATTTAAAAAAAAAAAAAAGAATGGGAAATGTGTATAATGTATATACAAAATCATTACAAACAGGTGAAAACATGAGCCAGATTTTAAATGCACTTGTAATGTAATAGAAACTACAGATAATTTAGGAAGGTGAAAATTTTGGAGAAGTATTGATATGCAGATGAAAACAGAATTAAGAGGACCCATGGATGGGATGGGGAGAAGTCAGGAGATTCAGAGTAATCTCGATATGTGAGTGTGTAAGATATTTGGATGTAACTTTATCACTACTATTTTCTTATTACTTTCTTTCTCTTTTCTCTTTTTATTTTTGAAAATCAAATAATTATAATTATAGAATCCTCTCTGTCTTTTGTTATGCAGATGAAGCTCCTGAGCTCCAGGAGGCATTAAGGCAAGCATCCCCAAACTGCGGCCCTCCAGATTTTTGGCCTACAACTCCCATGATCCCTAGCTAAGAGGACCAGTGGTCAGGGATGATGGGAATTGTAGTCCAAAACATCTGGAGGGCCGAAGTTTGGGGGTGCCTGCATTAAAGTGTAGGCTGACTTCAGCCTACATTGCCTGCATACATAACGTCTCTCTTGTCCACTGTGGTGAAATTACACAACATGTTGTATGTTTGCTTCTGGATATTTTAAATGTCTCTGTGTTGTATTGTATTTGGACTGGGGTTTTTTTATAGGTATTGTGGAAAGTGCGGTTCTCCCCCCCCCAAAAAAGTGGATGATGGATCCTTCAAATAAATAATTTTGTTTCAAGAGGGTAGGTAGGGCCTGAACCAACTGGTTCAAATTGCAAGAAGGGAGGTGCCAATTTAACATTAGGAAAAACTTTCTGACGGTTCCTGCATTGCAGGGGGCTGGACTAGATGACCGTTGAGGGTACCTTCCATCTCTAAAATTCAGTAATTCTAAGTACATGAATAAAACTGGGGAGGGAGGGAGGAGAGGAGAAGGGACTGGAATGCTCCGGGATGGAATGGGTGGAAATGAGCACATATTTTGGGAGGGAGACTCCATAAGCCTGCCAAATCCCCACTATTGTGGGTCCTACTTGTAAAAGGATGATACATGAATTGGGGCTATTGTGTCCAGCTTTAAAAGGCAATGCTCCGAAATGTTATTCTGTAAAAAGGAGGGAGCACCATTCCTCCCCCCTGACAATCAGGGCAGTGACATCTTTACCTATATAAAGTCATCCTCTTTTGTGGTGATTTAGTTTCCTCTCGCAAGTGCTTAAGTGAAGACTTTCTGTGCATTTTCCAGTACAACATCCTTTTCATTTGTGCCTGGGCTCCATAGGAGCTTGCAGCCCCCTCCCTCCTGGCCCTCAAAACATAATTGAATCCACTCTTGCTGTACTCCTATGAAAGGTCTCGTTACAAAAGGCTAAATGCTTTATTCCTGAGAATGGCCTGAGATAAGATTCCCCAGCGGTGGCAGATCTTAGGAAGAGAAATAAATGTCCCTCTTCTTTATAACTGTCTCCCCGGCTGTTTATCAGCAGCGAGGCACAAACAGAGTCCTTAGCTGTCCGCGCAGCGACTAATAATACAAGCCAGCAATCTCTCGCAGATAGCTTTCTATCTAAATCAATCTGCCGGCTTCTCCTTCATTAAACAAACTCATTAATGGTCTCTCTCTCACACACTCTCTCTCTCTCTCTCTTGTTTGCAATAGCAGGACTACACCGCCTTCCATGCTAGTGAAGATCTGAGTGGCAAAAAAGGAAAGGAAAGGAAAAATAAGACACACCAGGGCCAATGCAAGTTCCCTGGGCAAAGATAATCCAGCAGATCCTGATTAACTTTCAGCAAATTTTGTGCCAGGCTACCACCTGGAGGCGACTCCAACCTGGCAGCTGAAGCATGGAAGCTAAGAGCCATCCCGGTCTACCCCCAAAAATAGCTGTCGGCAGATTTTGCCTGGACTAGAAGTTCTGTCACATGTAGGCATGGAGAAGACCGATTCAATTCAAATTCAAAGGCGAACTTACCTACTTTTCACTTTCTCAAACGGTATGTGAATGAAAATATGCGAACAATTATGAAAACTGAGAACATCTGCAGGAGCAGCAACAAGAGACTGAGCCTTTGAAGTCTTCAGCCCAGTCCTTTGGAACACCCTGACACCAGAAATTCAGCGCGCCCCTTCTGTGCCAACTTTTAAACACCTGCACAAACACACACACACAAACACACACAAACACATAGGGAGAGAGAGGGGGGTTATGTTTCTGTAAACTGTTGTGATAGATTTATATGATACAGCAGCATACGAATATTTTTACAAATATTATTTATTATTGTTTATTTAATTTCTATACCACCCTATACCCGACGGTCTCAGGGCGGTTCACATAAAATATAAAATACATACAAAATACAGTGGAACCTCGGTTTATGAACACCTCGGTTTACGAATTTTCGGTTTACGAACGCTGCGGACCCATCTGGAACGGATTAATTCACTTTCCATTACTTTCAGTGGGAAAGTTCGCTTCAGTTAAAGTTCGCTTCAGTTTATGAACGCTTCAGTTTATGAACAGACTTCCAGAACCAATTACACCCATGCTTCAGGTTAAGTACGCTTCAGGATGAGTACTCCGCGGACCCGTCTGGAACGGATTAATCCACTTTCCATTACTTTCAATGGGAAAGTTCGCTTCAGTTTATGAACGCTTCAGTTTATGAACAGACTTCCGGAACCAATTGTGTTCATAAACCGAGGTACCACTGTACATAAAATCAAAACAAAACCAGCAACCCAATAAAATAAAATAAAAACCCAAAAGATCCAGCATTTTTAAACAGGGTATAGGACGTAGATCCTAGTAATAGGACGTAAATGATAGTAAAACAAGCATCCTGCAAAATTCACACTAGAATTGCAATGCCAAGCAATGTGTGCCCCCCCCAAAAAATGCATTTATAGGGTAAAATGTGTGTATAATGGCATAAACAGTATTACAGTACTGTAAATTGCATGCAAAAATGCATTATAGCATTACACAGCCCTCCACACCCATCTCTAGGCTTGGATCAATCCCAAATTAGTCTGGAGGTGCTTCCAATGTTTAATTAAGGTGTTTTGTTTTGTTTTTTTAATGCCAGATTAAGTTATACAGAGAGAAGGGGAAATAAAATTAAAAAAATTCCTTCAGTAGCACCTTAAAGACCAACTAAGTTTTAATTTTGGTATGAGCTTTCGTGTGCATGCACACTTCTTCAGATACACTTGCAACAGAAGAGTCAGACCCTTATATATATACAGAGGGTGGTGGGGGTGGGCTGTAATCTCGATATCTGATTGTGTAAGATATTTGAATGTAACTTTCAGCATGGGGTTTGTTTGTTTTTGTTTGTTTGTTTGTTTTGGGTTGCATCCAATGAAGTGCTACTCAAAGTAGAACCACTGAAAATAACACAACTAAGCTAGTCATGTGCATTGATTTCAGTCAGTCTACTCTGTGTAGAACTAGTATTGGATGCAACCCTGTGATTAATCCTTTTGATGGTGTGTTTCCTATGCACAGCTAGTGTAATATGAAACACAAGCAGTAGCATGAGAAGGCAGGGGTGGTGGGCAAGGCTCATGGGGGGGCAGAAGGGTGGTGCAGGGGCCAGTAGGGTGGCACAGGGGCTGCTAGGTGCCACAGAGTGGCTGTAGGGCGGCAGGGGGGGTTGCTGGGTGGCACGGGCCAGTCTCCTTAAGAAAAAAACTCAACAACTTTTGGTTATCTCTTTTAAAAAGCTCTGCCCCGGGGGCCATCTGAGGTCCCTATGCCACTGAACACAAGATATCGGAAAGACTATGGATCCAGGCTCAAACTACAGTTTTTAGAACTATTGCATTCCACAGCCAGGGAAAAACATGTGAGTAATTTTTGCTCACCTCTGTTTTCTTCACACTCATGCTAAACACAGAATCTCTGGGATCTGAAAAGACTCCTTTTTCTGCATGTGCTTTTCCCGCAGATTCAATCCACTGATTTATTTGTTTTGAAAGATTTCTACCCCATCCCTCCATGTGCTACCAGCAGCTTAGAACAATGCGGAGCATTTCAAAAAGCGTAGACTGTATATAGAGAAAACCTACAGCAGATAGCAAGCACTTTCCATAGAGATGGGCAATGCGTGTGCTGAAGGGACCTCATTTAAAAGTCAAGTCATTTTACTGCAACGTCTCACTCCCTTGTTGATATAATAAACACTAAAATCACAAAGACATCAGAAACACAGAGCTTTAATTAGCTGCAAATTAAATTTTATGAACTGCTATTAAAATTGCTTGTACCACAGAGCTGGCTACAAATGCAGCAAATATAATTCATTAGTGTATCACCATTTCTTTTCTTTTTAGAATTAGTTGCAGCATTTCTGAGATGTCCCTTAGTCCTTGTTGGGATGGATTGAACATTCTCCCAGTTTCCCTATTAATGGAAAGCATTTTTATAGTGGGGATACTTACCGGTAGCTTTCTGACCCTGTTCTCTGCCATGATTTCACCTGGTTTCCGCTGCTGCTTCAACACCATTTATTTTATTTTATTTCTAGTTTAGACTTCCTTAGAATCATAGAATTGTAGAACTAGAAAGACCCTGGGGATTATCTAATGAATCCCCTGCAGTACAGGAATCTTTCACACAATACGGGACTTGAACTCACAACCCTGAGATTAAGAGTCTCATGCCCTACTGACTGTGCTATCCCAGCCTTGATTCTGACTTCCCCGACATAATAACTCCAGATGTTTTGGACTATAACTCCTATCATCCCTTGACCACTGGCCATACTGCCTGGAGCTGATGGGAGTTATAAACCCAAACCACTAGCCGTCACCCGACTCTGGGGGGCTGCTTTAGCGAATGTCACGATGTCACAACACTGTGTAGCCAATCAGATTTGGCTCTATGCAGCACTGACATGCACATTAACTTCTATTTGGATCAAATGTTGTGTTCCGGTGATTGCTCCTCACTCTGGTCAAATGAAGAGCAGAATATGAATTTAAAAATGAAGAGCAGGTTAGACAGTTAATAAATAAATAATATAAAACAAAAATAATTGCCCCCCAAATAAATGAAATATGCGTCACTGTGGCCAAAGTCAATTCAGCAGTTTTGAAGGACTTACCGAAACATTGTTGAAAATTTGGGAATAAGTCTGGCACCGCCCTAAACAAATAGAGAAAATGAAGAACTTTTGATTGATGCCTCCTTCTGTTTGCAGGTGGTTTTGTCCCCGTGACAATTTTCTGAAGAAATTATTTTCCAACGATTGCCCCTCACCCTGAAAGCTCTGATATGAAAATTATTTATGGAGAATCACTTATAATTCCAAGTGTGGTTGAGGCCATAATTTATGGCAGTTATTATATCATTGGCTCAATTAGTCCCCACTAAAAATTTTATGTTATTGCACGACATTAATGTAGTGCCTTTGAAGTAAATGGGTTCACTTATGGCATAATTTTTTTAAAAAAACAAAACATTTCCCTTTCTGTTGATAGTAGTGGTAGATGTGAAAATATCAGGAATTTGGTTTCGTCTGTTAAGAGAGAAGTACCTTCGCTCTAATGACGCCTGTCCTGTTTTCAGAAGCCTGATGGAGTTCAATGGGACTTTCTCCCAGGGAAGTGAGTATAGGATTGCAGTCTTAATCTCTTTGCTTGACCGGTGGAGTGGAGTCTCAGGGATATTTGTCCAAAGCAGTTTCACTTCTGCTTATTGGGAAGGGGAGTGTTCAGGCGGCATTGGAGTCAGCACTGGGTGGGCACAACAGAAGAGCCAATATGGTGCTTCGGCCTGGGTGCATGCCCACCCCTGATCAAGTTTCCCCACCCTGGTATAAGCTGATCTGCTGAGTTCACCCATGAGCAAAGATCTGAATCAAGGCTCCAAGGTCCTGCCCTTAACCACGATGTTACACAGTAAATCTCTGCGAGAAGCTCTTAGCTGGTTATTGAGATCATGAAATCACCTGGGGAAAGAGTTGGCACCTCTGGTTTCTTAGCAGTTCCAAGCTGTGTGATCAGCAAACAGTCCAAGGGTGTTGAGAAAGTCACGTATAGAAGCAAAAAAAAAAAAAATCCTCTACTGAGTAAATCAGTTCTTCGCAGTTTTTATAAGGACGTATCCCGTGGTTTATATCCCCCTGAACTGCTTTAGAACATGATGGGCGCCCGACAGTTAGAGAGATGGCCCTGAGACTGGGTTTATACAAAGGAAGAAGAAAAAAACCCAGTGGAAGAAAATTAATGTAACTCGCACAGCAGGCTAGACCTGAATTTATCTACTTTGCCACTGAAATTAATTTAGCACTCCAAATTCATCCTTGCTGGGAGATAAAGACATAAAATGAGACTGTCAGGCTACGTTTTGACTCAAGTCTTCAAATTCTTTAGGCGAAAAGGAAGGAAGGGGAAGGAGGGGAAGGCCGTGCATAATTTTCTAGGAGAGCAGTTTCAGACATTATGCTCAGGGCCGGATTTAGATTTGATGAGGCCCTAAGCTACCAAAGGTAATGGGGCCCTTTATATGTCCAGCTGTCCTTTGTCAACAACAATTTGTCGCTGTTATTTGTGTTGAATATATGCTATGGTAATTTATGGACCTAATAGGTATCTAAAGCCATTCGCACATAACAAAATATGTATTTTATCATAGTAATTGTTGAACTGAAAAGCAATTAAGAAGAATGTAGGTAAAGGTAAAGGGATCCCTGGCCATTAAGTCCAGTCACAAACAACTCTGGGGTTGCAGCGCTCATCTCGCTTTAGTGGCTGAGGGAGCCGGCGCTTGTCTGCAGACAGCTTCTGGGTCATGTGGCTAGAATGACTAAGCAGTTTCTGGCAAACCAGAGCAGCGCACAGAAATGCTGTTTACCTTCCCACTGGAGTGGTACTTATTTATCTACTTGAACTTTGACAAGTTTTCGAACTGCTAGGTTGGCAGGAGCAGGGACCGAGCAACGGGAGCTCACCCCGTCGTGGGCATTTGAACTGCCAACCTTCTGATTGGCAAGCCCTAGGCTCTGCAGTTTAGACCACAGCGCCACCTGCGTCCCAGTAATAAGAATGTAGGCACCCTATATATAGAAATGAGCAAACCAGTGATATTTTAGGGAGCAGGCTAGCAGGCGGCGTTACATTCAGTGGATCACGCCGAAAACCAATATTGCATATAGACAAAACCCATTGAGTTCAATGATGGATGGGATTGCCAAACTCGTTTTTTGTTTTTTGGAACCCCACTTCCTTTCCACCCTCTTTTTTATTTTTGCTTAATAATAATAAATTTATACCCCACTCATCTGGCTGGGTTTCCCCAGCCACTCTGGGCTGCTCCTAACACGACTAAATGACTAAACAACAACAAAACATCAAACATTAAAAACTTCCCTAAACAGGGAATTTCTTTTGAATGTGCACAAGTTATATGCTTGCAAATTGCAGGCTTATTGTATAATACATTTCACATTGGAAAACTTCAATCATCCTGGAAGCAAAGGCAGAAGACAAACTTAAATAATACGAATAATATAGATGATTCCAAGATGTAATGCTGTTGTTTTCCTATAGCAGTTATAATATGTGGAGTTGCCCTGAATCAGCCTTTTCTTCTTGTGGCTCCATCTTTGCACTTATGTGGAAGCAGCAAAATCCTTGAAATCTGTCCAGCAAGCTGAGATGAAACTGCGTTTTGAAATGGAGTTGAAAATGCAGGCAATGCAAAAGAAGAACACGGTCTAACAATGGGAAAAGATCACTTGTCTAGCATGTTTAGGATGGGGCTGTCAGCTATTTATTGGCTGGCTGGTTGGGTTTGTAGTATTTCAGGCCAGGCTTTTCAAAGCAGTTTGCATAACAGTGTCAAAACAGCCATTCATCTCTTAACCAGCGAAACACAATAAAAAAAAGAGGATAGCTGAGCAGAAAGAGAAAGGAAAACCAGATCAGAAGGAGCAAAAATGGCACAGGTAGTCACAACCGCTGTTGTTGCTGAGCTGTAACTCCCATAATTCCCAGACAGTTTAGCCAACAGTTGGAGATTATGGGACTTGTAGTCCAACAACATTTGGGAACCCAGAGTTAAAGAACACTGAGCTAGAAACAGAAGACAAGGGGACTAGAAAGGATGGGAAACAGCTCCCCCTGTGGTCATGGGCTTTGGGAGGTGGCAGAAATGGGACTTCAAGGTCTCATCAGGTGGAACCACCCAAAATGCACTCTGTCCTTCAAGCCAAATAAAGGAGTCTTGGGTCTTTTCAAACAAGCAATTGCCTCTCTCTTGATGTAAGGCTAATGTTTCTACAGCTGGGGAGAGAAAAAGATTAAAATTATCAGATGAAACTGAAGATGGGTTTATAGTATGTCGAAATGAGAAATTGCAAACCCATCTCGATCATCACCTGATAACTTTTATCATACATAACTTACTCCCTAGGAGTGCAAGTATTCTGCGCACACAAATAGGGTGACTTAAAAAGACCCCCCCCCTCCCAAATATAATATTTACCAAGTGTGCAATGGAGATTCTCCTGGTGCCAGTTGCATTATCTGCAGTAAGGAATGCTTCCTATGTGACGCTTAAAAGCTATTGTTATGCTCCTACACTTCCTGTCTTTAAGATCTTGAAGGTTATTGTCTGCCTGCAAGATCTTTCTGCCAAATCTGAAAAGCCAGAACACAATACACAGCTGTTGCAGGTGGGACCATAAAAAGTGACATGAGGGTTGCCACCCAATTCTGCCCCAGGAAAGGGCCATAGCTCGGTGGTAGACCATCTGCTTTGAATGCAGAAGGTTCCAGGTTCAATCCCTGGCATCTCCAGGTGGAACTGGGAGAGATTCCTGTCTGAAACCCATGAGAGCCACTGCCAGTCAGCATAGGTGATACTGAGCTTGATGATCCAATGGTCTGACTTGGTATAAGGCAACTTTCCATGTTCCTGTGCCTCAAGATGGAAATTTGGGCATAATCTAGGGTTTGGTACCAAAACCTTTGGCACAAAATTTCAAGATCCTCATTGCTTCTCGGAGGTATGACTACTCCCATTTATTCCACCATGCTTTTTGTCTTTAGTATTGCATCCCTTCTTTGTTATCATGGACATGTATTTCACTTACTGTTGCACTGCATTATGGAATTTGTAGTCTATGTTAGAGAACAAAATTCAGCATGCAAAACAGCTGTGATCAAAGTGGGTAGATGGGTGAAGACATCTGAGCCCTGTATGATGTTTGAGACAATAAACAGACAAATGGAGACAGCATGAAGAGAAGCACTTGGATTTGAATGGCACATACAAAAAATACCTTTCACTCTAGATTAAAGATGGCTGAATCAATCTATTTCTACTCTGCGTCACTTTTGCCGTCCTCGTTCATAAGTCCATTTCACCCTGTTTCTGCATTAATCTATTTTTAACATCCCCATGAAAATTTGCATTTAAATATGTATTTAAACAGTGCTTTTAATATATTTTCTTAGAAAATACTCATTTAAAAGTATACTTTCTTTCAAATATGCATTTCTGAATGTGTTTTATCTCAAAGTACCTATTTTAAAATGCATTATACAGAGAAATAACCAAGGACTTCCCACCCACATATTAGTTGGAGAAGCACCCATCGAGTCTGTTTGTATTGCGATTCACAAAGATCAGATTCCTCAGGCATCCCTACCCTGGATATGGTAGGATGTTCACTGTTAAATCCTGCCTGGAGATGTTGCTCCCCCTTGTCCTGAACTGCTTTACTCCGAAGACACACCAAAGTCTGAGCACTTTTTTTTTAATTGCTCCAAGAGCTTGCTGAGTAAAGCAGCCCCACATACAGCACATCGCATCAGCAAAGCCTGAAGGTCACAAAAGCAGTGAAACGGGCTTTTTTTCATCAGATGGATTTGGGTGAGAAGCATTCCTAGCTGAGCACCTATGGGGATGCAGTTGTCACACCCAAATTGCAAACTCGTCTCTCTTTAAAATAAAATCCCCCCCCAAACAGCCTGCACCTGGTCTACAAAGCAAGAATAGTGTCCCACTTTCACTCGCCTTTAAAAAGGTACAAAAGGCAACCCTTTCATACATCATTAACTCGAACATATGCAGCTTGGAATCAAGAAGTCAAAAAGTATTTCTTGGTATCCATTAGTCCCCAGTTCACTTTTGACCTTGCAAGTGGCATCCATTGCTCACTTTTCACTGAGGGCAGGCAGGCTGGAGGGCGGGGAGTCACTTTATAGTGCAATGAAAAGCATTCTTTTGTTTTCCTTTTTCTATCCCTGATCAAGGGAAGTGGTGGAGGTGCGGGGAGAAATGGAGCACCCGCTCCTATTTGTACCTGGGTTTGTATATTACAGCTAGTACATTTCACTGGGTGCCTGTTACTTAAAGTCTGGGAATCACTGGGGTAGAAAATACAAATGCTTTTGTGGTTGTAAGTGCTCTTCCGCAACCGTCTCATCAGATTAAACCAGAGAGGGAAGTGGGAAAGGGAAGTTTCTCAGGATGCAGGCAAGATATGCCTTCCTTCTCTTCTCATCATGGCCTGGGTGCAATAAAGTCAATGTAGAAAGCAAGAGCTTTCTTTGGTTTCAGTGAGGAGTGAAGGCTGCCTGTGACAGAACAGTAAATGCCTCTCCTAAATTCCCAGTTAAGAATAGTACTTGCAGATGGGGGACAAATTCCATTCATTTTGCATTTAAAGGTAAACTAACGAAATTTTGCAGTTTTTGAAACAATGCGACAATTGGGAAACAGGCGTGCCACATTCACTGCTGTGAATTTTGCAGTGCAGTTGCACAGCCAAGTAATGCATCTGCTGGAGTAAAATGTGCATTAAATGCATGTATTAGTGAGGACAGAACACAAAAAAATGCATTGTATTAAGGAAAATGCATATTAGGAAAAATTGCACACAAAAGGATAAATATACACACAATGCTGATAAATTTTCATGTGGACTTTCCCCCCCAGAAAAATTACAAACTGATTTGGAAATATGGAGGACTAAACTTAAGATTGGAAAAAATGAGAAACTGGGAGAAATGAGAAACTGGGAGAAAATGAGAACAACATTTTATTTCAGATCAGTAGGCAGAGCAAACAAAAACCACCCTACTATACTAACTGCCTTTTACTTGTCATGGTGTTGTAAGCCAAAAAATGGCTTATCTTCTGAGTTAGCCAATAAAACTCAGAGACAAGAGGAGTTAGGAGTCCATTATGTTTATTGCAAAGCAATAAGGTTACAGTCGAATCTTTTTGCAAAACTGCAACCCCGCCCAAAGGTCGGGCATGAATTTATAACATTTCAGACAAAGGATTTTGATTTAACCAATCACATAAAGCATTACATAATTTAATATTTTCATATTCATCATTATCTCATTTCATATTTAATACGTATGTCATTACCTAATCTAATACGCATGCGCAATAAGCATTGCTAGCTAAACTTTGATTCTTACCGTGATCTGTTACATATTGTTAGTTTGCATGTATGGGAACCTGTGTTACGTGTGGATGTAACAATTTATGTTCTAGTTTATGAATTGCTTCTTTGTGATTGACGTATTAGCTGACCTATCCCAGTAGGGACGGCTTCTTGCTGAATCATCAGTTTCTTTAAAGCAACAGGTTACCATAATTCACTAATATAACCATATTTCAGGATTTATAGGGATTTACATTATCATCTTAATTGGGGCCCTTTGGGCCCCTGCTACAATATGTATGAAGACGTATAGACACCACCTTATACAGAAAACCAACTGACCGACAAACATATCTACATGCTTCTAGCTACCATCCCAAACATACCAAACAATCCATCGTATACAGCCAGGCCCTACGTTACAACCGTATCTGTTCCAACTCTACAGACAGAGAATCTCACCTAAGAGATCTACAGCAAACCTTTTTAGAACTAAAATATCCACCTGATGAAGTTAAACAACAGATCAACAGAGCCAGACTGATACCTAGGGAGAACCTGCTGCAAGACAGACCCAAAAAAGAAAATAACAGAACACCACTAGTCATCACATACAGCTCCCAAGCTAAAACAGTACAACGCATCATCAGAGATCTACAGCCTCTCCTGGACAATGACAGCTCCCTTTCTCAAGCTCTGGGAGGAAGACCTTTCATTGCCTACAGACAGCCACCCAATCTTAAACAACTCCTCACCCACAATAATACAACCACCAGACTTAACATGGACACTGGTACCACAGCCTGCAATAAACCCAGATGCCAACTTTGCTGCCACATACAACATCATTACTGGCCCCAACAACATCCAACATACCATCTCAGGACTATTTAATTGCTCATCTTCTAACATTGTGTATGCCATCAAATGCCAACGGTGCCCTTCAGCTCTCTATATTGGACAAACAGGCCAAACCCTACGCCAAAGGATAAATGGACATAAATCTGACATCAGGAACCATAAGACTGAAAAACCAGTAGGAGAACACTTCAATCTCCCAGGACATTCTATACAAGATCTCAAAGCAGCTGTTTTATTACAGAGAAATTTCAGGAACAGACTGGAAAGAGAAGTTGCTGAATTGGAAATCATTACCAAGCTTAAAACCATGGAAGCACCTGGGATGAATAGAGACATCGGATTCTTATCTCATTATGCATAATCAAGCTTTCTTTAGCACCTCAGCCCAGGACTAATTGCAGCCATCAGCAGCCATTAACAGCCATCTACAGGTTTACCACTCCCATCAGCCCATCACCCATTCCCACCCACCCCCACCACCCTCTGTATATATATAGGGTCTGACACTTCTGTTTCTAGTGTATCTGAAGAAGTGTGCATGCACACGAAAGCTCATACCAAAATATAAACTTAGTTGGTCTTTAAGGTGCTACTGAAGGAATTTTTTTATTTTGCTTCGACTCAGACCAACACGGCTACCTACCTGTGATGCCTAATGTTAGTCATACTTGGCAAACCCTTAGCAAACAATGGGACTCCTCTGGGTCTGCAGTGAGTATGACTAACATTGAATATCAATCGAAATATATCATGCATTTATTCATGTCTTGTGTTGTTATTTTTAACCATGAGGTATTACTTGTGTAGCCTGATCCACTCCAGGTTGAAGAGGAGCATACCTGGGGGTGGGGCGTTTGCTGGCTCCTGCCGTCCCCCCATCACTTGCCACCTGAGGCAGATGCTTCACTTTGTCCAATGGCAGTGGTAAGGAGGCTAGAAGCATATAATTCAAACACTGATGTCACCAAGTGATTCTTGATGCCCAGAAACCCTCTGATCTTGAGTAATTAATTTGAAGTGTGCAAACTAGTGTTGTGCCGAAGCTTTTGGCTTAGTTTTTGCAACACCTACCCACCAAGATCAAGGTGGATAAAAATTCCCTGGGTGTTTTTTTTGGGGTGTGTGTGGAGTGCTTACCTGATTATTTTACTTAATCTTATGGAGTGGCTGATGGGCTTTGGGGGGGGTGTTTCCACTGCATTTTTTAAAAAAACTGGCCCCCGCTTCCAGCTGCCTGCAGAGGCAAGAGGCTTTCTGCAGCCTTCTGGCTGGCTATGCTTCTTGAAATGCCTATAACAATGCTACATAATGTACTATCCCTCCCATAGGCATTCCAGAAACTGCAGCCAGCTGGGCAGCTATAGAGAGGCCTCTTCCCCTGCGAGCAAATGCAGTGTTGTGGTTCTGGCCCACTCCCACCAGGTTTAAAAAAGAAGAAGCAAGGATTGGGGGGGCACCCCAGTCGGCTCGTAAAATTAAGGAATGTCACTGAATCATAAAAAAGGCTGATCGCCGAAGAATTGATGTTTTTTAGACTCTTGAGAGTCCCATGGACTGCAAGAAGATCAAACCTATCCATTCTGAAGGAAATAAGCCCTGAGTGCTCACTGGAAGGACAGATCCTGAAGCTGAGGCTCCAATACTTTGACCACCTCATGAGAAGAGAAGACTCCCTGGAAAAGACCCAGATGTTGGGAAAGATGGAGGGCACTAGGAGAAGGGGGCGACAGAGGATGAGATGGTTGGACAGTGTTCTCAAAGCTACGAACATGAGTCTGACCAAACTGCGGGAGGCAGTGGAAGACAGGAGTGTCTGGCATTCTCTGGTCCATGGGGTCACAAAGAGTCGGACACGACTAAACAACAACAAAGTAGCAAACGTCTCTGTAAAAGGCAGGTAGGTAGCCATGTTGGAAGTGTGCATGGACACGAAAGCTCATACCAATGACAATCTTAGTTGGTCTCTAAGGTGCTACTGGAAGGAATTTTTTTTATTTTGTAAAAGGCAAACCTTTCTCTGGCTCACTCCCCAACCCCAACCCCTCAAACAGCAGAAAACTAACCCCCCCCCCCATTTTTGAAGGTGCTGATTTTTGTATCAACTCTAAAAAATATTTTCAATTCCTGCCTGTCGCCCCTTGAGATACTTCCACTTCTCCAAACCCTGGGGTTGTATGGGTCTTTATTGCTGATTGGTTCCTCGTTCCAAGCTAGACCTATCTCATTCAGTCAGGCTATTTTTCAGCCATTCACTCAAAGAGTCGTGGGGTTCATCATTAGATACTTCAGCAAAGCTGTTGCTTGTTCGAGACAGTTATCCACAGCAGCAAAACGTGTGGCTTCCCCCCTGCAGAAGTGGAAAATAAAAAAGATATCTGGGGTACCCTTAGTCTTTAAAAGATGTTGCAGAAAATGATGAAATAATTGAGGGGATTGGGGCCATTTTGCTGCTGGGGGGATGGAGCAGCAGGTGGTATCCAGCCTCCCTCAAGGTGTATAGCACCCAAGACTGAGCACATCCTCCCTAGCAGTGAAAGTACAATAATTTCAAATTAAATGAATATTTATTGCCCTTTCCTGACGCAAAACATCTGCTACCTAAGGCAGCCACTTCATTCTACCTAATGCTTTTCTTTTTCTCTAGACTGAAGATAGGAGGCAAGAGGGCATCTTTTGCTGCTGGGTGACATCTGAGTGAAGAGGCAGTCACCCAGTCACTGGACGTGAACAGAGCCAGTGTGACATAGTTGATAAAGTGTTGGAATAGGACTTGGGAGACCAGGGTTCGAATCTCCCCTCCATCATGAAGCTCACTGGGTGAGCCTGGGCCATTCATTCACTCACTCTCTGCCTAGCCTATTTCACAGGGTTGTTGTTGGGGGGGAGCTATGTATGCCACCTTGAGCTCCTTGGGGGAACAGTGGAATATGAAGGAAGGAAGGAAGGAAGGAAGGAAGGAAGGAAGGAAGGAAGGAAGGAAGGAAGGAAGGAAGGAACCAGAAAATGTGTCCCAAGGCAAGCGCAGGTCCAAAGCAACGAGGCCTAAAAACTTGCTTCTAAAGCAAACAGAACAGAGGTGTGCCGGAGCTTAAACTCTGCTCTAGAAACAAGCCTTTCTGCGGAAAAGTCTGCATGTGCAAAATTGCCAGAGACCTACAGCCATGACTATAATTCCTTCAGCGGCATGATCCTTCAGATCACAACTGTTTTACCCTGTTTGCAGTTTGATCTCTGCAGTGGCTCACACAGCAGGAGGCAGCTAAGTTTTCATTAAGGCTAAAGAGCCCGTTGCTTCTCACAGACAGTGATGAAGCTGCAGGGAGCTCCCTCGCCTGCCTTTCACCGATGTTCCTCGCAGGGCGGAATGAAGCTTGCGGGAAGAGATTAACAAACTGGTGGTAACTCTGCCATTGTTGTTCAGCCTGACAAGAGGTTCCTTAAAACTCGGCAGAGAGGGAATGAGCCAGACAAAAGGACTCCCTCTTGTTCATCAATCTTCCAGCCTTGCTCATCAGGGCAGGTCACTTTCCCCTCAGAGTTGGCTTCCCACAATCTGGTTTTGCTTAAACAGACTGTCCTAGGGATCACTTGCCTTCTTCCCAAAGGCTTGATGGTTTTCCTCAGGGACAGGGTGAGCAAAATGTCAAACAGCTGCCACAGATGTTCTCACTCTCTCCCATCACTGGGGCCCCTCAGGGAACCAGATTTCCCTGATGCCTGTCAGGTCTTCACCTTGATGTAGTTGCCTTTTGTTTGAGGGTCTGTGCTCCCAGTTTGGACATCAAGCATCAAATCTTTCCAGGATCCCACCCAAATGTTTTAAGTCATACCTCATGTTGCGTCCGCTGCGGGTTGCGTTTTTCCAGGTTAGTGTTTACTTCTGGGTTCCGCCGCGTGTGCACACGCAGAAGCTTTCTGCGTGCTTCGCGCATGTGCAAATGCACTGCTCGGGGGGTTGCGGACTTTTCGGGGTGCAAATGGCACCCTTTAATGGATTGTGTCCGCAACCCGAGGTACCACTGTACAATGAAGATTAGAACACTCATGTAGTTGTATAACGCACAAACAACAACTAACATTGCTTAAATATTCCCCTTTCCCTTCTAGGATCAAACATTCTCTCAACATCCTGAATATACTTACCAGCCTTGTGCTGTATTAAAAGCAAAGGCCTTACTTGTTCCTTGCATAGAGGCATTCCAGAAAGATGTCATTTGCCTAGAATACATTTTCTGCAAACCACGTTGAGGTTTTAGTCCAATCAAAAGCTATACCAAATGTTGTGAAATACATTATGGACCATTTGGATGGGTGGTGGTGGAACTTGTCGGTTATGAATTGACTCAACACAAGTTCACCCAGCACCGTCACAAAGTAACTTAGTAATTGTGTGCAAATAAATCACTTGTTTCATTTATTAACCACTTCCTCGGAAACACCTCCAAGGTATCTCACAATACAATAAAAACATATGTGAAAAACAGTAAGTGTGACAACAATTCAGAATGATTCCATATATAGAAACAATTCAAACAAATACATATATCACACACACACACACACACACACACACACACACACACACACACACATCCAACAGAGAAACCAGCTGAGATAAAAATCCACCCAGAAGTCTTGTTGAAATAGGAAAGTCATTGGCAATTGCAGAAAGGGAAATGGTGGCGTCGCTTGTAATATGTAATATGTAATGGGGGAGATTTCAAAAGGGTAGGTGCCACCCACTAAGGGCCCAATTCCAACATGGTATGGAATGGATGGACTTCCTGATAAATAGGTATCTGTGGCAAAGTGGTTGATTGGGTATCTAAGAGATGAAACCATCTTTTAGGTATATTGGTCCCAAGCTGTATCATGCATTGTACACCAATACCAACCCCAGTAAAGGTAGAGGTAAAGGGACCCCTGACCATTAGGTCCAGTCGTGACCAACTCTGGGGTTGCGCGCTCATCTCGCATTATTGGCCGAGGGAGCCAGCGTATAGCTTCCAGGTCACGTGGCCAGCATGACAAAGCCACTTCTGGCAAACCAGAGCAGCACATGGAAATGCCGTTTACTTTCCCTTCATGCTTTCCTATTTATCTACTTGCATTTTGACGTGCTTTCGAACTGCTAGGTTGGCAGGAGCTGGGACCAAGCAACGGGAGCTCACCCCGTCACAGGGATTCGAACCGCCGACCTTCTGATCAGCAAGCCCTAGGCTCAGTGGTTTAACCACAGCGCCACCTGGGTCCCCCCAACCCCAGTACATAGCCCAAAAAAGATACATGTGTATTCACTAGGGCAGGGATCAGGGGCACTGACTCCTAGGGGCCAAACCCTTTCGGGGGCCCTCAATACCTGTTTGTGGGGGGCTGCCTCCCCCCCCAATGTTAAACAAAATCGTGTCAGGTCCGGGGAGCCAGGAACATGATGGCATTGGGACGTTAGTGGGCAGGTCCTTCTCCTCCTTCTCCTGCCATGGAGGGGAAGGAAGGGGGAAGCAGAAGCCACATGATGGCGGTGGCAGGAGGAGAAGGAGCTGCCAGTCACTGAAGCCATGCTGCTGCCACGCTCCTGGCTCCTCCGACCTGGCACAACGTCCTGGCACAACATCATCACCCATGTGATGTCACCCACAATGTTATGCATGATGTCACGGGCGCGACATTGAGGCCCCCCCCCATCTCACTTACAAGTCGGTGCCTCTTGCAGAGATGGGGAGCCTGTGGCACTCCAGGTCTTGTTGGACTCCAATTCCCATCAGCCCCAGCTCTTCTTCTTCTTCTTTGGTGATCACTTGTAGCCGAGTAAGACTGTCTTCCATGAAGACTCAATTGGAAAAAGAACCATTGTCTCCCCCCCTTCTTCCCCCTAGAAACTCTCTGTGGCAGGGGGAGTGCTGGGGGGATGGGGGGGAGAGAATGAGAAATGGTGCTAGAAGAAAATTTAATAGAAAATAAGGATGGTATTGATATAAGATTGGAGAATTTTGAAAATAGAATGGGGAATATGACAAGAAAACTGCTCAAATGGTGTTGAAAATGAAAATCAGAAAGGGGAAGCCCATAATACAATGTTTTGGGGAAAAGATTTATTCTACTATTATTATTTTTATCTTTTTTTTAATTTTTTCTTTGTTCCTTTTTTCTTTTTTTTCTCTTTCTTTTTGTCGCTTTCTCTTTTTCTTGTGTTTTTCTTTTTTCTTTTTCTTTTTGAGGATTTTTGGATTTTTGAGGATTCTCTTCTTACTACTCTGGGACCCCTCGGTGGCAGGGAGGGTTCCCAGGGGGAGGAGGGAGGGGTGGAGATAAGCCCAATTATAAAATGCACCATCTTCGACTGCGCACTGTTCATGGGAATACCTTGTGGCAGGAGGTGCCTCGTGGAGGGTGGCTTAGAAGAAGATGGAAATTATGTACTTAATTGTGTATGTGTTTTTGTTTTGTTAATATGCAAAAATTAATAAAAATCAATTATATATAAAAAAAGACTGTCTTCCATGAACACGGTTTTAACAATGGGTCCGTAAGTGACTGTGAAGGCCAATTCCGGATCCACACATCCTTCCACAGTGGGGACATTGGTTTCCAGGCAGGAGTTGATCACAGTGTGGATTTGCCAAGCGTGCCTTCCTCTTAGCACGCTTCTCCCTTTCATCCTGAGTGCGAGTGTCTTCAAAGCCCATGACACCTTTGGTAAAGGCTGTTCTCCAACTGGAGCGCTCACAGGCCAGTGTTCCCCAGTTGTCAGTGTTTATATTACTTTTTTTTTTAGATTTGCCTTGAGACAGTCTTTAAACCTCTTTTGTTGACCACCAGCATTACGCTTTCCATTTTTAAGTTCGGAATAGCGTAGTTGCTTTGGAAGACGATCATCAGGCATCCGCACAACATGACCAGTCCAACGAAGTTGGTGTTGAAGAATCATTGCTTCAACACTGATGATCTTTGCTTCTTCCAGGACACTGGCATTAGTTCACCTGTCTTCCCAAATGATGTGTAAAAATTTTAGACACCAATGGCTAAAGATGATGGAATGGGAGCTCAGCAACAACTGCATAGCTGCCAAGTTTTCCCTTTTCTCGCGAGGAAGCCTATTCAGCATAAGGGAAAATCCCTTAAAAAAAGGGATAACTTGGCAGCTATGCAACTGGAGGACCAGAGGTTCCCCACTTCTACAGAATTGCAACATTTAGGCAGCAATCATTTTCACTCTTATTAGGGAGCAAGCCTTATTGAAGTCAGTGTGACTTAGCAAGTATGGATAGAAGTGCACTGTGAGAAACCCTATAAAGTTTAAGAACTTCAGCTTAAATCCACATTCTAACCAGAGAAATTTCAGCTTAGATTTTGCATTAAATTAAATTTCAGCACTCATATGTGTGTGTGTAATTTGCCTTTAGATATCCCAGTAATTCCAAATTTGGTGAGATGCATTTGCGTTTAAATTCCAAATCTGCTCTCTTGGGCAGATTTGAAATGCCAGCAACACTCAATTCCTAGGAGCCTTAGTTTGGTCAGAATCGATTATATAACACATACCATTTCATATAAAAGGAGAGTTTGCACTGCCTTGACCGAAAGCACTGCAATGGTGTGGGTAAGTTAATACTGTACTAAAACTGCATATGTGCCCTACATTTCAGGCACTTTTAAAGCACATGACTTCCTCCAAAGATTCCTGGGAACTGTGGTTGGCCCCTTGTGGCACTACAATTCCCAGCACCTTTACCAAACTATCTCAGTTCAGTTCTGACACTGAAAACAAACTCCTAGGCTCAGAGTGTACCCCAAAGAGCACAAACCCTTTTTATTTGAATTAAATGCAAAGCCTTCAACTTCCTCCCCCCATATACTCACCGTAGCTCACTCATTCTGTGTGTGCCCTTTTTAAAAGTATTTTTGACTTCCTTTCTACGAATAATTCACAAGAAATGTATATATATATATATATATAAGGGGGGGGAGAAAAATGATGAATTGTTTATGACCAGATCATTTATTAATTCCTGTTTGGCTGAAATAATTCCTGCCGAGATGAAGGTAAAAACAAAATTTAAATTAATAATCCCTCTCCGCACACATAAAGGCCAGCCCTTGCCACCGCCACCTCTCAGTCCTCAAGCACTATTTTTATCCCCAATACGGTAAATGTCTTTCAACGTGAAAGCGAGGCTCTCCTCGAAAATCAATTTGAAAGCGTCCCGGAGAGGGTGGGCTGGGTGGAGGGGGTGGGAGGGAGGGGGAAAGAGCGATTGCAACATGTAGTTTGATGGCCTGGGATGTATGATTTGGTTTGCCTTTGACTGCAGGATGCATGCGACAGGCTCAGCACGGCTGTAAACTGAAACCGGCCAAATGGCATTATAGCCCATCTGAATGTTCGCTGGGATATATCAGGCCTTGGTGACAGCTGTAACTTACTGAAATGGTAAATTGAGAGAGCCGGGCTTATCTAGTTACACATAGGCTGATTCCACTTCATCCAGCATTCAGCCCTTAATATAACTTCCCAGCTTCAGTTAAACGGATTTTGGTGTGTAATTTTTTAAGAAAGAAAGAAAGAAAGAAAGAAAGAAAGAAAGAAAGAAAGAAAGAAAGAAAGAAAGAGAGTTCCTATTTATTCCCCTAAAAGGAAATTCAGTTTCTCTACCATGGACACACTTAAATAATTTGCAGTGAAATTCTATTTGAGTCTAGAAATTCCCATTAAGTTCTTTGGGACAGACTCTGAGCTAAGTGTGTATTTGTGTATTGCAGGGCTAGACAACCCGTGGCCCTTCAGATATTGTTTGGACTGCAGCTTCCATCGTCCTTGACTGTTGGCCATACTGGCTGGGGCTGATGGGATCTGGAGTCTGACGGAATTTGATGGGATAGCTCAGACAGTAGAGCATGAGACTCTTAATCTCAAGGTCATAGGTTCGAGCCCCAGGTTGGGCAAAAGATTCCTGCATTGCAGGAGGTTGGACTAGATGGCCTTTGGAGTCCCTTCCAACTCTACAGTTCTATGAGATACAGAAGACAACAGGTTATCCATGCAAGCCTGTAGCCTGGGAATAAGCCCCCTTGAACTCAGTAGGATTTACTTCTGAGTAGCCATGCATAGGATTGCACTGTCGTCATCATCGTAGATTTTTATTTATAACCCGCCCTTCCCAGATGGAGGAGGCCAAGTGCAGAGCTGAGCGCAGTTCAGCTTCAGTGGCCAGCTTCTTCTCCTTCTCCTGCTGCCGTGGAAGGGAAGGAGCGGGGAAGCAGCCCCCGGCCAGTGGCAGCAGCAGCAGGAAGACAAGGAGCCACTGGCCATTGAAGCCATGCTGCCACCACATTCGGCTCCACCTCCTGGCTCCTCCCAACATCCTGATGTCATGCACATGATGTCGCCCCCCTCCCCCATTCTCCCTGGGAAGTTGCCGCCTCTGATGTCATCCAATATGTTGATTTGGCAAGCTCCTTGGGGCAGATATCTTTCCCCCTCACTTTAAACACTGCTAGGTATGCTTACTGGTGTTGCAAATTAACACACCCTGTGGGCTATGTGCCCATCTAGGACCATCTACCCGTGTGTGTGTGTGTGTGTGTGTGTGTGTGTGTGTTGAGGTGTGGAGAGAAGACAAGGGTAAGCATAACCCAAGCTTCAAAGTAAGCTCAACACAACGTAATAGAAGCCATGCTAGATCAAACCAAAGGCCTCACTACTGCAATGTAGTGTTCTCCTAGTGGCCAACCAGATTCATTTAAGAAGAATGGAGGACATGAGTGTAATTAATTGCACCTTCTACCTGGCAAGGTCTTTTTTTTTAATGTGCGGTTGCACACAAAATAGGCCCATAGCTGCCAAGTCTCCCGTATTCCCCAGGAAACCCCCGTTTTTCCATCCGTTCCCAGCTGGAAAAACAGGGTTTTTTGTTTTTTCCCGGTTTACTTACCGGCCGGGGGTGGCTCCTTCTGCGCATGTCTGGAGTCTCCGGACATGCACAGAAGTGATTTCTGGCGTGGTGCCCATTTTAGAACTGGGCAGAGCAACATGGAAAGTCACTTCTGAGCATGCTCTGCCCAGTTCTAAAATGGCCGCAGCGCGACTTCTGGCGCGACGCCCATTTTGGAACTGGGCAGACCATGCCCAGAAGCGACTTCCGGTGCTGCTCTACCCAGTTCCAAAATGGTGGCAGCGCTACTTCCGGTCTGCCGATCCCTTATTTTTCCGGCAGGAACTTGGCAGGTATGAAAAGGGCGTTTTAATAAAGTGTGTACACTTGGAAAGCTGATAATGTGCAGTTTTTAAAACAAGGTAAAATTACAGTGGTGCCTCGCTAGACAAATTTAATTCGTTCCACGGGTCCTTTCTTATAACGAAAAATTCGTCTAGCAAATCCCATTGGAATGCATTGGAATTTTTTTGATTTTTTTTTTTTTTTTTGCCCATAGGAACGCATTAATTGAATTTCAATGCATTCCTATGGGAAACCGCGATTCGCTAGACGAATTTTTCATAAAACGAATTCGTCTAGCGAGGCAAAAATCCTTTCGTTAAGCGGAAATTTAGTTAAGCAGGGCATTCGTTAAGCGAGGCACCACTGTATACACTTTGGCCTTACGTGTTTATCAAGCACTTAAATGGCAGGCAATGCAGAGACAACATGCACTCGACTTTTATAAGGGTACAATGCATTCAGTTTCCATACTTTAAAAAAAAAAGTTCTCAAAGCATATTGAAACACCTTCTCCCTTTGGGCCAGAATCTCCTCTTCTTTATGGTCATCTTGGGGCAGTAATGCTTTGTCACGTACTCCCTCACAAGCCTACCACTCTGACAAGGTCACAATTTTTGCAGAGTCAGTTGGCAGAGCCACTTCTGTTCTTTTTCATGCTGGTACCATTCCTCCCGCTCACTGGAAGTGAAGGTGAAGCTGAGGCTCCAATACTTTGGCCATCTCATGAAAAGAGAAGAATCCTTGGGAAAGACCCTGATGCTGGGAAAGATTGAGGGCACTAGGAGAAGGGGACGACAGAGGATGAGATGGTTGGACAGTGTTCTCGAAGCTACGAACATGAGTTTGACCAAACTGCGGGAGGCAGTGGAAGACAGGAGTCCCTGGCGTGCTATGGTCCATGGGGACACGAAGAGTCCGACACGACTAAACGACTAAACAACAACAACCATTCCTCCCAGAACCAGCCCTAATGCCCTTAAACCATCCATTAGATCCATCTCTTCCTACCCAGATCTTATTCCCTCTCCCCATTTCGGAATTCCTCCCCTTGATACCTCAAATCTAAGTATTGATTTCAAGAGAAATTACTAGATGAAGGCTTCCCTTGAATGACTTCCCAAAATGCTGGTGACAAAGGCGTTTGGAGAGGTGCACAAATTCAGATGCTTAACATAAGCAGAAAACTTGGTACAAACTTACGTCACTGCTCGGGATCTGGCAGTTCTATGGAAAATGTGGATTAGATGATCATTTGGCAGGTTTACACTCTTTGTTTCTGATTTGGGACATCTGCTCTCAGTTGGAACGTCTGAGAATTGACGGATTTATGCCGGCAGGTGGGTGGGCTGTTTGTTGCTGCTGGCTTGCCTTGGATAACCTGTGATTAGCCTCTTTGGCTCACTGAGCAGCCAAGAATGGGACTTCTTGACAACTGTCTACAACTTCCACAAGGTTGGGGAACCTTTGTCAGCACAAGGACAAGTGGCCAACACTCTGGAGGCTGCAAACCAAAGGGTTGAGGTGTAACAAAAGTGACTCTTATCATTGTATAATACTCTGTGCTCTGGCTGCACAAAGGTCAGAGGTTTTTACATGTTCCTTTCTCCATCCAGACAAGAGGCGTTGTTACATTACCATAATCCAAGAGCTATTATTCCACAATCTAGCCAGACAGATGAACTGGAGGAGAATGTGGAGTCATTCCAGTAGGCGGTGTGGCCTGGGGAGAGACATGGGGGCCATGCAGAGATGACTGAAGGGCAACATTTGGCACTTGAGACTGAGATTCCCCACTCCTGATCTTTCAAAAGCAAGTCAATGTGGAGGAATAGCTTCAGTAACCATGCCCAGCTTTGGAACATAGCGATGACAATTGTTAATTTTACTGCATTTACGAGAAATAATACTGGTACCATACAAAGGTTTTAGAACAACAGTGCTAGAACAGGATCTGTCTGGGGTTTAAGAATAAAAGTTGTTGTTATTGCTACTAAAGGTAAAGGTAAAGGACCCCTGGGCAGTTAAGTCCTGTCAAAGGTGACTATGGAGTTGCAGCGCTCATCTTGCTTTCAGGCCAAAGGATCTGGCATTTGTCCACAGACAGCTTTCCAGGTCATGTGGCCAGCATGACTAAACCACTACTGGTGGAATGGAACACCGTGACGGAAGCCAGAGCACACGGAAAGATGCGGGTGAAGCTGTGGTCTAAACCACTGAGCCTCTTGGGCTTGCCGATCGGAAGGTTGGTGGTTCGAATCCACACAATGGGGTGAGCTCTTGTTGCTCTGTCCCAGCTCCTGCCTACCTAGCAGTTCAAAAACATGCCAGTGCAAGTAGATAAATAGGTACTGCTGCAGTGGGAAGGTAAATGGTGTTTTTGTGAGCTCTGGTTTCCATCACAGTGTTCCGTTGCACCAGAAGCGGTTTAATCATGCTGGCCACATGAACCAGAAAGCTGTCTGCGGACAAACGCTAGCTCCCTCGGCCTGAAAGCAAAATAAGCACCACAACCCCATGGTCGCCTTTGACTGGACTTAACCATCAAGGGGTCCTTTACCTTAAGGTAAAGGTAAAGGGGCCCCTGACCATTAGGTCCAGTCATGACCGACTCTGGGGTTGCACGCTCATCTCGCATTATTGGCCGAGGGAGCCGGCGTATAGCTTCCAGGTCATGTGGCCAGCATGACAAAGCCGCTTCTGGCAAACCAGAGCAGCACATGGAAATGCCGTTTACCTTCCCGCTGTAGCGGTCCCTATTTATCTACTTGCATTTTGACGTGCTTTCGAACTGCTAGGTTGGCAGGAGCTGGGACCAAGCAACGGGAGCTCACCCCGTCACAGGGATTCGAACCGCCGACCTTCTGGTCAGCAAGCCCTAGGCTCAGTGGTTTAACCACAGCGCCACCTGGGTCCCTTACCTTTACCTTATTGCTACTAGCAGCATGATGTTATGGATTTGGGGGGCAGACCTCCATAATCTCTTCATTCAGTGAAGCTCACTTTAACCTCTGGTCCTGCTCTACCACTAGGCAACTGGCCCTTGGAAAATTGCCCAGAGAAAATGTTTCCCTTGTGCCGAAGAAAAGGTTCCCCACCTCGCGAGAAACAGGTTGATATGTACAAGGTGTGTAGAATTTACATCTGGTTTGTTGAGCGCCTGTTGTCTCATTCACTCTATTCTCAAAGGTTTGCCCCAGCGAACAGTGTGCTTGCTGCTCCCGAGAACTTGGGCAGAAGCGGCACAGTCGGCAGGGCGTTCTTCTTTGGGATGCAGCCAAGTGCTATCCCGCTTTGCACTCCCGAAATCCCCTCTGTGTGCTGTCAGTCCTGCAGCGTCAGTGAGACCCAGAGCTACAGGCGAATCGAGCCGAATCAGCGCTCCGCTTTGCTCTCTGTCCAAGAACAATCTGCATCTCAAATAGGCAGAATGTTGGCAAAGGCAGGTGGGAGCCACAACCTTCGCAGCGACCTTGCCTGGGAAAAAGGGGGAAGGAGAAAGGCCCCTGTACGGTGTGATGTAATCAGGAAAGACTTTTAAATTGATTTTTGTTTTTTTGTATATAAGATTGGCTAGTATTAGGAGGTGCACATGGGGGTGAAGGCAAGGCAATAGGGGTGCTCACACTTTACATCCAAGGAGTGTACAGCTCATGTTGCATCTGTGTATACAAAGAGCTGAGCCATACACTCATTCACACACAACATTCAACAAGTGGATGCAGTGTGAGAACATGAAAAAAGCCTGCTGGATAGGGAAAGTGGCCCACTTAGTCCAGCATCTTGTTCTCATAGTGTCCAACTGGACCAAGAGGGACACGTGTGGCGCTGTGGTCTAAACCACCGAGCCTCTTGGGCTTCCTGATCAGAAGGTTGGCGGTTTGAATCCCCTTGACGGGGTGAGCTCTTGTTGCTCTGTCCCAGCTCCTGCCAACCCAGCAGTTTGAAAGCACACCAGTGCAAGTAGATAAATAGGTACCGCTGTGGCGGGAAGGTAAACGGCACTTCTGTGCGCTCTGCCACTTGTCACGGTCCTCTGTGCACCAGAAGCGGTTTATTCATGCTGGCCAAGTGACCCAGAAAGCTGTCTATGCACAAACGCCGGCTCCCTCAGCGTGAAAGCAAGATGAGTGCCACAACCCCATAGTCGCCTTTGACTGGACTTAAACGTCCAGGGATCCTTTACCTTTTTTTACCCTACCAACCAGACCCCTGTGGGAAACCCTCCAAAGGAAGTTCTTATTTATTTATTCTTATAATGTGTGTCTGTTGTGGGGGAGGATGGCAAAGGAGGAAGGGAAAGGAGGAAGGGAAAGGAGAATGTTAGCCGCTTTGAGACTCCTTCGGGTAGTGATAAAGCGGGATATCAAATCCAAACTCTTCTTCTTCTTCTTCTTCTTCTTCTTCTTCTTCTTCTTCTTCTTCTTCTTCTTCTTCTTCTAATGTGCAACCACGAATTTTCATGAAATCAATAAATAGAAAGTTGAGGTGATTTTAAGCTGTTTTAGCATTTTGACTTCCATATGTTTTAAAGTAGGGTTGTAAAAAATATATCTCGGTTTTCATGCTTTATTTGGGTTGATTGGTTTCCTTGTTTTGAGGGTTGTTGTGGGTTTGTTCTTTTTACAATCAAGCAGTGTATAAACTTTACGAAACAAAATCCTCTTTTAAAGCCATCCAGGTGGATGAGTTTTGTCGCTATACTCTGCACTGCATGATGAAGGATTTTCTTTCACCTGTCTTGAATCTTCCTGCATTCAATCTCATTGGGTGTCCATAAGTTATATTGTTGTGTCCGCCATATGCTGAACTCCAACTTTCATCAGCCCCAGCCAACACAGTCAATGGTTAGGGATGATGGGAACATCTGGATTCTGCCAAAGCATCCTTGACAAAGACCCCTCCTCTGCATTTAGTGGGCCTGATGGGCAATAAGGTCGAGTTTCAGTGTTTCAAGGGGATGTGGTAGCTACTGTTCTCATTTTATTTAGTGCTAGCTTCTCTCCGCCTTGGAATAAAGAAAATTGCCACACACACAAAATAAATATCCAAGGTGGGGGAAATGAAATGAAAAGGGAGGGGGGAAGAATAAGCAGTAGCAAGGCAAGAAAAAGCTGCTTCCCCCAGGAGACTGGGCCTGCTTTTGCATTGTCCATATGTCCTTCACTTTCTGAAGGCTCAGAACTGCATTGCAGTAGTGTAAGAATTCTTCAACTGTATTCAATCTCAGTTCATGGGTTGAGGCCGTACCAACAAGGCAAGAAATATAAAGCCAGGGAAAAGGAGATTGCAAGAAGAGACATAGGTCATTCCCCCAGGAAGGGGGGCGGGGATATCTTTTTCTTGCTCGCACCAGGACGTTCCTGCTCTCTCCAACTGTACCAATTTAATAGGTAGAGGATCTGTTTCTCGTGATCTGTCATAGGGCTTAGGATGGATCCATGCCTCGATCCTACCCCAGATCCCACACCTCCACTGGTTAACATGAATGCAGGAGAGGTAGGTTTCCCATCAACCCCAAGCCACCAGGTCACAGGGATCTTCTTGATCAGGCATCTCCAAACTTCGGCCCTCCAGATATTTTGGACTACAATTCCCATCTTCCCCGACCACTGGTCCTGCTAGCTAGGGATCATGGGAGTTGTAGGCCAAAACATCTGGAGGGCTGCAGTTTGGGGGTGCCTGTTCTTGATGATCCTTGAGATACATTGCATTTCTTTGAAACGATAGTAATTTCAGAAATATTTGCATTTGTACAGGGCCGTCTTAAGCATACCTGGCACCCTGGTGCAAAGATCCCTCCGGTGCCCCCCCCATTTCCCAGAGTTGACCCCACCCCCACTGGCGGTGGGAGCTGCGTGGGGCTCAGCGGGGATGTCTTCATCGCCTTGCGCTGCCGCCGCGGCACCACTGGCCGAGCTACTGGGTGAGGCGCTAGGGCGCCCAACGGCTCGGCGGTGCCCGTGGCCTCGCTGCCGGCATGGGGCGTCTCACTCGTGGGGCTCTACTGCGGCGTCGCCCAGCAGCTCAGCCGGTGCCTCTGCCGTGGCAGGAGCCAGAGCTGAAGCTGGGCCGGGCGCACAGCTGGCCGCTAGCCTGGCCGCCTTCTACACGTGCTTCCAGCCGGCCCGAGGCAAAGCCGGAGCGGCACCGGAGCAGCGGCAGCAGCGCCTGGAGATCAGCAGTGCTGGCAAGAAGCCTCACGGGCCATGCTGTGGCTGGTGCTCCCCTTTGCCGACAACCGCCGGAAGGTGGGCGCTGCAGAGCAGAAAAGGGTCCTAGTGCCCCTGCTCCGCTTGCTTTGCTCCCTGCTCTCCCGAGCGGCGCGGCTGGCGGAGGGAAAAGGGAGGCCTCCATGCAGCTCCCCCACTTGCTGGGGCGCCCCTTAGCACCCTTCAGTGCCCCCTCAGTGCCCTGGCGCCCCGCGCCACTAGAATCAATGGGTGAGCCGGCCCTGCATTTGTACATAAAACACAAGTGCGTGCAAATTTTATGCAGATTTGTATCTGCTTTTGTTCACTTCTTTGGTGGTGCGTTTCCTCTTTGGGGGTAATGTGTGTAAGTGGCCTCCTTTGTGCAGTGGGATGAGCAGCAGGGCAGGAGAGCAGCCTTGTTTCTGCCCTCACTGTTACTGCCAGTGCTGAAGAGTCATGGGATATGCTGCGTAACAGAGTACCAGGAAACAAGGGCCCTGGAGACTCTCGCCTAGTTTTTCCCGGGGACCAAAGAGCAGAGAGAAGGAAAGAGCTCTGAGCTCCATTCTTCCCTCTCTCTGTGGCTGCCAGAATGCCTTTGCAGCTGCTTCTGCTGCCATTTCTGGCCAAACCAGAAAGTAGAGCTTTAAAAGGGAAGGTGGACTCGAGTTAGAGATCAAGGAAACTGGGTGGCTGAGAGAGGGGGCATAAGGCATTTTTAAGGTGAGGTAGAGAAGAATTCAGTAGCTCATACAGCTCACTATCTTGGCAACCAGTCTCACAATGCCCGTAAAAAATGTTTCCAAGCAAGAGCCCATCAAGTTTCTCTTGTATCTATAATTATTATATCAGCTGTCACCAAGTTGTGTTGGCTGGAATTGTTGAAGTTGTGGTCCTAAACTTCTGGAGGGGACCTGGATGGCAAAGGCTGAATTATATCACCATGGGAGAACAATTTTTGGATGTTGATTATTATGCCCCCCCCACACACCTTTTCCTCCTTCCATTTCCTCCAGATCATGAGCCATTAATGGTACATGTATCTGAAAGTATGCAGAAATCTCTGCTCTTCTGTCTGTTTTCCAGCATGGATTCTAAGAGCCACCATTACTTGGGAAGAGACTCTCCTTTTTGCTGTAAGATTTGCAAACCACTGGGACTTTCAAGGAATGTCTGTAGCTGATTCAAAAATGTCAGGTGTATTCCATGCAAGAAACACAGGCTGCTTAACATACCTTTTTGGAAGCCCATCCTGATGAACAGGGGCAGTCAGGGACAAAACGTGGTTGACAAATCTGTTGACTCTGCATTGCCCAGAATAGAAACAACCCTTCCCTACCTTTTCTTCCCCTTGTTCCACAGTGCTGAGAGACAAGAAATGGGAGCAAAAAATGGGTTTTATCGCTAAAGTCAGCGGATGTGCCCATAAAGATCTGTTGAGTAAGAAGGTGCTATTTTTGCAGTCACTTTCTGACTTTGACCACACTTCACTGTAAAAGGATTCGGCAGCACCATAAACAAAGAGCAGGGAGTATATGGAGTTGAGGATGAAGTAAACAAATTGGCTCAAGTCTTTAGCTGGCCTTGCTACTGTACATCAGACCATAGGAAGCTGCCAGTCTTACCTAGGGCCATTCCTGGGGCATTCTGCAAGCATATGCTCTAACAATGGACTATAAAGGTAAAGGTAAAGGACCCCTGGATTGTTAAGTTCAGTCAAAGGCAACTATGGGGTGTGACGCTCATCTCGCTTTCAGGCCGCAGAAGCTGGCGCTTGTCCAGGTCATGTGCCCAGCAGGACTAAACAACTTCTGGCACAGCGAAACACCGTGACGGAAGCCAGAGCGCATGGAAACACTGTTTACCTTCCTGACACAGCAGTACCTATTTATCTACTTGCACTGGTGTGCTTTCAAACTGCTAGGTTGGCAGGAGCTGGGACAGAGCAATGAGAGCTCACTCCATTGCAGGGATTCAAACTACCAACCTTCCGATCGGCAAGCCCAAGAGGCTCAATGGTTTATACCACAGCACCACCCTGTCATTGAACTATGGCCCTTACAAGACTAGGAGTGCACTGAAATTTCTCAGATGACCTTTCTCAGATGACCTAAGAAAAAGGAGACCACTTTGTAGAGTTTTCTATTTAAAAAAAACCTGTACCATTTTATCTATTCTATTTTATGGTGGCCACAGTCCATCCCCCCAGCCCAAGGTTGACACTTTCTCTACAACATTGTGGAGAAAGCAGAATGGTGGCTGATCATACTGACAATACTGTTGTAAATTGCAGTGTGGGTCCAGAATTGGCCTCCATAGACACTTACAGGCTCATTGTTAAAACCATGCTTATGGAAGACAATCTTACTTGGCTACGAGTGATCGCCAAAGAAGAAATTGTAGTAATAGCAAAAGGAAGAAAAGAAGGCAGGCAGGCAGGCAGGCAGGCAGGAAGGAAGGAAGGAAGGAAGGAAAGCTATGCTATTGATGCTATTAATTGTGTCTAGGGATGAATGAATCTGTCAATTTCACTTTTCCCTTTTTTCCAACCTTTAATTCAGTTCTCCACATTCCTACAGCAATCTGTAATTTTTATATTTAAAAAAATCCTCATAGAAATTCATTGCAAAGTTCTCTCAATATTCATTGCAAAGTTCTCTCAATAAAAGCATTTTGCAAGGGGAAAAAATGCAAACTGCTGCAGGAATTTGGAGACTGGAAAAATGTAAAACTAACAAAAGTGAAATTGACAGATCTCTCCATCCCTAGTTACTGACCCCCTACTCTGTGGAGATCATCCTGAAAGCATTGCCGCATAGGCAGGCATTGTAGGAGAACCTGCCTCCTTCTTTAAATATCTATATTTATCTCTCTCTCTGGCAAGTTGCATTTACCTCCCAAGCAGGGAAAAGATGAACCCAGTAATTTTATGATGAAAGCCAATATTCTGAGGGTTGGCTCCCACTTAACGGTGCCAAGAATTTATTGTCCAGAATGTTTGGCAAGCAATGGGAGTCGCGAGGTTTATTTTTCAGATTTGCAGAAGGCAAGCCAAGGAAACGAATGGTTTTGGGAACTGTGAAATAATCCATAAGGCAGGCTGCTTCGCCTCATCTTTGTTTGGGGTGTTTCATTCATTTCTCTCTGGCTTTGTGCAGGCCAGGGTGATAAATGGAATAACCTGGAGCCGTACAAATTGGCATTATTTATGGGGAGCGGTAAAAGACCATCTAGCTTCCAACCATGCAATTTCGGGTAGCAGGTCAGATGCTGACATTTAAAAAAGGAGATCCTGATGAATGGTGGACGTTGGTACCCCACCCGCAATAAGTGGAAGGGGGGGGAAATCCCAACCCAGAACATGTGTTGCTTCCCCATCTATGAGCATCGCCCACAAGCGTCCTTGTGTAAGGTCATTTCAATTGAATAAAGGGGATCTGGCTGTAAAAAGCCCAGTCACTGATGCAATTAGACTTGCACCAAGCAGCCTCTAATTTTGATATTTGCTGAGATGCTAGCCATATTTGCTCAGGTCTTTATTTATTTAAACATTCGTTTACTTATTTTATTTGCCTTTTTTATTGCCACCCTTCATCCAAAGATCACAGGGTGCTTTACAGCATATTTTGTTTATTTCTATCTCCTGCTTCTCCTGCTCAGGGTTCTTTATCCTTAAACCAGACTAGGATTGGGCATCCTTTCGAAATGAGTAGGGGTGGCGAATCTCAAGCCCAGGAGCTGAATCTAGCCCTTCAGTCCTCACTATCTTGCCCTTGTGGGGTTCCAAAGTATCCACTGGATCATCACAAGGTGTTATGCTTCTGAGAGCCAGTGCATAGCTGCCAAGTTATCCCTTTTTTAAAGGGATTTTCCCTTATGCTGAATAGGCTTCCTCGTGAGAAAAGGGAAAACTTGGCAGCTATGAGCCAGTGTGGTGCAGTGGTTAAGAGCGGTAGACTCGTAATCTGGGGGACCGGGTTCACTTCCCCGCTCTTCCACAAGCAGCTGCTGGGTGACCTTGGGCTAGTCACACTCAAGTCTCTCAGCCCCACTCACCTCACTGAGTGTTTGTTGTGGGGGAGGAAGGGAAAGGAGAATGTTAGCTGCTTTGAAACTCCTTAGGGTAGTGATAAAGCAGGATATCAAATCCAAACGCTGCTTCTTCTTCTAATGGGATTTCCCCCCTTTCCCTCTCCTTGCCCCTGCCATATGCCGCCTAAATATGTTATGGTGGTTCCCCTAACCCATGAAGCAGATTTGGAATGGGCGCAGGGTGCATGGAGGGAGAGAAGTGGAGGACGACTCATTGTACAAGCTGAAATCCTCATGGTGACGGGATGGTTACTTAGAGCTGCTTTGGATGCCACCCACTATTGACCCAGAGAAAATAATACCAGCTATAAATGGACCCAAAGTAGGCCTGTATTTTCTTCCCACTCCTGAAGAATGTTTGGCAGCTCACATGACCATACAAATCTTTGGAGGGGAAATGCTTTGGGACAAATATACAAAGCAAATCAAGTGGGAACAGTGTTTGTGAATCTTCACAGGCCTCCCCTTTTCATTCATGAAAGCAGTTTGAAAATACACTGTATCTGAAGTTTTAAAAGAGACTTTTGCATTCTGAATTTTCGCAGCACTTTGAAATGCTCTGAAATGTGAGGCTACTGCCGGTCTGAACATGGCACTAAATATCTGTTCCGTCAAATGAAAGCTAATTTTTATTATTTTCGGAAATTGAAATCTCCTACCCTTCAAAACATATATCTAATAGGATGGCTTTACAAATATAACATAACCAATAATGTCGCTTGCCGAAACATAATGCCACCCATTCCATTGATCTCCCATCATGCTTTACCTACAAGCTGCCAGCCCTGGTGAAATCCTGCTAGATTAATCATTCATAAACTCAACAAATACCTTCTGATCCCATTAGCAGACAGACCGTCAGCTTCCCCCTGTTAATCTACCTCTGTCTGAGGTGCAGCTATTAACCCCTTTTAATCAACCATTATTCCACTCAAAGTCCTTGCCCATCTCAGTTATCACAAGAAGGTACCGTTCTGACATGAGATCAAATTAAGATTACAGAAAACTTGCCGAGATGAAAAGCGCTGTGCATCTGTAATTGAATTATAGCCTAATTAAAAGAAAGGAAGAAAGAGCCCCGCTCCAGAGACATTGTTATGTACTGAGCTGAATCCTAGAACAATAGGATTCAGAAACAGCGGGAGCTACCCAATCCAACTCCAGGTGGAAGTGAATCCGCAACCTGATTGGCCTGCTGGAGCAGCCAATCAGGCGGCTGGCAGAAGTGAATCTGCTACCTGATTGGCCTGTAGGAGCAGCCAATCAGGCTGCAGGCAGAAGTCAATCCACAATATAATTGGCCCACAGGTGTAGCCCTGAAGTAGCCAATCACGCAAGGCCCATTGTGTAAATAATGTATATAAGCAGATGGTTTTGGGAAAAGAGCCATTCTTCTTCTCCTCTTCTCCTTGATGACTATGAGCTGAATAAAGAGCATGAAATTCACTCTCGACTCCGAGTACATTTCAGACATCCTCAGCAAGCTGTTCTTCTGCAAGTGCCGTCCCTTCCGCCTTTGCTGAGGTTTCACTGCTGAAGTTTGTCAAGCTAAACTCAACCAGGCAGGTGTCATCATCGCCTACTTTAATTAGCTCACTTTGCGACACACCGTGCTTTTTCCTGGGCCTGCCTTTGTACCCATGACAGAGGCCAAAATCAAATTGTTTCCTAAGATCTCAGGGAGGCAGAGGGACTTAATATACTTACCAGTTTGTGGCATTCCACTTAAAGCCATTTTGCTCCTCTAGGCTGGGTTTGCCACCGGAGTTTCGTAGCTTGGGTTTCATCTTGGGGGTGGGGGTGTTCCTTGTCTCTTTCTTTCAGGTTGAGAGTCCTGGTTTCCAACTCCAGGTTTCCTGGTTTCCAACTCCAGGTTTCCTGGTTTCCAACTCCAGGTTTCTGGGCATTTCATCTACAAATAATGTTGCTCAGTTGTAGAGCATATGGTTTCAATGTAGATGATGCCAGGCTAAACTGCAGCATCTCCAGGCAAGACAGGAGAAGGCATTCCGGAACATCTGGAGGGCACCACATTCGCTATCACTGCTCAACCATGTTTCAGCTTAACCACTGTTTTAGGTTTGGCCATATATAATGAAAACCTAAGGTCAATTGGAAAAGAAGTAGACACTTCTGATCACCTCTTTGCACTTCCGCACAAAGGGAAGAGGGGGAAGACAGAAGGCATGAGCCAAAGATCATTGGGTGACAGTAATCAAGTCACTACGGTTTATCTGCCATTATTCTGCATTTCTAAAGTAAAAAAATATAGTGATCAACCTAGCAGAGCTCTTGTGGAGGCAAACACTTTGCAAATTAAAAGTGCTATGTGAATGATCAACAGTAATGCTGTTTCCATAAGAGTGTGAGCTTGTTATCTTGTGCTATTAATTGAAAAATCAATCAAAAATGATAAATAGCAATACCTTTCAACTTTGGCAATAAAAGCATTAATCAAACAGCAGCGCTGGTCTGTGTGCCGTCCAGGCAATGCAGCCAGTCACTTTCTCAGTTTTGCTTCTCAGTGAGTTCATTTTAACACGCGCTGCCATTCAGATCACCGGCACAGACTATACATATTCTAGGGCTAAACTAGACATGGCATATAATGCATCTTTGCATTTGATGTGCATGTGCTTTAAGGTGCAAATACCAGTTCTAAAGGGGTATTCAGCAGGTAATGAAAGGGTTAAGCTTCCCCACACACACACACCAGCCTGCTGCAATTGTGATAATGATCCCTCCTCCTCACCAGTGAATGCTATTCACATTTCTTTAAGACCCTAACTGCACAGATGCATTTAACGTGGTATCTAGTCTGCCCCTGGTTAAAATGAGGATATCAAAAGGTCAAAAGATGAACTAGGCTTAAACAACAGGCAGAATACACAACATCAGAAATCTAAGTCTCAATGTAGCACCTCTCTACATGCACAGTTAGGTGTGCAGAGTGCTCTTGCACGCACCCATGGCAGTGCCTCTGTGGGGGCAGTCAATGATAAAGGACTCCACGTACAAATCAGGGAGCATGGCAGGGAGAGAAGAGGCTGTTAAAGGGGACTGGATTTTCTCCTAGTAAATAACATTGGTGCTGAAAGACCTACATTGGCTCCCAGTACGTTTCCGTGTTGGTGTTTACCTTTAAAGCCTAAAGGGCCTCGTCCCTGTATACCTGAAGGAGCATCTCCACCCCCATCATTCAGCCTGGACACAGACGTCCAGCTCCAAGGGCTTTCTGGCAGTTCCCTCACTGTGAGAATGGAAGCTACAGGGAACCAGGCAGAGGGCCTTCTCGGTAATGGCACCCACTCTGTGGAACACCCTCCCATCAGTTGTCAGGGAGGTAAGTGACTATACAACCTTTAGAAGACATCTGAAGGCAGCCCTGTATCAGGAAATTTCTTAAATGTTTAATGTTTTATTGTGTTTTTATACATACTGGAAGCTGCCCAGAGTGGCTGGGGCAACTCAGTCAGATGGGTGGGGTGCAAATAGTAAAATTATTGTGGTTATTATTACTGATTTTACACCTACCCCACTCTGGAGAACATTCAAGGTCATAGTTTGCTGAACGTTCAGGAAACAGTAGATTCCAAAGTTATGGGTGACAAAATATTCTTTGACATTTAGCATATGGCTGAAAGCCAGGGGAAAAAAATGTTCCAAATATTTTGGCATCCCCCCCCCCCCCCCCGCATCTATTCTGACCTAATGGGTACTTTTCTAGAACTGGCCTTTGACAGCTGCAGACTTCTCAACTGATCCTTAGTCAATGCAGATTCAATCAATCAGGACATTCGACAAGTCAAGGTGGAGATGCCAGGATTGGTTTAGTTCTTCAACAAACAAACACTCTCAAACACTCCCTGACTAAGTATTATTTTAAGGCAACAGCAAAGTGATTTTTTACAATCAAGCATGGACATTTAAAGCAGGGGTTTACTATCCAGTGAGCTGATATTAGGAGACCCAAATTTTATGCGCTAGCAGAGGCTACGGAAACAGATATCAGTTGGCTGACAAACAATGTGCTTCATAATTTGTTCATATAGATGAGAATGAATTTCTGTTTAAGAGGTGTGAAATTCTACACATTTATAGCGTGATTCAGAGAGAACAAGTGTGCACTGACCTCAAGGTTGGACCCTGGTTCTGTGTTTTAGAGAATAAGCTGCCTTGATCCAAAGCACTGCTTAATTTGACTCCGAGTTCACTTTTGAAAAGAAAAAAAGAAAAACAAGGCTTATGACTTTTCATCCAAAACTGGATGAAATTTGCAGACATATACCGTGTTTCTCACAAAATAAGACACTGTCTTATATTTATTTTTCCTCCCAAAAACACACCACGGCTTATTTTCAGGGGATGTCTTTTTTATTAAGCTTTTTTATTTTTTATTAAGCTTTCAGAGAGTTTTGCTGCCCTTGCCAGCTCCCTCTCAGTTGGGGCCTCGGGCGTGGCACACGCTGCAGAAGCATGAGAATGCACTGCTGCCACCACTACCAGTACCCCAGTACGTCTTATTTTGGGGGTATGTTTTATATTTTATTGCCTTGAGAAAATCGTGCCATGGCTTATTTTATAGGCACGTCTTATTTTGTGAGAAACACGGTAGGCTTCCTCTAGAGCAGGCTTCCTCAAACTCAGGCCTCCAGATGTTTTGAGACTATAATTCCCATCATCCCTGACCACTGCTCCTGCTAGCTAGGGGTCATGGGAGTTGTAGGCCAAAAACATCTGGAGTGCCGAGTTTGAGGAAGCCTGCTCTAGAGTAGATAAAGTATAATAAATTACATGCAAATAGGTCCAGGCATCTTTGGGTTGAAAACTTTTAAAGCTTAAATGGAGGAGGAGGAGGAGGAGGAGGAGGAGGAGGAGGAGGAGGAGGAGGAGGAGGAAGGAAGGAAGGAAGGAAGGAAGGAAGGAAGGAAGGAAGGAAGGAAGGAAGGAAGGAAGGAAGGAAGGAAGGAAGGAAGGAAGGAAGGAAGGAAATGTCTATAACTTTTTGGGGAAAGTTGATGAAATTTGCAGGCATGGTAGAGCATTCTGGGGAATGAATTCTGCTAAATTTTAGAACAATAGCTGCCTGGTTTCCTGCCAGGGCAGCATTTACTGTTCTGGCTAGGTTAAAAAAAACAAATCACTTAAATCTGCCCTAGTACTTTGTGGGCAACAGGACTGAAAATAGTTAACATGAGAGCAATGTCCCTAGATAAGAAGCCTACCAAAATTCAGTGAACTAGATTTAATGGGGAACCACTGCAGAAAAGGTGTGTTCTTGTGTTGCCACCCTCTGAATCTCTCATGGAGGTAGCACACAAAGAGGGGCCTCTGATGCTGTTTGCAGGGTCTGAGTTCGTCCATATGTAGAGAGGCAGTCCTTGAGGTATTGTGGTCCTGAGCCATTTAAGGCTTTATAGGTCAAAACCAGGTCAAAACTTGGAAAGTTAATTTAAGTTATCTTGATGCACCTTTTCAGGAACAAGGTCCATTCAAGGTGGCTCACAATCAAAAAGGATAACAAAATACAATGAAACGACAACATACCAATCCAATAATTAAAACTGCATGCAAATTAGACATTTTTAAAAAAATCTAAGTGCTAACACAGCAGCATGAGAACAAAAATGGCATATATCATACTTGCAGCCAGCCTGCATCTTAAGATACCATTGCACCAAAAGCAATGAAAGCAAGCTGAAAGCCACCCCAACTATTCAGGGGGAATGGGGGGCTGAAAGGGGATCCTGTAAATGAAATTAGGGATGGAGTCAAACATATCTCTCAGGAGATTGAGTTCCACAGATGATGGGCCACTGCTGAAAAGGCTCTGTCTTATATTCCCAGCAGCCTGGCTGTACTACCAGCAGGTCTACAAGGAGAGCCTCTGTGGTTGATTGGAGGGCTCCGATAAGTTCCTGTGGGAACAAGCAGTTCATCAAGTAACTTTCCCCAAACAATTTGGGGCTTTGAAGGTCAAAACCCAAACAGTACTTTGAACTCAGAAGCGAAGAAGCAGGCAGCACAACAAATATGATATAATGGGAAGAGAGGGGGCACTTCAGGTACCCAGTTTGAATACTTGAAAGGACATAGAAGCTACACACCCTTGATTATGTGTGCTAGACACGCACACCCCTCCTTGCCACTCTACTGCTGAGCTTTGCATGTTGGACAGAGGAATCTCCATGCATTCAGCAGAATCATACCCACACCATAAACTGAATTTACTCATATGCAGTGCTTCCCCCCTCCCCAAAAGATCCTGGGAACTGTAGTTTGTTGAGAGAGCAAAGAGGCCTTTCAAACAGCCCTGAACTGTGCTTGGGCTGTACACATCTCTTTCCAGCAGGGGGAAGTGTGTGCAAGGACAACATGAGTGGGATTGAACCCCTTGCTGACCTCAAGGAGTGTGCTGGTGACACCCGAGCAGGGTTGCTCTCTGGTGAATGGAGACGGTGATTCTGCTGGTTGCAGGGGGCTCACTTGGAATGCACTGGCAAAGCAGCAAATGCAGGATTGAAACCTCCACACGCCAGCGGGGGGGTTCAATCCTGCTGGCTGTTGGGGTCTGCGTCACCACCACGCTCCCTGCACTGACAATGCAGATGGCACATTCCTTCCTCACCTGGTGGATCAGGCCCCATATCAGATTGTGAGGTGTGTGCATAGCCCTACCATGAACATTTAAGGGGTATATTTCACTTCCCTTGGAAAATCACAAATTGCCAAGAGTGAAGCTGCAAGTTTTGGCACTGCAAAGCGAAACTAGGGAGCGAGAGCAAAACACTCACAGAGAGAGATGCAGTCTTTGTTGGTGACCTTGAAGACTTCACTTCCTGTCCCTGCTACTCAGAGCATGATGAACGCAACAACGAGAAAACCAAGGTGTCTCTCTTCATATTTGCATATATATTTGCATATATATTAATATTTGCATTCCTCCCAGTCATGCAAATGTATGCTAAATGCCAAAATACTAATATGCTTTATTTTGCTGTGCTTTTGGGTTGAGCAGTTGGATTTAAGTTATTATTATTATTATTATTATTGTTATTATTATTATTATTATTATTCTCTACAGCAGGGGTCCTGGAAGGACAGATCGTGAAGCTGAGGCTCCAATACTTTGGCCACCTCATGAGAAGAGAAGAATCCTTGGAAAAGACCCTGATGTTGGGAAAGATTGAGGGCACTAGGAGAAGGGGATGACAGAGGACAAGATGGTTGGACAGTGTTCTCGAAGCTACGAACATGAGTTTGACCAAACTGCGGGAGGCAGTGCAAGACAGGAGTGCCTGGCGTGCTGTGGTCCATGGGGTCACGAAGAGTCGGACACGACTAAACGACTAAACAACAACAACACAGCAGAGGTGGCTAACTTTTGTATTATTGTGGGCCACAATCTTTGCTAGCCACACTGGTCACTAATCCTGACAAATACTTGCCCTCCCTCCCAGTTAGGGTTCTAAGAAGGCACGGAATATGAAATTAGATAATGTTTGTAATTAATTTTGTAAATTGCATTATCCTTAAGGTATTCCACCCCATTCATTTCAATGCAAAGGAAATACAATGCAAATGTGGGGGCAGTAATCAATTATGTTTTATTTCCAAGCTGAAATCAACAGCAACAGTCAATACTGATCGTATTCACGAAATTGATTTTCGTTCTGGAGTGAGTGAACAATGGCAATTTCTACCTCCATTTCTGCTTTTCTCAGAATTCTTCCTTATCCCTACCGGTTATTAACCCAAAACAATTCACAAATGCCATCTCCTATCCCCTTGTACAGCGATCTCTATAATCAATTTGGAATTGTTTCCAATTAGCATCTCTCCATTTGTCGAAATTAGTTCTACCTCACTTTTCCATCCCAGGTGAAACCTTCGCAGCAGGGCCTGCTGCAGAATTTTCCCATTTCGCTGAAACGAAAGGGGTTGAATAATGTAATGGCAACGTAATTTACATAATTAGCTATGTAAGTTATGTATTTGCGCCACAGCAGGCAGGGAGCCAAATGCTGCCGTTTTTGTTAGAAGATGAAATGCAGCGGAAGAGAAGCAATGCTGCGTGCAATGAGTATGGATCAGAACACAAAACAATTCCTTCTTACACACCTATTCCAAGCTCACCTGGGGACAGCAGGCAAGTTTAGGCATCCAAACAGGTCTAGGGCATGCATAACTCTGGTCTCCAACAAAGGAGAAAAGCCTTCTAAATGTTGTAGACTACAACTCTCACCAGTGGCGAAGCTACATGCTCCGGCACTGGGGTCGGAGAGCAGACGGGGGCGTGGCTGGCGCGCGTCCCGGAGTCTTGGTGCACATCCCGGAAGTGTGGCACGTCGCCCGCAGGGGCATGGCGTGCGTCCCAGGGGTGTGGCGCGCCGTCCGTGAGGGTGTGGCACCAAGCGTGGCAGGTGATACACGGCCTGTGTCCGGGGGTGGCCATGATGGTACCCCCCCTCCCTGATGGTGCCAGGGGTGGTCACTCCCCCCCCCGTTCCTCTGCAGGCTGGGTCGAAGTTCAACCAAACATCTGGAAGTCACCGCTCGGGTGAACCCAATGCAGGTCATCTCTAAATAGATGGAGATACATTTCCAGTATGTGCACACATGAAAATCCACACACTTGACAAGGCAGCACTACAGTTAAGCAAAGAAAAACCTCTGTTCCCTTCCTCCCAGCACAGCCGCCCTTCCTGTTGCATAAGAGCAGGCAAAATTGCAGGATGAGGGGGCTCTAACAGCTTGTCTTGGTGTGTAAATACTGCAGCTTTGGGGATTCCATTGGGTTAATTTAGGAGATACTTGAACTTTGCTTAAAGGGACCCGCGTGTCACTTATTCCTTGGAGTCGGCGGGTGTATTTGTAATTTGCACGTGCAAGTTCATTAGAATACAGGCAGTCGGCTAATTATGGCCAGAACCACTTGCTATAACTTTATGCGTTATGCATAAAATATTAACTAATGAGACAATTATCCGATCTAAGTTTAGACTCTAGAGCAACTGTTTTCTTGCCCCTGGAGTGCATTCAGTTCCAAGTTGAGAGGCCGCAGTCATTTCAAATGCCCTGGTTTTGCAAACAAAAATAATAACAACAACAGTGCTTCTCAGGGTTTTCTGCAATCAAATTGCTGTCTGGGGTTAGCAGTAGGAGTGGGGGAGAAATTCAATTCAGTTTGCATTTAAGGGAAAAACCTATCAAATTCACACATTCCGAAACCATATGAGATCCGGAACAGTCCACCTTTGAAATTCACATTTATCTTAATTTTGTGATGCAGTAAGCCAAACAAACAATGTTTTTAAAAAATGTATTATATTAGGGGGGATTGTGCATAAAAATTCTTTGGGGCATTTGTACGCCACTCTTCAGCCAAAAAGACTCCCAGAGTGGCTTATACATACAATCAAGACCAGACAGGCCCTACCTTCAGACTTACAGTCTAAAAAGATATGGCACACAAGGGAAAAGGTAAAGGGAGGGAAGAGGAAAACCGGAACTCAGGTACCAATTTCTAAACAGTTGTTCCTATATTGACCAGCTGGCACAGTTCAGGGGCAGGAAGTGCCTGATGGAGCTGAGCTTCCAGCAAAGCTGGTGACATGAGCCCCAATTCCTATCTCTCCCACAGAAGTCCTCTGAGAGAATGGCTGCCCCCAGGTGACAGTTATGGGAATGGAGGCCTGATAGAGCTGGCCTGTCATAGCAGACCCGACGGACTTAGCTCTGCTTCCCATCTTCCCAAGTTTGCAGATGACACCAAATTGGGAGGGGTGGTTAATACCCCAGAGGACAGGATCACACTTCAGAATGACCTTAACAGATTAGACAACTGGGCCAAGGCAAACAAGATGAATTCTAACAAGGAGAAATGTAAAGTACTACACTTGGGCAAAAAAAGAAAGAAAGGCACAAATACAGGATGGGAGACACCTGGCTTGAGAGCAGTACATGTGAAAAGGATCTAGGAGTCTTGGTAGACCACAAACTTGACATGAGTCAACAGTGTGATGCAGCAGCTAAAAAAGCCAATGCAATTCTGGGCTGCATCAATAGGAATATAGCATCTAGATCAAGGGAAGTAATAGTACCACTGTACTCTGCTCTGGTCAGACCTCACCTGGAGTACTGTGTCCAGTTCAGGGCACCACAGTTCAAGAAGGATGCTGACAAGCTGGAACGTGTCCAGAAGAGGGCAACCAAAATGGTCAAAGGCCTGGAAACAATGCCTTATGAGGAACGGCTTAGGGAGCTGGGCATGTTTAGCCTGGAGAAGAGAAGGTTAAGGGGTGATATGATAGCCATGTTCAAATATATAAAAGGATGTCATATAGAGGAAGGAGAAAGATTGTTTTCTGCTGCTCCAGAGAAGCGGACACGGAGCAATGGATTCAAACTACAAGAAAGAAGATTCCACCTAAACATTAGGAAGAACTTCCTGACAGTAAGAGCTGTTCGGCAGTGGAATTTGCTGCCAAGGAGTGTGGTGGAGTCTCCTTCTTTGGAGGTCTTTAAGCAGAGGCTTGATAGGCATATGTCAATAATGCTTTGATGGTGTTTCCTGCTTGGCAGGGAGGTGGACTGGATGGCCCTTGTGGTCTCTTCCAACTCTATGATTCTATGATTCTATGATCTCTCCATATTAGTGAAAATAACATACAAACATGCACTATATTAGGGGAAATTGCTTGCAATGCACATACATTAGTTTTATGAAATCTGCATACAAAAATGCATTTATTAGAAGAAATTCACAATAAAATGCTGATGAATTTTCATGAGGATGGTTTTCTTCTTTTTTAAAAAAAATTCAAATTGCTGCAGAAATATAGAGAGTGTAATTTAAGGTTGCGACAGATCCTTCTATCCCTAGTTGCCAGAATTTGGTACACTGCAAATCAGACAAAATAAAACCAGAAAGAGTCAGAGATACTGCCCGTGTCCACATCCTATCTGAGCAACATCTCCTCAGACTAAATTAACAGGTCTAGCTGCATGCAGCAGAATGAAATGACAGAATTCTGAAGATGTGGCAGAATGAGATATATCACTTTAGACTTGGGGGGGGGTGCATTTTTGAAAGCTTCCTTGTATTAAAATAGGGAATGGAACCTGTGGGCAATTACCATTTTCTATGCCCACTGGCTACCCCAATATCTGCTACCTGAGGCAGCTGCCTCATTCTACCCTACAGTAGGGCTGGCTTTGTTGTTAAAGATGCAGTCTGACCTGAGCCACTCCCTCACATAAAATGCTCCTTATTTATTTTAAAAGACTATTGCTAAAAATAACACCATTGCACAAAAATAATTTCGTCTATACATCTAACACAAATAACATATAACAAACTTAGGGAATTATCCAGGATTTGCACTTGTGCAATGGAACGTCTTCCTCTTTCCTCCCTCTAGACACACCCTGTAAGGTACCCCTGACCGTTAAGTCCAGTCGCGAACGACTCTGGGGTTGCTGTGCTCATCTTGCTCTATAGGCCAAGGGAGCCAGCATTTGTCTGCAGACAGCTTCCGGGTCATGTGGCCAGCATGACTAAGCCGCTTCTGGCAAACCAGAGCAGCGCATGGAAACTCCATTTACCTTCCCGCCGGAGCGGCACCTATTTATCTACTTGGACTTTGACATGCTTTCGAACTGCTAGGTGGGCAGGAGCTGGGACCAAACAACAGGAGCTCACCCCGTCATGGGGATTCGAACCGCTGACCTTCTGATCGGCAAGCCCTAGGCTCTGTGGTTTAGACCACAGCGCCACCTGCATCCCTGTACTCTCCCCAAATCTGCACTGGGGGGTGGGTAGGAAATCCCCAGAACAGATTTAGGGAATTGTCATGTTCCCATCTTGATAACACAGTAAGCGTCATTGATGAAAAAGGAGGATTTATTGCAAAAAGTTCCCGTCTTGATAACACAGTAAGCGTCGTTAATGAAAAAGGAGGATTTATTGCAAAAACATATAGATAGCCCTGGATGGCTGTAACATAGCCTCCAGCTTTGTCAATCAAGATGACCCTTCTGAAGACTGCTTCCGGCATGACCAGAAGCAACTGAACTTTAGCTTCGTATGTCTTTTGTTTAGCTTCCTATCTTGCAGCCCTCCTATTCTTCAATACCTCGGTCTGAGGGGGTTAGCTCCCTCCTCCTCCCCATTCTCTGAGAGGCTGTCTCTTAACTCTTTCCTGCCTGTTTGTGCTTCTGGTGAGCTTTCACTGCATTCCCACTCACCATTCCCTTATCAGCTGGCATTCCAAGGGGTGGGGGAGTTTGCACTAGCCAATGCTCATTCTCTGTTCCTCTCTGTTCCTGACTGCTTTCTTCAGTTGGCAGCAACCCTTCCCTGGGAGCTGACTGCAAACCTTCCCTGAGAACTGGCTCATTCATGACAGTAGCACACGGGGGGAGGGGATAATAAAACAATTATTTTATAATTTTATCTTCCAGCAATTAACATGCAAGTTCCAGTTCTCAGTAAATTTGCTTGGTACAGACCTGTCAATGTCACTTTTGCAGGCAGTAAATTCAATGGACAATGCTAAGTTCCAAAGCTTCTTGGACGACTGCAATATTCCACTGGTTTATCTGATTTCCAATTATTTGCTATTAATTCTCTGGGCACACTTATCATAGCTGTTCCAAATCATCCTTATTTATAGTATCTTTCAGATGTCTTAGTATAACATATCTTGGTGGTAAAGTTATATCCCTTCCAAGAATTTCATTTATAACTTCCAACATCTCTTCCAAAAGAAATAATAATTTAGGACAAGTTCAGAATATATGTAAGATATCTTCCCCTTTATTTTTGCATCTCCAGCAGTTATTTTCTTGTAGATTGTAAATTTCCGTTAAACAGTTTGGTGCAAGATACCATCTATATATGATTTTACAGAAGTTTTATTTTCATGTTATTGGAATAGCATTTTTATTATGTTTTTTATACAGCCGTCTCCATTCATCTTTGGCAACTGAGCCATTTCTGAGCTTTGCCACTTAAGCATAAAAATCTATGCTCAATAATAGTTTAAACCATCTGTACTAGCTCCCTTCATCTTGAGAGGAAGGTGTTATTTTCCCCGCTTCTGTTAGATCCCAGGCAATGAGATATTTTTGCAATAATGTTAATGCCACACTTTTACCTTGTAGATATTCTAGAGCATTCATAATTCTCCCATTCATTTCATGGAAAACTTCCTGGTAAGGAAGAGTAGTATTATTAGGTCATCCATTCTTAAATTGAGCAAAACTAACCTTAAGTCGCTTCAAGTTGCTTTGGGCAGGGAAAAGTAAATAAATAAATAAAAAAGCAGGGTTATACTTTTCATTGCAAAAGAACAAAGTGATGGGCCAGGAGATAGTTTGTATTTCAATTTATACCATATACAGTGGTACCTCGGTTTATGAACACAATTGGTTCCGGAAGTCTGTTCATAAACTGAAGCGTTCATAAACTGAAGCGAACTTTCCCATTGAAAGTAATGGAAAGTGGATTAATCCATTCCAGATGGTCCGTGGGGTACTTAAACTGAAGTGTTCATAAACTGAAGCGAACTTTCCCATTGAAAGTAATGGAAAGTGGATTAATCCGTTCCAGATGGGTCTGCGGAGTACTTAAACTGAAGCGTTCATAAACTGAAGCATGGGTGTAATTGGTTCCGGAAGTCTGTTCATAAACTGAAGTGTTCATAAACTGAAGCGAACTTTCCCATTGAAAGTAATGGAAAATGAATTAATCCGTTCCAGATGGGTCCGCGGCGTTCATAAACTGAAAATTCATAAACCGAGGTGTTCATAAACCGAGGTTCCACTGTAATCAATATGTGTTTAATATTGTTTCCCCACAATTTCATTCTTACCAGCTCTTGCTTTGCAACAGTGTAGACAACACTAAACTAGAAGTACCATTTGTCTAGCTCAGTATATATCAATTCCAGTCCCAATCCCATGCAAAACTTTGACCCCAAGTTCCAGCTGTTTTTGGTGGTTTCCTTAAAAAACCCTCAGTAATTATATATATATATATATATATATATATATATATATATATATATATATATATATAACCCCCCCCCCAATCTGGCTGGGTTTCCCCAGCCACTCTGGGCGGCTTCCAACAGAAAAATAAAACACAGTGATCTATTAAACATTAAAAGCCTCCCTAAACAAGGCTGCCTTCAGATGTCTTCTAAAAGTCTGGTAGTTGTTTTTCTCTTTGACATCTGATGGGAGGGCGTTCCACAGGGTGGGCGCCACTACCGAGAAGGCCCTCTGCCTGGTTCCCTGCAACTTGGCTTCTCGCAATGATGGAACCGCCAGAAGGCCCTCGGTGCTGGACCTCAGTGTCCGGGCAGAATGATGGAGGTGGAGACGCTCCTTCAGGTATTATTGTTATTATTATTATTATTAATATCCCCGCCCATCTGGCTGGGTTTCCCCAGCCACTCTGGGCGGCTCCCAACAGAATTAAAAGCACAACTCATTCAGCAAGTGCCATCAAATACTTCCAGGATGGAAGCCCTCTGCAATCCTTTAAAATATGCAGATAAATGGCTGCTGTTCTTGCTATTCTTCTTTGACAGACACTCATTTCAATATTTTTTTCCCAATATGCTTCTCATAAGACATAAAAATCAATAGAACAAAGGGAACAATAAAGTTTCATTGCACAGTAATGAGGTAGACAGTGCCTATCAGTCACAAACGCTGAAAGCAGAACTCCTGGCTGAGGGAAGAGGAGTCCTTTTCACGACCTTTTTCTGGCAAGATGTGCAAAAACCTCAAAGGTTTTCCAGATTTGTGCACATCTTATATCTTTGCAGTGCTTTGCTGTGGCCAAATTTATTTCACCCCAGTTAGGTGCCTCCCTGTACAAAATGTCTCTCCTCTTCCCCCCACCCCCACCCCACCTGGACACCAGTGGGAGTTTTTGTCCTAAGGATAATTTTGGGTGAGAGGACATGGTTTGCATTGCAATCATGTTTGGGGAAGAAGGGTTCAACTCCCATGAAAATGGGAGGTGCCTTTATCTCCCACCATATTGGGGCACCAATTGGAGCTTTTTCTCCTAAGACTAATTACAGGCTGAGGTGCATGATTTGCTTTGGGATCATGGTTGGGGAGCAAAAGATTAAATTCCTGGCAAAATTTGGGGGTCCCTGCACCTATCATCATCATTATCTGACTTTTAGACTGTCTCTGCTCATTTTAGTAACAGCAACAATTTTTATCAACATCATTTAATTGATCTAAGGTAAAGGTAAAGGGACCCCTGACCATTAGGTCCAGTCGTGACCGACTCTGGGGTTGCGGCGCCCATCTCGCGTTATTGGCCGAGGGAGCCGGCGTACAGCTTCCAGGTCATGTGGCCAGCATGACAAAGCTGCTTCTGGCGAACCAGAGCAGCACATGGAAACACCATTTACCTTCCCGCTGTAGCGGTACCTATTTATCTACTTGCAGTTGAACGTGCTTTCGAACTGCTAGGTTGGCAGGAGCTGGGACCGAGCAACAGGAGCTCACCCCGTCACAGGGATTCGAACCACCAACCTTCTGATCAGCAAGCCCTAGGCTCAGTGGTTTAACCCACAGCGCCACCTGGGTCCCTAATTGATCTATATACTGCTTAATGCCAGATTAGGCTTCTAGGTGTTTTTCAAGTCTAAAAACCATTGGCACAAACATGAAATTATAAGCATCCAGTATTACAATAAAAATGCACAACAGAACAATCCCTCCTCACGAGGCTTATAGGCCTGAATTGATCCAAAGATCTCTGAAGGCCTAACAAATGCAATCTATCCCTCTGGAGTCCGCAACCGGGAGAGGATGAAGGCTGGGAACTCATTATCCTCAGCAACGCAAGAGAGTCATTTGGAAAAGGACTTGGTTGTTGATGCAGCCCCTGCTCAAGTAGAGAATGCTTATCGAGCACTCGCCTCTTTCAAAGGCACTCTCGAAATGGCTTTCTTATCTGGAAGGCAAGCAAAACAAGGCCAGGATGACTGCATTTCCCTTTCTGCATTCACATCTACACTGAAGCTTTACCGAGGGCCAAGGAAGCCTGTCCCTGCTGCCTGTCACCAAAGCCGTCGTGGCGATGCTAAGACTGCATCCCAGGCTTCCAGTGTGGCACTTGAGTGCTCATCGGAGAGTGTAGGAAAGCTATCCCTGCCAGAAAGAGATCCCCAATGGACAGAACCCCTCTCCTTTCCTGCCACACTTCCCTAGCTGCCATGAAGACTACAGATGATCTGCCATGAAATTCTACTCAATATTGATCCAGAACAGAACTCCGATGTATAGTTAGCAGAGTAAAAACTTAAATATGATGTAGGATTCCCCCCACCCACCCCCCAAAAATAGACCAAAGACAATTGTATTTCATCCAGCAGAGCTTTACTGCTACTGAAGGCAAATGAGCATAATGGTCACAAATCCAATACATTCAGGATTGGCACTGTCCATAAGAAATCCAGTTGCAGCAGATTTATTACTTAAATCTACAATCTTATAAGAAGTCTAAATCCTAATACTACGTATACTATGTACAGAACACCACATACCAGAAGGAAGAGAGATAGAAAGAGAAAGTGAAACCCAGGCTCCTTCTGGCCTCACTTTTATAGTCAGCGTGACTTTGACAGAAGAGATAACAAAACCAGTTTAAGCCAGCTGCACTCAGCTTCGCTGAAGTAATAACCCAAACATCATGAACTTTCTACTTCTTTCTTTCACACAGAGAAGCTTCCAGAACCCTCTTGGAGAAGAGTTTGGATTTGATTTCCTGCTTTATCACAACCCGAAGGAGTCTCAAAGCAGCTAGCATTCTCCTTTCCCTTCCTCCCCCTTCCTTCCACAACAAACACTCTGTGAGGTGAATGGGGCTGAGAGACTTCAGAGAAGTGTGACTACGGTATCCCAAGGTCACCCAGCAGCTGCATGTGGAGGAGCGGAGACACGAACCCGGTTCCCCAGATTACGAGTTTACTGCTCTTAACCACTACACCACACTGGCTCTCAATGAATTAATTAGAATAGGAAATATCTCTTACTGAGTCAGACCATTGCTAGGGATGGGCAAGAAATCTGATTCAAACTGCATTTAAATGCGAGCCTACATTCTTTCCCCTTTGCCAAGTTACCCAAATAGTAATAATAATAATAATAATAATAATAATAATAATAATAATAATATATTATTTATACCCCGCCCATATGGCCGGGTCTCCCCAGCCACTCTGGGCGGCTTCCAACAGAAGAATAAAACACAATAATCTATTAAACATTTAAAGCCTCCCTGAACAGGGCTGCCTTCAGATGTCTCCTAAAAGTCTGGTAGTTGTTTTCCTTTTTGACATCTGTTGGGAGGGCATTCCACAGGGTAGGTGCCACCACCGAGAAGGCCCTCTGCCTAGTTCCTTGCAACTTGGCTTCTCGCAACGAGGGAACCGCCAGAAGGCCCTCAGTGCTGGACCTCAGTGTCCGGGCAGAATGATGGAGGTGGAGACGCTCCTTCAGGTATACTGGACCGAGGCCATTTAGGGCTTTAAAGGTCAGCACCAACACTTTGAATTGTGCTCAGAAACGTACTGGGAGCTCTACAGAGATGTGTTTCAATCCATTCTTAGTTAGATAGATGCCAGCAAAGAGACAAGCTGTAGGACATCGTAATGCAGACTCTAAAGAAACTCTGCTTTGCTCTATCACACTAGCAAGAAGAAACATGCAGTCCCTCTGGCAGCACACACTGGAAGAATTTGTGACAACTTTACACTCCCCCCTTCTCTACTTTGACACAAAGAATTAAAGAGCATTTGCATCTTACCGATTTGCTGTTAGTTTGTCTCACTTGCACCCATCCAAACGGCCTATATAAAAAGCTGACAGCAGGTAGGCAAGGGGCTAACGGAAGTCAGCATGGGATGAAAAGTCCATATCTCAGCCGGTCCTGTATGTATAATGTTTTGTTTAATGTGGGAAGGGAGCAATTAAAATAACGCATGGATGGGTTGCGCGTCAGTTAATCAGAAGCTACAGGCGATGGTGTCAAATGGAAGGCACATCAATTTGGGGGCGTCGGGCTGAAAAGAGTCATCCATTTTAAAATATTGTGGGGAAAACTGTGCCGTGTCATCCCTAATCTATGCACATGAGCAGGCCCGATTAATAAACTGGGTGTGAACGACTGTAGGCAAGGCTCTAAAGGAGAATGGCACCATCTGGACCGAATGCCTTCCTTTTGCTTGTGTCATCTTTCGTAACTTAACCATAAAGTATTATTCTGTATCACACAGGCCAGGGGTGCTTAATCTTTATGCCGAGGCAGGGAGACTTCTGGGAACACAAATGCAACACTGCCATGATCTTTTATTGGAGATGAAAGAAACAGCAACAGGGTCACAATCAGGGGTGAAGGAGAAACCAGGTTCACATTTAAAGGTGAGCCTACCTAATTCACAGTTCCCAAAACAAGACGTAAACTGAGAACAAGCAAGCCTTCAAAATCCACACATCTCTGAATTTTGCAATGCAGGTCTCCAGCCAAGTAATATGCATAAAAATGCAAACGATGCATAAAGATGGATATATTAGCAAACATAACATTAACAATGCACTATATTAGGGGGAAATGCTTTGCAAAAAATGTGTTCTTTAGGAGAAATTCACTGGTGAATTTTCATGAGGGCTTTTGAAAAAAGCAAACTGATGTGGAAATGTGGACAATTGAACTTAAGACTGGGGACGGACAGACTGAGAAACCAAGAGAAACTGAATCCTATTTCACCCACCCCTAGTTTAAATGGAATTTAAATTAATACAAACAGCCTAGTGCAACTGAAACTATGGGGGCACCCAACATTCTAAGAATCTGAGTTGCTATTTTAGAAACTTTGGTGTTTTAATTTATATTTGCACACCCTCCCCGTCCTCCCCAAAAAAAATCAAGCAGGGAAACTTTGCAGTACTTTTCTTCTAAAGTGTGTTTCTGGCTAAACGTCTGGCTGCAGGCAAAAATGTGTTCATTATTCATAATCATATATATATATATAACATTTTACTTACTAGTCCAACAATAAATCCCAGGAGATTTATTTCTTCGCGTTTATTAAAGAAAGTTTCTAGCTCTTGTTGCAAAATGCATGCGCACAACTGGATGGAACTGGAAAAATGATTTCCACAATCAAGGTGGAGGACTGTGGCTTCAATGCTCAGAATAACTTACAAGGGAGGGAGGTGCGTTGAACTCTGTGCAAAAGGTGCTTAGGAGAGAATGGCAAATTTAATTGTGCCAAGTAAGCCATCTTGACCTTTTTAAGGGAAGGCAGAACTTAAGTTTTGCACAATTCATTCCAATGGTGACAGCGACCAAAATGATTTGGGGAGGGGTATCTGGAGAAACTCTCCTTTTAGGAAGTGTTAAAGCAAGATTTGGGGCTTCTTGGGTAGGAACATGAAGTGTATACAATTGCACATCAAATAGGGCAGGGACAGAGAGCCTATGGCACCCCAGATGGCCTACAGCTCCCATCATCCCTGACCAGTGGCCATACTGGTCCTATCCCTGGTATACAGAAAGTGGACAAAGAGAAGTTTCCTGAGCATCGTGAGATTAAGCCCTGTAGAACTCAAATGGACTTACTTCTGAGTAAACACACATATGCTTGAGCTGTAGCTGATGTATTTGGGATGGGGCTTTCACAGGCAACAGCCTACTTTGTTAGATATATGAAGAGGACTAAAGGTCTTTCAACATACCCAGTTCAGCACAATATATGTGCATTGCTTTCTGATGCATTCCACAGAGCTCCTATGTCTTCTCCCAAGGCTGCACTTCGGTTATGAGCTGAGAGGTGCTGCGTTTTCCATCACTCAAAAGTGCAATTAATTATACAATATGGAAAGGTGCAGCAGTTCCCCTTGGGAATTTTTATGATGTGTTTACCGTGCCTTACTTTGCAGTGGAATCAAACTGAGTCTCAAACAATCTTATCCCCCAATATCAATATCAACATCAACTGGGGATTGACCTTCTTCTGAAATACACATAAGCTTGTAATGCAGGAGTGGCCGCTACACTTGCTACCCAGCAGGCAGGTTGCTGTCACTTACCAGAAGGGAAGGCGGGAGGGGAGGTTGGTGCAGTGCAAATGCGCTGGCAGAGCCCATCTAATGCTCCTGCCAGTAAGTGTACACCACACCCACCACCTTGTTCCTCCTCTTCTTCCTCCTCCTTCTCCTCTTCCTCCTGGTAAGCAGAAGTGACCAGTCTGCAGGCTGTAGTGTAGTGGCAAATTCAGAAGTCCATTCATGGTAGTCATAATCACATCTCCTCACAGCCACGTCCCTTCTAAGATTATGCAACCTTCTAAAATTATACAATAATCTTACAATAATGATGATTAAGGGTGCATTGCAACAATCCATGCAGAGCGGCATGTGTTGTCTTTCAGCTAGATCTGCTATTTTCTGTGCACATACTTGGGAAATGTTTTTGAGTGTTCCAATAACTTCTTTTCGAGTGACTTAAGTTACATTTTCTGGGAAGTCCCACTGCATGTATCGAAACTTGCACACCATACTCTTGAAACTAGAGCACCTTGTGTTTTCAATGTTCCTAAAGGTTTAGCTTTGGGGCATACAGTGGTTAAAAAGCTCCCCTTTCATGATAACAGGGCAGTTCTGGGGTGCTGGAGGCAAGGACCCTGCATGCACACTCCTCTCTGATCCCAGACCACTACACCAGTGCCTGCAAGTAAGCTAGCCTGGTGGCTCTTTCTCACCTGGCAAGCTGCTTTGGGTGTGAAGCTACTTTGTGCCGGATTGGACCATCAAGCCCCAGGACAGCCTGCCTTGAGAAGTAGGGGGCTCTCTTTTGCTGGAGGAATCTAAGCAGAGGCCCGATAGCCGTCCGTCAAGGCTGCTGCAGTTCTGCACTGCACTGCAGATCTTGCATTAAGCAGCGAGTTGGACGAGATGAAATGCACAGGCCCTTCCAGGATTATGGTTCTTTATTATCACATCATGTGCTCCTGTGACTGGATTCTGGAGCCAAGACCAGGTGAGAGGGCAGCATCCCTCAAAGAGCATCTGTTTCCAATGGCTAGTTCTCTAGCTACCGGGGAAAGGGAACCCTCTCCCAACTCTCCCCTTCTGGCACCCAAACTGTCATTGGATCTTTGCCCCCTGCTGCGCCCTGCAAGGGGAATCCCCAAGCACAGCACTAACGTGATTTTACCTTACGCAGCATTGCCTCCCATGGATCTTCGTTTTCTTTTTCTTTCCTGCAGAGAAAAGCTGTTTATTTGTGGCTGAGCTAGGGGGAGGGAATTGCCACTCAGCACAACCTGTCCTCAGCTCCTGAAAGTCCAAACAACTCCCCCCCCCAAAAAAAATGTCAGCGCCATTTATTGACCAGCAGCCGTAGCTGGCTGCTCTCTTTGAGGCCAGGGACTGATATTTGCTCATTCCAGCCCTTTGCATGGGGCTTATATTTCTGTGATTGTAAGTTGTTTTAAACTGTTTTTAATGCTGGATTTTAATGTTGCAACCTACCCTGGGACTTTAGAGTGAAGGGTATGCCTATTATTATTATTATTATTATTATTATTATTATTATTATTACATCCATCAGGGGTGCTTTAGCTCCAGATTTCTTGCACCAAGCAGGGGGAGGCTGCAAGCCCCCCCCCCACCAACTCTTATTATTTTATGTCTCCCCTGACCCACCCAGTAAAGCATCAGAGTTGTAAGTTCTCTTTTCGACAGCTGATTGCTGACTCAGCAGTTTCAGGCAGCCGGACAGCAGATTTCAGCATCTTCTATTGATTGTGGAGAGGATTCCACAAAACATGAAGCCGCTGCTTCACTTCAGCAGCTCTGAGGCAATTCCAAGTGGGCAAAGATAAAAGAAGGGGGTGCACCGAAAGCAAACCACAAAAGCCCACATCTCCCCTTCAGGCAGGGAAGAAAAGGTGAGAGATGATCTCACACCAGGCACCAAGCCTAGGGGATGTCTCAGGGCGATGCAACTATGATGTAGCGAATCGAACAGAACAAAAGGCAAGGGGCAAAGAGATGCTGGATTTTGGCCTTGCACTGGGTACAGCTGAATTTCGAAAGACCAAAATCTGTGTCTGCCTCCCTATTGAATAAGCCCCGTTCCATTGGGTTTCCAATTTATGCAATACAAATGCGCCAGTCATAATTCAATGCCCCCCACAGCTTATGACTGGTGCAAAGTCTCCCCCCCCCAAAAAAAGACAGATTCTCAGCTGCCTCCCTTAATAATGAAGAACAGGGAAACAATTTCAGTCTTAAGCATTCATGGTGCTTGAGTTGTCCATCAATATTAGTGTAAATATTTACACTGCAGTCAGAGTCGATGTAATTGCACATCTGTCAGCTGCTTATTGCTCCTCAATGCTTCTCAGTGCTACACTTGAGATTTACACTGTTGGAATTGCCTTGCATCCACCCGATCTGCAGTGAGCCTAATTCGGCAGAGGGATCGCCTTCGGGGGCTGAGCCCACTCCGACAAATGAAGGTTGCAGAGGGTTAAAAAAAAAACCAAAACAAAAGAACATCAAGATACCAGAGTGACAACTAGGTGTGTTTGGGGTCTATTTGTAACTCTGCAGAGACAGTGGAAGAGGCCCATGATTAATTCTCCCAAACCAGCTGATAATGGGAGTTAAAAATGTATCTACCAACCCCAAAATGTTACTTTTCGGTAGGGATGGATAAATCTTGTCAATCTCAATTTCCTCTCCGTTTGAAGTGGTTTCCAATTCATTTTGCTACATTTCTGCATCCACCTGCATTTTTGAAAAAGTCCTCCTGAAAATTTGCTGGAACTTGAATGACCTTCCCTGATACACATATTTTCTGTATACCATGTTGCCCGATATGCATAATTCTGCAAGCCATTTCCTCTAATATAATGCACTTTTTGTGTTATTTTCACGGATGTATGCATTGTTATGCACATGTTACACTAATTTATACCCTTTCATACAGCTTTCTCAAATAGGAGAACTGCATTGGAAAAATCTGGAGAAATCTGAATTTTTAAAGAAGGGGGAGGCGAAATGTGCAAAATGAAAGATGGAATTGCATCCCTTCTTTGCACTGCGGGCTGGGGAAAATGTTGGGAGTTGGGAAGACAACACTCATTTGCCTTCTTCCTTGCTGCTTCTGACCACCATTTATATGCCAGTGAATTTCTCTTCATTATGGCACGACATTGTTTTGAAAGGTATTCTGTGGGAAATGGAAGCTGCAGGTAGGACCTGCCACCTTTTCAGAGAATTCTTCCTGGAATGATGCTACTTTGTGGGGAGCAGCAGTAAATCCCACAACTTCTGTCCTCCAAACTCTCCTCAGCTCCTGAAAGTAGCCAAAATGCTCCCCCTTCCCATTTTTGAGGTTCATAAATAGGACTGTGAAAGCAGAAGGCATTTTTGTTCTGCTCTCAATCCACCTCTGTATTGCATCAGATATGCCACCTGCATGGAAAGAAACTAGTCCCAATCATTTATTCACGCAGGGCCTCATGCCTCCTGCCTCAGGGTCCACCCTGTTGTCTTGATGAGAGCTCTGATTTGGATGATGCACGAGTCAACCTGTTTTCGGGGAGACCTTGGCACCCCTTCTACTTGCCCCAGCCTGAGGACTGATGGCTATTCCACCATCCTTGGAAGTCAGAGAATGATTCCCCCTGCAGATTCTCCTGCTCCACCACCATGCAGGAGCAGATGACTGCAGGAACGGAGCAAACACCTTTCCCAGAGGATCAAAGCTGCTACTCGGTCAACCTCTGCCGGGCTTCTTGTGGCTTCAGATGACTCTCGGCTTTTGCTGAGACAACATCTTCCCATACTCAGCCAGCAGGGATCGTTGGAAGCTGCCCAGCGCGCTGATCTGCCTTGCCTTGCCCTGCCATGGGCCTGATCCAGCAGGCTCCTCTGATGCCCTCATGCTCATTTGCAGCGTTCTGCAACAGTCGCCACACTCCATTCGTGTTCGCATGCATCTAAGACAACCGTCTTTCCGCTTTCTGATCTCCCAGGGATCTTTTGCGCCAGTCTTTTGTGCCTTGGACGGGGGTGCTCCTTTATTTCTCTCTCCCCACCCCCACCCCTTCCTGGTTCATCAGAGAAATTCCAAGCGATGTGCGATAACACAGTGAGCTGTAATCTGGTTCTTAAGTACCTCCAGACAATTAGCATACAAGATGTTCATTTCTCCCATTGAGCCTCAATGGCCCGAGGCCTCTCCTCTCTTCTTTCCTTTTTCTTTTTCCTTTTCCTTTTTATTGAAGACGCTGACAGCCAAACAATATGTCGCCCGACGGCACCTCCCATACGTCACACATGTTGACATTAAGAATTCATGAGATGGTTGCCACATGGAGCAGCAATGGTGGGCCTTTGGTATTACGCCGCAGTCAAAGATTCATTTTTCTAATGAATTCCTTAGCCGTCCCCTCCATCTGAAATGCTGACACCACTCAACTCGGTGCTTTAATGAAACAATACAGCTCCCACCGGAATTAAATGCCTATACAATTGGCTTTGTTCTCGGGCTCGGTGGGGAAGCCAGCAAGCCAACAGCAGAAATCAGAGCTGGAGTTTCTCAACGCTGCTCTCTGCTGGCGGCTCGCTCCATCTGCGGCCAGGTGGCGCGGTGTTAGTGTGGTGGTAGAGGACACCAGGCAGTCTGCCATGGGCCATTACTTTGCTCACGGGAAATAAATTACGGGAGAGTGAATTGTATTTGTGTTGGGGTTGCCAGCTTTTGGACTGGCATCGCTCTTCTGCTTTTTGCAGTGCAATACAGCCACAATTCTACCCGGTGAAGTGTCTTTCGTTTGCTACTGTTCCAGCACAGATGCAACGTACTTTGGAAGGCATAGCGGTGTGGCATCATTTTAGTAGAGAGGAGGACTCACAATCATCAGCAAGGCGTTACAGCAGAAGGGACGCGATTCTCCACGCTTAGAAAATTAAATAGCAAAAATAAGACAATGGTTTTTAAGGGCGTCCTTCAGGGTCGGGTTTTAAGAACCACAGCAGTGTTATCGAGAAATGTCAAACCTTGGGTGTGAATAAAAGAATCAGGAGCATGGATAGCTGACTTGGTTACAGCGTTGTGCGGATAACAGCAAGGTTGTGGGTTCAACCCCTGTAAGGGAAAGCTATATATTCCTATATAGCAGGGGATTGGACTAGATCATGGGAAGGCAAACTAAGGCCCAGGGGGCCGGATCTGGCTCAATCGCCTTCTAAATCTGGTCCATGGACAGTCTGGGAATCAGCGTGTTTTTACATGAATAGAATGTGTCCTTTTATTTAAAATGCATCTCTGGGTTATTTATGGAGCATAGGAATTTGTTCCTTTTTCTCTCTCCAAAATATAGTCCTGCCCCCCCCCCCAACAAGGTCTGAGGGACAGTAGACTGGCCCCCTGCTGAAAAAGTTTGCTGACCCCTGGACTAGATGATCCTCAGGGTAACTTCCAACTCTATGATTCTATGTCTATGTTGCTAAAGCTAAATTGGAGTCATCCAATAAAACTGCTTGGCGAGAGATTCAGGTAGCTGTAGAAAAGGTGGCTAATCCTTTCAATGCATGCCTAGTACAGTGCCTGATATGTATATAACAGGGTTTGCCAGCATAGAATCATAGAATCGTAGAGTTGGAAGAGACCACAAGGGCCATCCAGTCCAACCCCCTGCCAAGCAGGAAACACCATCAGAGCATTCTTGACATATGCCTGTCAAGCCTCTGCTTAAAGACCTCCAAAGAAGGAGAATCCACCACACTCCTTGGTAGCAAATTCCACTGCCGAACAGCTCTTACTGTCAGGAAGTTCTTCCTAATGTTTAGGTGGAATCTTCTTTCTTGTACAGTAGTTTGAATCCATTGCTCCATGTCCGCTTCTCTGGAGCAGCAGAAAACAACCTTTCTCCCTCCTCTATATGACATCCTTTTATATATTTGAACATAGCTATCATATCACCCCTTAACCTTCTCTTCTCCAGGCATGGTGCCTATGAGTGCCCAAAGGCTTTTCCTGGTGCTCCCACACCTCTCCCCGCAACTGAAATTAGGCTTGAATGAAGAAATCCATTGTAGCTGATATTGTAGTCATCCTACCTACCACAAATCGCCTACCTACCACAAATCAGCCTTCTTCCCTTGGGGGTTCCCACCACTGTTCTGCATCCAGCCAGTCCATGACAGCACTCTGTGAAGACTATGAAACCACCACAGTCACTAAAATCTATATTGTCATTTACTCAGGGATTCTGTAGTAGTGATGAAGCATCAGGCAGGAATGAGCTCAGTTCATTCACAAAGCAACAAGCCAATCAAATGGATCTCTGACTGCCATTGGCTGAGCTGCTCCAATCCTATTTGCTGTTGGCTGGGCCAGTCACTCTGATCCTAAGAACCCCTGCCTGTCATTGGCTGAATTGCTGTGACCTTAGTGAAGGTCAAAGGAGTCAGAATCAGGAAAGAGACAGGAAAATCAAGGTCCGAAGAAAGGGACAAAGAGAAGAGAGGCTGAAGGCGAGAGGGGAGAAAAACGGGAAAGATGTGAGGCAAAGAAGATGGGTGCACATAGGCAAGAACAGTAAAGCTGAGAGAGGTGAAAATCACACACTGATTCAAAATAGCTTCCACAAACCCCTTACCATGGCGTTAAAAAATTGCTGCCATTTTATATATACTTAATCTGAAGGGATTTAAAACTTGGTGGATACCAGTGGCAAACATTTCTCAAGTGCTAAGTTGTCACATTGTAGATGCAACCCATATGGTTAATCAGTTGTGTGTACATCACCCGAGCAAAGATGACTTTTATTACCGTAGGTGTGCGTGTGTGGCAAATTGTTTAATTTGAATCCACTCTCCTTTCCGAATAAATTAGGACTGAGATGTTTCTGGCTTTGGCATCAGGCAAATGCACCCAGGCCACTGATCCCATTTTTAAAAAGTGTTAGTAATTACTTGATTCTGGTGGAAATTAGGACATAAAATGATTTACCAGAAAGCCGCTGCTATTTGTACAGCTAATTAAATACCCAATGAAAGGAGCATAGCTTGGAATGCAAAGGTCACTTCTCTTCAGGGCATCAGGTACTATAAAACCAGTTAAGAGACGGTCAGTCCAATTTACGCCTTGATAGATAATGATTGGGGCATCCACAAGAGATCTCTAATTTCCTGCTGATGAAAACCTGCCTGTCCTAATATTTGGGGTTATCCGTCTTTCTGAGCATCAGGGCTCTTGCCAAATTTGCAGACAGTCCCGTGAACACATAATGTTCCCCTCTGAGGCCTGCATTAGAATACAAAGCCATTTCCTTTGTTCCTGAAAACCACCTCCACATGGACAATGTATATAATGACTAATTATGCACTTGAGAGAAGTTAAGCCAGGAATATCGCAAGGAATATAAGTTTGTGCTTCTGGTTCTGATCACTGAACGGCTCTACAGGAAATGTTTTACAGACCCTTCCTGCCTATGTTTACTCAGAAGTAACCCCCCCCCCCCTGAGTTCTATGGGATCATCCCTCACATAAGTGTGTGTCGGCTCTCAGTTGAAATCAAAGTCTACTATGTGTTTTCTAAGCACTACGTATACAAAATTCAGATCCTTGTGAGTTGTCTTCATTTTTTCATTCCTCCTGACTTTTCAAACTATCCAATGTTCTGATCCAGTGCTCTTCACACAGGTGCAGTGAGTGACTACATACATCTTTGGCCAATAAGACTTTTTCAGGGGTGGTGAATTCAGTTGACTGGAGTTAACCTTGACACCTGCAGCAATAAGTATTTGCTTTTTTTTATTTTTTTAAACATAATTTTTATTGATTTTACAAATTACAAAAAACGGTACATACATGAACACCTTTTCCACCTTCTTCCCACCCCCCTCCATGGGTCCTCCCCTGCCACAGAAGTATCCCACGCAGGTGAACAGTCAGAGATGGTCCATTTTATGGTTGGATTTCTGTCCTCCTCCCCCTCCCCTGCCCCCAAAGCCCCCCCCCCCTGCCACCAGAGAGCTCCAGGAAACCAGGGCAGTACGCAGGAAGGCATCCATCCAACCATCTATTCTCATACCAAAAAGAGTAAAAAAGGAAGAAGAAAAAAAGACAAAAAAGAAAAAACAAAACAAAACAAAAATAATCTTTTTTCCATTCATAATTAATAAACCATATTTTGTGGGCTTCCCCGACCTCCCCCCTTCCCCGGTTTTCGTCCCTTTTTTATCCTCTTCAACAGTTTCTTAATCTATAAAAATAATTACCTTTATACCTTATACTACTTTAAAACTTGACTATTATCATTTTCACCAAATATCTAAATCACTAAAAAATCAAACTCCCATTTTTTCCTTCCCGTGCCTAATTTTTTCCCCTCTATAAGCCTCCATATTTTCACCTTTTTCCAAAATCAATTCACTTTTAAACTATAACTATTCCCAATCTAACCTTTCATCCCCAATTTCCGGCTCCAACCCCCCAATCCAGCAAGTTCCGTAGTCAGCAGTCCAGTTTTAATCCTAATAATCCATCCTATTAATCACAACCTCACTCTCCCTTCACCCCACCCCCAGCAATAAGTATTTGCTGTTGTTGTTGTTGTTTAGTTGTTTAGTCGTGTCCGACTCTTCGTGACCCCATGGACCAGAGCACGCCAGGCACTCCTGTCTTCCACTGCCTCCCACAGTTTGGTCAAACTCATGTTGGTAGCTTCGAGAACACTGTCCAACCATCTCGTCCTCTGTCGTCCCCTTCTCCTAGTGCCCTCAATCTTTCCCAACATCAGGGTCTTTTCCAATGATTCTTCTCTTCTCATGAGGTGGCCAAAGTATTGGAGCCTCAGCTTCACGATCTGTCCTTCCAGGGAGCACTCAGGGCTGATTTCCTTAAGAATGGATAGGTTTGATCTTCTTGCAGTCCATGGGACTCTCAAGAGTCTCCTCCAGCACCATAATTCAAAAGCATCAATTCTTCGGCGATCAGCCTTCTTGATGGTCCAGCTCTCACTTCCATACATCACTACTGGGAAAACCATAGCTTTAACTATACGGACCTTAGTCGGCAAGGTGATGTCTCTGCTTTTTAAGATGCTGTCTAGGTTTGTCATTGCTTTTCTCCCAAGAAGCAGGCGTCTTTTAATTTCGTGACTGCTGTCACCATCTGCAGTGATCAAGGAGCCCAAGAAAGTAAAATCTCTCACTGCCTCCATTTCTTCCCCTTCTATTTGCCAGGAGGTGATGGGACCAGTGGCCATGATCTTGGTTTTTTTGATGTTGAGCTTCAGACCATATTTTGCGTTCTCCTCTTTCACCCTCATTAAAAGGTTCTTTAATTCCTCCTCACTTTCTGCCATCAAGGTTGTGTCATCTGCATATCTGAGGTTGTTGATATTTTAACAACCTCAGATATTTGCTAGCCTTTGAACAAGAAGGGAATTTTCAGCTAGCATCTATATACTAATACCAATTTACCTTGTCTGATTGTTTATGCTTATCTAGCCAAAATTCCACCACAAGAAAGAGGTATCAACAGATTGGTGGTTAGTGGTGGACAAAACTGTCAATGTTGGTTGCTTTCAGTTTGGTGCACTTCATCTTTGCCCCAGCACAGACATCTCTGCTTCTTCTCCCCTCCCACTGTTCTGGAGGTTATTGCAACCCTCCAAATAAGATTTAGGGGAGGCACAGGGGCAGGGAGAGGGAAGAGAGGAGGGAAGATCCACTGAGCTTGTAAGAATCCCTCCAATGGTTTTGCTAGCACAGTGAATTAGTTGAATGCAGCTCTATGGTCCCTGTAGAAGAGAAACTTGAAGGTGAGACTTTTCACTCAAATGAAGGATACTGAGAAGCTGGAACAATTGCAGAGGAAGGTGACCAAGATGATCAAGGGTCTGGAAACCAAGCCTTATGAGGAATGGTTGAAGGATCTGGGTATGTTTGGTCTGGAAAAGAGGAAACTGAGAGGAGATATGATAACAATCTTCAAATATCTCAAGATTTCTGCATGGCAGGGGGTTGGAGTAGATGGCCCTCGGGGACCCTTCCAACTCTACAATTCTATATTTCTATGATTCTTTGAGCTGTGGCCTTAAGAATAGCTCAGTTGGTAGAGCGTGAAACTCTTAATGCCAAGGTCATGAGTTCAAGCCCCACGTTGAGCAAAATATTTCTGTATTGCAGGGGGTTGGACTAGATGATCCTCACAATCCCCTCCAATTCTACACTTATATAATTCTATAAACAATAAATAACAATAACCTAATAGAACATCACAAAAATCTCATGACTCATATAGAATAATTAACAAATCATCAGTAAAACATTTACAAATCTTTCAAAATTCACATTTTTTTTAATTTTACGATACACTTCCCCAGCCAAGTATTGTGTACAAAAATGCATACACTATGGTAAAAACTTCATTAAAATGCATCTGTCAATTGCTATGACTTGCAAAGAGCTTCAGGACAGTGTGGTGTAGTGGTTACAGGCTCTGGCTCAGCTACAAAGCTCATAGCCTAGGCTGCCTCACAGGTCTGTTGTGAGGGTCAGAGAAAAACACTTATGCCGCCTTAAACTCTTTGGAGGGAGGTTGGGATACAAATAAAATGAATCACTAAAATCAACCAGGCAAAGCTCTGCACATTCACCACCTCTTTTTGATCATAAATCACCTACCATTAAATAAGGAAGGGTAACCTTGGTCCTCCAGATGTTGTTGGACTTTAACTTCCATTATCCCTTGCTAACATCGTCAGTGGTCATGGGTGATCCTTAGGGAATGACCATAGTTCAGTGGTAGAACATCTGCCTTGCATGCAGAAGGTCCCAAGTTCAATCCCCAGCATCGCCAGGTAGGGCTAGGATGGTCCCTGGTCTGAAACCCTGGAGAGCTGCTGCCAGTCTGTCTAGACAGAACTGAGCTAGGTGGACTAATGGCCTGATTCAATGTAAGGCAGCTTCCCATGCTCCTTTGATGGGAGATGTCATCAAACAACATCTGGGGAGCTACAGGTTCCCCACCCCTGATCAAGAAAGTATCCTCATGGACTAATGACATTTGTGGGCTTGTCCCTACCTGGTGTCTGGTGTGTCCTCAGCCCAGCCAAAAGAAATTACTGGAGCCATTTGTCCCACATCTGTGCACATAGCAGCAGGAAACTGCAAGTCCTGAGTGCTGTGTCGAGTGGTCCAGCTCAGATCCGACCCTTTTCTGGCCGTCTTCTCTGCCTATGTTTGGAGGCCGAGAGCGCCAGTTCTCTTTCCTAGAATGTCCCCCTCTTCCTTCTCTCAGCGCAAAGCTCTTTCAGCAGATACTAATGTCTGCCTCAACATCTGCAGTGGTGGGCGATAGCCAAGAACGGAGGAGGACAAATGCCCGGAAAACCTTGCATGGAGATCCTGCAATTGCAGGATTTCTGATTGAATTTTTGCAGACTCAGGCCGGAATAATGCTGAGGCACGGCAAAGGAGCCTCCCATCCAACACACTGAACTTGCAGATTTGCAACTTAACTGCAATGGGTCTGGCGCTGCGAGTAACTTTCCATAGGCAATGTCTTCTTTGCTGGAGCAGGAGAGAGGCAGAGCGGGTGCGTGTTTAAACCCGTGCATACAGAAAGGATTTGAGGGATGAATTTGCAGGTCGTGTCATCCTAGCGTTATCCCACTTTGCACGAAAACTGGAATTGCCTCCTTTCAGCTGCCTGGCCAACATTATTATTATTATTATTATTATTATTATTATTATTATTATTATTCATTTCATTTCTACACCACTTTGTATTTTTAAGAGGAAACCTCAAAGAGGTTTACAACATGGTTAAATCATCAAATCAAACAATCCAGAATAGAACAATCACTGGAGGGGGGGGGATCAAATATAAATTACACATTGAAAGGAACATAGTTGACAAGAAACTAAAACATTCTCTTTAAGATTGAAACATTACTAAAGGAAGTCAAATATAAAATCCACATTTAAAACAGCATATAGAGGAGAATTGATGCTTTTGAATTATGGTGCTGGAGGAGACTCTTGAGAGTCCCATGGACTGCAAGAAGATCAAACCTCTCCATTCTGAAGGAAATCAGCCCTGAGTGCTCCCTGGAAGGACAGATCCTGAAGCTGAGGCTCCAATACTTTGGCCACCTCATGAGAAGAGAAGACTCCCTGGAAAAGACCCTGATGTTGGGAAAGATGGAGGGCACAAGGAGAAAGGGATGACAGAGGACGAGATGGTTGGACAGTGTTCTCAAAGCTACGAACATGAGTTTGACCAAACTGCGGGAGTCAGTGGAAGACAGGAGTGCCTGGCGTGCTCTAGTCCATGGGGTCACGAAGAGTTGGACATGACTAAACAACAACATAGAGGAGAAGAAAATATTCTCATAAGCACAGAACATAAGCTGTGGCTGCCAATCCTGTAACTGGTGGTTCATGGCAAACAATGGCTGTGGAAGCTCAGGCCCAGTGATGTGTGTCTGCACTAAGAGATAGTCAATATGTCTCTTATCTTATTTCTGTTCCAAACAGACCTGCTGCTCAAGGAATGGCAATGAGGTGAGAAGGTGTGCAAGCAAGTATACCTTTGCTGTTGTTGTGGCCCTGGGTCAGTACGGAGCCCCCCCTACCCACAATGAGATAACCCTCCATGCCCCATGTCTTTGGCATGCACACACACACCCCTCCATGCATGCACATGCGCCCTGGGCATGGAGAACTAATGTGTTAACGGTATCCGAGCATTCTGGGCGCTTGATGCATTTCATGGTCCCAGGAAAACAGGAAAACAGAGGTTTATATACGGTATTGTAGATACTGGCTGTATTTAGCTTCAGGATACCTTCCTAAAACTCCAACTCCCATCAGCCTCAGGGGCAGCAGCATCTGTGATGGTTGGAGATGTGGTCCGTCCAGCAACATCTGGAGAACATCAGGTTGGGAAAGGCCAGCTTAGCAAAAGGCTTCATGTTCCTCTGCTGACACTGCAGAGGAACCAAGGGTGTAATACAAAGTCCATTAGAGTCTTGAGTTTTGCTTGGGACCAGGTATGAATATGAATGTCTGAAAGCAATAACACAATGCGCAGCACTTAAAAACTATAGCAAATTAAATCGGGGCATGCCATGTATTCAAAAACGAACACATTCATTTTTCATAGACAGGATAACAGCCTCGGGCCACCAGCCAGTCTCTTTCCAAAATTAGCCGGGCAAAATGGTGGGCTGGAGCCAAACTGCTTTTATAGATGTTCTGATTCTTATTAGTTTTGCTCACCTAGCTATTGTAATTTTTTTAATGGCTCGGTTGAAAAAAGGAAGAAGCTGGATTTAACTCCATGTCGTCTTTTGGCAGTTTGACTTTAGGCAAGGGGCTTGGGAATTAGTTGCCCTGTGGAATAAGGCCCAGGGGCAGTAATGGAATGTTGAGGATCACAGCCCTCTTATTTTTTAAAAAAAGCAAGTTTCTAGTAGTACTCATTGCGGGGAGGGGTGGAGAGAGATGCTGAAGACTTTCCCTGAATTCACACACCCTCCAAGTGTCCCGATTTTCCAGTGACAGTACGGGAATTACGAAAGCCATCTCGGCTTCTGATTGGACATCCATAGTTCCCCCACCAGCGCTGCCGCCACCGAGCTCAGGGAGGGGGATGTTCCAAGCGGTGGCAGCGGTGGGGGGATGCTGTGAGTGAGCACCCCATTATCTCTCCATAACTGCTGCTGCTGCTGGCCTCTTCCCTCAGGCAGCTTCTAGTGGCTGCTGAAGAGCAAAGCAAGGAGAAGGAAAGGCTGTGGCTGCTGCCAAGGCCCAGCCCCTTGTGATGCATCAGCTTTGAGGGGCAGGCAGAGGGCAGGGCCACCCTGGGAGAGAAGAAAGAGGGAGTGGAGCAGAGTGCAAAGAAGACTTGAATTAAAAAAAATTTAAATGCTTTGGGCATCCACATCTAATCTTGCCCATTTATAAAATTTATTGAATTGGTGTGTATTTTTCTTTTAGTAAATCTACCAGAGAATAAAATAAAATAGGGATTAAGGGATTTTCTCAGTGGAGGGCATGTGTGCTGTGTCCCATTGGTGTAGTAGTGGGGGCACACACCCCTTCTCTTCATAGGATATGCTCTGCCGGTGGGAGGGGGGCAAAACTGGGGGAGTCAAGGAGGGTCAGCGGAAGGGTGTGACAAATGTCCCTACAGTGGATCCTTGGGTTATGTTACCTACAGGTAACGTAACTTCTGGGTTGCTAACCTGGCAAACCCAGAAGTGTATACTTCCAGGTTTCACCCCTGTGCGCATGCACAGAAGCGCTCTATCACACCACGTGCATGCACAGAAGCGGTGCCTCATTTTGAGGACTTTTCAGGGAACGTAAGGACCCCCAGAATGAATTAAGTTCGTATCCGGAGGGTCCACTGTATTTTCTTCTGACGAATGTTGGGAGGGTATGAATTCGTGTGCTGCAAACTTCCACATAGGCAGGCGGCTTCAATTCCTCTAAAGTCAGGAGTAGACGAGACAAATTGATTTCTGTGGCTTGGAGAGCAGCCACCAACCACCAAAGGCCACGAAGCAGCACCTTCTGCTATCAAACTACTAAAAGGCATGCAAAGAAGGATACTTTCCACAACCCTAGAGCGTGCTTGGAGCAATAGGTATGAAACATCCCAGTTAATCTGGGCTTGGAGCACAGCAGAGGTCATAGGAAGATTGGAATCTGGCTTATGCCATTCCAGGTCCTTGGTTCTCCTGGCTCAGAATTATCTACACTGACTGGTGGAAGCTCTCCTGGGTGTCAGGGAAGGGATATTGCGGGTCCTAATTGGAGATGCTGGGGACTGAACTAGGGACCATCTGCATGCAGAGCAAATGCTCTTCCACTGAGCTATGGCCCTTCCGAAAAGGCCCAGCTTGCAGTAACCAGGAAGAGATCATTTGCTGTTGTGACATCCTCTCGATGGAACCATCTCCCCTCTGAATCATAGCAGGTGCCTAGATTGATGCTGTTTGCTCCCTGCTTTAAAAAAAGCTCATCTCTTCCCCGCAAGCATTTTGCTGGCAATTAATACAAGTCTGTTCGTAATTTGTTTGCTTTGGATTTCCTGCATCTTCTTTTTTAACAGTGAATATTGTATAGGCATTGGTTTTATTGCAATGCTAACATTGTAGTGTGCACTGTGTGCACTGTGCTGTGGTTTTTAAACGGAAAGCAACGTAAAAGTATTTTTAACTAAATAAAAAGGAGAGTGGCCAAAGCATTGCCCAGGGCCCAAGAGCAAGAAGGAATGTGTGCTATGGGAATGGAGAGAGTAAACAAGGAAGCTTTGGAGGTGGTAGGCCATAGGGCAAAGTTGGACAAAGGGGAAGGGAAGTCTAAGTGAATTTCTGGACTTTTTCAAAGCAGGTGTGTGCGGATGAAAGACCCATCCAAAAAGATGGAGGGATGAACAAGCATTAAAATCATACTCACCCAATCCTGCGCCACCAGAACATACAGGTGGGGGAGAGAACCAGACACCAGAAGTCATGGACATCCAATGAAGCTGAACGTTGGAAAATTCAGGACGGATAAAAGAAAGCACTTTTTTTTGCACAGCACATAGTTAAACTATGGAACTCGCTGCCACAGGAGGCAGTGATGGGCACCAACCTAGATGGCTTTAAAAGAGCATTAGACGAATTCATGGAGGGGAGGGCTATTGGCTGCTAGTCAGGATGGCTAATAGCCATGACGGCTGTTCTCTGCAAGGGCGTACCCACCACGGGGCAAGTTAGGGCAGCTGCCCTACTCTAGAAGCAGGGCTGGTGGGCAAAGGCGGAGCGCGAGTTCACCATTCCCGCCGCGCCGCACCCTCCCTCCAGCTCCCCGGCGCGCCCTCAGGCAAGGCCAAGCGCGGCGGGGAACCAGGGAGCGCGGCGCGGTGGGCGGGAATGCCGAATTCGCGCTCCGCTGGGCTGGGCTCCGCCTCCGCCCACCAGCCCTGCTTCTAGGGAGGGGCACAGCCCGGCGGAGCGCGAGTTCGCCGTTCCCGCCCACCGCGCTGCGCCCTCCCTCCAGCTCCCCGTCGCGCCCTCTGGCAATGCCAAGCGCGGCGGGGAACCAGAGAGCGCGGCGCGGCGGGCGGGAACGCTGAACTCGCGCTCCGCTGGGCTGGGCTCCGCCTCCGCCCACCAGCCCTGCTTCTAGGGAGGGGTGGAGCGCGAGTTCGCCGTTCCCGCCCACTTTGTGGCCCCTCCCCTTCCGTGCCTTGGCCCCTCCCCTTGCCCCCCCCCCCTAGTTTTGATCCTGGGTACGCCCATGGTTCTCTGACAGCACAGTTGCAGGCATACCAGTTTCTGAATAGCAGTTTCTGGAAACCACAAAAGGGGAGAGTCCTCTTGTGCTCAGATCAGAGCTTGCTGGTCTCCCACAGGCACCTGGTTGGCCACTTTGAGAACAGGATGCTGGACTAGATGGGCCATTGGCAGGCTCTTTGTATATTCTTGTGTTATTTGTATATTTGTATATTCTTATGTTATGCTCACTGTAAACTGTAGCCAGGGGCAGAGCAAGGTGGGGGCGGGGGGGGCGGACTGCCCCAGGTATCATTACCGAGGGGGGTGACATTCTATGCATTGCCTGCCCGCAACTCCTGCCTACTCCAAGCCACTGTGGGAAGGGGGGAGCTGAGCCGCTTTGCCATTTCAACAGCCCCATGCTCACTGGCTGCTGGAGGAAGCAGGCAGGGAGAGGACGGGAAGGAGGCAGGTGAGCAAACAAGCAGAGGGTGGAGGGAAGGAGAGAAGCAGGAGCTCCCTAACCTCAGGACCCAAACCCTGTAACCCCAACTTTGGCCAACCCTCTCCTTAAAAAAAGCTGAACAACTCCTGGCAATGGAGTAGATCACAGCCAGTCTTTTTATACTGTGAGTAGATCGCTGTCCCTTGGAGTCCAACTAGAATTCAATTGGGGGAGGGGGGATGACAAGAAATTTTTCGCACCAGGTACCACCTGACCTTGCTACGCCACTGGCTGTAGCTTAGCAGTAGGGCATCTGCTTTGCAGGCAGAGACGGTCCCTGGTTCAGTCCCTGGCATCTCCTGGTAGGGGTGGGAGAAACCCCTCCCTGAAAACCCCAGACAGCTGCTGCCTGTCAGTGTAGACACTGAACAGCTAGATGGACCTGTCTTCATTTGAAAGTGTGTTGTCGGTTCCTGAGGCTTTCCTGAACCAAAACCCGCAAAGCTATACATTCCCCTGCCTGTGAACTTTATTTAAAAATTGTTTGTTTGGAGCCATGTCAGATCCCTTGTGTTTGAGAGGCCTGTTATGCCTCGGAGAGGGGTTTTTTTACCCTTGGAGTGCCCTAATTATACAGAGCATTGATTTTACAGTGCATTCCTGGATTGATTGCTCTGCCATGCCCCTCCCACAGGAAACAGCTTGCGCAACAGCACTTTTTTGATCTCTCCAAAGTATTCCCCGAGGTGGATGGATGCCTTTTGAATCTTCTTGACTCTTGCTTTAGTACGAGCCGGGGAGGAAGATGGGAAGGGAAAAGAGGTCTTGCTGCTGAACAGGGCGGGGGCAGCATCTAACGGTGTTTGTGTGCATATCAGATCATCGGGAGAAACATCTCTCTGACATCCAGCAATGAGAGAAACAACAGGAAAGTCACCATCTTAAAATTTTGTGTTAAAAGTAATATCCCCACAGCCTCAGTCCAGCCACCAGTTCCGTGTTATGGCATGGCAATTATCTTTAACAAACTAGCCAAGATCAAGGCAGGGGTATCTTTTGAAGCAGAGTGATGAAATAAAACCCAAAAAGCATTAAGCGGTTAACTAGGGGGGGGGGAACGAAGGTGATTTAGGCTTCTTCTTCTTTTTACTTAAAAACAAATCTCTACAGGATATTTGAAATGAAGCAGGCGAAAGAAAAATAAACAGAATAGGCTGGTACAAAGTAGTTCCCCCATCACTTTGTTGAAAAGATGCCTCTTTCTATATAGAATTAAAAATGGAAGGTCACAAAGTAAAATACAGGATTCTTGTTACCTGGTTGCATGGTTTTAAGCCGTCCAGTTGTACTCAGGGTGAAGAGGGGTTTCTAATTTGCACTGATAGTTTGCACATGGGAAATTTTGATGGGAAGGCACATGTTTGGAAACATGTGCTGGGTAAGAGCTAGCAGTTGTGGCTGTTTGGTACATTTCTGCAGCCAGGTGTGCCAGCTTGAATAAAATGGGGGGGGGGGCAAGTGAGCTCTCTCTGCCCTGTATAATCAATTGCATGACTGGGGAAAGGACACCATTTGAATGGCAATGCCTATCAACTTTGGGAGTTCCGCCCCCCCCCAAATATTTTATGGGGGGGCAAAGACCCAGTGCCAGTGGGGGAGTAACAGCTCCAATGCAAGTAACAGCCAGGAGGGTACTTTTCAACAGGGCCATGATGATGGGGGCAAGAGGGAAGAGCTTTAAACTCCTCCCACCATGGTTCTGATCGGATTGGACCTCCCAATTAGCTCTTATTTGAAGTTTTAAGATATTTGAACCATCCAGCCATGTCCATTTTGGCCTCCAGCAAAAAGCCTAGAAAGGAGTCCCAAAGCCTTTGGGGAAGACTTTATAACTGATCAGCGGCTGCCAAGCTAAGTGTGACTCGGGGGGGGGGGAGAGTTCTATTTTATCAGAACTGTTTTCTTGACTTGAATTCCCTGGTATAATATAACCTCCCTAATCCATCCATCCCAATGGTCTCCAGATCCGCTTTGCTTTATGCTCTTTTCTTTATTATATGCAAGCACGCTTTATCTAGTAAATATTTATCAATGAGCACCTACATTTATGCTTTGAAAATCATAATAGCAATGGCAGTAGTAGCAATAATAATCTGCAAGGCATTTGAGTGGGAGGCACATTATGTAGAGAAAACTTGAAATCTGACTTTCAACCGGTTCTTCCTGTGGCATATCTGAGCCTTGCATGAAATGCAATTCAGAGGACAGATGCAGGCCGAGAAGCTAGTTTTTCTGATCGCAAGTGATTTACACCTATGTGCAATTGCGATGAGGTTTCCTGTTAAAATGATTTACCCTTTGCCGCAGCAAGATAAACAAAAGCGCAGCTTAATCCATGCTAAGAGCAGTTCAAAACTCACCCATTCCAAAAGTGGGCATCTTGATCATACAAAAGCAGCTTCCAGTTTGGTTTTTTAACAAGCAGGATTTGGGCAGCGTTCCATGCTTCATTCCAAGAACACAATGAAAGGGTGATGCATTCAAAAGGGAAAATCGAATTGAAACAGCTCTGGTTCATCAATTCTTTCCTGCAGTGGGAGCTTGTACTAGTGATAAAAATAAAATAAATGAAAAAGAATTGTGATGTACCACCTGAAAGGAATGCTGAATCTCAAATCAGGTGATAGCAACACCTTCCAGCTGTGATTAAAGCAGACAGGTTGTACTTTATTATGCCTGCATTCCTTAAAAGCTCCTGTGGACCGAATCACCAATATGAATGGTGAGTGGCAAGGTTGTAACTCTTCCTCTGGTCTATGCATGCCTTCTATCTGCACAAAAATTGTTATCTGGCAGAGCGAAGTGAGCTCTGGTCAGCAACACATTTTGCCTAGCAAGCCACTTTGATGGGCAGGGCAGGCAGATAATCCAGGCCCCCACCCCCAATGCAAAAGTGACTTTATGGCAAATCCAGACCCCATTCTTCCCCCCACCTCACTTCTGCCTCACCCCCTAGCCTTTGTGCTATCAAAAACATTGCAAGAAGGATGGAGGGGGGAGAGGAGGCACTTCGTATAGCTACCTATGTTCACTGATTGCGCTAGCAGAGCCATCAAAACAGCTGGGGTGGAGGGTTCTCCCTTACTGAGGGTCTTCAAGGAGAGCCATCTTCTGGAGATGGTTGGAGCAGGTTGGGCTAGATGACGTTCAAGACCCCCTCCAATTCTGTGACTCAACCTGAATCTAGATTGGAAGTAGGGATCAGCTTGTTCACACATTGCACTGGACCCAAGTTTGAGCTGCCTCTACAGTCTACACACATGCAAGTGCTTGTGTGAAGTTTTGTGCAAATTTCTCCTTGCATGCATATTTTAGTATGCAGGTTTTTTCCTAATAGGAACGTTTGCAAAATGAATTTATCTAATATAATGCGTTTTCATGAATTAATGCAATTTCATGAAATGCATTCCTTTCATGAATGTATATGCATTTTCATGTACATATTACTTGCCTGGAGAACTTCACTGCGAAGTTCGGAGAAGCGCAAATTTCTTTTTCTTTTTACATTTAAAATCAAACCTTTATTTCTTTCTTTTAAAACAGTACATTAAAAAAATCATCATATATAACCTAAATACAGAGTAACATAGATACACAGAAAACATAAAATAAAGTTAAAAAAAAACACAAAAGAGATATATAACTGTAAATTATATATACAAAAACTGAATATATATATATATATATAAACTGAAAATAAGAACTATAAATTCCCAAGATACAGAAAAAGAAAAATTAAAGATAAAAGTAAAAAAAAAATAGAAAAAGGAATAAAAAAAGTAAAAGATGCTTCCGATTGTTGATATACCGTTTTTGGTCATCTCTCATTTTATCCTGTTTTCTCTGCTTGAATTCTCCCCGCTCTTCCCGAAGCACAAATTTCAAAGAATGACCCGGCTACAGTTTTCATAATATTTTCAAAAGTGTGAATTAGGTGGCCTCTACTGTAAAGCTGAAATGACACACATCACACTGAAAGCACAGTTGTCAGAGGCAATGTCTGTGGGCTGTGCACATGGAGCAGAGACAAGTGGGTGCAACTTCCCCACAAACACAAACACATTTAGGGCAGATCCACCCCATGCACTTAAAGCACATCCAATGTGTATTTAAATAACATACCTTCCCCAAAAGAATCCTGGAAACTGTAGTTTCTCCCTCAGCAAGCTGCAATTCTTACCCCCCTTAACAAACTACATTTCCCAGGATTCTTTGGAGAAAGGCACATCTTCTAAATTTGTGTGGGGCGTGCTTTAAGGGCTTTATCAGGAGTGGTGCCCTCCCTGTAGAATGCCCTCCCTTCAGATGTCAAGAATTACACAACGTTCAGAAGACATCTGAAGGCAGCCCTGTACTTGGAGGTTTTTAACGCAGATGGGCGGGGTATTATTATTATTATTAGGTTCTGCCCTATTAATCTATATGAGGAGGAATGAGTAAAGAATCCAGTACTTAAAGAGTTATTATCTCAGGATAACACTTTGATTTTTTTTAAACTAGTTGGTTAGATTTTAAAAAAGTAAAACATGAAAGATTGTGTTGGGTAGGAACCTAATTGTTCGTCTAACCTTTGAAATATCCTGAAAGAGAGTCCAATCAGAGTCTTTACCTCAGGTTATAGATCAGACGTAATGGGGCCATTAAACCCCACGAAACTATATCTTTAACATTTAAATGGTGCTTAACTGAGTGATGGCATCCTAATTTCAAGAGCCGTCCCTCTCCGTAGCCCTTCTCGGGCAAAGGGGTAAACCAGCTGAATCAGGCAAGCCCCATCCTTTTTAGCTTTCTCCTCCCTACCATGTCAAAAACAACACATTTTCCACTGCAGCCATGAGTTAAATTGTAAATTTGTTCTAATGCCCCAAGCCATCGGCGTATATTCATTCAAGGAGCAATTTGGTTAGGAGGTTATTTTTTCTTTTGTTTTCCATTCATGCGAAAGCATCAGAATGAGAACAAGCAGAAAATATTGGACTAGGCTGGAAATGCTGTGAGGTTTGAGCCAGGATTGTGCCAGGATTGGCATGCTGAGTTAGAACTGGACCCAGGGCAGTGAAGCTTGAAGACTGGCTGTGGCCCTCTGAGCCGCTCTATCAGGCCCTCAGTACTCTCCCCAGGCCACACTCCTTGCCAGCTGTTCTGTGCATACTTTCCACATTTTTTTTGTCTGGGTGGAATGTGACCTCCAATTGCCTCTTGCTAGTGTGCAGGGCAGTCTCGAGCAGGTCGGGCGCCCTGGCGCTGAGGGGCGGAGATTGCTCCGGCGCCCCCGCCCTCGCAGCGTGTAGCATGGCTTCCGCACGGCTTCGCCACGCAGCGCCCCGCCTACCGGCCCAGCGCCCTGGCACCCTACGCCACCGGGACTCTACCTAGAGCCGGGCCTGCTAGTGTGGATGCAGGATGGAGCTGTCTCCCGTGCTTTTGGTGTTTTCTACCAGGGTGGCGCTGTGGGTTAAACCACTGAGCCTAGGGCTTGCTGACCTAGGGCTTGCCTAGGTCAGTGGTTCGAATCCCTGCAATGGGGTGAGCTCCCGTTATTCTGTTCCAGCTCCTGCCAGCCTAGCAGTTTGAAAGCACATCAAAGTGCAAGTAGATAAATAGGTACTGCTGCAGTGGGTAGGTAAACGGCATTTCCGTGTGCTGCTCTGGTTTGCCAGAAGTGGCTTAGTCATGCTGGCCACATGCCCTGGAAGCTGTACACTGGCTCCCTCGGCCAATAAAGCGAGATGAGTGCTGCAACCCCAGAGTCAGTCACAACTGGACCTAATGGTCAGGGGTCCCTTTACCAGGGTTTATGGTGGCATAGAGATATCTCAGGTTCAAGACACCAGCAAAGTTGTGTTAGGTGTTGTGAGGGGCAAAGTGTACAGAGAGCCCCCCCCCCCATCCTGAGGAGCAGCTCCTCCACCAGCAGTAGCGCCAGCGGGGAGGGGGAAGAGTCCAGTGAGGAAGGAGGAGAAGGGGCTCTGGCAGCATAGGAGAGCCCCTGCTGCACGTGGGAGAGGAAGAGAGGAGGGGAAGAGGGGGAGAAGGAAAACATGGAAAGGAGACCCTTTTTCCCTCCGGTTCCGGAATTACGCAGGAGGAAACGCGGGAGGAGATTTGGGGTGCCCAGACTCTTATGTTGGAAGAAGACGCGGAGCGCGCCATTCCAGGGTTCTGGGTCAGACTAAGCGGATGTATCCTGTATAGCTCTAGCACTGTAAATAGCCTGCACTTAATAAAAGCATGAAAGGGCAAAGGTCTGGAGAGTTGTTACTCTAAAGTAGTCGCAACACATCGCCCGTGACAGGTGTGGATCTTTTGCATGAAGATATTAACTTCTTTGGTTTTTGGCCAAAGAAGCTGACCTTGTCTCGAAGAAAAGCATGAGGGGGGGGGGGCTTCATTATATAACATTCTCTGGACTAGGGGGGCTCTTGCAGGTTTTATTCCTCTTTTAAAACATGTCCTTCTTTCATACCTCAAGTCCTTGAGTCTGGATATATATTCTTCTTGGGCAGTTAGAATGTTTGTCATCATTCCATGGGATCACAAACATATTGCTGGTGAAAGGGATCTGGTAGAACTATAACTCACCTGGACTATCACAGAGATGATATATGCTTTCATTCAAGGCAAATACAAGCACTCAGATCCTGTCCCAAGCTTACTGGAATGGTATCAGCTTTCCTATTTGTTTACTGAGACATTGTCTCAATAACATCCTATTATTTATACTTTGTTATATTGTGGATCACTTCAGTCAAAAGTTTCATAGTTAAAGCCCCTTGACTCAGGGATTATTCTGCCATATGGTTGTCTGTATGTATGCCCGTGGCTATGCTTTACAATGTGTCATGTGGCCTTGAATGCAAGGAATGCTAGCTTCCTTTTTAACAAAAACAAGTTTCTATTCCACAATAGAATACCCTACTAAGGCCTAAACAAATCCAAAAGTATCTGTGGTCCTTTGTCATGCAAAATCACTTCTTGTTTGTCATTTTATCCTCATCAATATCCACTCTTCTATTTCTTTTTCTTTATTTCTCTCTCATTATGCCTTTCTTTCCTGCCCGCTTCTCTTTATGTTTTTATTGTATTTAGATCAAAGTCTTAGTTTGGACCCAAAAAAGGAAGAGATATTTGATATTAAGTTTTTGTGTTTTTCTCTATAAACCCTAATGAAATTCAAAAGAAAAAAAAATACTATTCCCCCCCTTGCTTCCATTTTCCCATGACTTATAAATACCTGTGGAAAGCTTAGTTCTACATAAGCACATTCGTCAACCCAGTTATTCTTTTAAGGAACAAAATGATAATGGGAAGGCTTCCATCCATAAATACGATGGAAGCTTGAGTCACTGGGGCTTCTTGAGCTGAACTTCATTGATCACACATAATTGTTGCTGTATCGATGTCTCTTTATATAAGAAAGATTGCATCTCAAAGCTAATTTAGGCCTGGAGACAAATGCCTTAAAGTGTAGCTACTTTACTGAGGAAGGGGGTGACCGTGTTACCCCCTCACCCCCCTCCTCAAATCACTGTATCAATGCTCAGGGTTTCAGCTTTGCATCCTGAATTATGGCTTTTATTAAAGATTGGAAATGGAGGGCGTTTAAATCATGCTTTCCCCTGTATATGAGAAATATGTTCAGCCCAGATCTGCATATTTTAATGCCATATTTCTTCCTTTTCCCTCTCCCTGTGAGATAAATTCACTTATTCCACACACACATGCACGAAGCAAACATTTGGCTGGGAAAGAATCGCTCCTCTCTCAGTGTCCATCAGAAATACTCCACGAGCAAATTGGAATTATGGGGAAATCCTTAAATGGCCAATTTATTTGGAACGTTTAAGCACTTCTGAGTGAACGGCTCGAGGCCGAGCTATATCCATAATGATGTTGGACACTCATTTCGTTTTCGCATGCCCACCCGCTTCCCTTTGCCTATAAACCAGGGTGTGTGTGCTTAGGGCCAAATGAGACAATAGGCAAAAAACTAAGGGCTGTTCCTCTGCTTGCCAACCCCATCCCACCCCACCACCCCCACATTAGCCCCCTAGAATCCTAGACTTGTAGAGTTGGAAAGGGACCACAAGGGTCATCTAGGCCAGCCCCCTGCAATATGAACCCACGACCCTAAGATTAAGAGCCTCATGCTCTTAGCATGAGCTCTCCCAGCCTCCCCTTCCCACCCTAGACAGCTAAGCTCCCTTTTCACCTTCCTAACCCCATTTCTGAAGCTACTTCTCCCCTGCTTTGCACTCCTCCTTTCACCTTCACCTCATACCTCCCTCTCCTTTTGTGAAATCCCTACCTTGCACACAAACCGTATGGCAACTTCCTGCATCTTCCTTCCTCACCGTTATGAAGCCACCCTTCCTATTCTGCATACCCCTGCTTTCACCTTCACCCCCATACCCATGCCATCTACTCCCTCTTTTTTTGCAGAACCCTTTTGTATGGGCAATCTTCCCAGAATATATTTGTATTTTGAGGAGTTAGTGATCTAACATGTAGGTAGCTGTATTGGTCTGACATAGTTGAAACAAAATAAAAAAACATTCCTTCCAGTAGCACCTTAGAGACCAACTAAGTTTGTCATTGGTATGAGCTTTCATGTGGAAGTGTGCATGCACACGAAAGCTCATACCAATGACAAACTTAGTTGGTCTCTAAGGTGCTACTGGAAGAAATTTTTTTATTTTGTTTGATCTAACATAGTTATCCTTCCTGCCCCCTGTTCCTTCCTTTTCCCTATCTTTTGTTAAGCTCTTTGATGGCATGAGAACAACCTTTAATGTCCTAATCCAGGCATGTCCAACAGGTAGATCGTGATCTACTGGTAGATCACTGGATGTCTGTGGTAGATCATTGGCTCCCCCCAAAGAAGCTGAACAACTGTGGCTCCCCCAAAAGGGGGGTAGATCACTGCCACTTTTTAAACTCTGTGAGTATATCACAGTCTCTTGGGAGTTGGCCACCCCTGTCCTAATCCATGGGTAGGCAAACTAAGGTCTGGGGGCCAGATCTGGCCCAATTGCCTTCTAAATCCGGCCTGTAGACGGTCTGGGAATCAGTGTGTTTTTACATGAGTAGAATGTGTCCTTTTATTTAAAATGCAACTCTGGGTTATTTGTGGGGCATCAGAATTCGTTCTTTTTTCTTTTCCTTCAAAATATAGTCCGGGCCCCCACAAGGTCCATGAGACAGTGGACCCGCCCCCTGCTGAAAAAGTTTGCTGACCCCTGTAATCTGTTGGAAGAAAGCGATAGTGGTGAGTACCTTCTTTGATGTTCGACATTGTTTCAAGAAAATGAGGTGTTGGGAGAAGATGGCTAATGAATAATCTGCACGTAGCTAGTGAGCTACATGTAGTCAGTCGGGCATACCACACAGATTAGCTATCTATAAATTGGATGGCTGTGAGCAGAGTGAGAGGGAAAGCTCGTGCATGGAATGATGGCCGCGGGGCCATGCAACCTGAGACTACCTGAGGAGTCACTTCACTGCTTCTTGAGGGCTTTCAAGTTGCAGATTAAAGTGCTGGCTTGGTGTGTGTGTGTGTGTGTGTGTGTGTGTGTGTGTGTATCTTGCTGTTTGGAATAGAATCTTTAATCTTCTCACTCACTTGTGTTTTGTATTACTTCTGAATCTCATATTTAAAAAACCACCTTGCATTTGGCAAGACGCCTCTATGTCCTCCCATTTTTTTACCTTCTCCCCCTCTTTCCTCCCTCCTCTTCCTTCCATTTGCCATCTTTCCTTGCTCACCTCTGTGTCTCCAGCATAATTTCTGATTGCTTCATTTCCACAGGCTAAGCCTGCATAGCTCGGACTCAACCAGGTTGAGGGAGCTGGCATAGCTCCAAGTGAGCCAGGATGATGGAGCTATCCCAGTATAGCCATGACTGAGCCGTGGCTCAGCCAAACTCGCTCATCCCAGCGGATCTTGGCTTTCAATTGCGATGTAAGAGTAACTGAAATTGACATCTACTAGGACCAACCCTATTTTGTGGTTGTCCAAGACCCAAGTTTGCTACTTGAGAAATAGCAGTCGATAAGATAATCGCCCCGCTGCTTAACACAGTGGTGAAATCTGCCCTGATGTATTCAAGGTCAACCCATATTGGGGGAAACGGCAGTAGTCACAGGGTCAGCCCTACCATTAGGCAGGGTATAAACAAACAAACAAACAAATGTGAGTTGGCTGCTTCAGGCAGCCGAATTGGGGCATCGTGAACTGGAAGACAGTTCATTCTAGTTCCCCGATATTTCCCTAACTGTTCATTTCCACATTATGTTTTAGCTTTGATGTGACATAAAAACCCCTCAGCGCTGAGAATCAAAGGTGTGGCAAATTTTCGGCGGTATATCAGGATACAGTTATTTTCTGTTGTTTTTAATGGGAGGGCATCACAGGAGAACAAAGCATGCATTTGCAGAAAGGGTGAAGGACGGTTGTCCAATTACATTCATTGTTGTGTCATATCACACTCAATGCTGCGAATGAACTTCAGTGTGACATGCCAGTAAATTGGTCAAAAAAATCACGGTTCTGTAGCTCAACAGGTACTGCAGTGTGAAAGCAATGTTAGAAAACGGGACAGAATGCTAGCAGAATAACTGGTTCAACTAATACAATGTATCCCATTTCTGAATGCCCCCTAAGTGCTGCTTATAGGGCTGTTGCAGCAGAATTGCCAACAGGACTGGGAAGCTGGCTGGCCTTCACTTTGGAAATGGCTGACTAAGACACCAGCTCTATTTTTGATGCCTGACCTCTTTGCCATGACCTCATCTAGCCGACACAAAGAATTATGGGCTGGGTTTTGCATCTGCAGCTATTCTCAGGCATGATAATGGTCATTTTATCATTCAAGAAGCTGACTGAATCCTGGAATAATGGACAGAGGTGTTGGAAATCATGTCCACCGTTATTTTAAGTCACAGAAAAGTGCTCTGCTATACTACTTTAGCAGCCATGGCATCCCCCCAAGAGTCTTGGGAGCAATAGCCTTCTAAGTTGGTAAAGGTAAAGGACCCCTGACAATTAAGTCCAGTTGCGAATGACTGGGGTTGTGGTGCTCATCTCACTTTACTGGCCGAGGGAGCCGACGTTTGTCCACAGACAGTTTTTCCGGATCATGTGGCCAACATGACTAAGCCGCTTCTGGTGAAACCAGAGCAGCGCACGGAAACGTTGTTTACCTTCCCACCGGGGAGGTACCTATTTATCTACTTGCACTTTGACATGCTTTCGAACTGCTAGGTTGGTAGGAGCTGGGACCGAACAATGGGAGCTCACCCCGTTGCAGGGATTCGAACCCCGTTGCAGGGATTCGAACCGCCGACCTTCCGATCAGCAAGCCCAAGCTTTTAAGAAAAAGCTGTTAGAAAATCCTTATTCTGAAAGGAAGGTGCTACCACACTTAAGGCCCTTCTCGGTAGTGGTGCCCGCCCTGTGGAATGCCCTTCCATCGGAGGTCAGGGAGATGAACAACTACCTGACATTTAGAAAACACCTAAAGGCAGCTCTGTTTAGGGAAGTTTTTAATCTGTGATATTTTTATGTATTTTTGTATTTGCTGGAAGCCGCCCAGAGTGGCTGGGGAAACCCAGCCAGATGGGTGGGGTATAAATAAAATAATAATAATAATAATAATAATAATAATAATAATAATAATTTGCAGAATGGACCAGCTGGTAAGATGGCATCTGCAGGAAGCCTCTCCCAAATAGTGCAATAATCAGCTGGGTATACATGGGGTGAGATGTTCTTTCAAGTGTCCTGGTCTCATACTGTATTTTGTTTCAGGTCCGACTTATAGCTTATCTCATCAAGTCTGTTCAGTTTCTGCCCATTGTGTGGGTATTCTGCATACAACTCCCATGTTACCAGTTCTCATCATTTCAAATAAAAAAACTAAGAGTACCCAATCACAGTCAGCTGAAGGATGAAATATTGGGCATGCTTCCCTTGCTGATTTCAAGGAACTATTTGAGGGCATTTGTTGGGGGTGCATTGTATGGATAGCCCTCCTTTTTTTTAAGGAAAGAAAATTGAAACATAACACTGGACTCTTTTATTATCCCAGGTCTCAGTCTGTTGTGCGCATCTCCCGTGCTCTCATGCACTATAGACCCACTTGCCTTCTTCGCTATGTGCCCTCTGCCAGGTTAGCTCTGGCCAGCATATCCTCAAATCCGAAACATTGCCAGGAAGCCATAAAAAGAAATGCCGTGCGCTTTGGCAAATCCATGCCAAATTCGTTTCAGGTGATGAGCTTGCCAGAAGGTGGGGGAAGACGAGGGAGGCAATGTTCCTTGCAGTGTCTGGAACATTGCTGGGAAGTGAATACCGCTTTAGTAACATAGTCACCTGCCATGAGGGATGGGTGGGTCACTCAATTGCAGTTCTCTCAATTTGCTAGTCTTAAATTCATTGCTCTACATTTCTGCAGCAATTTGTGACTTTTTTAAAAAAAAAAATCCCTACAAAAGATCATTAGCATTTTAGTACAATTTTCTCCAAGTATACACATGTTTCTGTGTGGAAAAATCTCCTGAAAATCTTTATTTTATTATTTTAATATGCTTTTTTATTTATTTTCTTACATGGTAAGTCCAAATAAAATACAAAAGGAACAACAAATTACCAAATAAATATGTATAAATCCTTAAATTCCTAAAGAAGACTTGTATTATTTAATTCACAATTTCTTAATTTCTCCATATGACTTCCAATCTCCTCATTGAGGGTTCATCTTTCCCCCCCTTCTTATTATCACTGCTTCCATATTCCTTATCTCCATTTCTTTCTTTTATTTTATCTTATATCTTCTTTATCTAACTTACCGATTGCGGAGTTTAGTCAAAGCATGCCCATGTTTTCAGTTGTGGACAATGTTCAGTTAAATATTCTTTATAAATTCCCCATTCTTTATTATACTTTTGGAAAAACCCTGAAAATCTTTAGATCAGGGTCACCAGTGTGCCCACAGAGGCCTTCCCTAGCAACCACTGGGTCCCTTCCCCTGCTGAAATTAACTTTAAATGAATCATTATACTGTTACAAAAGCCAGATACCTGCCCCTCTCTCTGCCAAGCGGTGGCAAGAGCTCATGGGGTACCAGGCACAAACACAGGGTCTGTGTCTCTTTGGAGAATGGAAAACATGGCAGAGACTGTCATGCTTTAAGAAAGATGGCTTGTTCACCTATTTACACCTTCAGTCTGGATGGAGGGAGTCCAGATCTTACGGCACGGTCACTTCAAGAGGCAGCAGTGCAGGAATCCTTCTGCCTTCCTCTCCAAGATGGATCTCACCTCTTCTTCCTCCCAGCAACCCTTGCTTGAAGATCTCCCCTTTTCTGTCACTTCAAACACACAGTTACCCTGGCAACCTTTGTAACAATTGACTCCCCATTCCAAAGGATCCCTCCCTGATGGCCCATCAACACCTTTTCTCATGTTAATAGGTTTGCTCTTCACCCAGCCAGTCAGGCTGGTTTGCATAAGCCAGCCAGGAATCCCTTTGCAGCTTGCATTCTCCCTTCATATCACAAATAACCAAAATCCTACATAGCATTTATTAAGTTCTAGGGTTTTGGTGTGGGTCTGTAGTGTCTCCGACAGTTTCTCCTGTTTGCAAATGGGCCCATGGGTTCAAAGAGCATGGCCAGCCCCTGTTTTAGATGACCACCTTTGAAAATGTAAGTTGTGAAATGGCTCTGAGTCACTGAAGGGACCAAGAGGGGGTTTGTGCAGCCAATGAAACACAAAATGTGGCTTTTATCCAAGCCACTGGGATTGATTTTTCAATGAGAGCAAGGTCATAGCCGCTGCCAGCTGCAACGGAGCAGGATCAGGCCCACCCCAAATGGGAGAAGATAGACACACAGCATGCAATGCATACGGTGCCTAGAACCCCTTTCTGTGGCTATAACAGACAAATTCCTTTGAAGTGACCTTATTATCCAAAGACAGGCAGCTTCTAACAATGCATCTCCCTCCCTCTTTGGAGAACTCTGCATAGACCCTGCATTGCAGTGTCTGCGTTGGGAATTATCACCGCTGCAATTGTTTCTGGATTCTGCCCTGACCTCCTGACCCGGAGGTGGGATCATCGCCAGCTTGGTTTGCATGTTCTGACACAGATAGTTATGACTAACTGTGCCATAAAAAGAAACGGCAAAGGCTCCGGATGGAAGGTGCTCGGTTAACCGCTGGCTCCTTTCCAAAGGGGGTTGTTGCTCGGATAATACGTAGCATGGAAGGTTGTGTATATGCTGTGATTCTGTACGGAGCGCAAGAGCAGATTGTGGCACAGAAATCCACGTTATAGAATCCTAGAGGTTTTTTTTTAAAAAAAAAAAATACAAGCAAATTACTAGCCCTTATGATTGCAAGTGTTATGTCTGTTGAAAGTTCAGAAATCAGAGCGGCTACTAGATAAGATTTCCCATACTAGAGGCAGAGTTTCACTGGCCCGCTTAGATGCTTTCTCTTCCCCAGAAATGGAAAGACAAGTTTGGGAAAGAAAGGGCTGTGGGAATGGGGTGACACTGTTCTTGTCTCTCTTCTAGGCTGGTATCCTTTGGATATTTCAGGCCCTGCGAGATTAGAGCTGAAATTAGGATAGCTCTTCTCCTCAGTTAGTGGCAGAGGCAAGATTCGAACCTGGGTCTTACTGGTTCACTCCTCGCTCTCTAAGCCGCTACGTGACACGCCGCCAGTCTGCTCTGCGGTGATGATGGACTCCCAATTAGGTCCCTACGGAATTCTTCCAGCATTGTCAGCAGGTGATGAAACTGCAGCAATCCATCCCATGCAATTTCCTCCCCGGAGGAGTGTTCTTTATCCTCCCCAGTAAAAAGCGAGAAGTTGATCATTTTAAAAAATATTGTTCCTTCTAAACCTTTATGGCTCAAAGTGGACTCAGATCATTAGAAGTTACTTTGCCCGCCACTCCATCCATTGCAAGGGCAGAGTCCCATCATTCTCCATCCCGTTAAAGAGCCGATCCCATTTCCCCTCGGGCTGGAGGGTGATACTTAATCACTGCTTCGCTTATTAGGGGATTTAACAAGCTGTATTAAACTTCATCGGCCCGCGCTTGCTTGCAGATTCAAAATGATCACTCTCATCTCTCCCTTGTTACAAGACCTCATTTGTTTCCCTTTATTCTGCAAGGCAGTCACATGGCGGCATGATTTTACATGATAATATATGGCTGATGTCACCGAGAGGTAATTAGGTTTTAAAAGGCTTGATTGTGGAAGACACAGCCACCGTCCCAGCTTTATGACGGCCCTGGCTTTCCTTATGGCTGTTGGTTTTGCAAGTATTTCATAGAACTGTCAATAGAAATAACTGAGTTGACATTGGCTCAGACCATTAAATCAGCAGGAAATACCGCCTGCAATTCCTAGGGGGCCGGCAGTGGCTGGTAGGACATTGGCCACAGCTGGAATGAATTTGGGCAGGACAAAGGAGTCTTCTTAAATTCACACATTTTGAATCTGAATACCGTGTTTCTCCAAAAATAAGACACCGTCTTATATTTATTTTTCCTCAAAAAAACACACGATGGCTTATTTTCAGGAGATGTCTTATTTCCCCCCCCTCCTCCTCCTGCAGCGGCCAGCATTGCTGCTGCGCCTATCACTATGTCTTATTTTCGGGGTATGGCTTTTATTCCTTGAATGCTTAAAAATCCTGCTATGGTTTATTTTATGACTACGTCTTAAAATAGGAGAAACAGGGTACATCCATCGAAGCTGAAAAACCAGATTTCGACATTTGGCTTTGGCTTCAAGAGAAGAATGGACTTTGCACATTACTATGTGATTAAAGGACCTTCTGTGGGTACGAGAGGACCCTCAGTATAATGACCTCTGGTGGGCCCTCCATATCTTTGTCCCAAACGTGCTCTGGTGGCTTACCTAAATAGTGCAGTGGTTCACAAACATTTTCTCTGAGCCACACTTTGAGAATAAAAACTTGCTTGTGCCACACCAAATTGCCTATTGATAAGAAATAACAGGCAGAGACCATTTTAGGCAATTGGCACACGATCACGGACACGTGGGTCCTTTTGGACCCAGAAGAAGGAAGACCAGGGCAGGATGCACTTATACGTGCTCCGGGGCCAGAAATGGAACCCCTACACCAGGGGTCAGCAAGGTTTATCTTGCCTGGGCAGGATTGGTCCTGCAAAGATCCCTCCGTGGGCTGGATCGCGCACGTGCGTGAGCTTGTGCACCTGTGATTTTCGGCATCTGTGTCTGCGCAGATGCGATTTCCAGCACCGTGGAAGCTAGTCCCTGCACCGTGCTGTGCTGGTTTAGTGCAGCGTGCGAGTGGGCAGCTCGGTTCGGGGGGGGTTCATGGGCTGGTCAAGCTACCTCCGTGGGCTGTTTCTGGCCCATGAGCCTTAGGTTGCTGACCCCTGCCCTACACTCAATGGTTGCCACCGGAAAATTGGAAAATTGGAAAACAGAAAGAAACAGCTCCTAGCAGGACTTGATTTATAACATAGAACACAACTACTTTATAGCACGATCATGGGACATCTAGAAAGTATAAGGCCTAAGAACATGAATCATTCCCAAATTAGTAATTATAAATGAGCCTCTTATATATGTATATGTAGCTTAAGGATGTTTGCAAACTCAATGAGAGGTATGAGCTTGCTTCTGCCGGGTAATCTCACTTATATTAGGTCTAATTTGAGACAGGCAAACTCTCATCTCCTCACCAACACAAATCAACCTTTCTCTTTTCTGATTCTTCATGTTTGTCCGAGTTGAAAATCTCGGTTCACAACAATGTGTCATGGAGACCTGTAGAATAATAGCCAATGCTCTTGAAGAGAGGCGTGGATACTCTCTCTCTCTCTCTCTCTCTCTCTGTGTGTGTGTGTGTATAAAATTAAATTTTCTAATCTACATTTCGAAATATTCATTTAGACACTTTTAAACCAGTGACATCCCTTCTCTTTCTGTGGTTCATTTTGCACACCAAACATCCCTGCATATTTTACATGAACTAAGCCATTCAGTAAACCTTTTGTCACATCCATCGAAACTTATTTATGCTGTTTTTATCTTATCTTAATGCTACCGGTGGTTTTAAATGAACACAATTTTCACCCATATATTCAGGAAACATTTTCCAGTCTTCTTTAAATGTATATTCTTCTTGTTCTCGTATTCTATATGTAAAATCTGCAAGATGCTGTTTCTGGTTGTCTATCAAAAAATATTTTTTGATACTGTACTGCACTACACTACACTACACTACACTACACTACACTACACTACACTACAGACATGTTTAAATGTTTCTTTGATTGTCCTTGAAACTTCCCACAACACTTGGCATCCTCTCCTGCCACCTCAGTGTGGCATGCCACACCCTTTGAGAACCACTATAATAGTGAGCAGCAGCAGGGGGCACTGCCATGATCACCAAGGTGGCTTAGAGCTGCCACTGTTACTGCCCAAATGCGACACTAGGTCCAGGCATTGTAGGAAACTTAATTGAAAACTCCAAGCTACCTCATTACTCACTGAAGTCCTGATAAAAATGGGTCTGGGGTAGGTGTCCGACATAGGCTTTGCAGGGGCAGTGAGTCCTCCGAGCAGCTGTATCAAGGATGCCTGTTGCTGAGGCCAGCCCTGATCTCTGGGTTTAGAGATTGTTGTGCTGCAGGTTTGGACCATAAGACGTCATGTCCTCTTTCAATTCCCTTGGTGGGTGGGTGGGAATAAGTCATCTGAAAGGGTCCCAACTCTGGAATCTGAACAGAAGACGTAATGACCATAAAATCACTGCCCACCTTCTAGCAAGAGAGGCTGCAACTGCAGCTACTGTACATGCCCAGAAGCTTTGGTGATTCATATAGAAGAGGTGCAGGTCTACATGCAGTTGTTGGAAGTGAAATTACCTCCTTAGAGCCATCCACCACTGCGTCAATCTCTTGCTCATTTGAGTGGACCTCTTCCTGCATCATGGGTCAAACGAGCCTCTGTACAATACAGTGGCAGCTTGACAAACCAAGCGAGCTGATCAGACGGGTTTCAGGTGCGCTCATTATTTATGGAAAGCAAAGTTTTCCTGCACTCCTTCCTCTAATGAAGGGGGTGTCTGACGGCCTTGTAATTTGTAGTGATATGAGGGACTCCCTTGGGTTCCATTATTCTATGAAGACGTGCGCTGGCATTCTTACCCTAAGTGCTGCATCTGTCTTTTATCTGCGGAGAGACCCCAGAGAATCTTTTCCAGGGCTCTTAATTAAAAAACACTAAAGAAGTGGGAAAGAAGAGGTGTAGTTGTCAGGAGCGCGTGCAGAAGCCAGGCCCTGTGACCAGTAGGGCTTTGCAGGACTGGGGCTTTCCTAAATTTGTTCTGAAGAGGCATGGCATGGCCGCACAGGTGAGGCCGATTGGTAATGCACAGCACCTGGTGGCAAGAGCCAGGAAGGGATATAAGGTCAGCATATCCCTTTGGCTCTTTGCCACAGCAACACGCTTCCTGCCTTGCTGCGTTTGGCTTCTTGACTCCTCGTTCCTGACCCTCGGACCCTTGACTTGTTGACTCCCAGCTCTCTGACCCTCGGACCCTTGGCTTCCAGTGTGGTGCAATAGTTAAGAGCAGTAGACTCGTAATCTGGGGAACCGGGTTCGCGTCTCCGCTCCTCCACATGCAGCTGCTGGATGACGTTGGGCTAGTCACATTCACCTCACAGAGTGTTTGTTGTGGGGGAGGAAGGGAAAGGAGAATGTTAGCCGCTTTGAGACTCCCCGTTTTTCACTAGAAACAGAAAATCTACTAACCAGAACCAGGTGCAAAAAGTACTATCTGATGCTTTTGCTCTACATGCACAGCAGCTCTCTTACTAGTACAAGGGAACTTTGCCTTTCTTTCGTCTCCCCTTCACCCTCAAAATCTTCTCAGTTTTATTGCAGGCTTAAAGAAGAGAGTGCCTCTCAGCATATTCTGAGCTAAGGGGTTTGTTTTCAGGACCAGAACTGAATGGAGAGCATGGCTCTCTCACAGAAAAGTCCACCCCTGAACAAAAGCAGGATGGATCAGGCCAGAGGCCCATCTAGTCCAGCATCCTGTTCCCATTGCTCTGTCCCAGCTCCTGCCCACCTAGCAGTTCAAAAGCATGCCAGTGCAAGTAGATAAATAGGTACTGCTGCAGCAGGAAGGTGAATGGCGTTTCTGTGCGCTCTGGTTTCCATCACGGTGTTCCATTGCACCAGAAGCGGTTTAGTCCTGCTGGCCACATGACCCAGAATAATAATAATAAGTCTGAAACATGCACACCCCTAATATCAAGGAGGCTTCTAAGCTTGTTCAACCCAATGCAATCCATTTATACCTTCCTGCTTGGAGTGATAAAGTTGGGAACAGAGCCACTGAGGCCAGCGAGCACAAGGACATGAGCAGAAAAGCCCCTTCAACCTCACAGCACAAGTTGTTTAGCCACCGTTAGCACCCTGTGGGGTGCACCTGCCATTCCCAGGCCTTGTCGCCATATAAAAGGTAACGGTACCACTGGCCGTTAGGTCCAGTCGCAGATGACTCTGGGGTTCAGGCCCGGCTCTAGGTATAGTCCTGGTGGCATGGGGCGCCAGGGCGCCAGGCTGGCAGGGGGGGTGCTGCGCGGCGAGGGCGGGGGTGCCAGAGCGATCTCTGCGCCTCAGCACCAGGGCGCCTGACCCGCTTGAGATGGCCCTGCTGGGGTTGTGGCGCTCATCTTGCTCTATAGGCCGAGGGAGCTGGCGTTTGTCCGCAGACAGCTTCCAGGTCATGTGGCCAGCATAACTAAGCCACTTCTGGCAAACCAGAGCAGCACACAGAAACACCGTTTACCTTCCTGTCACAGCAGTACCTATTTATCTACCTGCACTGGCATGCTTTCAAACTGCTAGGTGGGCAGTAGCTGGGACCGAACAACGAGAGCTCACCCCGTTGCGGGGATTCGAATCACTTACCTTCTGATTGGCAAGCCCTAGGCTCAGTGGTTTAGACCACAGTGCTACCCACAGCCGCCATATAAAGATTCCCATTTCCAGTTTTGACTCTAGTAACCCTTTAAAATAATGGTGCGTTGATACCGAATTACAAAGCAATTCCCTTAGTTGTACACACAGCTTAAGCATTATTAACACTGAGCAGGCCAGCCATGATTTATGTTATCACTGTGATTTTGCATCTAATTTGCTGCCTTCTTGAGATCACTTTGCGGCAGTTCTTAAGGTGCTGTGGAAATTACCATGTGAATCGCATTCCCTAAATCAATGTGGCTCCTCCGCCCCTTTCTTGCTTGGCAATAAAGCTTTCTAACACTTTCCAGTGGGTGGGTCTGCATTAATACTTTATTGCAACTCAAAGCTCGCATTCTCACTTTCAACACCCTACAGGAGCACAGTAGAAATTGGGGTGGCACTTATCATCACACCTAGTTAGTGTCTAGAGTTTGTATCTGCTGTGCCTTTTCTCCTCTCTGAATACCAAAATCCAAAAATCGTTTGAAAACCAGAACACTCGCTTCCGGGTTTCGATTGTTCAGGGGCCAATTTGTTCAGGAGCCAAGGAGTTCAGCTTCCGAGGTACGACTGTAGTGTTTAGTTTCAGGTAGGAGTCTCAACCAGTTGGGATTCTAGGCCCAAAATCGCTAAGCACAGAGCTAAGTCAAGCAAGTCCAATTTCAGGTTCTGATTAAGCAAAGCAAGGCTCCAGACCAAATAAGGCAAAGCCCAAGCAAAGTAGAGGTCAGGTTCTGATAAGGCAAATTCCAGACACAGTAGGTAGCACCCTGGATAGCTTCACATAACATTCACCTTTAGAGAATCAAACCCAGGTTGAGCATCAAAGAGAGCTACGGTTGCATCTGAGTGACTAGTTCCACCTTCAGTGTGAAAGGACTTCTCAGTTAAAGAGACCAATATGTCCTGCTCAGCTGCAAGGAACAAGTTCAGCCTGGACTCCCAGGAACACAGAGCCTTGAAGCTGCTCTAGCAAGGAAGGTGCTGCCACTGAGCTTTTTTAAAGCAGTAACACCAGGTATAGCCTAATTACTAGCACCACATGTACCAGTACTATAAGATGTTGCTCTACTGAAAGGGACCCAGTCTAGTTGTGTCCTATTGGTCTTCCTGGGTCTTCTACTGTGGAGTCCTCTGAGTCAGAAGATGGCAGTGCCACATCCTCTCAAAGCAGTGCTTCTGAGGCTGGCCCTGCATGTTCCTCTTCGTTGGGTTCAGAGTACTCTTCTCCATCACCAGATGATGAGGAATCTTGCTCCCTGACACTAGCATACTTCAGTAGTCACTGACCCTGACACATAGGGGAGACCATGATTCTGTTGGGGTTTCTAGGTTGAAGCACTGAGTCCAAGGCACCCATGTAACCTGCTCGGGTGCTGGCAAGAGGGGATCCTCTTTTGCTTGAGCTTCCAGGGCAATGGGAACTTCTGGAGCTGGTTCTGAAGGAAGCTGGTCCCTTTCCCACTTCTCTGGTTGCCCAGTCTCACCTTCTGAAGATGTGGAAGGGGTGGTCAGACCCTGGACTTATGACATGTGGAAATCATAGGAAGAGACCTCCTATCAGGCTAAACTATTTGTCCATATAGCACAGCATTGGCTATTTTCATTAGCAGCAGTTCCCCCAGGGTCTCAGGCAAAGATCTTTCCCATAATCCGCCCCCTCATTTTATTTTATTTTTAAATAGAGAGGCCAGGAATTGAACCTGGGACTTCCTGCATGCAAAGACGAATCTCCAGTTTCTCCCGTCCATGCCTGGGCACTGAGCCTACATGAAGAAGTAATGGACCTGACATCCACAGAGACAATTTAAATGACTTATCCTGGTTTCACCCTCATATTAGGTACCTGCCTAACCACAATCTTCTTACCCATCCCCTCATGTTCTAACATTCCTCTTGGCATGGCAATTTCAATTCCTCATTCTTCCTTTAACATCCATGTCCCCATTCTGTTATTCTTAACACAGTTCTTGATTGGGCTTGCTGATCAGAAAGTCGGCAGTTCGAATCCCCGCAACAGGGTGAGCCCCTGTTGTTTTGCCCCAGCTCCTGCCAACCTAGCAGCTCAAAAGCATGCCAGTGCAAATAGATAAATAGGTACTGCTGTGGCGAGAAGATAAATGGCATTTCCGTGAGCTCTGGTTTCCCTCATGGTCTTCTGTTGTGTCAGAAGCGGTTTAGTCCTGCTGGCCACATGACCCAGAAAGCTGCCTGTGGACAAACGCCAGCTCCCTCGGCCTGAAGCAAGATGAGCGCCGCAACCCAATAGTCACATTTGACTGGACAAACCTAGACAGCATCTTAAAAAGCAGAGACATCACCTTGCCGACAAAGGTCTGTATAGTTAAAGCTATGGTTTTCCCAGTAGTGATGTATGGAAGTGAGAGCTGGACCATAAAGAAGGTTGATCGCCGAAGAAGTGATGCTTTTGAATTATGGTGCTGGAGGAGACTCATTGTGCTGGAGGAGTCCCATGGACTGCAAGAGGATCAAACTTCTCCAGTGTTCTCGAAGCTACCAACATGAGTTTGACCAATACTAGCTTTGGGGGGTATTTTTCCATTCCTGCCCTGTAATGGTGCTGTTGCAGCTACTCTTGAGTAAAGATGCCTGAGTCCGCTCTGTCCTTAAGAGTTTTATTGTGCATAGTATTTACAGTGCAGAGATAGCAGAAAACATGACCTCTCAGTCACTCGCAGAATCCAGGAGTGGATGTTTCCTGTTACGTGCCCAACATAAGAGTTTGGGCACCCCGAAACGCCTCCTCCCGACCTTACGTTTGGTGGCGTGCCTTAATTCGGGCGCCGGAAGGGGCTGCCTGTTTCCCTCCACCTGTTGATCAGGGCGTTGCAATGGCTCTCTATCATAGCCGAGCCCAGACTCCTCCAACCCACTAACTTCCTCATTCCCCCCACCTGACCCGCTGCTGCTGTTCTCACTGGGCGAAGTGCTGGTCAACAGGAGAGGCGGAGGCTCCCTGTACGGAGGTCCCCTGACATGCTCCCACACCCAATTCTTGGGGTTCCTGGTTTCACGTCTTCCTTCTCATTTGGCTAGGACCGCATCCAGCATCCAGCAATGAGCAGTGTTCATACCCATACTTGTCTGCATGGTGAAATCTCATTCTTCTAAGCATCAACAGAAAGTCATTTCAGAGTCAGGGCATCAGGATATCAATATAACGTTATGCAGTAATGAGAAGGGGTCTCTCCCTCTCGCAAAGGACAGCAGGACATTGCCTGCAATGTCACCCGAGGGCAGCTTTTTGTGGCAGAAACTCAGTGTGCATCGTTTGCGGCACGATGCTTAAGTGTGGCAGATTCCTCGCAGCACGTGCAAGCCCTAATCCTTGCGCAAGTTAATGCCCCCTTATTTATTTATTTTGCTTCAAAACGAGCCTCATTTTAATTTCACAAGGAAGCTGCCCATAAAAAGGGGATCATTTCATTATTACCCCATGATGCTTCCTCATAACTGGCGCGTCCGTGTAAATAAAACGAGGCAACCACAGCAGCTGCTGGTACCTACCGGCAGACCTAACGATGTTTCCTTAAAAAATAAAATAAAGCATTTGGAATTGTTAGTGGTGAAATTGCACAAACAGAGACAGGGAAAGTGTGAGCGTTCTTTAAGAAGGGTGAGCACATGGTCCAATCAATCCTGTTCTTTAAGCCAACTAGTTATTGTCTGCATCGCTCATAAAACACATCTCTCCGGAACCCCCTTCCTGATGGAATAAGCCATCAATCTTCCCGCATTACTATTCATTTTCCATGAGCGTAGAGAGCAAATGTCATCCAGAGCTTTACCGTTCGCTCAAACTGTATTAAAATACATAGTCTGATGTTATATCTTTTGGAGCCTCTCTGTTCATAAATTGTTGCCACTGATTGGGACATAAAACATATTTTATAACGCCATAAAGCCCCCAGAAGATACAAGATCACTCAGGTTTGCCTTTATGGCTCAATGTGTAAGGACTTCTTGAAGCAAAAGCCTTGTGTATTTCATGCCTGTAGCGAGAGGAGGAGGAGGAGGAGGAGGTTCATGGAAGAAGGCATCAGGCATTTCAATAAAACATTACGGCCATATTCCTTGATGACTGAAGCGTCATTGCCATCCTGGATTCTGAACCCTTAAATTGTCAGCTCTAAACTGATGAATTTTCCTTATAAATCAGACTGGTTTAGGGGCTGGGTGATCATATCCATTGGCCAAAATGCAGCTATAAATGTTCTCTTCAGGGGTTATACAACGTCAGGTTTGGAATGATATATTTTTTGTGCTGAGGACTTCAGCAGCGACCTTTCAGGGTATACACACTATTAAAACTCTTAATATTTTTTCCCAAAAAACATACATCTAGTGGATGGGTGAATCATAGAGCTGTGGAGTTGGAATGGACCCTGAGGATCATTTAGACCAACCCCCTGCAATGCAGGAATATGCAGCTGTCCCGTATGGGGATTGAACCTGCAACCAGTCCTAGGCATTTATCAGCATCACGCTCTAACCAACGGAGCTATCCTGTTCCAGTTCTGCTTCAAGTATACATTCCATTCCTCACAAGGAACACCCATTAAGCTGCCCTATACTACAGACCCATCACTCCATACAGCCCAGTATTGTCTGCACAGCAAATCCCCAGGGTTTCAGGATATGGATATTCCTGGCCCTACCTAGAGATGCCAAAGATTGTATCAGGGACCTTCTGCAGATATTCTGCCACTGAGCTTCCCCAGAGATGATCTTCTTTACTGTAATAGGTGCAAAATGCTAAATCAGTGGTAGGGAACTTGTGTGTCTCCAGATATTGCTGGTCTATAACTCCTATCCCGCCTTACTATTGGCCATGCTACCTGGGGCTGATGGGAGATAGTCCAGCAACATCTGGAGGGACACAGGTCCCCCAACCAGGAGCTAAATCAATGCCACATAAGCAGATAGTTAAGTTCTTAAGACCACAGTTCATAGAATCATAGCATGGTCAAGTTGGAAGGGACACCAAGGGTCATCTAGCAATGCAGGAATCTCAGCTAGATCCTACATGACCGGTGGCCATCCAAGCTCTGCTTAAAATCCTCAAGTGAAGGAGGCTAAAGTTCTCAACGGCTACTACCCATGTTCCACCTCCACTCTTGGATGCAGTATGCTCTGAATATCAGCCACTGGGAACCACCAGTGGGGAGAGGGCTGTTGCACTCAGGTTCTGTTTGTGGACTTCTCGTAAGTGGGTCACTGCATGTCAGGCTGCTGCCAGAGACGCATGGATGGTTGCCCAGGAATGTACAAAGACATGGAAATGTTTATTACCGCCCTCTTTTTACTCGGTCTTTACGATAGAGGCTATACAACCCAGCCTCTTGGATAATGGCATTGTCCCGAGTGAATCTCCCACTTCCTCATTTGTCATTCTCATCATCTCTTCTACAGGTGCTGCTATCTGCCCTCTGTCTTTGAGCTCTTTGCTCTCCTACTTTCAAGGCTCGCTGGGTTCTGGAAGGGGGGTCTGGAATGCTTTCTAAAGACACTGGAACCATCAGCTGTCACCCCCTTGGTGCTTCCTCCTCCTCTCCCATTATTTCCCAACTTTCGCCCTCATCTGCCTCTGAGCTGTGACCTCCCTCAAACCCCTGTTGTAAATCCAGGGGCATAGTGAGGTGCCGCGACACCCAGGGCGGCAAATTGCCATGCACCCGGGTGGGCGCGGTGTCGCTACATAACGACGCATGCATCGTTACGTGGCGGGGTATCGCCTCTCCCCCCCCTCCGCACCTCCAAAGTCGCGCGCCTTGCTCCAGCTACAAACTCCAGGTAAAAAGCCTGTAGCTGGAGCAAGGTGCGCAGCTTTGGGGGCACAGGGGGGCGGTGATACCCCGCTACGTAACATGCATGCGCTGAGCGGGCTTTTTTCCTGGAGTTTATAGCTGGAGTGAGGCGCGCGGCTTTGGAGGCACGAATCGCGGGGTGGGGGCGCGGCCCCGAGTGACACCCCCTCCAGGGCAGTTCCCGGGGCGCTTGCTCCGCCCCTGTCTAAATCCAAACTGTTTTCCTATTCCTGGAAGGGTCAAGCTGGGGAGGCCGTCTCCACCATTCCTCCTCTACCTGGTTCCTGATACTGTGAGACGTTGGACTAGATGGGCCTTCTAGGGTCTTCTTGTGGGATCTTCATATGTTGATGGGACTTATCTTCCAGCAAGATCCAAAGGACCACAGACTCCCCATCCCCACCTCAGAAGCAGTCCCCTGAGTCTGTACACAAGTGCAGAGTTAGTTGCCTCAAGTTTGCTCTGCACCCGAGTCCTCTCCCTCCCAGCTCTGCTCAGGGATACTTACTAGACACTGCCTGAGAGCTGTCAAAATGGTGGTGGACAAAGGTGGGTCTGGTGGGTGACTTCTCGGCATCTCCAGAGAGCATATGCTCCTGGCCAAATGACCCACTTGTCCAAGGCTGGGCCGGATCAACATATATGTTGTGCTTGCCACCCGAAGTTTAAGGATCCAGCTGATTACCATACTGAATCTCCTTGGCCTTTGCTATGCTAGCACTGGCTGACTGTAATGACTTCAATTTGCATTCCAAGGAGGGACTGCAAAGGCTTTTTAGCCGACATTCCACTTTCATTTAGCTTTAACGATTAGACACTTAGAATAATAGGTAACTGGAAGCAAGCAACTTGTGCTTTATTTAGCATGGCCATTCAAAAAAAAAAATCCAAAAAGACTTTTTTTCTTTTCTTTTGTTAATCCTTTTCCCCCAACAGCCTCAATTTTAAGCAGGGAAATGCAGGAAAGTATGTGCAAGGCTTTAAGACCGAATGAAACCTTGGTGCTTCATAAATTCTTAACAGGAGGTCCACTTCACCTGCCAGAGCTACCCTGCCTCAGAATTGGATCCCTCTGGTTCTGTGTTCCCAGATTTTCTTCCCCAAGTTCCCTTACACATCCATAAATATTTCCCTTTCTGAAACAAAACTTCCTTGCAGGCTTGTAATAAATCCACCTAAAGATGTTTTATGGACCAAAATGTAAAGCAGACAACAGATCTGGAGCCCAGCAGACCCTACTGTTTCCCTGAATGACTGGTGGAAGAGGCTGTTCTTCAAACAAAGAAGTTCTGCAGGGAAGGGACTATGCTTACAGGAAAGAGAACATCTTTGAGAGTTATAGAAGGCATTGTGACTTCTCTGTCCAAAGGTTGCGCAGGGTGTGCCACTGTGTGCACACCCTATAGGTGTATGCACCTTAGAAGCTGAGATACAAGTCTCTCACCGAGAAATCCGGGATCAGCAGCCGTGCGACACCGGATGTTGCGTAGACGCAACTTCCGGTGTCGCTTTGCCCATCTATGGGCACCGAATGGAAGTCACGTCTACACATTTCCGGAAGTGCATAGATGCAACTTCTAGTGTTGGCACCGGCCATTTTCGGTGCCTATAGATGGGCAAAGTGACACCGGAAGTTGCGTCTACGCACTTCCGGACATACGTAGACGCGGTTTCCGGTGCCGGCACCAGCGCCGGCCATTTTCTGGTGCCCATAGATGGGCAAAGCGGCACCAGAAAAATGGCCGCCGACAGGAACCAAAATAAGGGAAATTAACGGGAAAGGAGCTGGAACGGGAGACCTCCGGGAAATGGTAAGGAAAAACGGGGGTTTCCCGGGAAATACGGGGTACTTGGAAGCTATGCAATCTAGTGCACAGTTATACTATGGAACTCACTCCCACAAGATGCAGCGGTGGCCACCAATTTGCATGGCTTTCAAAGAGAGTTAGACAAATTCATGGAGAATAAAGCTATCAATGGTTACTAGCTATGGTGGCCATGCTCTGCCTCTGTGATCGGAGCCAGTGATGCTTCTGAACACTGCATGTGGATAGCCACCTGTTATGGATGCTTTAGTTGAGATTCTTGACCCTCATGGGCCCTTCCAATCCTACAATTCTGTGATTCTATTATTCTTGCAGGTTTCCCCACAGACATCTGTTTGGCCACTGTGAGAACAAGATGCTGGACTAGATGGGCCATTGGCCTGATCCAGCAGAGTTCTTCTTACAGTCTTAGAATCGCGAAGTCCTGCATTGGTTTATACATACATGCATCCGTCATCACCATTTCAAACCCCATGAGCATATATGGGAAATTAAGGTTTTTTGTTCTGCCGTTCATCAGTGTACACTTCTTTACATTGAATTGCACCAACTTTTTCCATTTATATCACAGCTTCCTTCCACTGTGAGTCCCGTGGCAGCCAGCATGTGGTTCTCAGATGGTCACCCATCCAGTCACTAGTCAAATCCAGGTCTGCATAGTTGCACCAAGGTCATGGCTTTGTGAACCTTCAGGGACACCTGGTTGGCCACTGTGAGAACGGAATGCTGGTCTTGCTGGTCTTTTGGTCTCATCCAGCAAAGCTCTTCATATGATCATCCCAGCAAAACTTTTCCAGAAGTAAATCTCACTACAATGAGTCTTAAGCTCCTGATAAGCAGGTTCAGAACTGCAGCCATTAACTGGATAACAGTGCCCTGATGCTTGAAGCACAAGCAAAGTTTGGTTTCTCGTGACTGTCCTTTTGGCACGCATGGTAGTTGATAGTTTCCTATTGGGGGAAAGTGGCCCAGTATTACGTCTAGCATTGAATGGGCCTCATCAAAAGCAGGTATAGTTTATATTGCAGGTGGGTGGCTGCTGACATGCAATGATCCACCCTATCAGGGATGCTGTGGAAGGTCAGTATCCTGCTTCACTGCTGTTGTTAACTTTGATGTTAGAAAGATGTTGTTCTCTCTCTCTCTCTCTCTCTCTCTCTCTCTCTCTCTCTCTCTCTCTCTCTCTCTCTCTCCCTCTCTTTAAGAGAAAGTGGGGAAATATACTATTTTTCTATCTGGTTCTGTGCATAGCTGTCAAGTTTTCCCTTTTCTCATGAGGAAGCCTACTCAGCATAAGGGAATTTCCCTTTTAAAAAGGGAGAACTTGACAGCTATGGTTCTGTATCAACCTAATCATCAGTAATAACCTTCTCCAGCTTGTGGAGGGGATGTCATAAATTTGATGTACCCAACTTTGATGTTTTTTTAAAAAAATCTCAACAATAGAGTAAAACAGAAACATGTTTTTAAGTCAGTGATAAAAAGCTGGAGGAAAAATCTGCATTCATTCATTCAAACTTCTCACTGATCTTTTTAAAGCTTTACATTTGTACATACAAATTAATATGTGCCTATTTTGTCTCTCCTCCCCCCCACTCATGAACTGTCTCACACACTGAAGCTTCCAGCATATTCCAACAGCTTCCTCTCTTCCTTAAACTATAAACTACGGTATATATTTTTCCAAGAAACATTTGGGATCCAGTCAAGCCCCTCTATGCCACACATGCTCTCCATCACCTGGCAGTCTGTGGACCCCTGCTAGGTGTAGTGCCCACCAACTAATCCTGCCAGCCTCTGGTGGTCATTTGCCTGACTTCTATACCACTTACATTTGTATTTAAGTTCCGGAATATGTAACAGTCTCCATAAACACACAGGAAGTGCACTGAATATGAGTCTTTGTGGGAATATCCCAGAGTTCTTAGCTCTAGTACCAATGAACTGAATTCTCCACGGCTGAAACAGATCTCTATGAAAGGGAAGAACAGGACTCCCTCCCAGTGGTGTAACTAGGATAGAACAATATACACACTTCACATCGGTGCAAAATACTTTTAACACAATGCACATGCCACATTCTTTTCCATTCGGAACAATTAGATGTTTTCGCAAAGCAACAGATGAAATGCTAGATACTGGCTCTTCCCGGCCTGCCATCCTTACTAAGGTACTGAGCAAAATTAAGCCTAGTTCTGACATAGGCAGTTGATGCAGTCTGCCTGGACTATACCACTTCAGACAGCCGGTAGGGGCATACATTCATGGATTCGCTTCTATACAGAAAATGATCACTGACATCTCCAGGTAGGAAATGGGAATGTCCCCTGCCTGAAACGGCTGGACTGTCACTGCCAGAATGCAGACAATATTGAGCTAGATGGACAAGGAAGCTTCTTCTGTTCCTAGCCATCCTAACTGAGGATGCTGTTTTTCAACTGCTTCTTTTTTATTGTAATTTCTTCCTCTGTTTTATTTGTCATCAGTTTTTGTGATTCTTGCCTTTTCGTTGATCTAAGCTGCTCTTGCGGGCTCTATGAGCAGCAGAGGGGAGGGGCAGAGGAAGATGCTTTTCAATAGTTCAGTAATGCCTACCCAGGCTGGCAGCAGCTGTCTAGGACAGGCACCCCCAAACTTGGCCCTCCAGATGTTTTGGGACTACAATTCCCACCATCCCTGACCACTGGTCCTGTTAGCTAGGGATGATGGGAGTTGTGGTCCCCAAACATCTGGAGGGCCAAGTTTGGGGATGCCTGGTCTAGGATTTCAGACAGGATCTTTCCCAGCCCTATATAGGGCTGCCAAGGAGTAAACCAGGGACCAACTGCATGCAAATTATTAGATACTCCACCAGTGACCTCCAGCCATTCCTCCTAGATAGGAGGAGGAGGAGGAGTACAGTATACCGGTAGTACTCTGACTAGCACTAGCTTTCCAAGGATTCAGAAGCAGGTAAGTTGAGATCCCTCTTTTAAGTAACGGGGTGAGGGGAGGTTCAACCTGGGACCTCATGCATGATGCCACTAAGCCAGAACCCCTTCCCAACCAACTACTTCTTTTTCAATTGCACACATGCTAATTCTAACTGCATGCATGTGCCTTTGGGCCTTTGAAGCAGCCAGCTCCTTCCTTTTCCAAGAGCTTCCAGCCTTTGGTGCCCGCAGTGTCTTCGATTAGCCTGAAGATGGCACTCAAGAATGTCCATGAGTGAGAGGCAAGGACGCTCACATTTTTGTGTTCCCCCCCACACCAGCATCGAGCCTTCCGGGTACCCATAAACCAAAAGTTCATATTGCTCATAAAAAATGCATGTTGCCGTACATTACGCTACCCGATTAGGGCTTGCTGGAGAGAAAGCAGCAGAGGCCACTGTGGGTCTTGCAGACAGCGAAACGAAGGGAGCAAGGAAGTGTGGTGCGGGCAGGATTCTGTCTGGGTCCTGATGGAGCCCTAAACCACTGGGGGGGGGTTGGGGTTTCTGAAAGCACTGCATGGCCTGGCAGGAGGTAAAGCAATATTCTTTCCCCACCTCTACTTTTCTACCCAAAATTGTCTCATTTTCTGTTTTTTAAAAAATTTATTATTATTATTATTATTATTATTATTATTTTAAAAGGTTACTTGTTTCCCCTGATCATAGCTGTCTTCCCTTTTTTAAGGGAAATTCCCTTATGCTGAATAGGCTTCCTCGCGAGAAAAGGGAAAACTTGACAGCTATGCCCCTGATGATGATTACTTCTGCTTTCCAAGTTCCTCCAAGAGTATATTTTTTGGAAAACTGATTTCTGGGAGTGGATCATAGGCCAAGGTGAGTGAAACCCTTATGCCGGATTTTAGGGAAGGCCATAGCTGAGTAGTAGAGTATCTGTTTTTCATGGAGACAGTCCTGGGTTCAATTCCTAGCATTTCCAGGTAGGGCTGGGAGAGACTCCCTGTCCGAAATCCCAGAGAATTGCTGCCAATCAGTGCGGACAATACCATGCTAGATGGATCAATGGCCGGGCTGAATCAGGCCAATGGCCCACCTAATCCAGCATCCTGTTATCACAATGGCTGACCAGATGTGTGTGAAGTCTGCAAGTGCCCTCTCTCCACCTGTGATTCCCAGCAACTGGTGTTTGGAGGCATAAGGCCCCTGACTCTAATGCAGGGGTAGGCAACCTAAGGCCCGTGGGCCGGATCCAGCCCAATCGCCTTCTCAATCCAGCCCGTGGACGGTCCGGGAATCAGCGTGTTTTTACATGAGTATAATGTGTGCTTTTATTTAAAATGCATCTGTGGGTTATTTGTGGGGCATAGGAATTCGTTCATCTTTTTTTTCAAAATATAGTCCGGCCCACCACATGGTCTGAGGGACCGTGGACCGGCCCACGGCTGAAAAAGCTTGCTAACCCCTGCTCTCATGCATCACCTAAAAAGAGGCCACAGATTTGCATATAGTAAAAGTGTGTACAGTGCTTTTTTCTCAACAACAACAAAAAAATGTGCTGATACTCATCACGATCCTCTTTCCTTCACCCTTTTCTATCTCTCTCACACACTGTCTCCTGTCCCCCCCAATTAATTAAAGCCCCCCCCTTGTGCACACCAAAAGAACCACAACCCTGAACACAGAAAACTAGCAGAGAAAAATTCTGGCCTACCCTTAGCCCTGATGTTTCTGTGTGCAGGGATTTTATTTTTATTTTTATGTAAGAGCATTAAATCATGCAACAGCCCCGCCTCCACACACATACACCTATATTGTGAAGTGGTGCGGCCACAAGTTGACCACCTCATCTGGGGACAAGGACCCAGTCTCTTCCATACTGGGCAAAGGTTACTTATTAATGGAAGTAGCTGATTAGTTTGAGTAGGCAGCGCCTAGTTACAAACCTAGAAACAAACAGAAAGGAAACACATGAGCCAGTGTGTGCAAAAGCTAGTGTTGAGTACAAATTGAGACTGAAAGCTCTGCTCGCCTGGGAAGCTTTGGGACATTCCCCATGGCCACTTCCAGCCTGCTGCTATTTTTGCAGGTGGGTTTCAATCCGCAAAATCAGGTTGCACAATTAAAGTGGATTTGGTGCTCTTATGCAACTTCCCAGCCCCTGCCCCCAAAATCAGACTTTTTAACTTCAGGAAAGTGACGGGGAAATACACTGAAAAGTGTTGGGTAGCAATTGTTTGGCATGACCTCGTATAACCTCCCTGCGAGCAAGAATCAGAATGAATGCTCGATAAACAATGCTTGATGTCCACAAACTATGTGCAAACAAGTCAGGGTGTTTCCAGACGACCTGCTCTCCTGTATCTCTCTCGGTCTGGCCTGCTTCACAGGGTTGTTGTGGGGCTTTAAAGTACTGCTCTGGGCACCCTGGGAAAAGAGAAGGGAATCAGTGAATAAATATGCCATCCAAGGATGGAAGAGAAGATAGAGCTATGGAAGAATAGAACAAACGGCATGAGCGGATGCTACTTGACTCCAAGCCCCACTCAAAAGAAGGGGACATGCGTTGATGATGAATCAGTCAGTGCTATTAAGTGGCGAGTCTAAGAGTTAAAGGCACACTGGTTTGCTTTTGTTTCAGTGCTATTATGTTTCTGGTGTGTTACTATAAGGTGGACCTGCCTTGAAACCATCAGCAGCACCTTTTCTTTAATTGCAAGCTATCTCAAAAAGTCACCTCTACTGAGGTTTTGGTAATTAATGTGCAAATTAATTAAATGTCACCTGCCAGTCAGTTAAAAGGCAGGTGATTAATCAGCTAAAAATTATTGCTTCATTTTACACTTCAGCTTTTAAGATGTCAGTATGTATGCAAATGGATGTGCTAAATACCAATTTCAGCCTACATCTCATAGCTTTCACCTCAATGCTCATTTTACTTTCCCCCTGGAACGCAATATATGTTGTAATAATAATTACTGTTATTATTCTCCCACTCGTCTATTGCTGAATGACTTACAGCATAACTATAATACAATATAATCATAAAAATACATTAAACAAATTACTAAAAGCAGTGATCTACAACAACACTAAAATCTGACTGCAAAAATGATGACTGAAGCAAAAATGATATTATTATTATTATTATTATTATTATTATTATTATTACAATTTATATTCCATCCTTTATCAAAAGATCTCAGGACAGTGTACAATATTAGAAACACATTACAAAACATCAAGGATAAAAGCATAATAAAAACATAGCAAAAAGCACATTAAAACCTAATCGAAACAGGATGGCCTGTTTTGATACAAAAAAGGAGCCTGGCAGATTTAAATAGAGAGATCATTCCAAAGTGACGCCACCACCAAAAAGGCCCTGTCCTTTGGGCTCATAACATAGAAAGCTGCCTTCTACTGAGTCAGACCATTAGTCCATCTCATTCTACACCAGTGTTTCCTAAACTTAGGTCTCCAGCTGTTTTTTTCAGACTACAATTCCCATCATCCCTGACCACTGGTCTTGCTAGCCAAGGATGACGGGAAGTGTAGGCCAAAAACAGCTGGAGACCCAAGCTTGGGTTTGGGGGGACTGAAAAACATCTCATAATTTCTATGTCCGTTCCTTGTTAAGAAACTGATCGGGAGATTTGCACATTAAGAATTCTGGGAAATGACTATAGGGTGGTTTTGCATAATGGTGTAAATAATATGCAAATGATGCCAGGACTGCAACTCAAGACAGCAGTGCCTCAAGGACTGCCTCTCCCCATATGAACCAACTCAGACCCTGTCGTTGTCATCTGATGTCATCATCTCCTCCACAAGAGGTCCAGGGGGTGGCCACATGAAAATGGGCCTTTTCTGCTGTTAGCTCCCTGTTAGTGTGATGCTCTCCCCATGGAGGCTTGCCTGGTGCCTTCATTTAATATCTTTAGGCGCCAGGTGAAAATATTTCTCTCTAACCAGCCAAACTTTGGCTGATCAACATTCTATGGCCTTTTAAATGTGTTTGTAGGAGGGGGCTTTTTAAACTGTATTTTGTATTCTCATTTTCTATTTGTATGCTTTGAAACACCTTGCGATTTTCAGATGAAGGGCAGTATACAAATTTAATAAGTCATCATAATTATAATTATATCTGGCATTCAACATGCAGGTGGGTGTCCAAAATACCCACGGGTAATCCAGAGGTATCTATGCATTGTCACAGTCACATAGCTGAAATATTGAAGCCAGCAGCTAAGCTTCTCCAAGTTCCCACCTTAGGCTGAGTTTCCTAGAAGAGGAAAGACAAGTATAAACCTGGGGGAGTTATGAGAATGACCATAACTCAATGGAAGATCACAAGCTCCATATAAGAAGGTCCCAGTTTCTGTCATCAGCATCCCCCATAAAAAAGGATCTTGGGTAATGGGGAAGAGCCTCTTCCTGAGAAGCAGGAGAACCATTGAAAAGCAGAGTAGACAGATGGGCAAATAGTTTGGCAAATATGCAGAAGCCATACATCTGCCTGGTGGATCTGACATTCATTTCAAGGAGGATTGCTTTCAAGAAAATCCAGATGGATTTGGGGCCATTTTCCCTCTTGCATTTTTATGACACGGTGTTCTTAAAAAGAAAAAGAAAAAGAAAGAGGACAAAGAAATAGTTCCATTCACTGCCCTGTCTTTCAAATATTTGAAACAAACTTTTGCAAATAATGTCTCCTTAACAGCTCTGGTGGAGCTGATAATTCTCTTGAAACAACAACCTGAAACATTAGGCCTTAGTTGACTCAGTGAGTTTAACATTTCAAAAGCAGATAAGGAGAAAATAAAAGTATTGGGAAGTAAAAATGGTTTCAAGAGGAAAGAAAAAGCATGAGGAAGTGTGGAAGGGGAATTGACAGGGAATGGCAACCCGGTGTAAAGTATTTGCTCTCCTTCCATTGTGTATTTTTAGGAGTGTGTACTGACTACTGTACAAGATTTGGTTAGGACCCTAATGTGGAGCTTCAGGAAACAGCCCACCTTGGCCTGAGGCACTTAATAGACTGCCTGGTTCATCTGGGTCCACAACGCTTCTCCTCCACTGCCACCACCCTTCACTGGTACAGGGGAAACAAAATAAAGCTGTAACTCCCCCCCCCTTGCAGAAGTGGATGAAATTTGCTGGTGTACTACCCCTATATCAGAGGCCGGCAACCTTAGCCGAGGATGGTCCGGTCGACGCTCCGTCCGTCAGAGGATGGGCCGGAGTGTGTGTGCATGTGCAGTCTTCCATGTGCACACGCTATTTCCGGCGGTCCTCCAACCCGGAAGTGTGCCAGAAATAGTGTGTGTGCATGCGCACGGGCGCTTCTCTGTCCTGCACACGTGTGCACATGCTATTTCTGGCCAATATTCTGGTCAGAGGAGCACCCGTGCGCATGCGCACGGGCGCCATCAACCCGGAAGTCGGTCCCCGCACCGCACCAGTAACTGTGAAGAGGGATTGATTGATTGATTGATTGATTGATTGATTGTTAAGCCACTTTGGAACTACAACTCAGGGAGCAGAATAGGGGTCTCCTAACATCTCTCAACACCCTTAACAAACTACAGCTCCCAGGATTCTTTACGGGAAGCCATGGCCATTTAAAGTGGCATCATAGTGCTAGATATCTATGGTGTGGATGCAGTGCGTTACTAATCCGTAGCATCATCCTACATAGAATCATAGAATCATAGAGTTGGAAGAGACCACAAGGGCCATCCAGTCTAACCCCCTGCCAAGCAGGAAACACCATCAAAGCATTCCTGACAGATGGCTGTCAAGCCTCTGCTTAAAGACCTCCAAAGAAGGAGACTCCACCACACTCCTTGGCAGCAAATTCCACTGCCGAACAGCTCTTACTGTCAGGAAGTTCTTCCTAATGTTTAGGTGGAATTACATTTTAAGTAACATAATTAAATATATATAGAATCATAAAATTGTAGAGTTGGAAGGGACCACGGGGATCATCTAGTCCAACCCTGTGAAACCCACCTCTAAATGTTAGTAAAAGAACTATGAACCACATAAACAATCTATATCAAAATATATGTTTGAGGGGGTTTAAAAAAAGAAAGAAAGAAAGAAACCAGGAGAAAATGATCAAAACCAAATCACATATAGAAAACAAACCAATCTGCAAAAAGCATGTCCCAGACTTTGGACTACAGGGCAGAAGAGCCTGGAAAGGGTGCTTTGAGAAACGTCTGATTAAACTCCAGCCCTTTGTCAGCCTCTCCAGTATTGCCGTGAAACGTGGCAGAAGCAAACAGCCTGGCTCAGCAGCAATCGCAAATAGCTCAGCACCGGCAATGTGACGAAAAGGCCCTGGAGCCTGGTACTGCCAATTACGAGACTGGTTGACTCATACCCTTTCCAGCCATAAACAGTAGAGGCTGTTGCAGCAATGTAGGGCCAGGGAGGGAGGGGCACTGACGGGGCCCCTCCAGTGTGGCTCCAATGGGAGATGGGCATCTGGATGATGATGATGCTACTCCCCAGTGTCCATCTCTGGTCCTTCGGATGGATGGAATAAATTCTCCGCAGATCAAAGCAAGGCAGGAGGGCAGCTCCCTCATTCTGCTTGAACTATGCCTGCTGACCTCTCTCTCGCCAGTACCTTCCGTTCATTCCTTCTCAAACTTTAGTGTAAACAAAAGGAAGATCCAAGAGGATCATGAAAGGCCGGGAGCGATAATGTTGATGAAGGCTGCTGGTGAAATATTTTCTGTGTTGGGGAAATGGCTGGACTCGAGATCTCGATAAGGGGTCAAGTCCATCTCCATATATCCTCGGGCATTAACAGGCCTTAGTTGGAGGGCAGGGCTTAGGTAGAATAAGGCTAAGAAAGATAGACAGAGGTGAAAGAACATTACACCAGTAAGCTTCAACTAAGGTCCATGGTGTGTGTTTTTCAGCCAGTGCTCACTTCCGGCACCACTCCAAGTGTGCACCATTGCCATTCTAAGAGAACGAGGGAGGCATTTATGGTGAGTTCTGGCACCTCTTTTTCTAGAAATATAGCACTGCTAAGGTCATATCTATGCTAGAGCAATGCCTCCTCTCCCCCCCCCAAGAATCCTGGGAAACGTAGTTGTTAAGGGTGCCGAGAGTTCCTCTCACAGAGCTAGAATTTCCAGAGTGATTTAATACCCAGTTCCTTTTCCCAAAGAACTCTGGGAATTGTAGCTCTGTGAGATGAATAGGGATCTCCTGGCGCTGTGGGTTAAACCACAGAGCCTAGGGCTTGCTGATCAGAAGGTCAGCGGTTCGAATCCCTGTGACGGGGTGAGCTCCCATTGCTCGGTCCCAGCTCCTGCCAACCTAGCAGTTTGAAAGCATGTCGAAATGCAAGTAGATAAATAGGAACCACTACAGCAGGAAGGTAAACTGTGTTTCCATGTGCTGCTCTGGTTCGCCAGAAGTGGCTTTGTCATGCTGGCCACATGACCTGGAAGCCATACGCCGGCTCCCTCGGCCAATAATGCGAGATGAGCGTGCAACCCCAGAGTCAGTCACGACTGGACCTAATGGTCAGGGGTCCCTTTACCTTTAATAACCCTTAACAAACTACCCTTCCCAGAATTCTTTGAGGGAAGCCATGGCTGTTTAAAGTTGGTATGATACTGCCTGATTTCCTCGAAAGGAGAGCAGAAAACGCCGGCTATTTAATTCATTCTGATTTTGTTTGCAGAGAGGCTAGATGGTGTTGCATCAAAGCCAGTGCTATTCTGCACTTTCTGGCACATTACCCATCACTTTCCTTCTTGAGAAAGGGCCAGTCTTTTGTTTCCGTTGCACTACTACACCTCCCAATCAAGTACAACTGCACAGCTGAATTTGCTGGTATGTGATGGGATCCTGCAAAAAGTGACAGCACACAAAAGCATCCTAAGTCAGCAGTGCAGAAGATATGCCCTGAGCCTGACCAAACTACAATTCCCAGGAGTCTTTGGGGAGAGCTGTGTATAAAATGAATAGAAATCTATAGTGCAGCTATACCTTACTGGTTTTGAGCCAATGAAAGTGCTTTTTTTCCATTCCTGTTTCCAAGCCAAAGATGGTACATATTTCCCAGAGCTATGGGCTCCCATCTCCTTCCAAGCTCCTTCCTGTCTAAACTAATAAGATGCTGAGATTTGTCTTACAATTGGCACCCCTTCTCTCTCCACCCCCTCCCCAAATAAAAATCTGGCACTGATCCCAGGAATTCCCCAGTACCAAAGGTTAAGCCTATGGTGAATTAAAAGGTAAGTGTCTTTGTAAACCTTGAAGTCCAAGCCAACTGCCGGCTCCAGGTATCTGTACAATTAATAAAACCTGATTTAAGCTGGCCGTGCCTCTGACATTTCACAGATGTATGAAAGGGAGAAATTGACTTCTGGGATGGTCATTCAAAAGAGTAGCAAGCAATGCTCTTTATTAGTAATCTTGTATATATATATATATATATATATATATATATATATATATATATATATATTTGTAAAAGGGGGAGATGCAAATGCGGGAGGATTGCATTACCAGAACTTTTCTCATTATGAAGTTGTAGAAATACAAACTGCTCTTTTATTTTCCGTTGAAAAATAAATAAACCAGCACTTCCACAACTCCATGCCATCAAATACAACAGAAAACCAGAATTGATATATCGGGTTGTATCCAATGCTAGTCTTCAGAGTAAATACTTTGCAAAGAATGACCTTGACTAACTTGGGCTCATTATTTTCAATAGGTCTACTCTGAGTAACACTTAGTTGGATAAAACTCACAAAGGCAGACCAATAGCGGGGTGACAGCTTGGTAGTTACTGCTGCATGAATTAATATTATTATTTATTATTTGTTTCCCCTGCCACTCTGGGCGGGCGGCTTCCAACAAATACCAAAATACATTAAAATATCACAGATTAAAAACTTCCCTAAACATGAACGGGTACATTTTATTCTGTCTTTCAAACAAACATACAGTGTGATCATATATGGGTCTACTTAGAAATCCCGTGGAGTTCAGTGGAGTTTGCTCCCAGGTTAAAGGGTTCAGGATTGCAGCCTTAAGTCGCTTTTTGCTCATGAGGATAGTGGTGGATATCTAAATATTCTGAGGTTGTGTGTTACATTTCTTTCCTGGCTCCTTTGCATGTGGGAACTCAAAATCGTGTCGATAAAGTGGTCTCTAATTCTGGGATTGTGCAGATCTATATACTGTATATTCCTGCATATAAGACTACTTTTTAACCCAGGAAAATCTTCTCAAAAGTTGGGGGTCGTTTTATACGCCGGGTCGTATTTCTTTATACGGTGAGTATATCCCAAACTCTATATTTTAACTGGAAAAGTTGGGGGTCGTCTTATATGCCCAGTTGTCTTATATGCCGGAATATACAGTAGTTTCAGGAAAGCTATGTTTCATTACACCATGCTTTTGGATCAAGACGTTAAAAGGCATCAATAAGGACTGAACTATTCTTTGCCAATGCCAAATGATGCACAGCATTTTCCTATCCCTTCTTAACTTCTGAATTTGACCAGGGAGTGTGTTCTCATCATCTCAGGTGACAATTTCTCATAACCCGCTGGTGACCTTATCAAGCCCATTCCTTGGCAGCTGCTTTCACCATGCTGATCCCACACACCAAGAGACACAACAGATAAGCACAAAGGCAATCACTGAGCTCTGCTCTGGAGATGACCTTTGCTTGATCTCTCCTTTGGCAGGTCGCACAACAAATACTCATTGGCAGGGCTGATCAGGTTTTTCCCAGCTGGAACAGGATGCCGTTTTTAACATGGACAACCAGAACATCTCCACTGGGGCAGGTTGGTCTTGCTGGCTCACATGATACCAAGGCTGGCTCACTTGAGATCAGGAGATCTTTTCCCCTGATAACATGGTAGGACATAGGGTGGCTCACTTGAGATCAGGACATAGGGACATAGGGACATGCTTTACACCAAGTCACACCATCGTCCCCTGAAGTTCAGTGCTGTCTACATTGACTGGCAGAGGGACAGGGGGTGGGTGGGGGTGGGGGACTCCCTGGTCCTGAATGGGATAACTGTGCCCTTGAGGGACCAGGTGCGCAGCCTGGGAGTCATTTTGGACTCACAGCTGTCCATGGAGGCGCAGGTCAATTCTGTGTCCAGGGCAGCTGTCTACCAGCTCCATCTAGTATGCTGGCTGAGACCCTACCTGCCCACAGACTGTCTCGCCAGAGTGGTGCATGCTTTAGTTATTTCCCACTTGGACTACTGCAATGCGCTCTAAGTGGGGCTACCATTGAAAAAGACCTAGAAACTACAACTAATCCAGAATGCGACAGCCAGACTGGTGACTGGGAGTGGCCATTGAGACCATATAACACTGGTCCTGAAAGACCTACATTGGCCTCCAGGACGTTTCCAAGCACAATTCAAAGTGTTGGTGCTGACCTTTAAAGCCCCAAACAGCCTTGGCCCAGTATACCTGAAGGAGCATCTCCACCCCCATCATTCAGCCTGAGGTCCAGCTCCGAGGAACTTCTGGCGAGAAGTGAGGTTGCAGGGAACCAGGCAGAGGGACTTATCGGTAGTGGTGCCCGCCCTGTGGAACGTCCTCCCATCAGATGTCAAGGAAATAACAACTATCTGACGTTTAGAAGACATCTGAAGGCAGCCCTGTTTAGGGAAGTTTTTAATGTTTGATGTTTTATCGTAGTCAGCAATTGACAATCTGACAATTGTGTTTTTAATATTCTGTTGGGAGCTGCCCAGAGTGGCTGGGCAAACCCAGCCAGATGGGCAGGCTATAAATAATAGATGATGATGATGATGATGATGATGATGATGATGATGATGATGATGTATCTCCAGGGCTTGAGTCAGGACTGTTGTCCATCCCTGCATGGAGATGCTGAGGATTGAACCTGGGACCTTCTACATTCAAGACATGTGTCTTTTTATACTGAGCTATGACTCTTCTCCACGACGCTGGGTTCTTGGGTCCCAGCTCTGCTCCCATCGAGCTGATCCTTGACACGGGGAAGATACAATCCTCAATTATCCTTCCTTCATCTCTGTTACCACTTTGACATACCGTTTGCTTTTGGCGGAAGGAAGCAACACTTCAAACACCAGCATGTCTGCTTTGCAGACATTGTTGGTCATGCATCGTGCCAAGTGAGTGGGTGGACTAGAATGATCTCTGGCCAACTGTTGCACAGCCCACGGGGCCCACCCGCAGTAAGTCCATGCATTGGACTCACATCTGCAAATGGGACTCCTATGCATGTGCAGCTGAACATACCTAGACTTTCACATGATCTGGAGCCCTGAGCAATTGGGGTTCTTGATCACATGAAAGACAATGCATGTTCAGATTTCCCTCTTTGGGCACCATGCTCAAAATACATGGTGTAACATTAGGGCACTGAATCCCACTCCCTGTCTGCATGTTCAGCCCTGCACATGGATGTCAATGTATTTTCATTATTATTATTATTATTATTATTATTATTATTATTATTATTATTATTATATTCACCCATTGAATTTTTTTAGTAGTAGTAGTAGTAGTAGTAGTATTCCACCCTTCATCAGAAGACCCACAGGGAACATAATAAACATTATACTATAAATGCATAACATAATATCCAAACAATACCCCCAAAAAGTTATAGAAATACAATTCAAATATTAAGCAATACATAACAATAGATGTTGACGTCTGCTGCTCCAAAGAGTGTACGACACCTCTTTACCCTGGCCTTTGACACCTGAGATCAGTGTTTTCCAGGCCCACCCTATTCCTCTGACAATAATTTCTTTTAAACTCTTTTTAATATTCAGTTTTAAATGATTGTAACCTGCCCTGGGACCTGCTGGTGAAAAGCAGGTAATAAACTGGAGAAAGAGGAGGAATAATGGTACATAATATATAATGAATAAAACATACTAAGCAGCATATCAAATTATACACATTATCAACCCAGGAAAAGGCTCCACTACTCAACCCCTGTGAAATGCCAGTTTGTTTTATTACGCAGATAGTCTGGCACATTCCCTTTTGTCAAATATGCAAAGTAAAATAGTTACCCGAGGTGCTTATTGCAGTGGTGAGTATTTGGGATTAATGGATGCAATTGGGACTTACAACAAAATGTTGCCGTACTATGAAGTGCTCCTATTCAGGGTTCCAGCCAGCCATGCCCTGTTCCAGTATACTCCATTCCATTGACCTCCTCTCAATTTCCCACCCCTTTTCCAGCTGACCAGTCAGTCAGCATTCTGTGCCCTCTGAGCATGTGCAGACTTCATTCGGCTTTTTTGGGTTCTTTCCCCTCCCCACCTCAGGGTTTCTTTTCTAAAGTATTTAATTCTTCTGCAAACTTCAGCTGATATTGCCTCGGTTGTATCTAAGCTTGGCAAATATGTCTCCTACTTGGATGCTGAGGGTTCTCTGAGAAATCCCTGGAAACCAGATTTAGACTTGGGAAGAGGGCTCTAGTTGCCTCCCCTATTTCTGCAGTGACCCCACCACCGAAACTTTCTGCCACTCAGGGAAATGAAAAGCAATGAAACAAAACAATGTGATTGTGGATTGAGGAGGGAGGGACAAAAAGTTGGTCTGTACAGTTCTGTTGGGTTGTATGAACCCTGTCTGTTGCTATAAATCACAGCAGAAATGGGAAGCCTCTTAGACGAATGAGAAAATCAAGAGTCGTTTCGGAACATCTCATCCATCCTCCAAGGTTTGTTTTGTAATCTTTCAGTATGCCTTCCATTAAAGGATGCCAGGATTTTCAACTTTGGCCGGTCCCCTAATGACTGCGCAACGTGGGGAAAGACATTGTAAGTTCCTCCGAAGGGAAATATTTAACCCGGAGATGTCAGCGGAGTATAGAAATGTGGGGTCCGAGAATCCCAGAAGCCTGTCTTGTTTTTGTCTCGTCTCTTTCATCTCCCACTTGGGGTCATGGCATCACTTACCGGCTGCAGCCCAAGCAGGCAGCCACAGAGTTAAGAACCTGGAGTTCAAAGTGAGCCATAAACCTGCGTCTCTAAGATAAATCATACAAATTACTTTACAGAAATAAATAGAACATTTGGAAGAGAGGTTATCTTGTTGCCTTCGGTTTACATCTCTAATGATGGTAAAGTTCACAAATACATTCCATCAAGAATACTAACATTGCCTTTATTGTCCCACAAAAAGATGGATATTTATTGCAGGGCCGCAGTTTGTTTGGAGAACAAGAGGCAAGAACTTTTAGGCTCACCTGATGAAGTTGGTTGGCGGTACATTTAAGACGAAATACTGGGGGAAATTCTGGACCAAATGTCTAATCGCTTTTGGGATTCACTCATTCACGATGGCCACAAACTCAGAAGCAATCAAAGGATTAGACCAGAAGTTGTCATGTCAAACTATGGTCTGCAAACTCTGTTCAGGTGATCTGCTGAAAAGCTACAAAACTGTGGAGAATATCCTGCACTTTTTTTCTCCCTGACAATGGAAATCAAAGCCTCTTTGATCAGGTCTGGATTTCTCCAAAAGGCTGTCGAGATCCTGGCATGAAGCTTGTGATTTTCATAATATGATGAAAGTTTTGCTCTTTTTTCCCCTCCTTCAAATTTACCATTATGTTTCAGGCTTCTTTAAGCACAGGGGCACTGCCAGTTTGTTTTGTTTTGCTCAGGTGTCAATCTTGCTTCAGATTCTTTAAGCAAATCTAGAATGCACCATTATTCCATCACCAAAATCACTGCTATTATTTGGGTCGCAGTATGAAAATGTGTTCTCGAAGCTACGAACATGAGTTTGACCAAACTGTGGGAGGCAGTGGAAGACAGGAGTGCCTGGCGTGCTATGGTCCATGGGGTCACAAAGAGTCGGACACAATTAAACGACTAAACAACAACAACATGAAAATGATAAGCAAAATAAAAGATGGGAGGCTGTTCATTCAGAAGATGATGGTTGCAGCTGTGAATACACATGGGGGTGAGTATTTTCTCACACACAGCATTTTTCTGGTCTGGGTCCCTTGGTACTTAATTTTCCTAGTTGAGAGGGAAAGATCTGCACACAAGACACAGCAAGAGAGAGAGAAATTTGGTTCAAGGTTACTCTCAAGAACCCTTATCTGATCCCTGACAGTCATTTATCAGGCAGAGCCCATCATTAGTGTCAAGCTGTTTTATTACCCACTAACTTAACACTGTTTTGCCAAGAGTCAAGTGTGATGTCACTCACGTTAAAATAATTTACAGCTAATAGGTTTGGAGTACGGATCACCAGCTTGCCTGCTGGATGTTGTACATGCCCAGGAACTGGGATTCTTTCACAAATTGCCCAGCAATAATCAAAACACAGCAATAAGGCATATATACTGGCAAAGATGATATTTACTCCTTCATGAAGGAGATGTCAGTTGTTGTTATTAGTAATTTACCGGTATCTATCACCTTCGGCACACAAATGGCTTTCAAAGCCCTTATCTTGTTTGCCTTCATGACATACCTGTGTGGTAATGGGTTATAAATGTTGGGTTATATTCAGTGCTAGCCCTACTCAAAGTAGTTCCATTGAAATTAATTGACATGACTAACTCAATTCCATTAATTTCAATGGGTCTACTCTGAATAGGACTCAGTTGAATACAACAACCCATTGTCCTGGTTTACTATCTTAATTTTTTATTAAAGATTGTCTTGGTTTACAAAAAGCACGTGCCTTGTCTCTTTTTTCAAGTTGTACAGTCTTTTCTAGTCTGTGTTATGAGACGTTAGTGTTGAATACAGTATAAGGTCAGGAGATGAGAATGGGAGAGGAGGGGTGATGTTAAAATTTATGTTTTTTTACAGTTTACGTGTGGGGTTTTGTGGCAGCATCAACTTACCAGTACATAGGTTGTCTTTCTATTCACTTGTTACATTCCCTTGGTATTGAGAGATGTTCGGGATCCAGGGTGTGGTTGGTTATCTGTGGTTGGCTGCAATGGGGTTTGTTTGCATTTGTGAGGGGGGGGCACTTGTTGGGTCAAGTAAGCCATATTGATTCATATGCTGTTGGTGGGTTCTTGTCTTGCTGGGCTATGTATGTGATAAAGGGGAGTCATACTGGGGTGAAGGCATCCTCTTCTATTTGTCCCCCCCCCGTCAGTTTCAGTTTCTTGGTTAGCTTTTCTAGTAAGGCTGTTACCAGGGCCGGCACATCCATTAAGGCAAACTAGGCAGCTGCCTAGGGCGCCAAAATGGAGGGGGCGCTGGCCAGTCTGCCCGCCGCTGCCCCCCGCCCACCACCACTGCCTGGGGCCGCCTCCACTGCACCTCTCAGCTGTTGAGCAGCTTCCGGAGAGCAGCCTGAAGCCGCTGAAGAGCTGAGAGGCGCAGTGGAGGCGGCCCCAGGCTCGCGTTCCCTGCACAAAGCTCCGGAGGTGTGTGGGGAGCGTGAGCCTGGGGCCACCTCGTCGCGCCTCTCACCCAGGGAGATGGCAGTCAAGTCCTGATCACCAAGAGGCATCCTTTGTAGAAGGAATATTCCATACATGAGCACCTAACTGGAGAAAGATGTGTGTACAACATTTCAGATGTTGTCCATGTGGTCCAGAATCTCATCATTACTCTAGTCACAATGATAGCATTGATCATCTGTGCAGAAGAACAGAGCTAAGTTCTGTCCTTTCCCCTTCCTTTGAGATGTAAGTGTATAATGAGCTTGAGGCCCACCTAATAGAGGGCCATGCTATGGTCTGCTAAGGGTGGAGAACTTTTTTCAGCATGACCCTGCTGGGTGGAGGCCAGAGGCAAATATTGGAGCAGCCAGAGACAAAAGGTGAACAAGTCCAGAAGCAAAAGTGGGTGAACAAACTGGATCTGATTGTTGCTGTTGTACAGTAGCACATTTTTCAGCCATACAAAAGCTAGAGGATTCTACACACAGACAAACATGTCTCTCCATCTGCTATTCCAGTGTTTCTCAACCAGTGTGCCTCCAGATGTTTTGGGACTACAACTCCCATCATTCCTGACCACTGGTCTTGCTAGCTAGGGATGATGGGAGTTGTAGTCCCAAAACATATGGAGGCACACTGGTTGAGAAACACTGTGCTATTCAGCCAAGCAAGAGGCTGCTTGGCACTGGGCCAAACTGCCTTGGTGGAAGGTAGTAGGATCTCAGTTGTGGTTAAGGAGAGGTTGGGCAACCATCTGTCGTGGATGTTGTAGTTGCAGGGGTTTCAACCAAATGGCCACCAAGATCCCTTCCAACACTATGGGTTGCGTTCAAGTTAGTTTTACTCAGCAAAGACCCACTGAAATTAATGGACCTAAGTTAGTCATGTTCATTATTTTCAGTAGGTTTGTGCGACATAAAACTAGTGTTGGACATAACCCTATGGTTTTGTGTAAGCTGCAGTTGGACAATATGTCTCTTGTCATACAAGCTGGAGATAAGAACAGTGGCAACCAGATGTCTGTGGGAAACTCTCAAGTGGGATCCAAGCACAATATTATTTGGATGGAGGGTCCTTGTGAAAAGCTCAAGAATACCCCATCAAGTTCTTTTGCTCAAGCCTCACTCCATGTGCCACACAGGATGGGAGAGTGGAAATGATCTCTCCTTTCCATTTATATTCAACACTGCCAAACAGTTGTGTTTTAAGGTAAAATCGTTATGGGTTTCCTTTCACTAAAGAAAAGGCCAAAGGAAAGGAAAAACAAAAGCAAAAAGATGGTTGTTATTCAATTGAAATCAATGTCATTATTATTAATAATAATTTACTTGTATCCCACCCATGTGACTACATTGCCCCAGCCATTCTGGGTAGCTTCCAACAGAATATAAAGGAACACATGAAACAGTGGAAATGGCATTTCAGGATTGCTTGGGATCAATATTCATCCCATGCTCATGCAAACTCCATTAGAACAACCTTGCCAGTATTCCCATCTCACCTGGTTTAGTTTTTGAGGGGTTTGCCATATAAAAGAAACAGAAGCGAGAGAGAAATATTGCAAATTTGGGTCAAAATGGACATTTCCAAATGAGTCCCAATAGCAAAATGCCTTAAGGATTAAAATTTAACTTTCCTTGGAATCTCTGGTAAATATCTTGCTTTTTACAACAGCACCTGGACTGTAAATCATTGCAACATTCACCCTGTCAAATGCAACATCAGACCTGTCAATGTCTGTCTTGGTTAACAAATTCTGCTTGGTCAACAAGAGCTCTCAAAGTCAGCCTATTCAAGGGGTGACCTCAACTTCAACTCTGGAAGAAACATTGGATGCTGATCAATGGAGGTCTCATATGACCTGACCTCATCTGCCTTGGTCTTCAGAATGAACAATGGTGCTCAATCCATTTAGGAAACAGGTGGGAGAAATGGGCTCAAAACATACCCCAATTGGATATTTAACTACAGGAGTTCAACATGCCAGGTGGTTAGAACTGGCAACATAGAGTAATAACCCAATGACCCCCTTTAGCAACATATTGCCTGGAATGAAGGTGTGCAGCTGATGTTGGCACAGTGTTACCTGTGTCAAGAAGATTCTGGACTGAAGTACTCTAGTGACCTCCTGCTTTGACTGCTGTAAAGTACTCTATGTAGGGCTGCCCTTGAAGACAGTCCAGAGGCTGCAGCTATAGCAGAATACAGCTGCTAAATTGGTAGGTGGGGCAGCTCACTGGTCCTGAAACCTCTGCACTAGCTGCCAGTGAGCTACCAAGCCCAGTTCATTGTGTAAGTGTACAAAGTGCTTGGACTACTGCAATGCGCTCTACGTGGGGCTACCTTTGAAGGTGACTCAGAAACTAGTGTACAACTAATCCAGAATGCGGCAGCTAGACTGGTGACTGGGAGCGGCTGCCGAGACCACATAACACAGGTCTTGAAAGATCTACATTGGCTCCCAGTACGTTTCCGAGCACAATTCAAAGTGTTGGTGTTGACCTTTAAAGCCCTAAATGACCTTGGTCCAGTATACCTGAAGGAGCGTCTCCACCTCCATCATTCTGCCCGGACACTGAGGTCCAGCACCGAGGGCCTTCTGGCGGTTCCCTCGTTGCGAGAAGCCAAGTTGCAGGGAACTAGTCAGAGGGCCTTCTCGGTGGTGGCGCCTGCCCAACAGATGTCAAAGAGGAAAACAACTACCAGACTTTTAGAAGACATCTGAAGGCAGCCCTTTTCAGGGAGGCTTTAAATGTGTTTTATTTTTCTGTTGGAAGCCGCCCAGAGTGGCTGGGGAAACCCAGCCAGATGGCCGGGGTATAAATAATAAATGAATTATTATTATTATTATTATAAAGTGGCTTGGGACCCAAAAGAGCACCTTCTCCAGTATCAACCATCTCAGTCCCTACGATCAGCAGGAGAAATCCTGTTGCTGGTGCCACCTCCGGCTGCTTCCTTTTTGTCACTGACCCATGATAGGGCCTGCTCAGTGATGGTCCGCCAATTGGGGAGTGCCCTCCATGGCAGGGGTGGCCCATCCCATTTTGAAGTGGCGGCAGTGAGTTCCAGCAAAATGTCGTGAGATTTGGGTGGTATCTCATGAGACCTAGAAAGAAACTGGCTCCATTGCCGGTACTGCTTCACCAGCAGAGTCAGTATGGTGGGTGGGGCACCCATGGGAGCACTGCTTCATGGGCTTCCGCTCTCCTAATAGGTTGGCCAACTCTGCTTCCTGGTGAAGTGCAACTGTCTCCCTCATTATTGACTTTCAGGAGAAATTAAAAACCATTCCTGCTTACCCAGGCATTTGATGACTGATAGATACTAGCCATGACAATCCATAGCTGCCAAGTACCCCATTTCCCCCGGGAAACCCCCGTATTTTCTTACCATTTCCAGCAGGTGTCCCGAATGGCAAAATACCCCGTATTCCCCCGGATTACAGAGCTCCTGCCAGCTCCCATGTTCTTCTGGTGCCATGCCAGCATGAGAGTTCGCTTCTATGCACTTCCGGACATGCGTAGAAGCAACTTCCGATGCTGCTGTGCCCATTTCCAAAATGTCCGCAGCGCCAGAAGTCACTTCTATGCATGTCCGGAAGTGCATAGAGGCGACTTCTGGCGCTGCGGACATTTTGGAAATGGGCACAGCGGCATCGGAAGTTGCTTCTACGCATGTCCAGAAGTGTGTAGAAGTGACTTCCGGTGCCGCGGTGCTGCTGATCCCAGATTTTTCAATCCAGAACTTGGCACCTATGATGACAATCATGCAATGCTCAAAGTCAGCAGAGCCATCCCCCAAAGTATTCATACACACACACACACACACAAAATCTGCTCTGTTAATTTTTTGAAAATTTGTCTGATTTGCATGTTATTTCATTGATGGGATTGTTCTGATACTTCACTGTTGTGTTTCTTTGTTTAGGGCCTTTGGATTGCAACTCAGTTTAGGAGTGTCTTTGAAAAGTGGCATGCAAATCAAACAACAGCAATAGCAATGGTGCATTTAAGACACACAGGGATGCACACATTTCTACCGTAGCATGCACATCCATGCACTTAACATCTCTGCTTTTGCTCAGCTCCATCAATATGCCAAAGGAGGTAGGATGGGAGAAATTGACTGAGATATGAAAGTGAAGGACCGAGAAATAAATGTGAATGAAGAATGAAATCAGTCAAATGAGAAATGCGGCCAAAGGAGAGGTAGATGTAAAGCTATTCCACAGAGATTTATTTATTTATTTATTTATTTATTTATTTATTTATTTATTTAGCAGAAACTTGCAGAAGGATGTGAGAGAGAACATGAAAATAAAAAATGAGATTAAAAGGCATTCAGTGAAAGTGTGGAGGAATGAGAGAACCTTAGGCAGAGAGACATGAAATCCCATTGTGGAACAAACCAAGAAATGGAAGTGTTATGTGCCCACATTACATTAAATATACACAGCAAGGAGAATCTAAAATAAAATGTTAGGTGTGCAGTGTTCCTGTTCAGGGCTCCAGCCAGCCAGCCAGCCATGCCTTCTTTTAGGATATTCCATTTCACCATCACCCTGGCATTTAATGCCCCCCTCCCAAACAGGTACTCAACATTCTGTAGCCACCGTACATTATCATCTCTGAATTCAGAACTAGGAGCTGGCGAAAGTTTTGATGCATTATTCTAGAGCAGCGGCTCATTTAAATGATGGTGAGTTGAAATTATTATATGGGCTGTATCCAAAGCAGGGGAAAGTCTGTGCAAGGATTTCTACATGCACAAAAGGATCTGTCTCCTCTCTCCTCCCCCTACACCCCCTAAATTTGTTTTAGGGGTTCCACTCTGGAACAGATTTGGGGAGGGGGGAGTCCCATTGCAAAAGCAGCGACCTTTCTCTTATAGAAAATGTTAGCTGAAGATCCCCAAGGAAATGCTCTATGGGGAGCTGGCTTCAGGCACCAGGCCCATTGGGAGATGAAAGCTGGATCTAGATACATAAAAAAAAAAACATTTCAGGAAAATGTGTTGTAAAGCTCCTAATGGGAAATCCGGTTGCCAAAGGATTGAACTCTACAGCACCATCTGGTGTCACCGTGTAATTATTATTATTATTATTATTATTTATTATTATTATTATTTATTATGATGATGATCAAAGACCAGTTCAAGAAGCACAAGAAAGACTACTTTCACAAAAGTGAAATAGACATTTAAAACAGTATACAATAACAACTTATAGGTTAAAATTGAAATAATCTCATATGTTGTTGTTTAGTCGTTTAGTCGTGTTCGACTCTTCGTGACCCCATGGACCATAGCATGCCAGGCACTCCTGTCTTGCACTGCCTCCCGCAGTTTGGTCAAACTCATGTTCGTAGCTTCGAGAACACTGTCCAACCATCTCATCCTCTGTCATCCCCTTCTCCTTGTGCCCTCAATCTTTCCCAACATCAGGGTCTTTTCCAGGGAGTCTTCTCTTCTCATGAGGTGGCCAAAGTATTGGAGCCTCAGCTTCACGATATAAACCCATTTAAAACGCTTTTTCAAAACTCATGTAGCCGAGTCCCAACTATGTGTTACAAAGATCTGCAAACGTGACGTGAAGGCTGGCAACATCAACCCTGCTGAGTGGGAATCCCTTGCTGATGACTGCAGTGACCAGAGGAGGAATAACTGCTGGAAGGAGCACAGAGAGAAGAAACACCATTGTGCATCTGCAGTAGCACAACCAGATGTCTTCATCTGCCCCAGCTGCAACAAAACATGTCTCTCCCAGTATTGGCCTCTACAGCCACAGCAGACACTGTAATCTTCCAACAGTTTGACTTCACCCCCAAAGGCTCACTCCATTGTCTCCCAAGACAGATGAAGGCCAACCTAAGTGTACTAGCTATGCTAACGAGTCATTTGCAACTCACTATGTTTCTGTGGTCGGTGCCTGTCTGATCACCTCCCATCTACCAGCCACTAAGCCCTGGTAGCTAGGGAGAAAATGCTACTGTTTGATAAAGTTTAGGACCAGGGTTGCCAGACTCAATAGAGGACAGGACTTCTGTGCCTTTAATTGCCCTGCTCTCTTTTGAGTCTGGAAACCTTAAAGAGAAACCAGCAGACCCTTTGCTTGGAAATTAAACAAAGGGTCTGCTGCTTTCTCTTTAAGGCAGGCATCCCCAAACTTCGGCCCTCCAGATGTTTTGGACTACAATTCCCATCTTCCCCAACCACTGGTCCTGTTAGCTAAGGATAAGGGGAGTTTTAGGCCAAAATATCTGGAGGGCCGCAGTTTGGGGGTGCCTGCTTTAAGGTTTCCAGACTCAAAAGAGAGCAGGGCAATTAAAGGCACAGAAGTCCTGTCCTCTATTGAGTCTGGCAACCCTAGTTAGGAGTGAGAAAGCTCAGGCCCCTGGTGAGAGAGCAGAGCTGGCTGGATCTCCTCTCTTCTTGGGGATCAGACTGAAAATGTGTTCAGAGGCTACTATCCCTCGATATCTATTAATGTAAGTAGACCATAAAAGCATAATTTGGGGTGCAATCCAAACTTCCTGTGTGCTGGGCAGGTTAGGGGGTTGGAATGAGTAGAGATGTTCAATGTACTTGGCACAATGTGTGAACCGTCTTTTTGACCAACTCTTCAAGGCTGTGCTTCAGGATGTGTTGTTTTTTTTAAAAGTACTATTAGAAAGCTGAGATAGAGGGGAAGGGAATAGACTGGTTTGGGGAAACTCATGGCCTCTTTTCTAGGGACAGAGACCTTGAAGTGGACCATCCCTCTAGAAACAGTTTTTTTTAAAAAAAGAATATCACACAGTTAAGGGCTGTTGCGACAACAGTCCCTCTGCCCTCTCTCCTATTTGAATGTTTGGAAACGCTCCTAACTTGAAAGGTCAAACTGGGACACACTGAATATTTCATGGGGGTGGGGAGAGAAGGAGAAACAAGCAACCTTCATAGCTGATGGTGCTGATGGTGGCAGGCAGTTCCTTGGCAATGTAGTACAGTGAGTAGAGTTTCAGATTAGGAGCTGGGAGACCAAGGTTCAAATCTCAAAACAGCCATGACATTCACTGGGTGATCTTGGGCCAGTCACTGCCTCTCAGCCTAACCTATCTCACAGGGTTGTTGTGGGGATTAAATGAGGAGGGGGAGAACCTCATCTTGAGCTCCTGGCAGGGGGAAGAAGGTGAGATAGTGTTGCACGCCACCCCAATCTCACCCCAGTGTTGCGAGTTTCCAGTGGTTCCAGGAGCTTAGCCAGGGTTAAGATTCCTTGGAATGAGAAGACCGTGGTGTCTTTATGATATATGGTTTATTTGCACATATAGCCGTACCTCGGAAGTTGGATGGAATCCGTTCCGGAAGTCTGTTCAACTTCCAAAACGTTCGGAAGCCCCATCGAACGTTCAGCTTCCCAAAATAGTTCACAAACCGGAACACTCACTTCCGGGTTTGCATCGTTTGGGAACCAAAGCGTTCAAGAACTAAGCAGTTTGAAAAGCAAGGTATGGCTGTATACAACCTGAGGGGCTCACAACATTAACACTGCAAGAAGGTCTTGTTTCTCCCATAGCCACAGAATTGGTTTCCAGCAGAAATCAAGCATTTCTCTCCCTTACAGGCTTCCTTCCTTCCGCATGCTGCCTGCTTCTAACTTCTAGCTCATGAACATCTCAGCCTCTGGCTTTCATCCTTCTAACTACCAGCCAATTGAGGGAGGGAGGGAGAGCCCATGCACTTTCCCTCTGGCACAAATCCATTTTCTTTGCTATTTTCAGGCCCTTTACATAGGCCATTAAGTTAGCCTAGCTATTCGCAACAACTGAATCTTTGCTGGATCCCAGCATTAGGAGGGACTTGGGCATACTGCCTAACCCTCCCGCCAAAAAAACCCTCATAATATTATAAATGCAATAAGTCAATAAATAAATTAATAATAACAATAACAACAACCCCCTCACTCTACTGCAGGGACCAGGAAGCTGCGGCTCTCCAGATATCATTGGACTCTTAACTCTCATCAGTCCCAGACAGCATGACCCGACTCAGGGGTGATGGGGGAGGTTGTTCAACCATGAGAGGGCCGCAGTCTCCCCATGTGTGTCCTCCGTTCAAGATTATGTCACAGTTCGCGAAGGTTGCAGCTTTTCCTTTGGCCCAGATGAACAATAGTGAGCTGGGCTTCCCTTCCTCTCTGCGATTGCGCCTCCTCCCTCCACCTCCTCGCTTCTCCTCATCTATAAATTTGCCTGAGCAAACAGTTCCCAGGATCTGGCAGGAGGCTAGAACTGGGAGTGAGCTGAGAGATAGGAGAATGACAGTCTGAAATGAAACACAGAACTGCTGGGGCTGCAGCAGTCAGACAGGAGCCTGGCTCTCTCCCTTAAAGATTAGTCAGACTCCTTCACTGGAGCCCTGCACATTCCCCACACTCCTAGCAACAAAGTGCTGTCTCCCGGCCTCCAATGAATCATGTGAATTTAACCTTTCACCTGGCCGCAAGGAGGTTAATAAACCAAAATAGCCTCCTCCTCCTGCCCTTCCCCCTCTTTATGGGCTCTGGGGTGGAGAATCAGGAAATTCAGGAAGGAAAACTAAGCATTGTTGGAAAAGGGACCCTTCTTTTATGGAAACAAGGGCAGACCCTCCAAGTGTCCCTATTTTCCAGGGACAGTCCTGGATTTACAGAAGCTGTCCCAGTTTCTGATTTGATCCCGGAATGTCCCGCTTTTCCATAGGATGTCCCGATTTTCAGCAGAGAAATGTTGGAGGGTATGGAGTTATCTGACCCCCAAGCCATCTGAAGGCAGCCCTGTACAGGGAAGTTTTTTATGTTTAAAGTTTTGTTATGTTTTTATATAAGTTGGAAGCCATTCCGAGTGGTTGGGCCAACCAAGTCAGATGGGCAGGATATAAATAGTAAAATTATTGTTGTTGTTATTATTATTGTGGAATAGGACGTCCCTATTTCCATTGGAGAAATGTCGGAGGGTGTGCAAGGGTCATGAGATTCTGGAAAGCAAGACACTACGGCTTGGTTTAGACTGAGGGTGTTTTCAGACTGGCACAGTATTTGGGTGAGATTCATTCACATACCAGTAAATCTAGGTTGCTCAGTTATAGCTGATTTGGTGTTCTTCCACAAGAAATCCTCTTTCCCAAAAGACTGTGTTATAAGAATTTTGAGGTTATATATATATTGTACAGTACAGGCACATGTCTGAAGCAGCACAGGAAGACAGGCCTGACTGACACCATTTTGACTCTCTCTCTCTGACCAGGTGTTCCTCTGCAAGGAAGAAGGGGGGCGGGGGGAACCTTCTCATTGTCTCAGGAATTAAAGTGATAATCCCTGGCATCCTGATACCTGGGTGCCAGACAAAAGGGTGTGATTAACTTGGCTGGGAAACAGGGAAATGTAAATATCTCTCTCTTTTGTTGATTAGGTTTTGGGGGCAGGGGGCAGGGTCCAGACTGCTCAGATTACTGCCACCAGACCTCCCCTTTCATGATGTACCTATGATGAATCTAGGGAGAGGGGTCTTGGGCTACACCCCTTCTGTGACATATGGATGATGCTTCTGGGGGGTGGGCTGAAACCAATTTCAAATTTCTTTTTAAGGGCAGGACACCTTTGTTTGGGGTTCTTTCCTTGTTCTCCTGCGTGAGAGGAAGGACCCTGTTGCAACAGCGAAAATAAAGGCTTTGCTTCTCAAACTTCTCTGGTTGGCCTCTGTTATATTCTCCAACCAATGGAGAACCCAACAAGGGAATAAGGGCAGATTTTTGCCTATATCAACTGGAATGTTTTGCAATGAGGAAAGTGATGGGGGGGGAAGCATGAGATGGTTCTTGCTTTGATGCCACATTGTCTAACCTCCCTGCAAACAAATCAGGATGGATGCTTACATGGGCATAGCTAGGACTTTTGTTAGAGGGGCAGAACCACTGTGATTTGCCAGTTACCGGTAAGTATTTCTATTGTTTTACTTAAGGGAGGGCAGCTGCCCCTCCCTGCCCGCCCCCCCCCCCCGACTACACCCATGGATGCTCAATAATCAGGTCATCTGGAAGCACCCAGATACAGGCAGCATAAGGATATCCCAGCTGTCATTTAAGGTTGCATCCAGATTATCTGCTTATTAAGCATTCATCCCGACTAGTTTACACAAAGTTTGTGGGGAGGTTGGATGATGTTGGCTATTTACTGAGCACCCGTTCTGATTTGTTTGCGGGGTGGTTAGACAAAATCACATCAAGCAATTGTTATCCCACACTTTCCCTGTCACTTTCCTTACTGCATTAAGTCTGGTTTGGTGGAGGGGGTTGGTTGTGCTAGAGCACTGGATCCACTTTAGCTGAATTTGCTTCCATGGAACTGAATCCCACCTGCGCATAGCAACAGCCTAGAAGTGTCCTAACGTTTATGCAGCCCATCACAGCGGCAGTGGCCTTCAGCTGGTCCAGATCCAAGACCGGTTTCCGACTCCCAAGCTGCAACATGGAACCAATTTTCACATTTTCATTCATTCATTCACTCATTCATTCATTTTGTGGCACCCGCCCTGTGGAACGCCCTTCCACCAGATGTCAAAGAGAAAAACAACTACCAGAATTTTAGAAGACATCTGAAGGCAGCCCTGTTTAGGAAAGCTTTTAATGTTTGATGGACTATTGTATTTTAATATTCTGTTGGAAGCCGCCCAGAGTGGCTGGGGAAACACAGCCAGATGGGTGGGGTATAAGGAAATTATTGTTATTGTTATTATTTTATTTGTATGACACTTTTACACACACAAAAAAAAATCATGCTCAAGGCAGCTTACAACAAAGAAACTGAGATGCATTTCAGACAAACACTATGAACACAATGTCATAATAACATAGCAAAACAATAACAATGTCATAATAAGTTAGGGACGCAGGTGGTGCTGTGGTCTAAACCACTGAGCCTAGGGCTTGCCGATCAAAAGGTCAGTGGTTTGAATCCCCGTGGCGGGGTGAGCTCCCATTGCACAGTCCCAGCTTCTGCTAACCTAGCATTTCAAAAGCATGTCAAAGTGCAAATAGATAAATAGGTACCACTCCAGCGGGAAGGTAAACGGCGTTTCCGTGTGCTGCTCTGGTTTTGCTAGAAGCGGCTTAGTCATGCTGGCCACATGACCTGGAAAAACTGTCTGCGGACAAACGCCGGTTCCCTTGGCCTATAAAGTGAGATAAGCGCCGCAACCCCAGAGTTGTTCGTAACTAGACTTAACTGTCAGGGGACCTTTACCTTTTTAAAAAAAAATAAGTTAGCAAAACGATAGCAAATGTAATAACTTGCCAAAAAAACTCACATTCCAATGCTATTACTTAATCAACATGTAGCATCCAATAGCAAAAAATAACAAGGGAGCTTCAGAGTTTCACTCCTCCCATAATGTTGCTTGCAGTCCCTCTTCCGCAACAGTTTCTTATAAGGCTTCCGAGGGCAAGGGGTGAGATAGCTGGAAAAAACCCTCCCATGATTTAATGGTGGCAACAGTGCACATTATTAATCCTAAAATCCCAATATATTAATCCTCTATTAGGTCCAAAGCAATAGGACCCAACTACATTAGTCAAAAAGCAACATTTTAAATACATTATAAACATGCAGCAATACATGGCGCTGTAGAGCACAAAACTTTTCTATGTGTTTTTACATAGGGTGTTTTTTTCTTCTTTTGTTACAACGATTTAATTTATGACTTATTTATAGCGGGTTTTTTCTGTGTATAGATCCACCCATAGTTTTACCTCAGCATTCCTACTCGTCATGGACTGCTTGAACACAGAGGAATGGTAAGAGGAACCAGCTGGGGAACTCCCAAGGGACGAAGGCTCAGAGCCCAGGGAGTGGGGGTGACGAGTGGTCAGAGGGAGAAGGCTGGGAGGAGGTGGTGCTGGACGCTAAAAAGGCAACAGGACTTAGTGAACTGGTAGAGGCTGTGACAGACAGAAGTTCGGAATCAGGCAGAAGCTGAAGCAGGAAAAGGGGAGGGGGAAGGCCAAGAGGCAGAGATGAGTCAGGTTGGTGAAGAGTCATAGGTGTACCCCACCCCACCTGCTTGTCTCCCGGAACCAGAAGAGGTATGAAAAAGGTGGATGAGAGGTTGGCTTCACACAGGCACAGTCTCTGATTGCTTGGGGAAATCCTTGGAAAGGAGGGGACTTAGACAGCTGTGGGGAGGTGGGGACTTTCATTCTCAGCAACTGGTCCATAGGGGCACGAGTTCTTCTGCTCATTAGGCCAGACACTCCACCAGGCCTGTGGCTACTTCTGCATCTCACCCAGGATGGAAGCTGACAAACAGCTAGGGATGGAGGAGAAATTTGATTCCCGTTCCCATTTGAATGTGAACCTACCTAATTTGCACTTCCAAAATTGTATGAGAACTAAAATCCCCATTTCTCCAAATTCTGCAGTGTGGTTATCGGGCCAAGTACCGCATACAAAAATACACACACTGAGTTAAAATGTGCATAAATGTGCATATTTTATGAAAATAACATAGAAAAATGCATTCTAGTAGGTACCGTAAGATTTATTTGCAAAAAGTAATGTAGGCTACAAGCACATGTATATTAGAAGGCATTTGCTCTAAAATGCTTTCCTCTTGAGGACTTTAAAAAATGCAAACTGGTGTGGGAATATATATTTTAAAATGAATTTAAGATTGGGGGAAAAGAGAATTGGACAGATTCACCTATAAGGAGCTTACCTACCATAAGGATTCACACAGATGACCATGTTGGCACACCTTTTTATAACCTCACCTCCTGTGGGGCAAAACTCTCTGTACCATTTCCCAATTTGCAGCCCTAGCAAATCATGCATTCCACCACATGTTTTAGCACACATCTGCACCCGAGGTGTGGCTACATCTTCCAGCTGTGGCCAAGATGCCACAAACGGCAAAGCTGTCCCACAGGGGCAATGAATATAGTAACCTCTGCGGTGTTTCCAAGTGGCTACATGTGACCACTTCCTAAATGTTCATCTGAATGTGTGAGGGGGGAAATGTTCGTTTTATTATTCCATCCATTTTCGTTATTCATTATCTTGTGTGTTCAATTGCTCATTCATAAAAGTCACACTTGTTTCGTTATTGCTTCCACATTGCTTGTTTCATTTTTGTTTCTGTGACTCCCCCCACCGCCACCACCACCCCCATTTTTTTAACTCATTTTTTTTTCCTCCCTGCTGCTCCCCTGTGATGGTAGTATTAGTGGCGGCAGCAGCATAGGAAACTTCAATTTTCCCAGAATGCCTTGGGTGTTCCACAGCATCCCAGGGTAATAAAAATCTATGAGCCCCATTGGAAGCCACCACTTTTTCCTTGAACGATGCACCGTTTGAGACACTCTGAGGCGGCAATGTGCTCCTGTGCAACTTTATTTCCAATTCATCCCAACAGAACTTCTGCAAGACAAGCTGCTCAATGGCAGCATGCTGATGGTTCAGAACTAGGATATGAGCGTCACTCCAAAAATTACATTTTAACATGGCCTGTCAATTAAATGTAGCATCCTGCACACCATTCCAAACAAAAGTTCCTTACTCCCAATTGATATCACAGAGAGTTGCGCATAGATTTAAGGCTGCAATCCTACAGACGGCATTCAGCCTGCTACAGGTTTCTAGATGTAGCCACCCGGGCTACATCTGCTCCACAGACAGAGATGCCCTGTCAACTGTGTTCCACCAAGTGGTGGTGATCAAAATGGGGGCATTCCAGCCGAGGCACAAAGCCACAAAGTGTTCAGTCAGTTTCAACAAATCCTGTAATTGCAAGTTCAGGTGTCGGGTTAAAGGCTTTCTGTAGGCAAAATAAAGCTGGATAAGCTCAGTTGGTAAGAGCATGGTGCTAATAATGCCAAGTTTGCAGGTGATAATGTCAAGGCTGCAGGTTCGATCCCCATATGGGACAACTGCATATTCCTGCATTGCAGGGGGCTGGACTATCAGGGTTTCCCAAACTTGGGACTCCAGCTGCTTTTGGACTACAACTCCCATCATCCCTGGCTGGCAGGACCAGTGGCCCTGGGAACTCAGTCCAAAAACAGCTGGAGACCCAAGTTTGGGAAACCCTGGACTAGATGATCCCCCAGAGCCCCTTCCAACTCTACAATTCTATGAGCAAGATAGATATCAGACTATAAAAGCATGCCAGGCTGTATGGGAACTAACATAGAAGATTCTTAAATGGATCGGACCAGAATAGCAAATATCTCTCCCAAGCATCTATTCCACCATCCCCAAGTGGAGCAGAAGCAAATGTGAAGCAACTGAACCCTGCTGCTCATTGTCATATTTATTCTAATATAACCCTGGACTCCTTGTTCTACTGTATTCCAGCTGACCTCCATTTACAGTCAGGTTAAAGTGAAGCCCTTGGGTTTAAGGCAGCCAGGCACATTTACATGAAATTGAACCGCACTGGCATTGATGGAATGCCCAAGTGCCTTAAGGCTGATGATTTCACACACATTAAACTTTAGGCAAACTTTCAGAAATATGATTCACGTTCTGGAACTTCCTTTTGAAACGCATTTTTTAGATACACTTTGTTTTGAAAAAACAGATACCCCCTTAAATCTTAAATTTTGCTGATGAATTCTTTGGCAATCATGATGCCTAACCTGCAAGGGAAAAATACATCCTGGATATAATCCAAACAAATTTAAGCATTTTCAAGTCCCATTGCATTCAGTGGGAGGCATGTACGCATGTTCTTAACTCTCTGCTTAAAATCAAAGACATTTAATAGGGTTAAGCTTTGACTGTATAGTACTTCTTGTTCCCCATTACAGCCCATAAAACCTTTAAATCCAGCAGGACAGCTGGACATTCAGATTCAGAATTCAGATTTGAAAAGCATTTGAAAAGCATTCCAACGGGGTCCTGTTCACACGATCCTGCATGAAGCTACGCGTCACCTTCAAAGTGCAATGTTCTAGTTAGCAAAATTGTGGGTGGGTTTGCTTTGTGCCCCGCTCCCACGATCACGAGTTCTTTTCCTCCCTCATCCTCCCCATCTCATATTTAGAAATGTCAGGTCATCCCTCCCCAAAAAAAATGCACCACCTTGCCATTTTCGCGATAAATTTATTGAATTTATCCCTCCCTGTGGAACTGCATGCCACCAACTGGACTCCATCCCGCGAGGGTTAACTGAAGGGTAAATTCCTTAGGCTGTGATCCTAGGCGCACTTACTTGAGAGCAAGCTCCCTCGAACTCGCCGAGACTTACTTCTGCGTAAACAGGCCTTTTAGGGTCTCAAGCATTGGGAGAAGCGATGCTACATACTGAGGAGTTGTTCCCGTTGAAATGAATGGCCCTGGATTCTGAGGAAGCGTGGATAGGATTGGAAAGCACCTCCCTGAATTTGCGCCATGGATTTCAGAGGAGCCCTAATCTAGGCCTCCATTGACGCTGGCTATTCGGCACGTGCGCTTAGGATCTTAGGACCTTAGCCTTAACGTTTAAGGTGCTAAAGGATGATAGAACCGTAGAGCTGGAAAGGACCCAAAGACTCATCTAATGCAGCCCTTTTGCAATGCAGGAATCACAATAAATATAATTCACAGGAAATCCTAAGAAAGCGATCCCTGCCTTAAGATTGTCCTGCGGGTGGAAACCCGTTTGGAGGACTGAACCTGGTTTGGCATTTGCTCACCCAAAGGGAATCCCCGCCAGCCGGAGTCAAGCAAGGCAAATAATATTATTCCCCTGCAGGGCGATCTGTTTGTTTAACCCTTTCCAGAGACGGGTTTCTCCGGCTTCCCGAGATGCCTTTTCGCCCTCCTCCCCACCGACCCTTCTTATCTTCCTTTCCTTCCAACCAGCCCGCGAGGCTGTTCCTTTTCACTTCGCATAACATCTCTGCCTTGCCACTCCCCTCGCTCGGGCTCCCTCTCTCGATCCCTCTGTCTAGGTCTCTCTTCTCCTATCTTTTATCGCGTTCTACCTTCCACTTTCCAAAATAATCTCTCCTCTCCCACTTTCCAAATACAGTAAGATGCATGTCTCTCTCCCCCTGCAATCTTCTCTTTTTTTCTGTTGCTGCGCGCCTGGCGGAAGCGCCTCCTCGCTTGTTCCTTGCAAGAGGCGCTTGGAATCGGGACCCAAAACGCCTAGAGAAAAACTACTCTGGACAGGTAGCGAGGCGGGTGTGTGGGGGGGGGGGGTTGAATCTTCTATGGGCTTTCGAGGGGAAGGTTTGCTTCCTGAGACCTGAACTGATCCACCATCAGGTTATGAAACTGAAGTTTCGATCGTCGGGTGTGCGCTATATAGAACACGCACTCTGGGATCCTAAATGTTAATTTCACACAGCATGCAGTTGCCTTGGCAGTTTCAGGGCTTTTGCAGGCTGTGGTGTTAAGTCAATTTCACCGCGAAACGAGACCCGCTGAAATTGCTTCGCGTTGAGCTAACGGCTGAAAAACATAAAACTGCGACTCCCGTGATTTAAGGTGATGGCGAGGTGATCGCCAAGTTTTAAGTGGCCTGCGCGGGTTTTAATCAAAGTTAGTCGCTTTAACCAGGTTGCATTTCGGGGTGGGGCGGGGTCGATTATGCAAGTCAAGGGAAGAGGCAATAAATAATTCAGCAGCCGCTCTCCAAAACGGATTGCTTTGCCTGCTCGCACATCTTATTTGGAAGGAAAGACATTGCTAGGTTAACCTGATCATCAGCCCGATCCCCAAACAGGCTAAGCCGAAATATGTGGTTCAAACCGGGTTGGTGCCTATGCATACATTTAATGCACATTATTTCCCTCAAGGAATCTTGGGAGCTGTAGTTTTCCCGCTCACAGAGCTATAATTCCCAGCACCCTTTCCAAACTATAATTCCCAGAACTGTTCGAGGCAAATAATGTGTAGTGTCAATACAGCCTGAGATCGCGGGGGCCTAAGTCCTTCGCTGTCCGCTCATCGAGAGCAGATTTTCTTTTCCCTAGAATAATTCCTCCCCAGTTCCAATCAGTGTCATTCGCAATTTGCTCCCCGAAGTCGATCTTCTAAACAAAGTGTCTCGTGAGTTGGTACCGAACAAGCTTATTACTCGAAAGTAAGTCCCAGTAGTCTGGGATTGCGCCTGAAGAGCTGGACAGCTGTGTCCACGTCCTGCAGAGCGCTTCCTGCTTGTTTTTAATCATTTGAGAGATCAGGTGTGCCTTTGAAGAAAACAAATCTCAAGGTGTTTCATCGATATATTTATTATAATTTTTTATTGTATTTTATTAGCACCGGGGGAGTAGGGAGTGATCGGTTTACTCGATAGATCTCAGCTTGCATTGGAGCCGGTATTCACTGACTATAGATTGGACAACTCCAGGAAAAAAAGGGTTTTAAAGAAAACGCTAGTTCTTAGATCACTTGAGCAAATAGATGGACAGACAAATATATGGCAGACAAATCGCCTCATCGAGATATAAAATCGACTGACGCCCCATCCTTAATGAACACAGTTCATTAAAGCCTAATTTAACAACCTAATGACGAATTTAGTTGGTAACTCGACATCGGTTAAATGATGCGCTTGGGTCCCAGTTAACACTAACCAAATATTAAACATTATTTAACCGTTGCTGAAAACTGTAAATAATGATTGATTGATTGATTCATTGATTTGATCTGAACTTGTTAACGCACAGCACAGAGATCCCAGACACCTTAACTTGTCAGTGGGAATCTACAAACAGTAGAAATCTATTTTGTACGTTTTCCAGAGAGGTTGCAGCGAGCGAACACATAAAAATGAGCTTTGTGGCACCGCAAATACTAACAGATGTATTCCCCTCTGGAAATTGTTAGTAAATCACATGAGCGCGCACGCGGCCCCATTAAAAAAAAAAGTTGTACGGAATATACATATATACATATATTATAAACAATATAAAATGATTGTGTGTTGTTTTTTTAAAAAGCATTTTATATTTTACATGCGTTGTCAAGTTTATAATGCTACCCAAACAGGAAACACATCACCGTGTAAGAGTAGAGATGTGGTTGACACAAAAAGTCTTGGTAAGAATGGGTGTACAGTATCTATTTTAAAGAGGGCATGCATGTCATCTAGATCTAAAAATCACTTTAAACAGCATAAATTAAATTATTCTAGAGGCATACTCTAAAACAGACGATATATGTCCATGAGTTGAATACGGAACAGTCTATCGTCTGATTTTTAAAGATGGCTCATAATTCACAGACTATCACCTACAATGAATTCTGCACAGATCCAATACACATCATTCAACCATGACAAGGGAGTAATTAAGACGGGCAGAAAATTGTCACTTAAGTTTCCAGTCCCTAAGAACACAGCAATCGGGGGGGGGGGGGGGATCAGAAGATATCAAGGATCTGCATTTTGAATTTGCTCTTGAGGTCCTGCGTGATTTTTCAGCTATGGAAGTGGATTTCCAGCTTTAGGGAAGGTTCTCTGTGCTCAGGTTTTGGCAGACAGATTTGAAACTTATTTTTGTTGTTGTTTAGCCGTGTCGGACTCTCCCTGGCCCCATGGACCAGAGCACGCCAGGCTCTTATTTCAGCTTATTTTAGCCGGGTTTAATTAAGCGGGATGAAGGCGGGACAAGACCCAGCCAAAATGAAGTACTTTTAAGACTGCGATCCTGCTTCACATTTAATTGTGAGCATTGCAAGCCTCATTAAAGAAATGGGAGCTTACGTCCGAGTCGGGCAACGCATATTCTGGGCTGAGGGGGGGGGAGACACCCTTAAATCTCTTCCATGTGAAATAAGTAGGGTGGACTGAAACGGCCGTTTTTCTGACGCAAATGCCGACTTTCTCTTGCCCCGAGCTCTAGAAAGGAACAGCGGGACGGTTTCCTGGAAGCTCTAGTTACTGTATTTGAGGGAGAATAGACAATTTCTAGCCTTTTTATAAAGTATTATCATTTGCATATATGTATATGTGTGCGTACATATACATATAGTAATTGTAACATTGGGAACCTATGAGAAGTACCGCTAGCTCAAATACCGAAGTTTCATCTAACCCAGTTTTCTGTTTCCAACGACGGACAGTCAGGTGTTTCTGGTGAGGATCACAAAAAAGACCCGATGCTGAATGTATGTTATATTTCATTAGAGGCGACTCCGCTGGGCATCTCTTCCATTTCAATGGAGAGAGACTCCAAGGAATAGAGGTGGGAAGTCGCCACCCCGTGAATGTTCGACGGCGGAAGCATCAGAGTGCATAGGAGCCAACTCCTAGGGGCCGAGGCGGTCTTCGCCTCCTCCACCCCCAATAAAATACTTGAGGGGGCTTCCCCCTCCAAGCTGATGAGCATTGCCATTCAAATGGTGTGCATGCACCGTTGTCATGCGATCAATTGTGCGGGGCGGGACTTACCTGTAAACATCCCCCACCCCAATATAAGTTGGAACCCCTGTCAGAGAGATACACAGAAATGTGGCTGTGAAAAGTCTCCTTCTTGGGAAGGAAAAGCCATGCAGCAGCGCGACCACGTCTGCAAATGCAATGCAATGCAAGTAGCAGGAAGCCTCTTGGGCTGACCCCATGGTTTTCAGACTACGTGGAGGAGAAGGTCGGAGCAGAGGGACAGGGAACCTGTAGCTTTCCAGGCGCTCTTGTGCTCGCAGCTCCCATCCTCCCTGACCACTGGGCATGCTGGCTGGGGCTGAGATGATGGGACCCCAGCTCTCCACCAGTAGAGGCTATAGGGAAGCTTTTAAGGGGGATTCACAGGCAGAACTGCTGGCGCTTTGAGGGGTGTGTGTGGAAATTCTCTCGAGGCAACCCTCCTCAATGAAGAAGAAGAATCTGAGAGGTCGGCTTCTTGTTGGGACTGTGCACGGTCCAAGAAATGCGGAGTAAGGGTTAAAATAAATACTTGCTGGTAGTGGTACTTAAATAGGGTAAATGCTCAAATATAGGTCAGCATGATTATTACCATATCGCAGATGGAAAGGTGTGGTGAGAGAATAAGTGGCTTTGGCATAGTAAGATCGTGGAGGAATGGAGATTTGATTTACTAATGTTGTTTCTTTCTTTCTTCATATCCTACCGAATGCAGAATAGGCTTCCCAACAGTTCACAAGTATAAAAAAACCAATCACACGTGCATTAATTAATATACACAATTAAAATTAACGCGAAATAAAACCATCCCGTTGCAACAGAAAAGTAGAATCACCCCTTATTAAAATATACACCAAAACAATCCCATTTAAATGACATAGTACTGTAATTAGAGTCGGGGCGAGAGAGCCCCCTGAATCAATCAAGCCCCTTCCTGGGGCTTCCTGAATCAAGAAACAAATTGCAAGTTAATTTTTTTTTTTAAAAAAAAACTAATTGCAAAATGGGGTGGGAGGAATTGGGGGGAGTGTGTGATTCCTAGTTCTGTGTAACTTAGTTGGAGATGCCTGGAGTCATGCGTGCTCTGGCATCTCAGCAGGAGACACGCACAAATATGTCTCTTCTCCCAAGGTGGGGCCGAAAAAGGACTTAGGAAATGAGGTTAACAACCCTAAGAGTACATAAGGCTAGCTGAGGAAATGAACAGCACAGGTGAGTTCAGAAAGTACAGGGTAGGGAACTTGGGTCTTTTTCTCTCTCCATTCTCCCAGGCAGACGCATCAGCTTTTAGTGCAAGCTGAGTTGTATCCCAACACTTTCAGCATGCACTGTGTTGAACACCCTAAGCCCACAATGCTATACCTGCTTACTTAGGAGCAAGAACCCCTGAATGCAGTGGGGATTACTTCTGGGTCAAGGTGCCCCTTCAAACATGCCTCAAGTGCAGTCTGGTATAGTGGTTAGTGCATTGCCATTACAGCAGGGGACTTAGCTGCAAAATCCCCACTCAGACGCAAAGCTTAGATGACCTTAGGTCAGCTGATGTCTCAGTCTTACAGGGTTGGCGTGAGGATAAAGCGGGGGGGGGGGGAGACTCAGCTCTTTGGAGGAAGGAGGCATTCGAATGTTATAAATATGTGCACATAATAAGAATTATCACAGACTCTGCTTCTTAAGTGCCGTGTGTGGCAGGGTGTCACTGGAGGTGTAAATGATTGTTGATGGGGGGGGGCAGAACCTTAGATTTGTATTGATTTTGATTGATTTAGGTGGGGAGATGGGGAGCTACCCCCCCTTGACTATGGCCATGTAAATGACCATCAGATTTTGAAAAGCTGGAATCATTGGATCAAGTTCATCAGTTTTGTTTAATCAAACTAAATAACTTTAAACTGGAGTCTGAATCAGTGTGAAGTTAATTGTTACTGTTTTGAATTGTCTTCCTTAGGGGGTCGTGCAAACCCCTGTTTTGAAAAATGCTTTTTATAGGGCAGGGTAAAAGGCACTGGACCCAAATGGGGGGGGGGGGCGACAAAGTTTGGGAGCCACAGTTTTAAACGCTCAGTCCCATAGGAACCAACTCCTAGGGGCCGAGCGGGTTTTTGTCACCCCTATAAAATATTTGAGGAGACCGCTCCCCAAGTTAATGGGCATTGTCAGTTAAATGGTGTGCGTGCCCCTCGTCATGTGATCAATTTGCGGGGCGGGGCTTACCTGCCTCTTCCCTCAGTATTTTATTAAAGTTGACACCCTGCTCAACCCTGTTAAAAACAGATTCGGGATTGAGAGACTCAATCTCTGAAATGTTTCCATTTTGCGGGCAGAGAGGGGCATCTGAGAAGGAGTGATGTGCGCAAAGTCCTGGGTTCTCCGGGTCCATGAAAAAGACAGGATTCGAACCCAGGTCTCCTCCTAATGCCGGGCCTGTTTGCCTTTGAGGCGGCAGTTTGATTCGGCCCCTTCCTCGCCGCCGGCAAGCAGCCCCGGATTCTGTGGAAAGCCACCGATTCCGATTCTCAACCCCTGCTAAGGACGCCACGTGTCTTTGTTAGGGCGACAGGTCCACAAATCAAAAGCGAAACGTGTGGGGAGGGGATGGATTAGGCGTGGGGCGTCTAAAGGGCGCCGCTCTGTCTGTCGCAGGGTCCTGGAAGAAAACTTACCTGGACAGCTCAACCCTCCTAAATCTACTCTCCCCTCCCCTCCCCTCAACCTTTGCATTCAGCCCAGCTGCGAATTATTAATACCCAGCGCTCGGAGTACTTCTGGCCGTGCGCTGGAAAACAATGCTAGGGTAATTACGGTCCTTTATCTGGTCATGCTTTTTGTAAGAGAAACAATATAAAGAGGAGGAAGAATGAACTATCCTACATTTGGATCCTGTACACATTTATTTATTTTCTTATCTCCGCACACACGCACTCAAAAAAATCTGTTTTATCCATGTTACCGCATATAATTGCGTCCTGGCAATGCATAGTACTGTTGTGTTTTGGCAATCCAAAGGAATTTCCCCCTTGCAAATAAAATGTGGTTTGGGGATTTGATTTCATTTCACTTCCAACAAGTGCTTGCAGGGGCTCGCTCCCTGGAATCATCTCACTTTCTGTGTCTTCCCAGAGACTATTGCTTCTGAGATCTGCTCCCGCCACCAGTTTGCTGTACAGTATTCTTAATGCTTCTGTTTAAATGCTTCCTCTTTATCTACACCCACGAAGTCTTATACTGCCAACTGTATTCAAGAGTGACTCGCAAGATTCTTCTGCAATACTGTACAGTGTAGACAAGCGAGGCTGTGCTTTTGAAGATCAGTGAATTTCTACTAGAGTAGAGACAGTCAAGATTGTTACTAGAAGAAGATCTCTGTACAGTGGAACCTCGATTTATGAACACCTCGGTTTAAGAATTTTCGGTTTACGAACGCCGCGGACCCATCTGGAATGGATTAATTTACTTTCCATTACTTTCAATGGGAACGTTCGCTTCAGTTTATGAACACTTCAGTTTACGAACAGACTTCCGGAACCAATTACACCCATGCTTCGGGTTAAGTACGCTTCAGGTTGAGTACTCCGCGGACCCGTCTGGAATGGATTAATCCACTTTCCATTACTTTCAATGGGAAAGTTCACTTCAGTTTATGAACGCTTCAGTTTAAGTACTCCGCGGACCGTCTGGAACAGATTAATCCACTTTCTATTACTTTCAATGGGAAAGTTCACTTCAATTTATGAACGCTTCAGTTTATGAACAGACTTCCTGAACCAATTGTGTTCATAAACCGAGGTACCACTGTACATCAAAAAGAAAAAGAAAAAAAACTTTGTCCCTCCAGAGGTTGCCGAACTACAACTTCCATCAGCCCCACCTAACAAAGTAAATGGCAAAGGATGATGGGAGCTGTAGTTGGAGGACCAACCATTGCCCACACCTGATATTGGATTGTTATATATGGTCTGAGGTGCAGCAAGGCAGTTCTTATAAAACGTTAGGGAAATGAATGGCAAGCAGGCGTTTTAATGTCCATTAAAAGCACAATAGCTAAAAATAGAACTTTAATGTCTAAGGCATTATACTGTAATCATATTTCCAATGTTCAAAGGAAGCATGTACTCATTTTACAGAAAAATGGCACCACCCCTGCAGTGACTAAAAGAATCCCAACATACTCAGAAGTAGAAAAAAATTATTTGAGAGGGTGGGGGGAAAATGAAGGAGGGGAACCCAGAAAAACTACCCAGTTGGAACTGGGCGTGCTCTGTGGTTGTGGAATGCTGTTAGCTCAGAAATGAGTCCCATTGAGTTCAGTGTAATTACAGTGTAAATGCAGCTTTCCCCATCACTGTGAAGGGAGAAGCTGTGCCCATTGCCCAACAGGCTGGGACCCATCTGTCTTGAGAGACAGTGGAGGAGTGCGCCTTTGGGGGTGAGGTCCAGCTGTTGGAAGGCTGCAGCACCTGCTTTGGCTGTAGGGAGAGACACGTTTTGTTGCAGCTGGGGCAGATGAAGGCGTCCGGTTGTGCTATAGTAGCCCTATCAGGAGAGCAAGCTGGCAAGCTTGGCTTGTTTTGAAGGAGAACATAAAAGACCCTGCTGAATCAGGCCAATGGCCCATCCAGTCCAGACTCCAGCATCATCTTCTCATAATGGTCAACCAGATGCCTGGGGGGAACCCTCAAGTCAGGGCCGTCTCAAGCAGGTCGGGTGCCCTGGCGCTGAGGCGTGGAGATCACTCCGGCGTCCCCGCCCTCGCAGCGCAAAGCACAGCTTCCGCGAGTGACCCACCTGCCGCCCTGGCGCCCTGGCGCCCCGCGCCACCGGAACTACACCTACGGTAGAGCCGGGCCTGCCTCAAGTAGAACTCAAGCACAACAGAGTTCTCCCCTCCTGTGGTTTCCAGCAAACCACAGATAAGATAATCCAGAGATAAGGATACTTTCTGGTTTAGAGGAAAGGTGAGTCAGAGGCAACATGATAGAAGTGTATGAAATTATGCATGGTATAGAGAAAGTGGATAGAGGTTTCTGCCACCACACTTCTCATAGCACTGGGACTCGGGGACATCCAATGAAGCTGACGGCTGGAAGATTCAGGGCAGGCAGAGGAAAGTATTTATTCACATAGCACAAAGTGACACTATGGAATTCACTTCCACAAGTGGTAGTGATGGCCACCAACTTAGATGACTTTGAAGGAGGATAGGTCAATTCATGGTGGATAAGCGGCTTCTATCAATGATGACTATGTTCCAAGGAATCACAGATGGACAGAGCACTGCTGCACTCAATTGCTGCCTCTCAGAGGCCTCTGGTTGGCCGCTGTGAAAACAGAACGCTGGGATAGTGGGCCATTGCCCTGATCCAGTAGGTTCTTATGTTCTTATTTCTCTATTACTTTGTTCAATTTTTCTCCCACCTTTCCTCCTGAAGGGTCCAAGGGCAGCAGACAGAGTGATGATGAAACATTAAAACACAACAACTAAAAACAGTTTAAAACCATTCTGAAAAACAGCTAAAACAATTCTCAACTGGTGATCTAAGCGTTGCCAGGAACAATGTTCTTCAACCATCAAATGGCTAGGTAAACCATTATGTTTTAAAATATATCCTGAAAGTCAATAAAGAGGGAGGCAGATGCACCTCTCGAGGGAGGGCATTCCACAAAAGGAGAACCACCACCCAAAATGCCCTGTGGCGGGTTGCTGCCATCCAAGCAGCCCCCAATGTCAGCACCAGCAACAAGGCTTCACCATCTGATCCTAAGATCCAAGATAGTTGGTACTGGGCCAATACCTTATGACCTAGGAAGGCAATGAGATCTGAAATGACTAGAGGGCAGAGATCCTGATAATTGCTTTACCGGTACTAGCTTCTCTGCAGTCATGTCAAGCCAGAAAAGGTGAACTAAAGTTCCTCACCCACTCGCTCTGTTTTCTGACAAGCACCGGGTGCCTGGGTCATTTTTATTTTTCTGGAGATGACAAGGAAGGAGCTTGATTCTCCCCTCTTTCCATGGGAGTATTTAGGACTGAATCATAGTCACTGTCAATTCTTGCAGGCCTGATTCAATCCAATTGAAATAAAGGGAAGCTGTGCAACCAGAGTGTGGCTTTGCAGACAGAGGTAGGAATAAAGAGCCAACACATAAGAGATTGGCTGGAACTAGGGCTACATTTTATTAAGTCACAGGTTTTTACAGGAGGTGGCAGAGGCACAGGAAGCCATCTGAACTGTTTGGGATGAACAAGCCCCTGCCAGATTTATTTATCGAACAACATTTGCATACTGCTTAACTGTAAATAAATGAGGGTAATGAGAGTGGCTGGCATTCCCTTAAGCCCCACTCGTTCAGGAGAGTAGAGAAGCATCATGAGTTGAAAAAAAAGTTTAAGATAACCTCTTCTAAGAAAACATAGACTTTTCTTTTGGGGGTAATGGGATTATAGGTACCTAAACAATATAAAAACTTATTTATGTATATGACCACAGCAGCTCATATGATATTTGCCCAAAGATGGAATGAAGATAACGTCTTGACCAATAAAGGATGGCAGCAAAAACTATTGGAATATGCAGAAATGGTGAAACTTACAGGAAGAAATAAGAAATCAAGATGACCGAGTCTTTAATTCAGAGTGGAAATCATTTATTGAATATTTTTTAAAAAATATTGCAAACAGATACAATCATTAGCAGGATTAACCTAAAGGTGTGCAGTGAGATAAAACCAATTTTGAATATATGGGATAAGTAATAATTGGGCTTAAATAAGGAGATGCAGGAAAAATATTACAAATATAAACAACCACAGAAAGTGGGGAGGAAGGTCAAAATGGGGTGTTGAAATTTGATGTAAAACAATATTTTTTGGTCTGATGGAAAATGGAAAATGATGAGAAGGAGGGAGAGGGAGAAAGTGTGTGTGTGTGTGTGTGTGTGTGTGTGTGTGTGTGTGTGTGTGTGTAGGGAAGCCTGTCCAAGCTCCCCATTATTGGGGTTCCACATCTCCAGTCGAGTGGCTCAGGTTAGCCTCAGAGCTGCTTCATTTCCTGCCCACAGGTCCTACAGCCTTAAGCTGCAAACCTCAGAAAGTCTCCATCACCCTCATCCTGCCAAGTATGACCAATCCACCTTTTTCATAGCACTTCCTTCTAAGAGAGTCAGACTTGACCCCCCACCCCTCCCAGACTTGACCCCCTACCCCTCCTGCCACCCCCACCCCCACCCCAAGCCTCCTGCATCTTTCCCCTGCCCTGCCTGCAAAAGCCACCTCTGCCTGATGTCACAGTAGGGGCTTGGAAGCCTGTTTTCTTCTCAATTCCACCTAGAGCAGGGGTGGGGCAGCTTTCATTTTCCTGCCCTGGGCCAAATTCCCTTGAGAGTAATCTTTCAGGAGCCACTTGCTGGCAGACTAAGGCAAGTGGTGGGGCAGGGCTAGAGTCAAAAGTGCACTTCTCCTCTCTCATCCTGTCACTTAATCCTCTCTTTATGTGTATCAACATAAAAAGAGACAATGGCCCATCTAGTCCAATACCCTTTTCTCACAGCAGCCACCTTCTTTCCTGTCTCCCTCTCCCTCTCCACCTGTTTTTCTCTCTTTCTTCCACACCCTTCTCTCTCACACATTTTCTACCACACCCTTTCCTCTCTTTTCTTCTGTCCCTTTCCTGACACCCTTCTGGGCAAAGATTACTCTTGTCAGAGGTCTGGATTAATTCATTACAGAGGACTCCCCCCCCCCCCCCGCTGCAGCTTAAGTTGATGTCCCAATGGCAAGGTTACAAGGCAGGGGTGGGGAATTTGGCCTGATTTCGAGTCAGTGGGTAGAAAGCAAAGGGGGAGATGGAGGCAGCTGAGACTGTCCGGCCCCTGGGACTTAGTTTGCCTACCCATGGATTAAATTAATCGGTGCCTATCGGTACCATAACAAAATGCATTTTGAGCTGTAGACCTACAAAGCACCCTTAATCTGGATCGATAAATAAACAGTTATATAGCAATAGAATTAAAACTATCTTTATATAATCATAAAACTATATACAGTATAAATATAGTTTCATTCTAGTAATGTTTAATTGGTTTTTTTTAAAAAAAAGATAGGGTGTTTTTAGCTGTTCTCATTTGATCTGTAAGCTACCTTGAGTCCCTGTCAATGAAAAAGGGTGGGATATAAATAAATATAGGTAATCAAAACCATCATCCACTGAACTCAGTAGAATTTCCTTTGGAGTGAGGATCTTTGTTCCCCACTGAATGCCACCAGGACTGGGGGGGGGGATAATTCCACGTTCTGACGCAATATTAGTGAATCTAAAAGGGGAGGGGGGCATACCCCATCTCTAAGAAATCCCCGACATTGCATGCAGGAGCTGCAATTAATCTATCGTGCGCACTTACCTGGGAGTACATCCCACTGAGCAGTGGGAAACTGATCTTGGCTACACGTGCGTAGGATGGGGGCTGCTGCAAGACTAGGCGTCGCAGCGCAGGCAATTTTCTCCCCATTTTGCAGAGGGGGAAACTGACCAGAGACATTAGCAAATAAGCGATAAGGGCTGTCCCCTGCCCCCGGGACACCGTTGCCCCTTTATTTCTTTATGCAATCATTTATCCGTATGCATTGCAAGACATCCACCGCAGCTTCGTGTGTCTGTTACGTTGCTCTTATTATATTGAGAGACTGCGAGTTGCTTTTTCGTGCTTTGAAGTATTTTAAAAAAATGTTTTTTATGCTAGAGAACGAGGATTCTCCGGTTTGTGTGATCGACTTTTATTTTGGCTGAAAGTGAAAGATGCACCAGTCAGAGACTGAAAGGAAAGCTAGAGAATTTAAGGTTTCTGAGCCCAGGAATTTGTTCTGAGTTCCAGAACTAAGTCCTTCTGCGCAGTCCTGTTCCGTCCAAACGTCCATTTCAGCAGGGTCGTTTAGGTCAGGGAGAAGGGGTCGTTTTGCTGGGGGTCTTGCTAAATCCTTACGGTTCTGCTGCAAATTGTCCCGAGATCTACCTTCTGCCCACCGTCTTCTAAAAAGCAGATTATCAACCAGCAAAATAAGGCCAGAGATTCTTATTTCAAATAAAAGTAGCCAAGGACGATGCAATCGCAGTCCGTTTAATAATAAAACCATAATAAAGGGAGATGGAGATGTAGCTGGATGTTCATGCATGCTATTTACGCGGAAGTAGGACCCCCGTCGGCCTCCGATGGGGTTTACTCGGAAGCAAGTGAGCAGGGAAATGTAGTTCAAGAGATATTCAAACGCCCTTTATGACTCTCGCTTTCTTTTGTTTGACCATTTGTCTCTGAATGTTTTATTTCTGTGAGTGAACTTGATTGCAGGAAATTTATATATATATATATATATATATATATATATATATATATATATATATATATATATATATATAAATTCAGCAGAGAAGGGAGAGGAATTAGGAATAGTTAAGAGCTGAGGGAATTATAAATAATTTCCATAGACGAAAGATATGGACGGGAACTATCTTGGGATGCTATATGTTCACATCTCCACCGTAATACCTGTTCAGAGCGAGATTTCATCAAGGCAAAGAGTCTGGTTTTAGAAAATACAATAAGGTGTCTTCACCTTTCCTTCAATCTCCGTCTCAGGAAATCACTGCAAGCCTACGGTAAGCACGTCTACTCGGAAGTAAGTCCACCAAGTGCAATGCGATTTACTCCCAGGAAAGTACCGGTATGTCTAAGACTACAACAACCTAAACCCAGAGAGGTTAGGCTGTAGTTCGGTCAGTCACGCTGAACATCCTGGGAGTTCAGATCACGCTTCTCCACCGCAACCGTCTTTCAAGGCGGCTCCCAATTTTAATTTTTTTAAATAATCGACACCAAAACCCAGTGGGAAAATAAAGACTAAAACTAAGTTGTCCAAGGGACAACTGTCTCCAGCTACGTTACTGCTTGAGGCACGTCAACACAAAGGTGCTGGATGCGTTCAAAGACAAATTGATTTTGGGGGTGGGGGCAGCTTACATTTGCAAAAGTAATGCGACTTGGCCATCTCTTTTTCAGCCCTAAAAGCAGGGCTGTTATTTTTAACTGAGGACAAGGTAGCTGTGAGAAGCCACACCTGTTGGATTACTGCCTGACAGGCAACTGCTCATAGCAGAAAGCATTTGTTCGGGAGTGGGGAGGTGGGTACACGCTTGCTTTCCTCTTTATTCGCTTGTGTTAGCTGGATCGATGGTGCTAGAGACCTCGCTTTCCTTGGCGGCTGAGAGGTTCTCGGTTTCCTAATTTGTTCTGTAGCGGGAGAGGAGGTTCAACGAACATTCAGAATGTCAGGGCATCTTTCTGATTCGAAGTCACAAGCTAGTTAAACCGAAGTCACTTCGATTTTTAGATCATTAAGACCAACCTGGGGCTTTCAGTTTTAAGGCTCCTAACTCACTAGTTTAAAATAAGTCGGAGCCAGATGAAGAGGAGCTTCTTTGAACTTCGGAGGCCTAGGTGGAGTCTGCTTTGATAAATGACCCTCCACATCCGATGTAATACTGGTTTGAATCAGCTGGGCCCAGGAAAGAGAGCAGGGCTGCTCTGGAAAGAATCGCGTGTTTTCCTGATCCCCTTTTACGTAAGTCACATCCAATTCATTTTGTCCTTTAAGCAACTGAGCAGGGGGTAGTTATCTAGGTCTAGGATATCATTCGAGGGCATGCCGTGGAGAACAGAAGACGCCACCTCTAGTTCAGTGTTGTCTAAACTGGCTGGCAACGGCTCTCCAGGAAGAGGGTCTTTCCCAACTCTACCCGGAGATGCCGGACCCCGAACCTGGGACCTTCTGCAGAAACCAATTCTAGCGCAAGAGATTTGCAAATTAAGGTGGGTTCGGAAGTCCTAAGAAACTGGTATCGCCCTTAATGATCACTCTTAGCATTCCGTCTTTCCTGTAAAGAGTTGCCAGAGGGCAACAGGTGCTTGCGTTTAGACTACATAAAAGCAGGAACACTTATGAATCTAGGGCCTGCTCAGGGTACAACCAACAACCATTTTTCTGAGCCCCCCCCCTCCCGAAATTATTTGAAGCTTCGGTTCGGATTGAAATCCAGGAGGCTTTGATTGTCGTTTTTATAATGCAAATCAGAAATGAATAGGCTTCGGGTTTGATGCATCTACTTACCGGTACATTTTTACGCTAATCTCAAAATCGCCAGAGCCGGTAAATCTCACCTATCCGGATGTATTTGGAAACAGCGCAAAATCCAACCCAAGTATTCCAGCTAGCAGACTCAACTCTCTGGAAGTCAACAATCCAATCCTACCTCTGCGAGTTTGTTCTTTAATGGGGCTTACTCCTAAGTAAGTGTGGCGAACCCATTGAAACAACCTACTTCCAAGTAAACGTCGCTGGGAATGGGTTGTTGTGGCTGTAGGCTTACGCACGGTTATTTGGGGAGTAAACTCTATTTAAACTTAACAAGACTCGAGACTGCATACTACAGAATATGTAGAATAGGGCTAGAATCAGCAGTGGAAAAGCCTATTTCAGTCCGAAAGGAGAAGATTAACCGCTTAATGGAAATATATCAAGCTATATAGTGTCATATTAGCTTACGAGGATGTGGTTGGCTGCGCTGATTCGAAGCCCGGCCAAATCTGACAAATTCCTCGCTATCAGCCAGAAACCAGATTCGCTTTTTCATTTTCTTTTTTAAGGTCTTCCCCTCGAACTTTGACCTAGTAGCGCCATCAAGGATTTGGGGGAGGGGGCGAGATCGTTTTGAAACCACAGTATTTCTGCTTAACTCTGTTGTGCCCGAGACAGAAATATACTTTTTTTAAAAAAGTCACCCTGTCCTGGAGCTTGAGAATTCACGAGCTCTTTCGCGCACCCTCTTCTTTCCCTGACTTTTAACATCTAATGAGAAGAAGGAAGCGTTGCATCCTCTACTTCAAATTTCGGCTGGGGTCGGTTCCAGTTCCGCGTGGAATAAGCGAACAAACTCGCTCAATGAGGTTTCGGGACAGTTTCGTGAAACTGACAAGCTCGCCTTACAGCCCAGTGGCACAACTGCAAAACGGTCGGTCGGTTTTAATGCACCCTAAAATTTGCAAGTTCAGTGTGAGGGTTTTCTGCGGTGGGAGAAAGCTCGGTTTTCAGAGTTTGTCAGCTGGTGCGCCAGATCTTCTCTCCCTCCTCCCCCTTTTTATGAGTCTTCGAAAAAAGCCCCAGGGCAAGGATGGTCCCCTTTAGGGAGAAGAGAAGTGTTAATCAACCCTAGTGAATGCTACATATGAATAGGCTATGCAACAAATGTGATCCTAGACCTGGCTGGTCGGTATCCGAAGCAAACCTTTCTCCTTAAGCCAAAACTTCATGCCGCTTATAATTTTGAGTTGATTTCCTGGGTGAGAAAATCCTCCTTCATATATTATTACATACATTTTTTTTTAAGGTTTCGAATGAATGATAGCAAAGCAAGGCTGCTCTCTCACAGTTAAAGCCGGTTTAATTCGTGTCATTTTTAAGCGTGGGGGGGGGTGGCTTAGTTGCCTTAGAGAATTTGCAGAGATATAGATGTACAGATGCGTGTCAGTTTCAGAGAATTCAGACGGGAAGCGAATACGGAATAACTGGGATTTAATGATACGAAAAATTTAGAACCTAAGAAAGGATTTCAAAAGGGGGGGAGATGTCGGCACAATAGGGGTGAACGGTCAGAACAGAGAAAAGTAATGGGGGGGGAATGCTGAGAGATTGGGGAGAGAAAAAAACCCTTTAAAAGTCCCATTGATGTTAATAAGATTTCCCAGAAGTAATAAACGTAGCACGACTCTGCATTATTGACTCAGCTAGAAGTCCAAGGGATTTATTCCCACGCAAGGGTGTTTAAGGGTTATAGCCTTCAAATTCCGCCCTCTATCATGTAACCTCAGACATTTAAAAGCCAATTTCTCTCTCTATATATATGGAAGAACCCTGGGAACTATAGTTTACCCCCTCCCCAGAGCTACCATTCCGGGCACCCTGAACAAACCCTCTTTCCTGTATATTCACAAGCACGCACGACTTCCTCTGCCAGCCAGGGAGGCAGCTCTAAAAAGGAAATAATCGAGGGAGAAATCAAGAGGCCTTGGCACTGCAAGAGAATCCATACCCTGCTTAAAAAAAAAAAACCTTAAGTTACTTTCTGGCTTTGGGGCAGGGAAATCTCCCGAACTTTCCCCCCTCCTCCTTTTTAAATGGTCGCCACCCAACCCAACCTTGCCCTACATGCCTCTCTCCAGCTTGCCAGGAGGGGGGGCGGTCACGTGACGCGGCCCCCTCTCCCCGGCCGTAAAGGGGCCGAGCTGCAGATGAAGGGAATCACTTTAAGGCCGAGATTAGGCGAGAGAGGAGCTCGTCTCCAGGCGCGATAGGCGAGCCGGGTCCCCAGCAGCTATCAGCGCAGCGGATCAGAGATAAGAGGCGCAGCCGGAGCAGCGGCGACGCAGCAGAGCCGCGCTTCAAAGGGATGGGCAACTGAGCAAGACCCCGTTTTGCATTTTTTTTGACGGGGGGGGGGGAGAGAGATACTGGCATTAGACTCCCTTTACACACAACCCTTTTCCTTTTGCCTGGGATTTCCCCCCCCCCCTTTTGGATTTTTTTAAAAATTCTTTTACTTTGTTTCGAATCGTCTCAACTCAGAAGTTTGCCTGCTCCAGCGTAAGTATCTCTCTCTCTAAATTATCTCTCGTGCAAGCTGGGCTTATCTACCCAGATAATGCCACACTCGGAGAAGTGGGGAAAGGGAACGGCGGGGGAAGGGGGGGCTCTATTAGCTCTGCAAAAGCACACTATTGATAACCGTGTCTGTGATTTACGAGTTTCCTGATTAATCCCCCATTTTTTATCTTTTTTTTTTGTAAGGGTGGGGGAAACCCTGTTCAGATAATGTTTTCCTACAGTCAGAAGAACTGATAGGGAGAGGACGCCCTCCCCCCGTTTAACGAGAGGATTGGTTATATAGGATGGGCCTAGGAAACATTCTTCTTCCCCATTAGATCTTGCAAAGGATCTATCTCGCCGCCGCCGATCCCCTTTACTGAACTTGCTCTCCTTGGCTCCACCCGAATCCTAAAAGCAAATACGTTGGAGATTTTTACGTCCCATTTTAGCATTAATGGCTTTTTACTTCTTTAGAACTTTTGCATGTATCCGTGAAAAAAACAAAACCAACAACATGCCTAAAACATTGCAGTCTGATGATCTTGCAAATCCTATTCGAGTTTTAATTCGGAGTTAAGCGCAATTGGACTGACTTCGGAGTAAATCATGCTATCGCGAACCGCTTAATTCGGAGTTGGAATTCAGTGTGTTCAGTATGTGTGCTTTTTAATAAAAAGCTAAGCCGTCAGCAAGTAGCGCGCCGCTTCTTCCTCGGATATATATATTTTTTTGTTGTTGTTTAGTCGTTTAGTCGTGTCCGACTCTTCGTGACCCCATGGACCATAGCACGCCAGGCACTCCTGTCTTGCACTGCCTCCTGCAGTTTGGTCAAACTCATGTTCGTAGCTTCAAGAACACTGTCCAACCATCTTGTCCTCTGTCGTCCCCTTCTCCTAGTGCCCTCAATCTTTCCCAACATCAGGGTCTTTTCCAAGGATTCTTCTCTTCTCATGAGGTGGCCAAAGTATTGGAGCCTCAGCTTCACGATCTGTCCTTCCAGGATATTTTTTTTTTTACTTCCTAGTAAACATGGAGCCAAGCTATGCTTTACTCGGAAGTAAGTTCTTCTGAAATCAGTGGGATTCTAATCCTCGAAAGATGTATGGGGAACTCTTGTTTCCGCAAGGAAAGCTGCGTAGAGTAGCGAAATTGGTTACCGATCCTAAAGCTCGTTGGAAATAAACTCCAGTCTGTTCTAGAGATCCTCTGAAAGCGAGGTTGGCACACTGCAAATCCCATTTAATTTCAGCGACAGCCTTTACTTCCGAGTGAATGGGACCGCGGCCGAGATCGCAGCCACAGAGTAAAGTTGACCAGCTTCCTGAGACCAGAAGCTTACTTTGGAGTAAAATGTTACAGGTGTAGGTTTAAGTCGGCCTTCGGAAGTAACGCGTCCTGCTTTGGTTCCTGTGTTTCAGGAGCCAAAACCCGCTAACGACGTCAGAAAGATTGCTGCTATTTTGTATTGCATAAAATTGTTTTAGTGAAATTAAAACACTGATGCCCTCCAACTGCAATGTTAATTTGCAGGGCATCAGGGGCTTCCTAGATATTTTTTGAATATGTGATGGATCAGAGATCTGGATTTCCTACTGAACTCTTCAAAAGGATTACTACTATTTTCATTTCATGCATTTTTTTCTATTTTCTTTCTTTCTTTCTTTTTACAAGAGCTGAGTTATTTTGCTTCCGTGTAAACATTCAGAGGGCTGTACTTATTCTGCGTTTCTTCACCTCCTCACCCTTTCAGCTACTTTATTTCTTTATTTACTTTTTGAAACTTTAAAAAGAACCATAGGTTAAGCACCCATTTCCAAGGTCACTCAAGTAGCTTTTTGGCTGAGTGGAATTTGAACACAGTCCACCCTTACCTCGGGCAATTCCTAGTCCAGCACTCTTAATTCATCGCCAGCTCTCTAAAGTGTTCGAGCAGAGTGTTGCTTTTATATGTGGGATGAGGTTTTGGGGTTGCTTTAGAAGTCTATATTTTAATGCCACCTTCTAGGGGAAGTGGATTTAGTGCTTTTGGTTCCCCCCCCCCCTAAATTTTCATTAGGGTGGCAAGTGGCTATTGGATAGTAGTGTATTTTGGGGGAGAGCTTTCACAGATCCGAATTATCCAAACCATTATGGGCAGGGGGAGAGAGGATAAATAATTCAAGAGTGTTCCAAGAACTATGAACCCCTAGATTGGGGTTTCCTTCCAAAGTTCTGGGTCCAATCCTTTGCAAAAATGGCTCACCAAATTAGGCACGACTTATTTCCTTGTAAATGGCATGGAACACAGACTGCAGTTCAAGCAAATGGAGGGCAACTAATTGAATTTAGGCCCGGCTTCTGAGTAGACTGGCATAGAAATCATAACCCAAGAAAATCCTTAATAAAAACAATTAAAAATAAAAAAATCTGCAAATAGTATTAGCAGCAGTAGTATTACTAATATTTCTTTTTTAAATGCAATTTGTTACTACATCTATGATGGCATACTTTGACGCCAGTTTATAACCCCTTTGAGGACAAAAATTCTACATCCACTTACCTGGAACCTGGTTCTTTTCAAAGAAGTGGGACTTATTTACACGTGTATGTGATGATTAGGACAAAATCTACTGTGGATACTGGGAGCACGCAGGATTAATAGTTAGTACTTAGCCCAATTCCAAACTCAGTTAAGAACGACTGTGTTGCAGTGTGTTCTGTTAAGCTGCTAGCCTTCTGTCTAAATATTATAGGCTGAGCTTTTGGATGTAGTTCAGTGCACAGAAAGTATCCTATTTCTGGCTGGCATTTATATTGGTGCAGTGCATTCACCACAACCGGGCAATGTGGTTCTAAACGGGCTTCATTATCCATCAGGGCCGATGAAACTCAACCCTGACAGCGCTTTTGGGACCGGGGTGTAAATGAACTTGGAGCCTGGGGCATCAGTTAACACACAATCCACTTGCCTAATAAGGACAGCCAAATGAGGCCAAAAGTCTGTTCTGTGTTTGACCGTGGCCAGCTGGATGGTCCTTGTCTTGATGTCTCTCCTTGTTCCTTCCTGGAACCTGGCCTTCCAATAGCAACTTCTTCTGAATGGATTCCTGGTGTCCCTCAAGCACTCATTGCATTTTAGTTTTATATATATATTTCCCCAAAGTTGGTGGCCATCACAACATCTTCTGGGTGTGAATGCCACATGTTATTTGTGTGCCAAGTATTTCTCTTTCTTATTCTGAAGCTTTCAATCTTGTGTGTATATATATAAGGGGCTGTAATCCTTTGCATTCCTAACAGATGGTAAACTGAGCTCCTTTGGGAGGAGTTATAAAAATTAATTAATTATCATTAATAGTAACTACACACACACACCCAAGAGCACCACTGCTTACACTTAATAATTTTAATTGGGCACATTTCATGCAAATGTGTTCTCCATACTCACCAGAAGTATTTGTAAGAGATTAGCTTTTCAGCTAGGTGGCAAGGAGGAACCTTATCTGGATGACGCCCTTGGTTAATTCATAATAGATGGATCAATTCACTCGTAGCTGAAGAGGATATTCCATCTGGTTAACAGTGTCATTCTTGAGCCTCAAATGGGTTCCATGTGACTTTTTGTTCATAAATTATATTTCTGCCTCCGCAAAACAAAATCACTTGAAGTCGGAAGGCTGTTACGCTTCAATTCACAACTTCTGAATATAGCGAATGGCATAGGAAGTGGATCCCCTGTGCTCGAAAGTTTATGTCACAGTAAATTTGTTAGCCTTTAAGATGCCACAAGACTCTCCAATGCATCTGCTTGTAGTAGCTGCAACTCAGTAATATTTCGTTTACCAGTCACTTCCTATGGAGCATCTCAAAGTGGATCCAGCTACTACTTCTAGAGTAATCCAACTGCTGTGGCACTTGGGTCCTGCTTTTGGGCTTTCCATAGGCATCTGGTTGGCCACTGTGAGAACAGGATGTTGGACGATAAGGGCCAGTGGCCTGGATCCAGGAGGCTGTTCTTACAAAGGTGATAGGACTACTTCAAAATGAGTAGGCTTGAGCTCACTGCCACTTGCTCCCTGTGTAAGGCCCTGTCGGGAAGTGTGCTTGGAGGCTGCAATGCACACTTGCTAGGGGATAAGCACCACTGACAAGGGTGGATCTCAATTCCATGTAGCCTCGCAAAAGAATTTGCTGTTAGGGTACAAACAATGCATTCTTGTATTGTTTTCAAAATACTTTTTTAAAAATAGCCAATTGTTCCATTTCTCTTTGCATCTGTCAGACCTCAGATGCAGGCTGTAATCCTCAACTCATTCATTGCAACATTACCCAATGGGGCTCAGTGGGATTGTGCTGGGTAGGCATAAATAAATTGAAGTCACCATCATGTTGATTATACACTGGGGGTGTGTAATATAGGGATAACTGGAATCTACATGAGTTTGATTTTAGTGGCTTGTGAGCTGCACCAGATCTGAGGATGCAATCCTTTGCAGGCTTTCTTGGGAGCAAGCCTTTTGGAACTCTGTGGGCCTTACTTCCAAATATACATGAATGGGGGGGGGCATCAGTGAGGTGCAAATGTCTCTCCTCTGGCTTCTGATTGCAAAAAGTGCTTCAACCACTTCAGAACTGGCTGGCTGGTGTCCAGCACAGAGTTCTCCATCTCTTTGCCCTTAGCAATAAAGCTCTCTAGGTGACCTAAGCCTCTCACCCTCTGAACCTAACCTACCTCACAGGGGTATTGTAAAGACCTTATCTTTCCCCTTAATTATATAGCTTATATTTTCTTAACTTTATGCTGCCCTTGCTGAACACTGAAGTTGTACATTTCATAATTTAAAAATGGCAACAGCAATGGGGTACCTGCATGTTTGCTACCCTGACCTAGTAAGAGAACAGGCAAAATAAAATAAAATAAAAATGACAATAGGCTAGGATATGTAAATGCCTCTTTATTTTTACCAGCCCTTTTCAAGTCATTGATACAAAAAAATTAATCTCCAGTTAAGTAAGTTTTTTTAGGAGACGTTTTACTCCAAATTTCAAATGCTGTGAGCTCCAGTTTTCCTTTCCCACCTTTGCTGTGATGTTCAAACCACTCTTGCTAAGTTTTCTTGGGCAGGGATGGAAGCTACAGGAAGCAAAATTGATACGCTTGATTAGAGAAAAATCATTCTTCACATTTACTAATAATAATAATAATTAGAGAACCCATTTTGGACTTCTTATGTGCAAAGGAAAATGAATGAATTTGAGACATTTGGGTCTGAAGATTGGGTAAATATTGCTTAGCAGATAGTAGAACAGCTGGATGTTACCCTAGAGTGAATGTTTTGAATAATTTATTTTATGTAACTGACAGATGAGCAAAAGAAGCAACTTGTCATTTGCCAGAAGGAGCCAAGATACAGGACTCAAAAGCATCTCCTTATTTATCCTCTTCCCTGTTTTCCAGGTGCCTGAAAGCTGCTTCAGTTGTAGCTGTGTGGGAGGATTAGCCAAGTTCTTCATGTCAAACCTCCGGCCCTTGCCGTCCAACTGCCTTGTTTGTGCCCCACCAGCTGTGCTGCTCCTGCCTTGAAGGATACAAAATGTACCAGAGCTTAACTCTTGCCCCCAACCCTGGCCAATCGGCATACTCCCATGACTCCAGCAACTTCCTGCACTCGCCAGCCAGCCCTGCCGTCTACGTTCCCACCAGCCGGATGCCTTCCATGCTCCAGAGCCTGCCTTACCTGCAGAGCTGTGAACCTGCCCACCAGGGCCACCCCCTGAGCAGCCACCCAGGATGGGCGCAGCCGGCCAGCGCCGAGGCCTCGCACTTCAATGCCAGCAGCCCTCACGCACCGCCGGGGTTCTCCTACTCCCACAGCCCCCCTGGCGGTAGTGGTGCCGGACGAGAAGCAGGCTACCAGAGCCCCTTGTTGCTGGGCACCGGGGGACGCGACCAGTATGGCAATTCACTGGTGCGCTCGGTCAACGGGTCCTACTCCAGCCCTTATCCCGGGGCTTACGTCAGCTCTGCGGAGATGCCGCCATCTTGGACTGCAGGGCACTTCGAGAGCAGCGTCTTGCACAGCCTTCAGACGCGACAGGGGGGCTTGCCTGGCCGGAGACCCACATTTGGTATGTAGCATATCTCCCACTACGGTAATAGAATTGTGGACTTGGAAGAGACTCATGGGCATAGCTAGGGGGCAAGGGGAACAGCTGGGCCCCTAAATCAAGTAAATAAGTAAAGATACTTAACTAAAAGTAGAAGTTATAGAAAAAAACATGACAGGTTTTTCTGAGCACTTGGGGTCAAAAGAAAGTAATTTAAAACAATGGTTGTTGAGACATTTCATTCCGAATCTGCTGGACAGAGCCAGACAGAGGATGTTAACAGGTGGGTGTCCTCCCCCCCCCAACAACATAAATCCTGGCTATACCCATGAAGAGACCCAGTCCAACTCTCAGAAGCCATTGGTTCTCTGCTATTGAGCGCCTTTTGATTCTGGGTGGGACACTTTTTTAAGACCTGAGGGCATTCTGATGGAGGCTTTATCACTAATTTATTTTGTCCAGACATCATCATTAAAACAGTAGTTTAAAAAGCACCATGAAAGTCTGCAAAACCTGTCAATGAATGTTAAAGAAGTGTGCGGTCTATGGCCCGGTTCACACATAGCATGAAGCTGAATGGTGGCATAATAACATGAATGAGGAAACACACAGGCTCCCAGAGTTGTTTTGCTTCTCCTCGGGCTCTTCTGCTTCTGCCTTGCACTGACTGAAGCCATGGTTTGGCTCAGCGCATCATCCAATCCCAGGGTTGTGGTTTACCTCACTTCTGATAAACCATGAGCTGTAACCCAAATCTGTCTTTATGGTTTGTCTGGGAGTGTTAAACCACAAGCTTGGGTTTGGGCAACATGCAGCTAAGCCAAACCATGGTTTTGCTTGATGCAGCAGCAGAATGACTGGAAGATCAAAACAGCCACTGTCTCCTCTCCAGAAGCCTGCATGTTTGCTTGTTCATGCTAAGCCATGGCTTGACCTGGCATTCTATGCAAACAAGGACTATGTTGAGTGTTTGACCTACAATCTGTCTCTGGTCTTAATTTGTCATATGCAAACCCACCCCAGTTCCAGAACCTGGAAAATTCTGTAAATCCACTTTGAGTCAAAAAGTGCATGTAGTCAAAGGCAGGGATGGGGAAGCTATGGTCCTCTAGAACTTTTCGGACTCAAACTCCCATCAGCCCCAGCCAGCATGGCCAGAGGGTGAGGGATGATGGGAGCTGGAGTCCAGCAACATCCAGAGGGACAAAAATTCACCACCCATGGCCTAAGGGTGCTTTAAGGCTGTACTGAAACCAGTAGCTAGTTGATTCGTAATTGGTTCTCCTCTAAGGTCCGCTGGAAATTATAGGTGTGTGAAAGGGGGATTATGTAAGAAGAAGCTGCTTCCAAGATGTGTCTGAGTGACATTGGCTATGATGGCTACCCTTGGCTCATCTGGAAAGCCCACCACAAGGCAAGAAGGCATTTGAGTCAACACTGTTGAAAACGGAAAGCTGAACCAGATTGATGGCTCTCTTGGTGTCCTTAAACTGGTTTGAAATTGGCTGGAAAGTTTGTCCTGGATTTTTTGTTTTGTTTTATGTGGGTGCATACATAACTACATCATTCATTTTAAAAATACTAAGTCTCCTTTTATAGAATAATCTGCTAGAGGTAGTGTTGTAAATGGGGGGGCACTGGAGAGAGGGATGAGATGTAGCAACTATGGAATATTAGAAGAATGAAAACTTTGGCCAAGACAAATCGTCCCCACACCCTAGCATTCAAGAATCTCCAGCAAATGCTGCCTTGGCTTGGAAATGGTAAGAACTATTTCTGGGGTTCTGTGTGCATGGGACATGGCTTTGGAAGTCAAATTCTGTACTTGGTGTGGCTGCAGACAGGCAATATACAGGAACCCGTTGGTTTAGAAGATGTGCCTGATCAAATGTAGTTAGTGCTCAGATACAAAGGAGCTTGAGAAAAACACTAGGATATTTTTCATGCCCTATATGGGAAGGAGCAATGTAGATTGTTCCAGGCAATGAATTCATCTGCTTGTCTCTCAGTAAGCGCTTGTGTGCTGGATATGTTTCGGTTGGCAGTAGCTTTCAATATATTCGTAAACCTATGTGCATTTTGCTCAGTGTGCAATTGCTCTGTGATGTTACATTTGTTATGCTGTTTCCTAGGCAAAGTGCCTTTCTATGAGGTGGGTGGGTGGGTGGTGTTAATGTATAAAACTGCCTCCAAGAGGGAGAAAAGGCTTTGATGGCAATGCTCTGTATTGTCGCACTACATTGCATCAAATATTCACAGCACTTCAGAAATATTTCTACGAATGCAGATAGCAATGGGGCTGACATGAGACTGAAAGTGCAGGATCTAGCCCAGTGGTGTGCAGTCAAGTGGACTATGGGGACTAGACTAGTCCTCTAAATGTTCCTGGTAAATTAAAGTATCAAAGCCTGGTGCCTCCTTCCCAAAGCCTGGGAAGATTCTGCCTGGCTCAGGGAGGGAGGCATGATGCTCCAACAGGATCCAAGAGCTCTCCCTACACCTTCCTGGCTTTGGGAAGGAGGCAGGAGGGCTGCAGCATCTTGTCAGAGGCCTGGCGTGTGTGACTCCCCCCCCCATCGCCCCCCGCAAGCTGGTGCCCCTGGCCTAACTGTTCCCCTGCGAAAAGTTTCACTGCACACCACTGGTCTAGCCTGAAGCCACTGTTCATTTGGAAGCAAGCTGGCGCTGATTTGCATGCAGGGCACTTGTGCCTAAGTCTGCGTCTGAATTCATGACTTCGAAATATGAACTAGGGATGGAGTGTTCCCTGTGCCTCATCAGCATATTGCCCTTAGATCTTTACCCCCATCAAGAGCAGCGCAAATGGGAATGAATTCTGGGGTCAAATGCTCATCTATATGAAGCTTTGGCCTTGCTTTGCTTTGCACATGGATTTGGGTCTGTGTGGGTGTGTGAAAGTGTGCTCTATTTCTTTTGAATGAACAACTGCACTGCAGTGAGTTTTCAATCCATTACCATCAGTAGGGGATTTTTACCTACGTTTCAGAATGGAATGGGGAAGTCTTGATTTAGCAGGGGGACTAGCACTATGCTATCAGCTATTTTATATGCCATTGCAGCATATTTTAGGATAATAGCATATTGTCCCATTGGGCTGGGAGGCAATTGAGCTTTCTCCTGGGAATATTTTGGAAGGGTTGTAGTTGTAGTAACGTGGTGCTGGGTGAGGATTTTGACTTTCTGATAACATTTCTTGTTAGCTGTCACCTGTTAACATAAAAAAGAAAGAGGTGGCACTCTTCAAATGAAGGTCCTATTTTTAATCTGCAGTGCTGAAAACTTCCCCTCTTCTGTTCTTTGGACATTTGACTTAAAATCCAATTCCCTGAGATTTTATCTGTCACTTTTAAAAGAATCATTTCAAAACAGGGGTCTGAATTCCAGTTTTAAATTGGTGGGTGTTTCTACTGAATTGGATTAATGCTTAAAGTTAGAAGAATGGTGACTGACAAGGGAAGATTGACAATCCAACGGAAAATGGGCTAGTCTCCAATACACATGCAATAACTTTTATATCTGTACCTTGATGCCATATAGCCTGGTCTCCTATGCAAGTTTACTTGACTGTAAATCCGCTGAATTCAGTTAGGCTTGCTCCTAATTAAGCAGGCAGAGGATTCTTGCATTCCATTCCACAACCAGCCCTCAATTCTGCCGGGATTCGTTGCTTCCAAAATCCCTTTCTCTCTTCCCAAACCCTTCCTTGCAAAACTTCAGAAGGGGAAAAGATATTTTTTGTTGTTGTGCCCTTCCAAAAGCTGCCTTGGTGAATAGCCTTTCTATAGTCACATATACGCTATGAAAGAGCCACGGGGTTGGTTACACTTCCCCCGTGGAGTCAGAAATAACAGCGGTGGTTTTGGGCGCCCGGAGTAATCTGCCTCCCTCCACAATATCCATGTTGTGCAGCTTTCAGAGGTGACGCTGTTTGGTGTTTAAATGAGGTGAGCAGATTTACAGCCGTTTCGCCTTTTAAAAGTAATTTATTGGGGTAAATGAGTTGAGATCTGAACAGACTCCAAGGCTCCTAATTCGCCTTCGCCCAAACAAATCTCTCGCCCTCCCCGGCTGCGTGCGCCGTGGCACCATCCATCAACACCCGCTCAAAATCGCCCAGCTACAGGACCATCAAAGCCGCTTCGCTTCGCTTTGGGTTCACACTGGGTTTTTTTTTTTTTCAAAAACAAAAACAAAACAGCAACAGAACAGAATCTCAATCAAACGCACTTTCTTAAGCAGGCGCTTGGCTAATAAAACCCGCCTCGATCTGGTTCCTGCAACTGTCCCTTCATTTGGGCTTTACGTTCCGAAGTCCCTTTTGAGTCCTTTTGAAAGACGACTTAATCTTTTGTTATCTTGGTTGGATGGCCCTGTCTCTGCTTTTTTCCGCCCTTTATCTTTATCCCAAGAACAAAGCAGAATTAGTCCTCGACTCTTAAAAGAAGAAAAAGTGCTTTAACCTTGAGTCCCACCGCCAGAGTGAACGGAAAGGCTTCGAGAGTAAGATTTGGGGGTTGGGACCCAAATCCCACCCGCCTCACCGGGGAACGCCATTCTAAACACTGCCTTTCTCCTGCTTTTCATCGTTGGAATTATTGTCTCATTCGAATAAAAGAAGCAAGCAAAGAGCCCTTTGCGATGTGACTTCACCGCTGCCCTTTCAGTTCAGCTGGATTTTGCAAAACCCACCCAACCAGGTCTCCCTAGCATAGCAGGAAATTCTCTTGGATTTTCCAAAAGGCATTGTTTCTATATTTAGGAGTTGCAACCTGTAGTTTAGACAGGTCGTGTGCATTTTTATTCGGAAATCCCACTGTCTTCAATGGGATTTACTCTCAAGTAAGTGATCAGAAGACTGCAGCCTTAATTAAACCACTGGAATTTTTAAACTTTGAAATAAATTTAATTTTTTGCAGTATTAATCTACACCCCCCAAAATGTATGGAGGTTCAGACTTGCAGTTTAGGATTTACAGAATAATAATATGGGTGTTTAGTAGGCAATAAGACTGTTAATCCTGTGCCAAGGTGATCTGGGAGTAGATCCCTGAACACAAATTCCCTAAAAGTGGAATTTACTTTTGAATAAGTACATAAGAAGAAAGTTGAACGTGTTACTTAATTCTGTGGCGCTAGTAGGCTGAAATTCTATGTACTATTTTGTACATAATTTCCTTAAATTCTAAGCTGATCTTCAACAGAAGAGTCCAGGACGATGTGTGAAATAATTCTGGATGTGAAAGTGGAAAAATGCAACATTTTCAACTTGCAAGGGATTTTCACGTTGTAACAACAATAACAAAAAGTTGGGTCCCTTTACACTTCCATCAGTATCAAAATGGCATGTCTTTCCCCTTCCTGCTACTTACATTTGGAATTTTCTCAGTTGTTTAAATCAATATATTAAATTGCAAAGGAGCATGTCGTTAAGAACTCCTTTCAAACATAACCACCAGTTTTTCACTTTCTTATTCTCTTTTCTGAGCTTGCAGAGATCAGAGTCATTGCATGTATGAATTGTATTCCTAAGTCATGCTTAGAGGAGGACCATTGAAATAAATGACTGAAGACTGTTGATTTCCATAGTGTCTACCTGGAATATGAAGTATTGTGGATGGCATCAAACTGCACATCACATTTGCATCTCCTTTCCCAGCCTATTTTACACTCTTTTATAGAAAAAGTTACCGGTAGTAGCAGTTTTGCAATCTTAAGTTACAGAATTCTGTCTACTGATCATTTTGTACAGCCATACTTCTACTGAGGTTTGGGGTGTATGGTTTTATTTTATTGTGTTACGGAAATTGTTGAGCTGTAACAGATTAACTCCATCAAACAAGTGATCAACTAAATTATTTAGATATTAGAAATAACCTGTCTTTGGATAGGGGTGCTACATTAGATTAAAAGTCATATCAACTCTTAAGCATATTTATAATTTTCATATCAAATCAATACATTTCCCCCCTGTGTATATATGATTGTACCTTCTAATTATAGTTCAGTGACTAGAATCAGGCAGTCCTCTGTTCATTTACTCAAAATGCAAATCCTTGTTTCAGTTGTTCTTACATTCCAGTGCATTTAGGATTGCACCCTTAATCAGGATGTAAACCCTACTGAGCCCAGCGAAAGTTCAGAAGTAAACATATAATAAGACTGGTCTGTTGGTCTGTGATGTGAAATGTATGCAGAGGTATTGATGGTGGAAGGGATCAGTTGAATTTGCATTCATGTAAATATCCTTGGGAAGGAGCGATGCTGTGCATCACTGAAATAAATTAGCATTGAGGCAACTCCTTTTTCACAAACTGTTTAAGCCTTGCTTATTCCTCCTTCATTGTTTGCTCTTAATATTCCATGAGCTGCAGGGTTGGTTTCTTTTAATAGTAAGCACTCAGTACTGTTTTCTCAGTTTGTGAACTTGATACTTCTTTTTTTTTTTTTACTTTACAATGGCTTGGCTAAGTACATATCCCTTGATTTCAATCCAGAGTTAAATGTCTAGATATGAAGCCCGGTCCATGTTTTACTTGGAAATAAACCAGTGGTATTCAATAAAACTTTCCCATGAATGAGTTGAGGGTGGCTGTATTCTATTTTCTGGTATGGGCAGATGTGCACACAACAGTAAAGGTAAAAAAGGTAAAGGGACCCCTGACCATTAGGTCCAGTCGTGACCGACTCTGGGGTTGCACGCTCATCTGGCCAGCATGACAAAGCTGCTTCTGGTGAACCAGAGCAGCACATGGAAATGCCGTTTACCTTCCCGCTGTAGCGGTACCTATTTATCTACTTGCATTTTGACGTGCTTTCGAACTGCTAGGTTCGCAGGAGCTGGGACCAAGCAACAGGAGCTCACCCCGTCACAGGGATTCGAACCTCCAACCTTCTGATCAGCAAGCCCTAGGCTCAGTGATTTAACCCACAGCGCCACCTGGGTCCCCCCCCCCGCACACAACAGTATTTACCTGAAAATCAAATTCTTCCTGGTTGTTTCCCTGGATTATTTCCTTTGATTATTTTAACATATAATATATCTCTACATATCAGAGGAGCTACCCCTTTAACAGAGCAGCAGATCTATGAATTTTTAAGCTGCTGTATCAAAAGTGAAAGGGCTAAAACAAAACCATGTAGGTAGTAGGTGACCTATTTTAAAACAAGGCATTTCTTCTAGTGAGAGAAATAGGAACAGCTCTCCTTTGAAGTTGCCTGTTGAATGACTTTTAAATAGATCCTCTTTACAACAATGGCCACTATAGAAATGGGAGCTCATTGCCTGAAGGGTTTATCACTGAAGCTTTATATAAAGTGTATAAATACCGAAATAAATTGAACATTATTTCAGTAACTAAAAATGAATAGAGGGGAAAAAGGTGGTCCCTGTTGTTTCATCTGTAAAGAATAGATCACAGAATTAGAGTTCGAAGGGACCCTGAGGGTCATCTAGTCCAACCCCCTGCACTGCAGGAATCAAAACCAGTGTCCATGACAGGCAGCCACCCAACCTTTGCTTGAAAACCTCCAAGGAAGGAGAGTCCTTCACCTCTCGTTGGAGTCTGTTCCACTGCTGAACAGCTCTTACTGGCAGAAAGTTTTTTCCCCGAATGTTTAGTTGGAATCTCCTTTCTTGCAACTTGAAGCCATTGGTTTGAGTCCTACCCTCAAGAGCAGGAGAAGACAAGCATGCTCCCTCTTCCATGTGACTGCCTATGTCTCCTCTTTTCCAGGCTAAAGATACCCAGCTTCTTCAAGCGCTCCTCATAAGGCTTAGTTTCCAGACCCTTGATCACCTTGGTTGCCCTCCTCTGCACACCTTCCAGCTTGTCAACACCCTTCTTAAATTGTCCGCTTTCTCCTCCTCAGTCTCAGTGTTGCTCAGTCACCCAGTAGCATTTCTCCGTGTTCCCAATACAGAGGACCTACCACTTGCTTGTTCTTCCTCTTACTTCAACTTCAGACATAGCAGAAGAAACCCTTTTAATTATTTTTAACCTGTCTCTATATCGATTAAGGTGGTGCTGTGGTTAAACCACTGAGCCTAGGGCTTGCTGATCAGAAGGTCGGCGGTTCAAATCCCCGCCGGCAGGAGCTGGGACCGAGCAACGGGAGCTCACCCCGTTGTGGGGATTCGAACCGCCGACCTTCTTACCGGCAAGCCCTAGGCTCTGTGGTTTAACCCACAGTGCCACCTGCATACCGTTCACTCTTTTAGATGGGAGTAAATTAAACATAGCAGGACTTGCTTCTGCCTTGCATAGGATTGCACAGCTCACCATGATTAAGCACTACCTGGATGCAGCCCATATCTATATATTCCCTATATTTATCCTTCTCCTGGATAAAATGTGTACCTCCAGTATGATTATCAGATTCAATCTCTATTTTATTTAATGGTCTCTTGATTCATTGCAGCGGCATACAGCTCCGAAAGTGCATTGATGGAGGTCGGCTGTGAATCTGCCCTTTTTATTTGGTCAAGAGCACCTTCTAAATTATATCCTCTTATGATGCAAGCCTATCTAGCTAAGGTGCGTGTGAGGCATTGTTGGTGCAGGGTCCGAAAATTGCAGTGTCCTCTTTCCCTCAAATATTGTTACCATTCTCCAAGCATGCAAACTTCTAATAATAATAATAATAATAATAATAATAATAATAATAATAATAATCCAGAGTGAGGCTAAGCCAGGAAGGGGTAGACAGACTTCACTTACTGCACACCGTAGGAGATGCTGCCCTCCCATCTGACAAGCTAAGTCGGTCCTTACTATTAAAACTATTGCGCCTGATTTGGCTGTGGTGTGTATCTGCTGAAAGGAATTAAAGAGAAACCAGTCTTTGCTGGCATTTAACATGGATCTGACTCCTTTAAAACTCTGCAGCCCTAAAAGCTAAGCATAGGGCAAATATGTGTGCCTGCAGGCTCAGCTCTGACCCTCCACCGGAGCAGAGTTCTCGAGTCCTTGCCTACCACGAGGTCAGTATTTGGCCGGCGTAATGCTGTAAAACTGACTCCGAACCTCTACCCGGAGTCTGTCATTTGTCAGCTCTGAGCTGTCGGTGTGATTGATACCCAGGGCTCAGTATCCCCCAACCTTCTCCATCAGCCAAAGACATTCCACCAGGTCTTGTCCAGTCTGCCTGTCGCCACCAGTCAGCAAGCAGCACCGCTTGATTGAAATCAGGGAAGTCTCCCCATCTCCTCCGCCTCCCCTTTTATCATCTTACAATAACATCATCCCGATCATTTATTTTTACAACCAAGCTGGGTCGCACTTCATCTCGCCCATTCAAACAGCACAAAGCAAGGATTTTTTCTGGGGGCAAATGGAAGCCATACACTCCTCCGAGTCTCCTCGGATGTCAGTGGCTATTAGTTATGGCCGCTTCATTGACAATACATTTATTACTAATTAAAGAATACAAGAAATGAACTGAAAAGGGGTGTGTGGACTGACTGGAGGGGATGTAGATCATTTTTCTACTTGTCTAGTTCAGGAGAGACATGGCTGCCTCTTAAAAACATAAGAAAGAGACAAGTATTGGAAATTTGATCCTTTTAATTCTCTGATCCTAAACCCCTCGGGCAAAATACACCTCAGCTTCATGAACATCAGTGAAATCCTAACAATCTATTTTGTTTGTATTTCTATCCTGTCTCTCATAGGAAGGCATGTAAAAACACAGTTAAAACTACAACAGTACACACAGCTGCACTCATAACCCCAAAATAATACAGTCATACCTCGGTTTGCGACCGCCTCCATTTGCGACCGATCGGTTTGCGACCGCCGCGGACCCGGAAGTGTTTACATCCGGGTTCCATGGTGCGCGGATGCGCAGAAGCCTTCTGCGCAGCACGCACATGCACAGAAGCGCTCTATCGGCACTTCGTGCATGCACAGAAGAACCCCTCGGTTTACAATGAACTCGGGGAGCAACCGGCTCCCTGGAACGAATTGCGGTTGCAAACCTAGGTATGACTGTACAGCACGTTGCAGATTGCAGGGATAAAATGCAATCTGGAAGAAGATACCAATGATACAATATGGATGCGGGTGGCGCTGTGGTCTCCACTGAGCCTCTTGGGCTTGCCGATCGGAAGGTCGGTGGTTCGAAGCTGCACAAATGGGTGAGCTCCCGTTGCTCTGTCCCAGGTTCTGCCAACCTAGCACTTCAAAAGCATAGCAGTGCGAGTAGATAAATAGGTACCTCTGAGGTGGCAAGGTAAACTGTGTTTCCATGTGCTTTGGCTAAGTGGTTTAGTCACATTGGCCACATGACCTGGAAAGCTGTCTGTGGACAAATGTCGGCTCCCTCGGTCTGAAAAGCGAGATGAGCACCTCAACCCCATGGTTGCCTTTGACTGGACTTAACCGCCCAGGGGTCCTTTACCTTTTTTTACCTTCTCCAATAATACAAAGTGGAAACTATTGGTTTTAAGTGTTCACTTCTCATATCATAGACTTGTAGAGTTGTCAGGGACACAAAGGGTCATCTAATCCAGGAAAGCAATGCAGGAATTTCAGCTAAAGTTCTATATACTGATAGCAATACTGTAACTGAGTACTGGTGGTACCTCATGCCCTCTTTTTCCTTCCAACTCACCTCTGTTTTCAAGATGGTATGCCCCGTGGAGGACCTTAAGGTCCACAAACAACAATATTCTGGAGATCCCGAGCCATAAGGTGGCTAGATTGGCCTCAACTAGGGCCAGGGCCTTTTCAGTATTGGCCCCAACTTGGTGGAACGCTCTTTCACAGGAGACCAGGGCCCTGTGGGATTTGTCATCTTTCCGCAGGGCCTGCAAGTCAGAGCTGTTCCGCCTGGCCTTTGGGTTGGACTTAGTCTGACCCCTGTGTTTTCCTCCCTCATGGCTTGGATTTATAGACTACTTTAAATCAGGCTGCATTTTAAATTTTAATTGTTGTTGTTTAGTCGTTTAGTCGTGTCCGACTCTTCGTGACCCCATGGACCATAGCACGCCAGGCACTCCTGTCTTGCACTGCCTCCCGCAGTTTGGTCAAACTCATGTTCGTAGCTTCGAGAACACTGTCCAACCATCTCGTCCTCTGTCGTCCCTTTCTCCTAGTGCCCTCAATCTTTCCCAACATCAGGGTCTTTTCCAGGGAGTCTTCTCTTCTCATGAGGTGGCCAAAGTATTGGAGCCTCAGCTTCACGATCTGTCCTTCCAGGGAGCACTCAGGGCTGATTTCCTTAAGAATGGATAAATTTTAATACTGTATTTTAATCTGTATTTTAATCAATTGCTTTTTATGTTTAATTGTAATTTTATTGGTGTGAGCCGCCCTGAGCCTAGTTTTGACTGGGGAGGGCGGGGTATAAATAAAAGTTATTATTATTATTATTATTATTATTATTATTATTATTATTATCTCTCAACCTCTTGGCTCTCACCTAAGACACAACCCATCCAGGCTGGTTCTCTCTTTCAGGGCCCAAGCCCAGTCCCTTGTGTTAAATATACAGTACTGTATACACATTGTGGTCATTTTCTTGTCTCTTGGTCACACTGATTGAGCTTCTTGCCCTTAGTCCAATGTTATACCCGACTCACAGATGTTTGTGCACACAATAACCCCGAAGCTGTGTTTGAGGAGAGCAGGAAGGAATGTCCTCTACGAGGTTCATCCTTCCTTGAAATTCTTTGCCCTTCTGTCACTCCCAGGGAATGCAATGGATTTCTCTGGGGGAAAGTGGGGGGGGGGCAGGTTCATCCTGTAACATTATTGACATGATAAAAGGATGTTAGTGGTGGATTTGTTCCTGTTCATCAGTTGCGATGATGATGATGATGATGATGATGATGATAATAAAAATAAATTTATTATTTATACCCAGCCCATCTGTCTGGGTTTCCCTAGCTATTCTGGGTGGCTCCCAACAGAATTAAAAGCACCACAAAACATCAAGCATTAAAAACCTCCCTAAACAGGGCTGCCTTCAGAAGTCTTCTAAAAGTCAGGTACAGTGGTACCTTAGGTTAAGAACTTAATTCATTCTGGAGGTCCGTTCTTAACCTGAAACTGTTCTTAACCCGAGGTACCACTTTAGCTAATGGGGCCTCCCACTGCCGCCACCGCACGATTTCTGTTCTCATCCTGAAGCAAAGTTCTTAACCGGAGGTACTATTTCTGGGTTAGTGGAGTCTGTAACCTGAAGCGCCTGTAACCCGAGGTACCACTGTAGTTGTTTATTTCCTTGACATCTGATGGGATGGTGTTCCACAGGGTGGGGGCCACTAGTGAGAAGGCCCTCTGCCTAGTTCCCCAATCCACCATTTACTGCTGCCCCAAGAGGCTATGGCGTACCAAAAGCGGGACAAAAATAAACCAGAATATTTGTGGTATGGATCCTGTGGGATTTCAGCAGGAAGTTAAGGGGATATGCACCAATTAGATGTGAAGCAATGAGGCAACCGCACCCCAAATTGAAGGTACAAGCAGTATTGACAGTGGGATCTCTTGTGACTGTCCTGCCCCATCATGAGCACAAATTGTCATGAATGCAATGGAAAGGATGTCTGGAGGGAGCCTCTGTAAGGAGCTTCAAAACCTAGCCTGTGGGCTTTCTGATGCCATCATTCCCATTCCATGACTTCAAGTTAGGAGATTTACCATTTCTGAGATGTGCTACGGTGTCTCTTGTCTCGATGCTATGAAGGGACCGAGTCCCCACTTGAATGCCTAACGAAATGTGTCTCGCCTTTCATTTCACTTTCAGAGTTCTTGGAGGAATTCCCCGGGGATGGCAGAGAATGTGTTAACTGTGGAGCGATGTCCACTCCCCTTTGGAGGAAAGATGGGACAGGGCATTACCTGTGCAACGCCTGTGGTCTATATCACAAAATGAATGGCATTAACCGGCCTCTCATCAAGCCCCAGAAAAGGCTGGTAAGTCTGAATAACCCTCAGTTGGCTTCTGTTTTACTAAAGGATTCTCCACTTCCACCTTGCCTGGTCTTTAATATTGGATTGCCTTTTGTGTTTACTGCTTCTGGGGGTCTTAGGTGTCAGGGGAGGGGACATTTTTCAGGCCAGGGGCCACACTCAGTCATGAGCAACCTTTCAGGGGCCACATACCTATGGTGGGTGTGGCCAGACACATGCCACTTTCCATCCAGGTGAGCCAGAGATCTGGTCATGGGCCTGGAAAAGGTATGAGATCTGGGCAGATTTCTACGGTTTCAGATTGAAATGCCTTGGGGCCACATTTGGGTCTGAAATCCACATTCTCTCTGCTTGCAGATGTACCAGGGGTATGGAATTCTCTTTCCAGTGAAATCAAGTTGGCATCGTCTGCAGTCAGCTTCACAAGCCAACTTAATTTTTGATTATTTCAGCAAGCCGCCTTATGAAAACGATTTACAGTTTTTACCAGCTTCTTGTCAGATGACCCAACCCATTTCTGTATTTCCATTGGATTTTATTCCTTACATTGTTTAGTTGAGGCTCTGCACATTGCATGGGAGGAAAGAGGGAGGGAGAGATTTTCGATGTAGAAATGAATAAATCATAGAACAGGGGTCAGCAAACTTTTTCAGCAGGGGGCCAGTCCACTGTCCCTCAGACCTTGGGGGGGGGGCGGACTATATTTTGAAAAAAAAAAAGAACGAATTCCTATGCCCCACAAATAACCCAGAGATGCATTTTAAATAAAGGACACATTCTACTCATGTAAAAACACCAGGCAGGCCCCACAAATAACCCAGAAATGCATTTTAAATAAAAGGACACATTCTACTCATGTAAAAACATGCTGATTCCCAGACTGTCCGCGGGCTGGATTTAGAAGGTGATTGGGTCGCATCCGGCCCCCGGGCCTTAGTTTGGGGACCCCTGTCATAGAATCATAGAAATTGTAGACTTGGAAGAGATCACGGGGGTCATCTAGTCCAATGCAGGAATCTTTTGCCCAATGGGGGGCTTGAACCTACAACCCTGAGACTAAAAGTCTCATGTTCTACCAACTGAGCTATAATACTGTGGTCTGGAATGCATAGTGTTATAATTTTGAGTGAGCAGACTGATTTCCACAGAGCCCTTGCTTCCCTCTTTTGCTTCTAACCTAATAGGCAGATTAGAACCTCCATTTTCAGAGTCAGTAACATCTACATACCAGTTGCTGTGCCTTCCTGTTCTGGTTAATGGGCTTCCTGGAAGTATCTGGCATGATACTAGTTAAAATAGGGTGCTGGTCTCCCCCCCCCTCTGTGTGTGTGTCCTACCCCCACACACACCATGGGTCTGATCCAGCAGGCGACTGCTTATATTCTGAAGCTCTTTGCAAACTGAGTGGATGCCAATGCTCTAGAGACCTTGGGGCTGCTCTCTCCTCCTGCACAAGGAAAGGTGCCTGCCAGAACCCCCCCGGATCAGGCCCAAGGCCCATTTAGTCCAACATTCCGTTCTCATAGCAACCAACGAGGTGCCTATGGGAAGCCCACAAGCAAGACCCCCGGGTGCAAGACTCCTCTCCACACTTGTGATTTCCAACAACTGGTATTCAGAGGCTTACTGCCGCCTGTACTGAAGGCACAGAGCCATCCTGGTGAGTAGCCTTATCCACCAGGAATCTGTCTAATCCAGTTTAATAAGCTTTAGTTTACATCCAGAGAATCTGGAAGCATTGTGGCTGGGTGGTGCCTGTATCTTGGAGGTGGGTGATATACAAAGTCTTAAGCAACCTGGAGCCAATGTGCAGATGAGATCATCCTTATTCCCCATTCCTCTGCCTGATCTTTGCATTCTGCCACTGAGACACATCTCAGGATGCCTACAGGGTCAGACTCTCTTCAGCAAGAAAGTGTGCATTCAGTGTAGGAACTTTTATGGAACCTTTTGCAAAATGTTCTTAATATATATGTGACTTTAAAGGGACCCCTGACCATTAGGTCCAGTCGTGACCGACTCTGGGGTTGCGCGCTCATCTCGCATTATTGGCCGAGGGAGCCGGCGTATAGCTTCCAGGTCATGTGGCCAGCATGACAAAGCCGCTTCTGGCGAACCAGAGCAGCACACAGAAACACCATTTACCTTCCCGCTGTAGCGGTTCCTATTTATCTACTTGAATTTTGACGTGCTTTCGAACTGCTAGGTTGGCAGGAGCTGGGACCGAGCAACGGAGCTCACCCCGTCAAAGGGATTCGAGCCGCTGACCTTCTGATCAGCAAGCCCTAGGCTCAGTGGTTTAACCCACAGCGCCACCCTAATATGTGACTTTATCTGCTTGCAATTTAATTTTGAATACATCCAAATGCAGGCTTTAAAACCATTGTGACTGTTATTCTCTTCCCCCAAATCCCCAGGCATACCCTGCTCTCTCTCTTTTTGCCTGCTTTTCAGGTTTGGGGTTTCGATTTTAGGTTTCATAAAGGAAGCCCAAGCTTTCAAAATGCACAGCCATTCCCCAGATTCAGTCTGCGAAACTCTGGCGCCTCATGGTTGGAGTCAAGACTGCCTGTGTTTACATTTAGCAAGTTCACACTTCATCTAATTTTATACTCTGTGGCTGGACTCCAGCTAACTCGGAGTAGACCCACTGAAAGTAATGACCCTGAGTTAGTCACGTTCATCAATTTCAATGGGTCTACTCTGAGCAGGAATAGCATTGGATACAACCCAATGCGTCTTTCCCTTCCACTGTTACTCAACGAGCTTTAAAGTATAACATTCTTCCCTCCCCCTTCAGTTGTTTAGAGAATATATCTTACATCCCTGGCAGCAGAAATGTTGACTTGTCCTTGGGATTCCAAAGGTATTTCCCATGACCTTCATCTGTCTTTGCCGGATTAAAACTATTCAAGCCCTAAACATAGTATTGGAAAGGGAGAGAAAAATACATGATGGCAGCTGGTCAGTGTGCACCTGGAATCTGCCTTAATCAAAGTTAGAAAGGGGGAGATTCTGGGCAAAGTGTCCAATTCTAATCACAATGGTGCATGAAGATAAGCCCTTTCCTAGTTTTGCTGTTTCTTCTTCTTCTTCTTCTTCTTCTTCTTCTTCTTCTTCTTCTTCTTCTTCTTCTTCTTCTTCTTCTTCTTCTTCTTCTTCTTCTTCTTCTTCTTCTTCCAATCAGTGAGTCCGTAAGTAACTGTGGAGGCCAATTCTGGATCCACACGTCCTTCCACAGTGGGGACATAGGTTTCTGGGCAGGAGTTGATCATGGTGAGGGTTTGCCAAGCGTGCCTTCCTCTTAGCATGTTTCTCCCTTTCATCCTGAGTTTGAGTGTCTTCAAAGCCCATGGCACCTTTGGTAGAGGCTGTTCTCCAATTGGAGCGCTCGCAGGCCAGTGTTTCCCAGTTGTTGGTGTTTATACTACATTTTTTAAGAGTTGCCTTGAGAGAGTCTTTGAACCTCTTTTGTTGACCCACCAGCATTACGCTTCCCATTTTTAACTTCGGAATAGAGTAGTTGGACATGAAGATAAGCTCTTTCCTAATATTGCTGGTTAATATTGCATCTGGAACCAGAGTTTGACTAAGAACTAAAGTGCCTTGAGAAGATTAGCCAGAGAGGGGAGAGTTGTCCATCTCTTCCCCTCAGAATCATAGGAAGGGACCATGAGGATCATCTAGTCCAACCCCCTGCAATGCAGGCATCTTTTGCCCAAAGTGGTGCATGGACCCATGGCTGTTCCTTGGGTGCTCACACAGTATGATCAACAGATGTACAATTTGTGCAGACAAATCACTGAGCTGCACACTGGCGCGTTTATTCACATGTAACATTCAACGAGTGTACACCAGAGTACAAAACAGTGGAGCTGCCTTTCACACAAACCCTTGTGTGTAGAGTCAACCTCATAAAGAATTGGAGAAAATAATTGTTCAGCTGAGTATCATGTGTTGTTTGAGCCACAGTGACTCTGGGTGAGACTCTCCATCTTGGTTCAGTTCTCTGGCTTTGTAGCTGAAGCTGCATACGAGCCTTTCCTGCGTGCTTTGAATGAAACACATTACAAAGTCCACGATACCAAAAGCTTATCAGCTGCATTTGGCTGCCGAACGCAGTCTGGGGTGGACTTTCTGTTTTAAGGGCTCGGTCTGGTTTTGTATAAACAAACACATTGGGGCGCAATGTTGAAGTCAACAACTTCCTAGCCAAGGTCAAAGCTCTGCAAAGGCAGAGTGGGATAGGAGGAGGGGGGAGGAATTCACTTTCTCTTTTTTAAAAAAAACACAGTAAGAATAATGCTGGAACTTTTGCAACAAATGTGGCGTGTCTCCCTCCCTCCCTCCCTCCCTGACAACCAAAATAGACCTTAGTCTTTTACTACTAATATTAAATGCTGGAGAGAATTTGTAAACTGATGGTTCCTCTTCTGGAAGAGTAGTCCTTTTCCTACCTACAGGGCTCATCTGCTATGGTCACAGTCACACCATATGTTTCAATCACTCTTATATGTCTTTAAACAGTCATGGCTTCCCCCAAAAAATTCCTAGGAACTGTGGTTTGATAAGGGGGCTGATAGCTGATAGGAGACCCTTAAGAAAGGACATTGCTTAAGGATGTTTTTTGGGGGAAAGCCATGCCACTGTTTGATCAAACAGTATCACAACAATCCTTACAGTCCTGGTTGATTTTACTTTAATTAACAATACTGTGATCTGTTGGCACTTTTTTTCATTATCGTGAACACAGTGTTTAACCAATAATTTTGTTGAGGTCTGTAGCGTTGGCCATTTTTGCTGTAGTTGCTGTTGAACGTGACCTGGAAGAGGAGGAGGGATGACCTCATGCTATATATTATTATACAGTGGAACCTCGGTTTATGAACACCTCGGTTTATGAATTTTCGGTTTATGAACGCCGCGGACCCATCTGGAACGGATTAATTCACTTTCCATTACTTTTAATGGGAAAGTTCGCTTCAGTTTATGAACGCTTCAGTTTATGAACAGACTTCCGGAACCAATTACACCCATGTTTCAGTTTATGAACGCTTCAGTTTAAGTACTTCGCGGACCTGTCTGGAACGGATTAATCCACTTTCCATTACTTTCAATGGAAAAGTTCGCTTCAGTTTATGAATGGTTACTCCGCGGACCGTCTGGAACGGATTAATCCACTTTCCATTACTTTCAATGGGAAAGTTCGCTTCAGTTTATGAACGCTTCAGTTTATGAACAGACTTCTGGAACCAATTGTGTTCATAAACCGAGGTACCACTGTATAAAGCAGCAGGACAAAAAAAAAAAAAAACAACAACCCTCAGGCCTGGACCTGGAAAGCCCAAACCTGTGCCTAGAAATGGGGAACAAAAGTGTGGGTTCAGGAAGTTCACAACCAGAATGCTAAAATGTGTCACCCCCTACGTATGTCAGGGGGCAGCAAACTTTTTCAGCAGGGGGCCGGTCCACTGTCCCTCAGACCTTGTGGGGTGTCGGGCTATAGTTTGAAAAAAAAAATTGACCGAATTCCTATGCCCCACAAATAACCCAGAGATGCATTTTACATAAAAGGACACATTCCACTCATGTAAAAACATGCTGATTCCCAGACCATCCGCGGGCCGGATTTAGAAGGCAATTGGGCCGCATCCGGCCCCGGGCCTTAGTTTGGGAACCCCTGCCCTATATCTTCCTGAAATGCTGGTCACCACTGTAGTCTTTGCAATACATCTTGTTCTGATTCCTGCTCCCCATCACTTAATTCATCATTTGTGGGGACCAAGTTTTTAATAGCAAAACAAACAGATGTGCAGTTATTACCTTCTCTACCCCTTACATAGCTGTAAGCCAGGCATCCCCAAACTGTGGCCCTCCAGATGTTTTGGCCTACAATTCCCATGATCCCTAGCTAACAGTACCAGTGGTCGGGGGAAGATGGGAATTGTAGTCCAAAACATCTGGAGGGCCGAAGTTTGGGGGTGCCTGCTATAAGCTATGGAATTCATTCCCCCAAGATGTAGTGGTGACTACCATCCTGGATAGCTTTAAAAGGCAATTAGATATGTTTATATTTGATGTCACATCAACCCCTCATCTTCTAGGAAATGGGCTTTATCTCTGATTTGATCCGATTTGATCATTTCCTGTGTGATGCATCACTTCAGCACCACCCTACATACAGATCTATCTATCTTCCTTTTCAGTCCTCCTCTAGACGTGCCGGTCTCTGCTGCACTAACTGCCATACGACCAACACTACGCTCTGGAGACGGAATGCAGAAGGGGAGCCCGTCTGCAACGCATGTGGATTATACATGAAACTGCATGGGGTAAGGAGCTTGTTTTCAATAGCCTTGTATTCTATGCATGTGTCTCTTCAAACACAAAGCCCCAAAGAAATAATAAATGCAGAAACAAGTACATTATACAGAAATAAATACAGGCACGCACACCTCAGTTTACGCCGGAGTTACGTTCCAGGTCACCACATGCATTGGCAGAGCGCATTAAGCCCGCCTCCTTCCGGTGCCGAACATGGCACATGCATGCATCAAACGCACACAAATTGAGAGTGGCCTGTATGTTTTTAAAAACAACGACTCTAAAAGTCAATTCACAAAAGAATCAGTCACAAAAACCCTTCTACCCAACAACAGGATGGACAAGGCAGCACAATATAGTGGTCTCCATCAGTTCCCAAATACTTGAGAAAGAAACAAGTATTTGCCTCAGTTTTGCAGCTGAGGGGCTACCACTGAAAGGGCCTGTTCTCTCATTGCTCTCCTCTAAAAGTTTCTTGGAGAGGGCACTGAGAGAAAAGCTTTCAGACAACTATTCTGGGTGTCTGGGTCAGTACTTATGAGGTAAGGCAGTCTATAAGGAATCAGGGTCCAAAGCTGACCAAGGCTTTTTGCACCAAGGACAGCATTTTGATTTGAGTTCAGAAGTGGAATCTCCCGCCAGGCCAGAACCTGTGCCAGTGTGCTTTGCGTCTTTCAAAAATGCGGACCTAGGTTTCACCTGTCCCAGAGACAGAAGACTATCCTTGTTCAAGAAGTAAAAATACTGTACTCTTCAGCCACAGCTATTTCTCCTAATCAGTAGCGTAGGAAGGAAACTGGAGGAAATATGGGTGGGTGTGCGTGCGTGCCTGTCTGTCGTAAGGTTCTCCAAATACTCTGCCTCATGCATTTACTAGCCCAAGGACTGCCAATGAGAAAAATGAACCCCTTTGAAGGACAAGGACACCATGTGCATTGCACAGATACAATGACTATAAAGTGAATACTGGAGTGCTCTGCAGAAAGGCAAGCTGGTACTGACGATTCTTCCTCTTTTTGATGTCAAGGTACCCAGACCTCTGGCAATGAAAAAAGAAAGCATCCAGACAAGGAAGAGGAAACCTAAAAATATCACCAAAGGAAAATCCTCAACAGGTATCAATAATAATAGTAAATATAAAATAAATGCCGCCCCAGTGCATGCATGGATGTTCTGCTCCAAAGAGCTTACAATCCAACCTTCTACACTGCAGAATTAAGGAAAGGAAGGCAGTATCTGCATGATTTGATCCTTCGATGTTGACTCTTTCTACCATTGTGAAGCAGAATTCACAAAGTGCTCACACAGTTCACACACACACACTATGGAGTCAGCTACATTAGTAAAAAAAACAAAATAAAAAAATAGTGTTTTGAATGCATTGTAAAGATGCAACACCAGGTGGTGCTGGAGAGCAAACAAAATTATTTGTAATTTTTCATAGCATTGTTTTTTCTTAAAACGATTTAATTTCTGACTTATTTATAGCGTCCCCCTCCCTGTGTGTAGATCCACCCCATGTGTTCACACAGAGAGTTCATCTTTCTCTGTGTGTGTGATCTACAGTTCAGCCAAGGTTTCTCTCTGTGTTTAACCTTCACACACACACACATCCAACCCTAGCCAAACCCACAGTCTGAAGGAGATGCAACCCAGAAAGAATTATTTCATATGATTCTGCTGGCCAACTAGTTAGACCCTCTGTGATAACAAAGGATAAGGGTTAAAGCAAGGGCAAAGGGTGAGCTTGAAGGATGACAATTATAAAAATTAAGATTAAATTATAAATGATAAAATTAAAACGCTTAGTCCTTGTTTGGCTATTTGGGGTTGTCGTCCCCATTAAGATATTTTTCTAAAGTATTTTCTATTTGTGCAAGCCTTGGGGTTCCCTTAAGACTGCTCCTCTTGTGTGTGGACAGTATTGTTTTGGCTGCAAAAGGATTGACACTCAGTGGGTTGAGTTTGCTATTAGTAATGGGATAAAACAACAGGGAGGGAACCTTTTCCAATCTGAGGGCTGCATTCCATTGCAGGAACTTTCTGGGGGCCACATGCAGTCATGGCTGGGGCCACAGAGGCAAAAGCAGGGAAAGCACTGGATGTGATTGCTGCCTTTGTACAGTAGGCTAGATTCTAGCAATAAAGAAGTAATAGATTCCCCTCCCTCCCTCCCTCTTCATCCTTCATCCCCAAAGCAAGAGCCATTATCACAGTTCCAGAAAACATGGCAGCTGGGCAAAAGTTCTCAAGCAACACCCAGAGGCGAGCCAGTGAGAAGTATGGGGTGGGGTAGGGTCTAGGGAGGGTCCCAAGGGCCAAATAGATAGCCCTCATGGGCCACATTCAGCCCTGGACCTTACAGTTCCTCGCCCCTGAGAAAGAAGCAATTGTTTGGTCTCAGAGGCCTTGCACAGATGTCAGAAGTTTGAAGGAGATGGAAATATGAATAAATCATATGGCTTATAACTAGCAGTAATAATGCAATCTGCTTCTGCTTCACACTTCCATTAACGTATGAATTCTTTAAACCGTTTTATCTTGCAGGGTCCACCAATTCAACCACCAATTCCCCTTCCTCCATCACAAATTCTGAAAGCACCGTCACTTTAAAAACGGAACCCTCTGTAACATCGCAATATCCAGGGCAGTCGATCGTGGCAGCTTCCCAGGTAAATGGATGATGGTGAACTGCAGAACATCTTGACAAATGATAAGATATGATATGTAGCATGCTCGTGGATTTTGTGCTGCTGGTAGAGATGATAATGATGGACTCCTCTAGCAGTGATTGGCCAAGCTGCCGTAATTTCAAAGCCTCCTGGGCCAGTTAGAAATCAGGCATTGTCTTAGAGTATGGCAGGCCGGAGCAGAAATAAAGGCCCGTATTAAAAACGGAGGTCTATGAAAGGGGGAGACATAGTTGGCAGTAGACCAAAGGAATTATGGGAATGGAGATGAGTCCTGCAGAAGAATGAACGGGAGACCTGAAGAAGGAATAGAAGAGTTTAGTGTTTCTCCCTAGCTGTTGAACTACAACTCCCATCATCCCTGACTACTCATCCTGCTAGCTAGGGATGGTGGGAGTTGTAGTCCAACCACAGCCGGGGACCATAGCTGCCAAGTCTCCCGTTTTCCCTGGGAAATCCCCGTTTTTCCAGCTGTTCCTAGCTGAAAAAAATGGATTTTTTTTGTTTTCCCCCAGTTTATTCTGGTGCGGCGGCCATTTTGGAACTGGGCGGAGCATGCTCAGAAGCGACTTTTGATGCTGCTCTGCCCAGTTCCAAAATGGCTGCATTGCGACTTCTGGCGCGACGGCCATTTTGGAACTGGGCAAAGCAGCATCAAAAGTCACTTCTGAGCATGCTCTGCCCAGTTCCAAAATGGTGGCAGCGCTACTTCCGGTCTGCTATTTTCGGCCCGGTCCCTTATTTCTCTGACAGCAACTTGGCAGGTATGCTGGGGACCCAAGTTTGAGAAACACTGAAAGGGAAACTAGAAGCAGGGTGGCATAAAGAAGGGTGTGTGTTGGGGATGGGGAACCTGTGGCTCTCTGGATGTTGTTGGACTCCAATTCCCATCAGCCCAAGCCAACAATGGCCACTGCTCAAGGATGATGGGAGCTGTAGTCCAACGATATCTGGAGGGGTACAGGTTTCCCATTCTTTGTGTATACAGCCAGGAGCTGCAGAGATCAGGAAGACTGGAAGACTGACCCGTGTTAAACATATTAGTCTGTACGGCAGGGGTTAAAGCAATCAATGCAATAGAAATTTCACCTGTAATGGGGACAGCAAGCCCATTCATTTCTTTCTTGCAAATCCTCGTAGGGTCCAGGCCAATCTGAAGATGCGCTGGCTGACAGCCACACCCAGTTCAAGTACGAGCCAGAGGACTACGCCTTCTCTGCGGCCACCATGACCCAGCAGTCAGGACTCAGCGTTTCTCTTCGCCAAGACTCTTGGTGCGCCCTGGCACTGGCCTAGGAAACTGGTCTTCCATTTTAAAAACTGAAATCAGGCAGCAGATGAACCTGTTGTTCCCATGATGTCAGTGGATAGCAGGCAAAAAAAGAGGACCTTCCTACCTTAGTACTTTGGGTAATCCATGTGGGCCTGTGTTTCTAAACGCTGGCTCCTTTTTCCTTGGAAGATGCACCATTCGAACTGAATATGGCCAATTGCCTACCTTTTGACACATCTGACTCTATGGGTCTCTTCTGCTCTCTAAAAGTTTTCAAATTTTACCAGCACCAATCGAAAGCGGGAAGAAACCCAGACCTCTGTTCGGAGGAGGAGATATCTATCTTCCCCATGATCCATTTTAAAGAAATGAATCTCAGAATCTATACTTTTGTTCACAGTGATTTCAACCCCCCTCTTTTTATGACTCCCCTGTGTGCAATTTTACTCCACTTCCCAATAAAGACTATAATAGAAAGTGGCACCAAGTAACTTAATTTTATTAAAATGTAAACAGCCTTGCCTTCCTAATGTTTACTGGTGTGGGCAAGGCGAAGGGGAGAGGAAGGAGAGGAAAATAAACCTGTTTTAAAACATTTGCTGTTTTATATTAAAAAGAAAATAATTCTGATAGTGTGTTACCTTTCTGGAGTGTCTAATTTATCACCATTTTGAAAAAATAAATCACACAGAGAAATTCTCTTGAACTGCTCTTCCAAGCATTCTGTTGAAGAACGTTTCTCAACACAACAGCCCATCACACTGTAGCAGAGGTGAGGCCACTCCCAGCCATCAGTCTAGCTGCCACATTGTGGATTAAGACTTTCATTGCCTACTTGTCATATTATACACCCAGGGTATGGTCTGAAGGCACATGAGGTCACCATCTTGCTGAGGTTCAGCAGGTCTGGGTCTGATCAGGGCCTGGAACCCCATGCCCACCACCCTGGACTCCCTGGCTGGAGAAAGGTAGGGTACAAATGTAAGAAAGTGAATGAATCTGAGTTAGTATGCCTCTGAATGCCAGTCACTGGGGAACATGAGCCAGAGTTCACACTGATGTTCCACATCATAGGGGTCTTCCTATAGTCCATAGCTGCCAAGTCTCCCGTTTTCCCCGGGAAACCCCCGTTTTTCCAGCTGTCCCCAGCCAAAAAAAATGTTTTTTTTTGTTTTTCCCCAGTTTATTCTGGCGCAGCGGCCATTTTGGAACTGGACGGAGCATGCTCAGAAGCGACTTTTGATGCTGCTCCGCCCAGTTCCAAAATGGCTGCTGCGCTACTTCCAGTATGCTACTTTCGGTCAGGTCCCTTATTTTTCACAGAGGAACTTGGCAGGTATGCTATAGTCACCTGGTTGGCCCTTGTAGGTTCAGAAAGCTGGACAAGATGAGCCTTTGATCTGATCCAGCCGGACTCTGCATTATGAACTAACTACTATAGACAATGGTGATTATTATGGTTTTGGAATTTAATTTTGACTTTCCAAATACAGGCATTTGAACCTTTGTAGCTCAGCTTTGCTCTTGCCCGCAAAGGCCAGTCAAGCATAAACCGAGAAGCCTGGGGCAAGGAGACTTGACAGCACTACAAATACCTGACTGTCTTATCACACAGCAGAGGGCAAAGACTTGTTCTGTGTGATCCTTGAGGACAGGATGAGATCTAATGGGCATAGAGGAGGAGGTTGGAATTTTAGTTGTCCGTTAGGGTGGTAAGAGCAGCTCAACAAAGGAACTCATAACCTAGAGATTGGTGGGTTCTCCAACTCTAGAGGTCTTCAGGTGAAGATTAGGCAGCCATATCTTGGAGATGCTCCATCCCTGGATTTGCTGGGTTGAGCAGGGGGTTAGACTAGCAGGCCTTGGGAGATCCCTCTTACTCGAAGGACCCCTCAAGTTTGGGATCTGCCAGTATTCAGTGAGAGTGTGTTATGTTCAATGACCTTGGGTTCCTTTCTCAACCAGCTCCTGTAAACAAGTGAGGATTTTCCAAGATTATTCGGGGACCAATATAAGGAGATTTGGAGAGACCCAAACTTTCTGTTGAAGTGCTCTATGGAAACAAAAATGGGAGTGAGAGAGAAGTGAGTGGTGAGGTGTCATCAGCTCAGCACGACCAATTGTGTGTCCAGTAACGTTGCTTCAATCTAGCAGCAGCTATTTATAGCCAGGAAGTTGTCAAGGAATTACCCATTATTATGGAAACAATCTGGTTCAGGGCTTCCTGCACTGGTTGTTTTCCTTGTCAAAGAGAAATATGTGGTGTGTTTTTTTTTTTTGGTTTTTTTAATGATGTCAGATACACACAATGTCCCACGGTACCGAAGGAGAGAGGAGATGAAGAGGAGACTGTCTGTGAATTATGGGGACATTGTTAGTTCCCTGGGAAGAGGGATTGATCATTAAACCACTCTGCCAATTATAGCTCTTGTTGGAACTCCACAGAATAATAATAATAATAATAATAATAATAATAATAATAATAATAATAAATTAATTTTATTTATACCCTGCCCTCCCCAGCCAGGACCAGGCTCAGGGCGACGACCACCAAATAATAGGATTATGGGGTGAATAACCTCCTGAAGCAAAGAGCAAGAAAACACCTGAAGATGTGTTGGATTTGATGGGAGATGTTGGAGTGAAGATACTGGGTGCTTTAGACTGCTTTAACATGCACAGAGAGAGCTATTTTAAATCCACTGACCATCAATCTTGTAGCCAGCAGCGGGGAATGGGTGGCCCTGCAGATGTTGGACTCCAGTCCCCACCAGCTAACAATGGCTGCTGCTCAGCTCCAGCCAGCATGGCTAATGGTCAGGGATGGTGGCCATTGGACTTCAGCAACATCTAGAGAGCCGCAGTCATGTCCCAAGGCAATAGCCATGCTCTCAACTTTGTCTGCATAAGTCATTTTGTAAAGCGGGCACAGAGAGAACCAAAACTCTGCCAAGAGCTGACTTCCGATGGCTCCAGTAGAGTTATTTATGGGCTGCTGGTAAATGCAGACTGTACACTTGCTGCTTAAAGAAACAATGACAGCATGAGGAAAAAATGAAACAGTCGCTCTGCAAGCCTTACCTGCTTCTGCAGAGGGCTGCAAGGGAGCTTGTTGCAAGGCATCCATTTTTTTTTTACACCTGAAATAATGGTGCAGCGTTCCTCACCCAAAGATGATGCTCATGTGCATTCCGTCTTGTAGCCCTCAGAGTAGGTTTTGCACAATAGTGTCCAGTGTAGCAAACACAAGAGTTCCTTTCCTGCAATGGGCAGGGAAATTCACTCCTCTCCCACACCATCTCTATCCCAGTTCCCATATGCCGTCCATGTGTAGGACAGGCCTAAATGCCTGGGAAGGGGGAAGCGGGCAATTTCCCTCTCCAGTTTTATAAAATTACAACATGAAAAAAACAACAACAATAAAGACACAAATCAATACTCGTGGTCCACATCCTGGACTTGACAGAGCCTGAATGCATTCTTTATTTATAAAGGTATTTATATACTGCCATTTATATACTGCAACGTCAGGGCGGCGTACAATGATAAAACAGCATTAAGATGGTACGAAACAATAATTGAAAAGATCACTTAAAAAAAAACACCCTTCAAACAGCGACATAGGCCTGTTCACAGAACATCTTCTTAAGCAACTGCAATTCAAGTTGGTATTGAGTGGACTTTGCCAACTTTAGTGGGGAATCTTTAATTTTAATCACAGCATGTGTCTCCTCTGCCAATTTCCAGATCTTTCACTGCCACTCTATAGTTTCTGTTGGTGCCTGTTGTACTCCCCCCTCAGACAGAAGCTACTTCAGCTTAAACACCCATTAAGATTAGAGCTGTAGCACATTTTCCCCTTCAGAACAGCATATGCAAAAAAAGTCCTTTTTGCAGGGGTGCAAGTATGAGAAAAAAACCCGTACCCGTTGCTTTTCTATGCCTATTTGCAGGCATCATTCTCCAGCTCTGCTGCTGCTTCAATACCAGTTTGTTTGTCTTTAACCAGGTGGCTGCTTCTTTTGCTACAATATCCTAGCCCAGGGGTTCCCAACAAAATTTTCTCGAGGACCCCTCATCGAGCTGCTATTGTTGCAAGGACCCCCATTAATTCCTAATCCTAAAATTAAAAAGTGAGAGCCAAATTAAGAGTCTTTTTATATTTTATATTTATACATTTTTTTTACAGTTACAACAGAGTACTCCATCAGTTGGTTTTAATTTTCAGTTCTTAATGAGATGAACCACTTTTTAACCAACGGTCCATTTTTAACTACGCGAACTGTAGCTTCCGCGAAAAACAACGCTTTGTTTACAAACACTACTGTTTTGCAAAGAGGCAGCGCGCGCCAGGGAGGAGGGAGGGGAATGGAGAAGACAGGGTACCTGCGCAGTAGCGCACAAATGAAGCCGACGCGCGCAAAGCATCTTGGGGAGGTGAGCATTAGTAGAATGCGTGCGCTGCCTCTTTGCAAAACAGTAGTGTTTGTAAAGCGCCACCTAACGGCATACAGCAGAACTACTGCCTCTATTTAATTCTAGTTTTGCGCTAGACTCTGCTCATGCAGGAAGTGGACAAAACAAAAAATCTGTTATCATACGAAATATATTTAATATATTTTTTATTCTAATAGCATCTTGCGGACCCGTCTGGCATAGCTCGGGGACCCCTGGGGGTCCCCGGACCACCTGTTGGGAACCACTGTCCTAGCCAACCAGGGACCACATAGTGAATGTGATGAGATAATACGGTTAAATCATTGAGGGTCAATGAAGCCCACATGTGCATAGGAATGCACACAGAAGCATGCACTGATAGGAGTATGGCATGATTTGACTGCTGAACTGAGCAGAGTTTCCCGAGAGTTGGAAGCTTTTGTTGCATAAATTAAGGCACTAGTCCTCAAGCTAATGAGGACAACTTCATTCCTGATACCTAGATTTCTGAGTATGGGGAATGCATATGATGGCAGCATTCTTATAGATGAGCCTCCAGTCTATAATCCATGAGAACACTGACTGCATGTCTTTGATTGTCTAATGGTTGATCCTGAACCTCTCTGCCCGCAGCTACGATACCTCCTCTGCCTATCACTTGCCGCCCTGTTATGCATGCACGGGGCTTAAAGACTTAGAACTGTGTCCCTGCCACATCTCCTTAACCCAAAGCACATGTGCAATATGAGCTACCCCATCACCCCACGTGCGTCGGTGGACGTACTCTGCTGTTGCTGCACAGCCGCCTTCAGGCTATGCATTGCCGCTGTCCAAAGGCCACTGGCCCAGATGGTTTTACAACATAACTGCAGCGATCCGTTCGTCCTGCCCTTTACACTGATGCCTCTGAATTTTCACCGAGTCAGCAAGTAGCACAACGAAGCTCTCACATCTATATCAATGCAGGTTGTTCTTGTTTATGGTCATGTTAATGGTGCAATAAATCCTGAATTAACCTGGGAGACTTAACAAAATAATAATCCAAAGTTCTCTCTAGGGAAAATCCCACCAGGAACCTTTGCAACTTCAGTTCCACTTGGTAGCTTTGTACCTTCACAGTAATCCGTACTGCTTTGAAGAGTGAGGCCCAGTCCACTAGGAATTTATTCTGGACCATTGGAATGAACAGGATCTGTGCAAGAACATTAGTTGTTGAAGTTGGAAGTGGATTTGCTGCTTCAGATCTGTGCCGTTGAACCATTCGTAAACCCATTGTATGTGACACATGCAAGACATAGGGACATAGGAAGCTGCCTTGGTCACTGACTGGCAATGGGTCTCCAGGGTTTCAGATGAGCTATTCCCAGCCCTACCTGGGGATGCCAGGGATTGCAATGCACTCTATGTGGGGCTACCTTTGAAGGTGACCCAGAAACTACATCTTAAGACAGCCCTGTAACAGGAGGTTTTTAACTTTTGATGTTTTAATTATGTTTTTAGATATGCTGTAAGCTGCCCAGAGTGGCTGGGGAAACCCAACCAGATGGGTGGGGTGTTGTTGTTGTTGTTGTTGTTGTTGTTGTTGTTGTTGTTGTTGTTGTTACAGCCCTTCCCCTAGACAGAAGGCACTTCTGCCTCCATTGTTCCTCAGCCAGACACCAAGTTTGTTTGCCTCTGTCCCCATTTGGCCACTCAGAGGTTTCTAGGCTGGTAGGTCCTTAACTTCAACCACCATGTTTTGTAAGTGTTCCAGTGGAGGCTGGACATAATACGGGCCAGCAATAAAACTTTACGGCAGAGGGGTAGCCAACGTGCTGCCCTCTAGAGGATGTTGGCCTACAGCTCCCATCATCCCTGATCATTGGCCATGCTGAGGGGAGTTGGTCCAACAACATGAGGAATGATGGGAGTTGAAGGCCAACAAGACCTGGGAGACCAGGGTTCAGGTTGCCACTCAGCCAGGAAACTCACTTTGGCCAGCTACTGTCTCTCAGCCTAACCTACCTCACAGCGCTGTTGTGAGGGCACAGCAGGGCAGTGGAGAACAATGTATGCCACCTTCAGCTCACTGAAGAAAAGGTGGGGTATAAATGTAACAGATAGACAGAGAACCAGCCTCCCCTCAGGGTGTTTTAGATTTTGGAGGACAGAGTCATGGAACTCCATATAATTTGTAGTTCAAATCTCAATGTGGGGAGGAAGAGGGGAAATTAGTGCTATGCCTTCCATAATTTCTCCCCAACTGATGTCCCCAAAGGTCATTTGTGACAGCTAACTTGGCATTGATAGCTTACCATTTTCTTTTTCTTAATGTGCCAATCTTGCTATTGCTTGATCCATAGCAATCCTGACACTTCATATGTTCAGGTTACCGTGCGAATGAGGTGTCCATGTTTGACCTTGCCATCTTTCTCTCTTTTGATTAATAACTCTCAAACCACAATCAGAAGTGGGTGGGAGCATTTCCACAGCCGACAGTTGCTAATGCTGTTAGACATTTAAAAATAAATGATAATGTTTCTCTTAGCCTGACAGCTTACATGGGAACTTACTAAGAAGGCTGTGGGTTTGTTTGGGGGCTGTCAGGAAGCATTTAAAGTGCATTCTATCACTCCAGATTAAAGGGGGTGGTAAGCTACACACAGCAATACCGTTTCGGTCACAAGGCCATTTGAAGCCTCTTTGCAAATGGGACAACAAGCTCAGAAGCCTCTCTTGCTCTGGATTTCCTCTCCAGCAACCGAGACCAAGAAACACAATTCATTTCTTGGGCACACTCACTTGGCAGGGCTGCAGAGTTCTGATTCTCAAAGGCTGAGATCATAGACAAGAAGAAGCTGCCTTATACCAAGTCAGACCATTGTTCCATCTAGGTCAATAATCTCTAAACCAGGGGTTGGGAACCTCCAGCCCATAGGCCTAATCAGGCCCAACATGGGTCCCAATTTGGCACATGAGGCTGTTTCCCTCCAAACCAAGGCCATCTGCCCCACATCTGATATGGGGTAAGGGACAGGTGGAGACATGGATGCTGATGCCTTTATGCTCCCAGTCCTTGGCAAGGGAGGCAGCTGATTGGTGGGGAGAGTCAAATAAGCCTTGAAAGGGCTTGCAAGTCCCCTGCACTGTTGGGACTTCAAAGCACCCCATCGCCTGACGCCACTTCGAGTCATGTGATTGAATGTGGGAGATCCTGCCTGTCAAATTTGGCCCATGAGGGTTAGGGGAGATTAGGTGCCAGCCCACTAGTCAGGTTGACTCCCTGCCCCCAATCTGGGCCTAAACTAGACTGGTGGTGAAGGCCCCAGGTTCCAGACAGGGGTTTCTCCCAGCCCCACTTGAGATGCCAAAGGATGCACATCCAAGTGCTCTGTCATGCAGCTACATGTAGGACATTGCAAGGAGAGCTTCAGAAGTATAGTTACCGATTCCTTTACTTTCTGCCATATAAAATCACCCATTGCTGTGAAGTGCAGAAAGAAAACGGGTGACTAGAGAAGTGGTGGTAAATTCTAGCTATTTCAGAGCTAAGCAGAAATAGCTGAGGATCTGAAGCTTCTTGTTTCTGTTGGAGATTCATTACCCGTGTCGACAATCATGGGATTATTGTCTATCACATGATGGCGTATGTTTTTCATTCCACAGAGTGGGAAGTGACGGAAACAGGATGTTTGTGTTACTGTGTTCCGTGAAGTGGGACTACTGTCCTTTATTCTTTCTCTTTGCTGTCTGATGCTAAAGAGAGAGGGAGCCATGTTGCAGTCCTCCGAGTGTATTACAGTATATGTAAATAAACGTGGATTAGCCAAAATGTTGAGTTGCTGAGTTCTGTTACGCAACTGCGCAAACTCTGTGGATCCGTAAGTGTGCTGATGTTTCTTGGCATCAGTCGCTGTGATGTTCAGAGAAAGCTTTTGAAGCTCCCGAATGATTGGCCAGGAGGGAGAGAATATGCTAGTCGGGCATGTATCTTTGCCAAGGTCCTACTTGTGTGTTTCATCCTACGTTAAATCCTAGGAAAATGGACAGTAAGGTGAGGGCCCTCAGAGCTGGATCTCAGTGTCCAGGCTGAATGACAGGGGTGGAGACACTCCTTCAGGTATACAGGGCCGAGGCCATTTACCCAAGTACCTGCAGACTGGGGAAAACACTACAAGTACATTCTCAATACCTGGAATGGCTCATCCAGATGATTCCTCACAGTGCTTTGTCATCCCATTGAGAACTGCATCCCCAGTCGGGATCATGATAGTGACCTGAAAAGTGTCAGAAGCTTCTGGTTGGCCACTTTGAGAACAGGATTCTGGCCTAGATGGGCCTTTGACCTGATCCTGCACCACAGTTCAAGAAGGATACTGACAAGCTGGAACGTGTCCAGAGGAGGGCAACCAAAATGGTCAAAAGCCTGGAAACGATGCCTTATGAGGAACGGCTTAGGGAGCTGGGTATGTTTAGCCTGGAGAAGAGAAGGTTAAGGGGTGATATGATAGCCATGTACAAATATATAAAAGGATGTCATATAGAGGAGGGAGAAAGGTTGTTTTCTGCTGCTCCAGAGAAGCGGACATGGAGCAATGGATTCAAACTACAAGAAAGAAGATTCCACCTAAACATTAGGAAGAACTTCCTGACAGTAAGAGGTGTTCGACAGTGGAATTTGCTGCCAAGGAGTGTGGTGGAGTCTCCTCCTTTGGAGGTCTTTAAGCGGAGGCTTGACAGTCATCTGTCAGGAATGCTTTGATGGTGTTTCCTGCTTGGCAGGGGGTTGGACTGGATGGCCCTTGTGGTCTCTTCCAACGCTATGATTCTATGATTCTTCTCATGTCCTTACGTCCCCTTGCTCAACAGGGCAGGGTGGAGATGGCTTGGCTGGACAACATCAACTCCCTTCCCGCCTTGGAACCATCGGCCATCCCTGGCCTTTTCTCTTGAGGATGCCCTCAGTCTGACTCGCCATATCTCCCCTCAAAGTTTTGTCCCCAGCCTTTACACACAGTGAGTGGCACCAGCAACTTTCTCTCCCCTTTTAAACATTCTAACTTTGCCTGGGATTAAAATGTGATTAGAAAGGATTTAGCCACTTTGGGGCATGAAATATTAACAACTCATTTATTTCTGTGTGTCTGGTTTTAATCACAAGGTTTCGAGATGGTCAAAGCCTTCGCCCTGAAGGTTGACTTTTATCAGACGAAATGTACCCTTTTGCCTTTCAGAAGTTGCAGGCACGGCAAACTTTCCGTCTGAGGCCACGTAACTTCTCAGAGAGTCAAGGGTTGCCATGGAATGAAGGACAGGACTTGGGGGGCAGTTTCAAATTACCCTACTGCACCACCGATGGCACAGGAGCGAGACTTCTGGGCTTGTAGGTATGCTAGGTTCATTAATGGATAGTTCATTAGTGATCCTGGGCAGGCTACTTTGCCTAATCTCCTCACAAGGTTGTTGTGAGGCTAAAGTGCCCCTCTGAGCACCTGGAGGAGGATGTGAATGACAAGTATAATGGTTTAAGTCACACTGAAATGGAGAATGCCTGTGTTGCTGAAAGGGTTTAATTGAAAGATTGCATTGAAGCTAAAGAAGAAGAACAGGAGCTCTCTAAGCATCCGGGTGGGTTGATAATTAACTGTTGTTCTCTGCTGTGTCACGTTCCTGACTTAGATCACACGAAAGAGAAAGGATTACACTTTATGCATATGTTAATTGGTGGGTCTCCATTTTGTGTTTTAGCCTTTCTCTGAATGCCACAAGTGTAAATGAGTCTCCTGAAGGGAGAGAAAATGGAGACTGTGGGGAAAAAGAGATCTTTGCTTCTAGGTCTGTTTGGAATTACTTTTGATTTCTAAGATGCTGGACATGCACAATGTGTGGAATTATTTGGATGCATCTTAGATGTTTTTGTTCTGTTTTGAAGAAGGTTCTGCAAGTAAAGCTTGAATCAAACTTACGGGTCTGGGCAATGTTTTATTCCAAAAGGATTCAGTCTTTATGCATCCAGTTGTTTCAAACAGCACATTATTAATATATGCAACAGAGAGTGCCTCTGACCATGTGCAGAGAGATCATTTCACTTCCCACTGAATAGCCAGAACTAGACTCCACATATCTTGTATGGGTAGGTTCCCTGTGCCCCCTCCTCCTTATGGAATCCATTATTAAGTCAATGGCTACTAGCACAGAAGGCATTGAAAGGGGAGACTGGACCATTGGTAGCGAACCCGTGTCCTCCCTAAATTGTTGGACTCCCATCAGGTTCAACCAGCATGGCCAGTAGTCAAGGCTGATGGGAGTTGTAGTCCAACATCATATGGGTGGCCACAAGTCCCTCATCGCTAAGCAAATTCAGGAAGACTGATGTATTGGTGGCTATCAACAATAGCTAAATGAACCCACATGTTCAGTAGAAGTCTACTCTTAAATGTAAGGTGTCAAGGAGACATGCAAAGCGCCTTGCTTGTGAGCACCTAATGAGAGCTAAGAATAAAGCTTCCTTGTACAGAAGCAGTGTACCTCTAAACCAGCTGTTACAGGCAGCCAGAGGTGGACAGATGTTTCCCTGCTTCCCATAGAAATCTGGCTGACTACTGCTGGCCATAAAATGCAGGTCTAAGTGGAGCTTGTTCTGACCTAGCAAAAGCATTCTTAATTTATTTAGCCTCAAGTTTTCCCATGGATCACACTTTATATCCCGGATAAATATGAATGCACTTAAGAAGGGTTGGTTTTTTGTTTTTTGTTTTTTAATGTTGCTGCTGTTTCTTTGGATTTCGTTCCAGGACAGAGGGTAAAAAAGAGTCACCACGGACTTATATGAAAAGAGAGGGCTTTACAATGAAAAAAAACAACACCTAAAAACTAAAAATGGAAAACTTGTTCCAATTTAACAGCAGCTTTTATTAGCTGGGGCTTGTCCTGCCTGATTAATGACCACTTCCCTTTGAAAGTACAGGAGGCGTTTCGAGACACCAAGAATAAGTGGGTTCCTTCAAACGTCCAGCTTCCTCCAGGATTTACTGTAGAAAGATTTAATACAATTCAGCACAAACATTTTAACCTTTCCATCTAAAGTGTTGAATCCAACCATTTCCTGAATGGGCATAATTTAAAAGGCTGTCCTTTTCCTGGGTCAAGTTCTCGAAAGCATTTAACGTTGCCGGGCTGCTCTGGAGTCCTTTAAGAAAACATCGAGTGAGCATGCAGCCTCGTTGAGATAAATCAGAAATGTTTATTTTATGAATGAAAGAGGAAACTAAATACCCAAATAAAGTCCTACATCTCCACGCCAGGAGCTAACTGCCCTTTTAAATTTCCTTGCTCTCCTGAAGGAGGCTTTAAAGGTGATTTATGGAGCAAGGGACCTTTACATACTGCTGACTAAGATCCCAGGGGAGCCTCTGAGTTAAAAGGAGTGCCTTCTGCAACATTTTCAACTTTTGTTGGTGTTGCATCTCCCCACCACCACCTGAACATCACTAGACGGACGCCACGCAGGTGGCGCTGTGTCTAAACCAGGGGTCAGCAAACTTTTTCTGCAGGGGGCCGGTCCACTATCCCTGAGACCTTGTGGGGGGGCAAGGTTTGCAAATGAGGTGCTGTGGAGCATTGTGGGGCAGTGCTGTCTGTGCTCGCTGTGAATTGAAGGAGTGTGGGAAGAAGGTAGCCCAGGTCCAGGTTCATGTTTCTCCCAACGGAGACAGCTCCGTTTCCGCTGCTGCCGCCTCGCCTCAGCCACCGCTGCCAGGAAAGGAGTAGAGCAGAGCAGAGTGGAGCAGGCGGAGGCGGAGGCCTGGGGCAGCTCCATGTGCCTCCTTGATGTGCTTCCTGCTGGGCGGGCGCCCTGGCGCATCGCGCCAGTAAGCCCAATAGGAAGGACGGCCCTGCACCTGAGGGCCAGATTTAGAATGCGATTGGGCTGGATGCAGCCACTGAACCTTAGTTTGCCTACCCCTGGTCTAAAGCACTGAGCCTCTTGGGCTTGCCAATCAGAAGGTCGGCAGTTCGAATCTCCATGACGGAGTGAGCTCCTGGCCCTCTGTTCCAGCTTCTGGCAACCTAGCAGTTCGAAAGCACATCAGTGCAAGTAGATAAATAGGTACTGCTGTAGCGGGAAGGTACACAGCGTTTCCGTATGCTCTGGTTTCCGTCACAGTGTTCCGTTGCGCTAGGAGCGGTTTAGTCATACTGTCTGGCCACATGACCCAGAAATCTGTCTGTGGACAAACACAGGCTCCCTTGGCCTGAAAGTGAGATGAGCACCGCAACCCCATAGAAACCTTTGACTGGGCTTAACCAGGAGTCCTTTACCTTTACCTATAGAGGGAGACAAAGAGATGACTTCCATGTATCCCAGCTATGGTACCCCTAGTTGCCCCCTGTTGATTAGTTCATGGAACCATTGAATTGTAGAGTTGGAAGGGACCCTTAGGGTCATCTAGTCCAACCCCCTGCGATGCAGGAATCTTTTTGCCCAATGTGGGGCTCGAACACATGGCCCTAAGATTAATAGTCTCATGCATTTTTCATAGCTCTTTGGGTAAGAGCTTGGTGCTGATAACGCCAAGGATACAGGTTTAATCTCTGTATAGGACAGCTGCATATTCCTGCATTGCAGGGGGTTGCAACTCTACAGTTCTATAATTCTAAGACCCTATGTTCTACCAAATGAACTATCTTGGCACCCCAAATTTAAAAAAAAATTGTGGTCTTTTAAACTTTGTGCACACGGAGTATTATTTTTGTTACTATGGTATGTATTTTTGTGTTTTTATATTGTAAACCGCCCTGGGATCCTTGGATGAAGGGCAGTATAGAAAATAATAATAATAATAATAATAATAATAATAATAATAATAATAATAATGCACACTGGAGAACCCCAAGATTTGGGAGGGATCTCAAATCTCTCCTAGACCGACCTAGGGGCAAGCGATGCAGGAAATCCATTGCCACCGTATCCCTGATAGGTAGTCTCCCGAGTTCTAGAGTGTTTAGAGGACAGAAAAATTGTGCAAATTTGTTTGGCACTGTTTAGACAGGTTTCAGAATCCCCCATTTCTTGTTACAGAATTTGCATTTCCTGGAAACAGGACTTTCAAGCTGTTTAACACCGAGTATACACAGGCCTGCCTATTCCCTAAAAAGCTCTTTTCCAAATTGAAAAGGTCATAAATCTGCACGTGCCCTGGCCCATTCTCTGGGATTGCAGACTCCTCTACAATCACTGCTTTTGATCATCATGAAATCTTCTTGTTTGCTTTTTTTTTGCATGCTGAAGGAATGCTGTTGTTTTACACAGTGTTCCAACACACATTGATTCGGTCGTGGCCGTGTGCTGCTTTCCGACATGGTATTAACTGTGCAACAGCTTCATAAATTGCTCCCCTTAGGACAGTGATGGGCAACCTTTTGAGCTTGGTGTGTCAAAATTCGCCAAAAAACCGAGCATAACTCGGGTGGTGTTTCACTTCGAGAGAAAAAACACCATAATTTCGCGATAGTTATAGTTTAAATAACAAAAATGTATAATTGTAATATATAACTGTATTTAATAAACCAAAAACTAATTATTTAACCAAACCAAACCAAAAAACCCTTATTTATCACAAAGTGCCCAGAGTTGTTGAGCTTTTTGCGGGGAGCTGCTGACCAAAGTTTTGGAGGTTTTTTGGGGGATGCAAAAGTTGCTTTGCTTTTTTGGGGGGGGATGCCCCAAAGCTGCTGCGCTTTTGGGGGGGGGAAGAGAACAGAAATAAATGATGAATAATACCTTCGCTGGAACTAACATGCAGCACCGACATAGTCTGTCAAAGCGCCAAAAACCCAGCACAGAATGGGTTAAAAAACGAACGCTGTTACACCCAATCATAGTCTGCCAAAGCGCCAAAAAAAAGCACAGAAAGGGTTAAAAAACCAATCTCTGGCTACCAGCAGCAACAACAACAACAAAAGGATCTGGGTTTTAACAGTGGAGACAAGCTGTAGGAGGAGCGGGAGAACAAAAGGGGGGGAAACAACCACAACAACGTGAATGGGCTGATGGGGCGCGTGCCAGAAGTGAGGGCTCTGCGTGTCACATCTGACACGCGTGTCATAGGTTCGCCATCACTGCCTTAGGATGTCCCTATTTTCTTCTGAGAAATGTTGGAGGATATGCCACTTACTGTATTTAGAACACCCGCTGCCTGAGGCAGGTCCCTCATTCTGGCTATACCTGATTATACATTGACCTTCTCGTTCAATCTTTGCATCGTGTACTTCCAACCGAGTATGATTCCGTTCTGCTCTGAACACTGAAAGCCAAGACATCTTCCAGGAGTGATCCAACCTTCCTAAGCCTTCAGAAAGTATTCCCCCACCCACACACCCTGCCTGCCCTTGCTGGGAGTTTTCTTCAGTATCTCATCCTGCTGTAATAATGAATGGCTACAGTAATGCTGACGTGATTGACACATTAAATGCCTCTACTTGAGCCAAACAGATTATTGGATGATAAATGTCCGAAGGCCCATGCAAATGGTTTGGATTTCCTTCTTCTCCAGCCCCTGGGGCTCAGCATGCTCCATGCAGCGGGGTCAGACTGGGTTCGTCTCTTCGCTTTCCCTGCCAATTTCCCGAGTGGAGCTCGGCGGATAAATGAGGCTTCTGCAGCAATGCCGACACACTTGGGCCACAGAGCTCCTCGCTGCAGCATATGGCTTTAATGTTTATAAGCTCGTCGCTTGGCACACGATATTTCAGCCCCATGTCCAAACACAACAATTTGACATATAGCTTTATTTATGTAAAGGGATGCTATCAGAGTCTTTCCCTGTCCCAATTGGCTGCCAGTAACCCGGGCCGCAAGAGGGGGCGGGCTTCTCCACCCGGGTCAGACCCTGGCACTATGGCTGCTGCTCCCAGTAGGCTCAAAATTCTTCCTCAGTTGCGACAGGAAAGCAGAGCAGAACCATTTTAAAGAAGATGATTAGGGAGGGGGAGATTTGGCCCATATTCACATCATCAAGTCTTTCTGCGGGGATTGCATCTAGAGCAGGGATGTGTAAATCTGTCCATCTTGGTCCCTCTCCACTTCTCATTTTCCCAGTCTTAACCTTGGTTCACCACATTTGTTTATTTGTTTGTTTATGCCAATCAATTTTTATTCATTCCCCAAATTTATAACACATCAATGCCAAATTAAAACTAATTTAATACAATTTCCCCAAAAACTGGCTTCCCACTCTCTTCCTGGATATTTCCATTTCTTCCCCTATTACATGCTGCTTACATTACAAATTTATCTCTAATTTGCACCCATTTCTTAAAACAAATATCCTTATTCCCGCAACGGGGCGAGCTCCCGTTGCTCGGTCCCAGCTCCTGCCCACCTAGCAGTTCGAAAGCACATCAAAGTGAAAGTAGATACCGGTAAATAGGGACCGCACCGGCGGGAAGGTAAACGGCGTTTCCGTGCGCTGCTCTGGTTCGCCAGAAGCAGCTTTGTCATGCTGGCCACATAACCCGGAAGCTGTCTACGGACAAACGCCAGCTCCCTTGGCCTATAGAGCGAGATGAGCGCCGCAACCCCAGAGTCGGACACGACTGGACCTTTACCTTTTTACATTACAAGTTTATCTCTAATTTGCACCCATTTCTTAAAACAAATATCCTTATCCCTCAGCTGTCCCTTTTCCAACTCCTGTGTTTGCCCCATTTTTGCATCCATTTGTAATCATTAAAGTTGTAGAACCATACAATTGTAGAGTTGGAAGGGACATCGGTGGTTGTCTGTCCCCTGCCTTGCCCCAGGCAACCCACACTACGCCACTGGCTGCAGAACCATACGATATCAAACTGTCAGTTTGGGGAGGAGGGTTAGAGAATCTTCCCTCATCATAGAATTGTAGAGTTGGAAGGAACTCTGAGGGTCATCTAATCCAACCTCCTGCAGTGCAGGAATCTCAACTAAAGCATCCAGGGCAGATGGCCATCCCAGTGTCTCCTTAAAAACCTCCAAGGATGGAGAGTCCTCCTGAGCATTTCTCAGCATCTTAATGGGCAACAGCTGTGTTTTTTTCTTATGAAGTTAGAATGGCCAAAATTCATAAGAACATAAGAGACTGCAGGATCAGGCCAAAAGCCCATCTAGTCCAGCACCCTGTTCTCACAGTGGTCATCCAGATGCCTATGGGAAACTCACAAGCAGAAGTCAAACCCTGTGGTTTCCAGCAACTGGTATTTGGAACATTGCTGCCTGCAGCTGTGGAAGTAGAACATAGCCATCCAGGGCAGCTGTCTATCAGCTCCATCTGGTACGCAGGCTGAGACCCTACCTGCCCGCAGACTGTCTCGCCAGAGTGGTGCATGCTCTGGTTATCTCCCGCTTGGATTACTGCAATGCGCTCTATGTGGGGCTACCTTTGAAGGTGACCCGGGAACTGCAACTAATCCAGAATGCGGCAGCTAGACTGGTGACTGGGAGCGGCCGCCGTGGCCACATAACACCGGTCCTGAGAGATCTACACTGGCTCCCAGTACGTTTCCAAGCACAATTCAAAGTGTTGGTGTGTTGACCTTTAAAGCCCTAAACGGCCTTGGTCCTGTATACCTGAAGGAGCGTCTCCACACCCATCGTTCAGCCCAGACACTGAGATCCAGCGCCGAGGGCCTTCTGGCGGTTCCCTCATTGAGAGAAGTGAGGTTACAGGGAACCAGACAGAGGGCCTTCTCGGTAGCCGCACCCGCCCTGTGGAATGCCCTTCCATCAGATGTCAAGGAAATAAGCAGCTATCCTAATTTTAAAAGACACCTGAAGGCAGCCCTGTTTAGGGAAGCTTTTAATATTTAATGCTGTGTTGTTTTAATATTCAATTGGGAGCCGCCCAGAGTGGCTGGGCAGAGTATAAATAATAAATCATCATCGTCATCATCATCATCATCATGGCGTGCAGGCATTGACACGCTCCTCTTCCATGAATTTGTCTACTCCCCTTTTAAAGCCACCCAAATTTGTGGTCATCATTGCCTCCTGCAGGAACGAGTTCCATGGTTTAATTTGCAAATTCCAAACTGAACCCACCCCCCTTCTGTTTCTTTATGCAGTTTTCCTCAATGCCAATCCCACACAGACCTCCTTCCAGGAAAGCAAGAAGCTTTATCTAAGTTCAGGATCACATCTAACTCAGGTAAAAGTACTCAAGGAAGGTGCAAAACGGGACCAGTAAGGGGTGGGGCGAAGGGGTGTGGCATGAGGAGAGTTCTGAGGGTCAGGCAGAAAAGCAGCCCTGTCCTAGATGCACATAGGGACATATGCTTAGGACTGCACTTGTAATTCACAAAGCCTAAAGCAGGGGTTGGCAAGGTTTACCTCGCCTGGGCTGGTTCACTACAGCGGAGCTCCCTCCGTGGGCTGGATCATGCGTTTGCCCGCGATTTCCGGTGTCTGTGTCTGTGCAGACGCGATTTCCAGCGTCTGTATCTTCGCAGACGTGATTTTTGGGGTCTGCACATGCACAGACATGATTTCCGGTGCCGCGGAAGCGAGTCCCTGCGCCGTGCTGCATCGGTTTCTCGCTGAGCGGGCAGCTCAGTTCGGGGGCGGCTTGTGGGCCGGTTAAATGACCCCTGTGGGCAGCTTGTGGCCCATGGGCCTTAGGCTGCTGACCCCTGGACTAAGGACTTCTACCCAGACCGAGAATGCAACATGTTTATCCCTCTCTCCCTCCGAGAAGGAAAGCCGACTCACAAACCAAAGGACAAAAATGCACTTCTGTGAATACTCCACCAGAACTTCCTCCTAAAAGCAATTAATTGTGGAAGCGTGACGGGCCCTCTGCAATGTCCTAGTCCGCACTGCGCAGCACAATGTCAGAGCAGACAATAGCAGCTAAAAATATCCCGTGACAGGAATTTGCCTGGAATGTTTTTCGGCTTGGTAGATGGAGAGGTTTTATATATAGTCAAGGGGCAGGAGGGTAAATGGGGTTTGCTGGTTTATCTGTGTGGAAGAGATCTTATTTTTAGGCCTATGAACCTGGGTGCAGGGTGTTTATTTTTAAGTTATTCCTGTAACGCACCCTCCAAAGTCACACAGCAGCAAGTGTGGGGCTTCCACAACCCTCTTACAACCAATACAACAGGCTACTTCCTCTCACCAGCAAATAATCTCCATCGATCCTCCAGCCGGCATATGAGTCTAGATTGGTGTTTTTAATATTGGCTCCATTCAAGAAACATGGGGTGGCTTTTCCATGTCCCCGCTTGTGATTTTTTACTGCCTGCTTCTGCTGGTCCCCCTTTTCAGTGGCAGCCCTCCCACAGAAGGGCTCCTGGAGCCATCTTTATCTGTTTTTAGGCACCAGGCAAAAACATTCCCTTTTAACTGGGCTTTTGGTCTTTAATTTCAAGGGTTTCAGATATATTTTGCCTCTTTTTGTGGGGAAGAATCTGTAAGGCCAAACTTTTATCTGTGCAGATGTGGTTTTGGGTTTTTATTGGTTGTGCGTGTTAAAATTGGTTTTAATGTTTACTCTGTTTTTGTAGGTCACTTTGTGAGGAAAGTTACTAAATAACAACAAGAGGAGGCTCAGCACCCTTAAAGATACAGTGCCCCTCTAGGACTCATTACTGCTACCCAGACACTCAATACTTGGCTCTAGAGCAGTGGTTCCCAACCTTTTTTTTCAGCCATGCCCCATCTATGCATCTCTAAAATCCTGATGCCCACCCTCCTCTGTGACATATAATTCTTATTATTCAAAAAGTGAACTCCTATTCACGTGGAGGAATCCTAAAAGGCCATTAACTTGGACTAAACAAACTGCCCCCCTTAAAAATCAAATTGCCCCCCCCCCGTGTGGCATCTGCCCCACATCTGGAACCACAGCTCTAGAGGAAGCTTATACCAGGTGAAGTGATTTGCCCCGCTAGCTCACTCTTGTCTATTTTGACTGAGAGCAGAACCTAGAGCTAAAGGCTTCCCAATCTTAACTGGAGGTGGCATGGACCATCCTGGGATCTTCTGCATGCAATCATCTGCTCTGCTACTAAGCTATGCCTCCCTTCCTCCCACACCAAGCTGGCCATGTGCACTGGCTTTGGCCTCAATAAGTTTCCCATGCTGTGCTCCACAGCTCCAGGCCAGAGGGGTGTATCTCCTTCGTCATTGGCTGCCACTACTGTCTGAGACAGGCGTAAGAGTTGAACTCTCTTTATCTTTGAGGGTTGGCTTAATCAGCTTCTCCCATCTGGACGGTGTGCAAACGCACCCATTGGGAGCTTTGCATTTCGGTGTCCCAAATTGTGCAGTTTTGTGGGAAATAACCTGCGTTCTTCCAAAGAAGAAAAACAGCTTGAGGCTCCCTCTGCTGGCTGGTTTTGAAAATGCTCCGCACATGAGAGAGCAAAGACGGTGCCAATGAACAAATCTTCGGCTGTGGGTGCGTTCCCTTTTAACTCCAGCTCCGGTGTGCTCCTGTTGCTGGCGTTTGAAGCCAAGTACACATAGCTCTAGCTGCAATCCATAGGTATGCCATTGTTTATTGAGAAACACTCCTTTTTGCTGCGTTCCCCCTCAAATCGGCTGCCATTTGATTTGAAAACGACAGCTGCAGTCCAACCGAGGTGTGGGCATTTGAGACAGCCATTGCAGGTGTGCCGGTGACAGCACATGTGCAGGTGACTTCATTGAATAGGACTCATGGGCGGAGGAAAGGGGGTGCGGTGGGGGCGGGCCACCCAGGGTGTCACCACTGGGGGTGTGTGACAAAATGCCGGGCTTGGGCGCCCGCATCGGAGTTTGCCTATGCCTGTTCTTAAAGGAATATTGGTACACTCCAGTCCAGCACAGAGTTAAGTTGAGGCTTATTGTTTGTTTTGAACCCAAAGCAGTGCTGGAGAGGTTGCAGCTCTGAGCAGGAGAATGGTCAGCGGGTGGGAGAAGGAGTTGGTTGCTTAACCCTTCCCCACCCACCCAGTTTTTCACCATTGACTGGGAAGACAACTGCAGAGGACAGAGCCAATCAAATCTCACCCTTCATGCAACTCCATGTCATGTCTGGTTCGGGCGTAGCAGTCAAATGCCGGCCTCGGGAGAAGCATGCTTGTCTGGAGTCTCCTCACCACATCCCTGGCAACGCCCTCTGGGCCATGGCTTCTGAAAGATTAGAGAGACAAAGGATGCTGAATTCCATGGCGGCAGAGCATGTAACATTGGTGTTGGCTCCTGATGCAATCAATCAAGCTATGTGCTTTTTCAAAGGCAAACATACTTTGGGGGTTCGTTATCGCTTACATATACACAAAGCCAGACACAAGGCAGACCAGTCAAACTTCATTAATCCATGTGTGGGTTGCAACCAGCATATCTGACTCGGCCTGCGGCTTCTCTGAATCATACCTGCACTTTGGTCCACATGCCACCTCTGATACTGTTGGTAATGGTAGCACAGTAGTTATAGCCTGGCCATCTTGAAGGATAAGGAATTTCAATAAGGCTTCACTCCATGCATAGGATGTTGGTGGATAACATCTTTCAGTGTCGTCTTCCTTGCTCACTAGGCAGGATCTAATTTCCAAGTGAAGGCCTGAACTAGACATTATGGGTGATATCCACTGTTAGCTGCACTCAGGCTCACTGAAATCAATTAAGGATCCCACCCCCAAAGTATTCTGGGAACTGAAGTTTGTTAAGGATGCCGGGAGTTGCTAGGAGACCCCTATTCCCTTCACAAAGCTGCAGTTTGCAGCTTTTCCTTCTTCCCGAGGAACTCTGCCAACTCTAGATGAAGAAGGCCCCAGGTTCAATCCCTAGCATGTCAAGGTAGGTTTGGAAATGTCCATTACCTGAAACCTTAGTGAGACACTACCAATCAGTCTAGGTAGTATTTGGCAAGAAGGCCTAATGGTCCAACTCAGTACAAACCAGTTTCAAGTGTTCCTAGGTAAAAAGGTAAAGGTAAAGGACCCCTGGACGGTTAAGTCCAGTCAATGGCAACTATGGGGTTGCAGCACTCATCTCGCTTTCAGGCCAAGGGAGCTGGCATTTGTCCACAGACAGCTTTCTGGGTCATGTGGCCAGCGTGACTAAACCTTAGCTGCCAAGTATCCAGTTTTTTGCGGGAAACCCCTGGATTTTAATCCATTTCCCACTGTTCTCCCGAATGGAGAAAAATCCTGGAAATCCCCCAGATTTCTTACCTGCCAGGGAGCCTCCATTTTGGGTGCCGCTCTTCCAATGTGTGGGCACCGGAAATCAGGTAGAGCGGCACCAGAAGTCGCTTCTACGCATGCCCGGTGGCCACCTTGGTGCCCACTTCCGGTGACTTCCGGTGCCGCTCTGCCCGATTTCCGGTGCCCACACATGGGAAGAGCCGCTGCTGATCCCGCAGTTTTCAGCGGAAGACTTGGCAGGTATGGACTAAACCACTTTTGGTGCAATGGAACACCGTGATGGAAGCCAGAGTGCATGGAAACGCCATTTACCTTCCTGCCACAGCGGTACCTATTTATCTACTTGCACTGGCTTGCTTTCAAACTGCTAGGTTGGCAGGAGCTGGGACAGAGCAATTGAAGCTCACCTGTCACAGGGTGATTTGATCACCTGTCACAGGGTGATTTGATCACCTGTCACAGGGATTTGAACCGCCGATCTTCTGATCGGCAAGCCCAAGAGGCTCAGTGGTGGTTCCTTGCATAATTCAGCTGAGCTCCACCTAACCAGCTCTGATAAAACATGTATTTTTGTGCACCAAAAATGCACCCCAAAATATGAAAAAGTTCAAAATCTGATGGGGGGGGGTTGTGTTCCTATCTGCAAGCAAGCCTGGGGCCATTGAGTTGGCAAAAAGAAGACCAAACAAATTCCTCCTCCATCCCTATCCATGGGGCTTTTTAGCACCACAGGCGTCTTCATTCATTCCAGTGCCAGGAAGCCTGGATTGGATGGGATTGCAATGGGTTATTTTCAATGTAGCTCTAAGTTAAAGCCCCTTAGATGGAAAGCTTGTTCCACTGGCAAAATGTTTTGTGCCAGGGGAAGATGGTTGCATATAATGCTGCTGAGAACTTTGCTGCACGTCAGATTGTGAAATATGTCCTGCAATGGGTTTGAGCAGCACAACTGTTCCATCAGATTCCTCTGCTGCACAGCATTTAAACCCAGCCACCTACAAGCACATGATTTCTCACACTACTGGACAGAGAACATTGGATGCAGCCCAATCTGTTTATACTGCCTTTTGATGGGCCTAATTTAAAACCACAGATTAAAACAGTAACAAAGAACACTGCAATATTCGAGAAAGCAGTTCCCCAATCGATTGGACAGTCTCAAATGCTCTCCAAAAGGGGAGCTCCTTAATCATCCCTCCCAAAAGCCAGGAGCAAGGGAGCTGAGCAACTCTTTGCTGGAGGATTTCACAATCTTAGTGGCTCCCTTTTGCAGGAGGGGGGTCATCAGGATCCTAGCACAGGGGGACGTTTTACACCCCCTATCTCTGTGCTGTGGCTCCAACCCTAATCCGGCTCCCTCAGAGCAGCTGTTAAAAACTAGGCACATTCACCACAAGTCTACAATTAATGTGTGTTGTTTGGCACAAGGAAGAATAATGACTCACTCATAGTGGAACCTATTCAGTGCGCTCCTATGTGAGTCATTGTTCTGGGCAAGCCTCCTGATTAAGAAGAGGCAAGCTCAAGGCAGCAACCCAGTTCAAGCAGTGATGCAATGGACAGTTTTATCTGAAGGGGAAGGGGAGCCTTCTGCTGGAACACTGGGCTAGGAATGATTGGATTATGCACACACAAACACACCAGTGAAGGCTGATTGGGAAGTAGCCCAGAACAGTAAATCATGCAGAGATATAGCAGTCACCCTCCTCTGTGGGGTGATATTAAGCACTCACAGCAAATGCAAATTGCTTTATGAAATAATGTCCCCTGGCAGATGAGAGCACCCCAGCCTGGGAATTATTGTGCTCATCAGAAGAGTCTATGGAATATCACTGAGAAGCTGGCTAATTGAAACCTCAGAAGCATTGGAGACAGAGAGAAGGAGCAGGATCCGCACCAGAATATGGCACCCTTGGGCAATTGTTGGAGCCCCAGCAATGATGGCTACTGTATTGTCAGTTGTTCTTTTTATTCTTTTTCTTTTGCGTATACAATTAGTGTTTTGCATTTCCTTGTACGCAACTTTGAATCTCATGGTTTAATGTGTGAAAAATTCAATGAAGTAGTTATAACAAAAAGAAAATGGAAATGGTGGCACCTGTTGGTGATAGCGGGGGAACCACATTGATTTGGCCAATGCCCCAGACTATGTCAGGGGCCACACTGGGAAACTAAAATGGCATTCAGCCTCCCCAGGCCTAAGGTTCCTTGATGCCTGGGGCAGAGAATGTGCTTTGCATGCAAAAAAAGGTCCCAGTTTCAGTCCTTGGAACCTCCAGTCGAAAGGCAATCTGGCAGCAATCTGATGGGAAAGTCCCTTTGCCAAAAAAAAGCCTGGCGCTCTGTTGCCGGTCAAAATGCAGGCAATGCTGGGCTAGACAGACAAAACCATCTGATCTGGCGCAAGGCAGTTTTCTATGTTCACCACCACAGGCGCACCAACGTTGCCTCTGCAGCGTCCCATCTCCAGCAAGCCTCAAAAGTTATCTGCAGATTATTAAAGGGTTCTGTAATATTTATATGGGCACTCAATTAATTATGAATGCTTTATTATAGCTATAAGCAGCTAACACCTTCTGGAATTGTATCTGTTTTCTTTTGAGGGCCGCTCGTTTTAATTATAAATGGTTCCTCTGGCCTCCCCGAAGCCACTTAGAGTGAAATGTGTTGCACTTAAAAGAAAGCGAAAACATTGGCAGCAAGTGCTCACTTGCTATAACTGTTTGTCATAGTAATGACTCGAGCCAGAGTTGCATTGTTCCCATTCCAGAATAGCTCCGTGGAAGGCATTTTCATACATACATGGTTCAGCTGAGCTAGAGGGGGCACAGATAGCAAAAGGGGGGGGAAATGCAGCCACTTAATAAATCAATCAACTGAAAATTTAGATGATTGATTTGTGGGAGGGGAATTGTAATTAGTGAGAGTGAGAGCTAAGGGCATCCCTGCATGTTCTGTGCGCACTGTAATAAGACTTTTTAAAAAGTACAGAGTAATGACTAGCAAAATACCCATCATGGCAGTGAATGGGTACTTTGGAGAGGAACATGTTGCACACACATCCTATGGGAAGGCCAGTTTTGTTTTGTTTTTGCCTTCACTACAACAGTGCTCTCCAGAACAACACTTCATGTAGCAAACATTAATATATATGAGAGATGTAAACATACGAGGAGAACATATGAAGGTGTCTTTCCTGAGTCAGACCACTCCTATTGCCTGCTCTTATAGAAAGTAGCTTTCCTGGGTCTCAAGTGTATCTCTTTCCTCCACCACCACCCCGGCAGTATTACTTTTTACTTGAGATGCAGAGACTTTCTGCATCCAAACTACATGTTCTGCCACTGAACTACGGCTCATCCCCTATTGCATATTGGTCCCCAGTTAGAAAGCACATGATATACAGCAAGCTTGCTAAAGCTAAGCAGGTCTGAGCCTGGTCACTGCATGGATGGGAGACCACTTGACCCACTTGAAGTTAGTCCTGGAAAAATGGAAGCGAACAGACGCAGACTTGTTTTTTTCCTGCTCTGGAGGGTAGGACTCGAACCAATGACTTCAAGTTACAAGAAAGGAGACTCTAACTAAACATCAGGAGAAACTTTCTGACTATAGGAGCTGTCCAACAGTGGAATGGTCTCCTTCGGCAGGTTGTAGGTTCTTCTTCCTTGGAGGTTTTTAAGCGGAGGTTGGATGGCCATCTGTCATGGATGCTTTAGCTGAGACTCCTGCATTGCAGGGGGTTGGAGTAGACGAACCTTGAGGTCCCTTCCAACTCTACAGTTCTATGATTCTATGATTTATCTGGATGAATGAAATAGCAGTGCAACTTCCCAGCTTCAGCATTGTTTCCAAATGTACTAAGGATGACAAACAGCCCAATAATGCAAGCGAAGGATACAACATCTATCTACCTCAGTCCATTTGCCTCCTTAAAAAGTTACTTGTATATAAAGAAACAGCAATCCGGCACAGCATGGAGTGTGCACCATCTAATAACAAATCTATTTAACTGGGAACATGCAGCGCTTGCTTTTATTGAGGCACTTGTCTGTCTAAAACTACACAGCTTGCCTGTCTTAGACCAGTATCATCCATTCTAACTGGCAGCAGACTCCCTGGGGTCTTTTGCAGATGTCTTTCCATTCAGCTGCTCCCTGACCCTTTTCAGCTGGAGGTACTAAGAACTAAACCTGGGACCTTCTGCATGCAAAGCATGTGCTCTTTGCCGCTAAGGAACTAAAGAAGTAAAGGCACACACTCAGATTGGCTCCTGGACTCTAATGTTCACAGCGACTGAAAACCAAGCTGCAAAGAACCAAACCTCCTCCTGGATTTCATTTCTTGGTCACAGGTTTAACAGAATGCTGAATACTTGCTTTATTCTGAGCCCTGCTGACTGGAAGGCACAACACTGCCATCCTCAGACTCCCCTGCAGTGCCTCTATATCTTTCCAGCCTCACAGAAGTCGAAGAAAGCTAAATAAGAAGAGGTCCCTTTAACTACCCAGCCAGTTCTTCCAGGCAGGTGGCACCTAGCTCACTGCAGGTCTGATCAGCCTACATACGGCTTCCATTGGCTCTTCCTCCCTGCTGGGACAACATCTTCCTGTAGTTGCCTTACAATGAGAACACTTTCCCTCCTCTTTGGAACTGTCCAAGGTCCTGTTCTTGCCTGCTCCGTACTTTAACCTGACTTGGATTTGCCTTCACTGGATCCTGCCAGCTTCCCCTGCAAGCCTCAAACTCCCACAAAACTGGACACACAAATCCTCTTGTTTGAGAGGACTCCCCTGCTCAGCGCCTGAAGGCCCCAGTCCTGCCACTCACCACCTGGCCCAGGGCGGGGCCAAGGCCTATAAGAACTGCTGCTGCTGCTGCTGCTGCTGCTGCTGCTGCTGCTGCTGCTGCTGCTGCTGGGCAGAGAGGGCTCAGTTTTGTTTTGCTTTTTTAAAAAATTCCTGTTATTTTTTACTTATGTCATTTTATTAAGGCTGTATTCTTAGTTTTAGATTTTGATTCATGTGGAAATTGTTTTCCATTCGTTTGTGTATTTTTTGATGTTTATGTATTGCTTGTGACTTTTGTAATTGTGCTATTGCTGTATTGTTTTGATATTCGATTGGGAGCCGCCCAGAGTGTCTGGGGAAACTCAGCACATAGCTGCCAAGTTATCCCTTTTTTACAGGGATTTTCCCTTATGCTGAATAGGCTTCCTCGCGAGAAAAGGGAAAACTTGGCAGCTATGACTCAGCAGATGGGTGGGGTACAAATAAAAAATTATTATTATTATTATTATTTTATTTTATTTTATTTTATTTTTATTATTTATATGGGTGCAATGATGTGGTGTGCTGTTGTTTTTTAATGTGGTGCAATCCTTACGAAGGGATTGTACTGACTATTGACCATAACGGGAGACTTCCAACTCCCATCAGCTTCGACCAGCATAACCAGCGGTGGAGGATAATCAAATTTTGAATCCAGAAACATCTGGAAGGCCACATGTTCCCCATTCCTGTCCTAACTGTATGCTGATGTAAAGCGCTGCCAACAAAAAATGTTCTGGCATGTTTAATTATGAATATTATGCATATTAATTGTGAATATTGTGAATATTAAGTACATTTGCTTTTATGGTTATTTTGCATAAGTTGTTCTGCCTCTGTTAGCCCTGGGATGGGGAAAAACTAAGGATGGAATAAAAATCTAGAGGAAATGGCCACAGCATAGGAGAACAGCAGGTGTTTTTCATGCAAAATGTCCCAGGTTCAATCTCGGATGTCTCAGGTATGGCTGAAAAAGACTCCCTGTGTGAAGCTTTGGAGAGCTGCTGCCAGTCAGTGTACAGCATACTCAGCTAGATGGGTCCATGGTCACACTTAATATAACATAGCTTCCTATGTTCTTCTGCTTACTAGTATTCCTGCTCAGCAACCTCAACCCAAGCCTGATATTTCACTAGGTATTTTCAAACATATCTTCACAGCCCTGAGGGCTAGAAACTTGGTTGTTCATGCTCTTTTAAAAATGATTCTGATGAATCTTAATATTTGAGAGGTCACTGCAGCACTGCAAAAACAACACAGGAGGCAACAGTTTATGAGTTATAAACTCAACCTGATCGAGTTGCCTTAGTCAGTGAGAGAGATCACGTGACCTCTGGGAAAAAGAGCGCAGAGAGAAGAAATGCCAAGGTGCATCTGCAGCACACAACCGGACGCCTTCATCTGCCCCACCTGCAACAAAACATGTCTTTCCTGCATCAGTCTCTTCTGCCACAGCAGGTGCTACAGCCAGGGGCGTAGGAAGATAGGGGTGGGGGGGGCGGGCTGCCCCGGGTGCCAAAGCGCCTAGCAACGCCCCTGGCTACAGCCTTCCAACAGCTTGACCTCACCCTAAAGGCACACTCCTCCACTGTCTCCCAGTGCTGGCATATCAAATTGTACTTGCTGGCCTGCAAGCTTTCAACATGCCAAGAGGCTGTGGTGTGGGTGAAACTTTGCACTAAGCACAACTTTCCACGTGTTTTCTGAAGCACAAGAGGAATACACTCTGCAAGAAGCAGTGTGTTTGAATCAGCAACAGCGGCTTCACCTGCCCTCAGAAACCAGGTTCTATTGCATGTACAGTCGGGAGGGTTAAACTTCCTTCTCAAGAGACCCAGGAATGTCCTTCAGAGGATCTGTAAAATGAGTTCAAAGGTTTTCCCTCGTGCGCCAAAAACACACCATCATAAACCAAAGTGCAGTGCCAACAAGCAGCAGTGTTAATTATCATCAAGGTAGCAGTCATTCTGTGGGGGTTAATAATGGGAAATTAAAGTTTATTTATGGTAGCACAGCAGGCCATAAAGCCCTTCTCAACCCACTGTGAAGCCATCAGTAGCTGCAATACGGGCAAGGGTTAGAAAGAAACATAAACTGAACACCTAATTGTGATTGTTGTTTATTTTATGAACCCACACTTTGGCAATGAACTTTGGCTTTGCACTTCAAACCTGGAAAAAATACACTTGTTTTCCCCCTGTGACCTCACGGCAGTTGCTTTCCCCTGTCTTCACCAAGTCTAGTGGCAACTACCGTGAGGCCATGAGGATGTGGCTAAAAAAATCTGGGATTCTAAATTAACATGTTTTCTGTGTTTACAGGACAGAATAAGGATATGAAGTCTAAATACTCAATTTTGCATTTGCTATTTGTGGCTAGACAAACTATCTAAACTCACCAGCATGGTATAGAACAACTTGTACATTAGCAATGGCAGAGAAAATTACACATAAAATCCAGGTTATGCAAGGAAAAGAAAGAACAGAATCATTTTACATCACCTGGTGGAACTTGATTACCTATGCATCCAGGAAAAAAATACAAAAAGACACAACAGTGGCAGTACATGAATTCTGGAAAGCTTTATTCTTTGCGGTGGTCATTAAGTGCCTTGTAAATTTCTTCTATTTTCTTCTCTAGAAACTTACATTATATTGCATTGTTTTTCTTTCAAATAAATGATCTTGAAAAGAAAAAGGAAACAAGAAAAATAACTTGCTTTGGTATTTGTTTTGTTGCGAGAAGCACGTCATAAATACAGTACACCTAAGCAACCTGTGTTGATTTTTTTAAAAAAGTTGCATGTGGCTTCAAAAGCCCAGTAGATTCATGTGATGTCACACCACATGTTTAATGTAGCACTAAACCTGCAACTCTCAATATGTTGTTGGTCTCTAACTCCCATGAGCCCCAGTGAGCATGGCTAATATTCAGGGATGTTGGAAGTTGCAGTCCAGCAACATTCAGTGGATCAGAGGTTCTCTATCCTTGTCCTAAAGCAGCAGACTTTTCTTTTTCTTTTTTCGCAAGCGGAAAATGATGGGACCTCTTAGCTTAGAGTTGCCATATTTCAGACAGTGAAATCCAGACAGAAAAGTTGTTGAGGTATTTTTGGCAAATTCACAAAAATCAGAGAAGTTTTTAAGCTGTTTTTAAGGGAAAGCCTTATGCCCTTTGTCACTTTTGGTTTATAGCCAAATCAAAAGTGTGTTGCTCCAACACAACACAGCAGTGGATTGAGATTTGCTGAATGGGCCTGGTTTATCAATAACAAGATTCAGCTCTGTCTGATATTTAGGAAATCATGTCTGGCATGTTCATCTGTGCCTTCTCAAGATCTGGATGAAGCCGGCACAGGATCCTGCTTTGTCTACGCTTTATGAAATTTTCTTGGGACTTAAATTTTTTTAAAAAAAAGAACATCTCTGACTGAGACTGTTGGCTGAACCTTACATTTTACAAGATTCAAGACAATGCAAAGCCCTGAAAGAAATGATGAGGTGCTAAGGACAAATATAGACCTAGGAATCTTAGGGATAATGTTACAAATCATACGTATTACCAGTATCACACTGCCGAAAGGTAGCTGCTCAAACTTAGACTAGTATACCTGCCGTGGTTTTTCCTCCACTGGAATCCGGGGAATTGTAGTTCTATAACATGGGTATCCAATGGGTATCCACTTCAAACCTTGAGGTGCTGTTGGACTCCAATTCCCATCAGCCTCAGCCAGCATGCTCAATGGTCAGGGGTGAAGGGAGTTGCAGTCCTACGACATCTGGAAGGGACCACGTTGACTACCCCTGTTCAATAAGGAGAGCTGTGGAACTTCTCTCCGTCTGTTGTTTCCTTCCATTATCTAGAGCAACAATAATAGCCAATAATACAAATGAACAGGAATTATAACTGGAACAAACAACAAATAGTCAGAATTTTGAAAAAACAAATGCATTGCACTTTTGGCTGGTATGGAAATATCAGGAGGAAAAGAAACTTCTCATTATTCAGTTGCTGTCCTGGTCCTCCGCAGAAATAGTGGAAATCAAGTCTTCTGTGTTCAGGCCTTTCACAGACACAATGAACAAACATCTGAACAGGGCACATGATTCCATCGCAATCTATGCTTGGCTTTTTAAAAGGATCCATTCTACTTTTTCTTACGCTTTCGCAATATTCATACAAGGCATGAGATACGAGGGAACCGAACTTCAGGTGTTGAATTGGGGTGGGGGGTGAGGTGGGAGAGCCTTCTTAGTTTCACTTCAAAACTCAGTACACCGCACACAAACTCCCCACCCCCCAATTCCCTGGCTTTAAAATTAGAGTAATGCATTTGATCATACCCATTTGGAATGCAGAATCCTGTCTTCTCCCGGGAGAGTCATTTATATTGCTCAGCCTTGCCTTGAACTGATTAAAACCAACAGGCTTGCCAACTTCCATTATCTCCAAAAGCCTGAAAAGGTAACGCTGAATCGGATCGAGGGCTGGCGGTGATGAGTGATCCTTACCAGGTGCCCTCCTGGCGTTGCCCAAGCATGCGAGATTTTTCCTACTGTGATTGTCTTGGGATATATTCCCAATGCGGTCATGTCTTCCACCGCAGTGGATGTGTGGGAACGCCACTTACGCTGACCGCAGTGACAATGCCCAGTTGCCACCTGACAGCCAGTTTCACCAGCCAGTTCAGCAACGCCAGTCGTAAAAACCCAACGATTATGTTATGCAGCAGAAGAACTATTTTTCCCCTTTGAACAGTTTGATGTCTGTTTTTTTCAACAGGTCAGCAGAGCGAGAGAAATGGGTGTCTCCAAAATTGAGAATCGGCCCGTTTTTGTTTCTCTCAGTTCCTCATTCCTCCAATCTTAAATTCAGTCCTGCACATTTCCAGATCAGTTTGCAAAGAAAAGAAATTTCATCCGCATTTTAGAACTGATTTCTCTTCATATACACGTTTTTGTATGCAATTTTGCTTACGGTAATACGGACATGCTTGCAAACCAATTTCCCCATATATAATGCACTTTTCTAGGTTTTTTAATACTAATATATCCATTTTTATGTACACACTATCCTGGTATATATGCATTTCTGTGCACCTAACATGTCTGGAGAACTGTTTTGCAAAATCTGTATTAACTGTATTCCTGTAATACCTCCAGGACTCTTTCCCCATATGAACCAAGCCAAACTCTGCGATCATCATTTGTTGCTGTTCTTTGTATGCCTTCTCCACAAGAGACCAGCAGGGAGGCAACACAAGAATGGGCCTTTTCTGTGGTGGCTCCCCATTTGAGGGATGCTCTCCTCAGGGAGGCTTGCCTGGTGCCTTCATAATACATATTTAGGTACCAGGTGAAAACATTTCTTTAGAACCATGCCTTTGGCTGATTAGCATTCTATGTCCTTTAAAATGTGATTGTGGGAGCGGAGGTTATTGGTTTGTTTTTGTTTTATATTTTATATTTTCATTTTGTCTCTTTTTATATTTTGAACCACCGTGCAATCTTCAGATGAAGGGTGCTATTCAATTTTAATAAATATAATCAATAAATAAAACCTGGAAATCTGGAAGGATGGCTGTGTCCTGATTCATGTATTGCTTTGGAAAGTTCAGATTAGATATTCAATAAATAATAATAAATAAATACATAGATAATATTAGGTGAAATGGTCACACCATACGAGTCTCTAGACTTTAGCAAGGCTTAGCATAATAGTAACACAGCTCTCTATCTTTTCTTTATTGCAAATAGTGGGCTCTCAATGGGCTTTCAGCAACTTGATCATGGGGGTAAGGAGAAAAGCACTTTCACAAATATTCATCGAAGATGAAAGTCTATGACTTACTCTACAAATAGCTTGGGCCTGCCTGACATCATACCAACACAACATCAATCACGCTTCTACTCTTAACGTATGGACAATGTAAGAGCTGTAACAGCTAATTAAATAACATCTCTCGAAATAGATCTGAAAGCTTCACAATCAATCGTAATCAATTGTTTTGAAATCCTGAGTGCGAGTCACACAGCCCGTAGATGTCACTGACCAAATGCCAGTTGGGTTGAATGGATGTGGATCACACCTTTTCCTCCCTCAAAACATTGCCATTGTAGCCCTATGTCTTAATGTGTCTTTCCCACATTTAAAAGGGGAGGGGGAAGAGGGGCAGGAGAGACATGAAGCAAGGGAGTGATTAGGGAAAATCCAGCCTCATTTCTCTTTTAGGTGAGTTGTATATTTAATGGTGCCAGCCAAGTCCGAAAGAGGGGGCCGGGAGCCAGTCCCTTATCTCTGGCGATAAGACTCACAAACTCCTTTTGGTTATTACACGCAAAATACCCTCTTACATTTTAGTTCTACCACTTGGGCCTCTGGTTCATATCAGAAACCAGGCTCAATACTTGTTAAAAAAAGAGAGACAGAGAAGGAGAGCTTTAGGAAAACAGGAGATCCTGTCATATTGGATAAGTGGAATCAAGGGGATTGTTAAAATGACTCCGTTCTCCTTTTAAGGGTGAAGTGGCTAATGGCAAGCAAATTCAGGTTGCACAATGATAGTCGATTTGGAGGTCTTTGTTATAATGGTGCCACATTTATAATCCGCTTTCCTCCAAGGAGCTGAAGGTAGAGTGCTTGGTTCTCCTCCCCATTTCATCCTAAGGAAAACCTTGTAAGGTAGATTAGGCTGAGAGATGGTGGCTGGTCCTAGGTCACTCAGTGAGCCTCATGGCCGAGTGGGGATTTGACCCCTGGTCTCCCAGGTCTTAGTCCAAGACTCTGTCCGCTAAACCACACTGGCGCAACTAACCCACTTCCCCCAAAGAGCAGACTTTTCACAGTAAGGAGGGGAAATGCAATGGCAAATGTGGGGCAGAGTTGGGTTTAGGGCAGCGTGATGGGTTTGTCTACAGGGGGTGCTGCAACAGTGATATAGAATGGAGCATGAGAGGTGAGGGTGCCAAATTTTAGCATCGCTCAGAGTGCCACTGAAATATGAATCCGCCACCATGTGGAACAACCCTTGTTTGATGCCACCTCGTCTAACCTACATTGGCTCCTAGTAGGTTTCCGAGCACAATTCAAAGTGTTGGTGCTGACCTTTAAAGTCCTAAATGGCATAGGCCCATACCTGAAGGAGTGTCTCCACCCCCATCGTTCAGCTTGAGGTCCAGCTCTAAGGGCCTTCTGGTGGTTCCCTCACTGCGAGAAGTTGCAGGGAACCAGGCAGAGGGCCTTCACTGTGGAACGCCCTCCCATCAGATGTCAAGGAAATAAACAACTACCTGACTTTTAGAAGACATCTGAAGGCAGATGAATAATGTATGATGTTTTATCGTGTTTTTAATATTCTGTTGGGAGCTGCCCAGAGTGGCTGGGGAAACCCAGCCAGATGGGTGGAGTATAAATTATTATTATAGTGGTACCTCTACTCACGAATTTAATGCGTTCCGAACACACATTTGTAAGTCGAAAAAAAAAGTAAGTCGAATCCCATAGGAATGCATTGGGAGAAAAAATTCGTAAGTAGAAGCAACCCTATCTAAAAATTCATAAGTAGAAAAAATCCTATCTAAACCGCATCCAAGATGGCGGATGGTGCTCCATTCGTAAGTAGAAACATTCGTAAGTAGAGTTATTCGTAAGTAGAGGTACCACTGTATTATTATTATTAGCCTCTTCACAAGCAAATCAAAACGAATGCTCAATAAATAACCGGCATCATCTCACCTCCCTGCAAATAAATCAAGGTTGAACGCTCAATAAACAGGTCACCTGGAAAAGACCTGTTTCCCCTGGTAGTGACACTCCCTGTAAGTGCAGCATGGTCATCACTCCTGGGGAATCCCTAAAGACTTGGACTGTGGACGCACGACACCTTGAGAGCACACCCAAAGCCCTTTTTTTCCTCTAAAAGAGTTCTGGGCATGGTAGTTAACAAACGACAGTACCCAGAATTCTTTGAGGGGGGAAACGTGCTTTGAATGTGCTCTAAAGGCAGAGTCCATACGCAGACTTGATGTCCAGTAGCTCCCCAAATAAGACTGGTTTTGCCCCAGGCAGGCAGGATATGTTGTGCCTAATGTATAGAAGTTCCCAAGGGGCAGTTTTTCAGCCTGGACGGCCCCAGACCCCCTCACACTCCACCTTCCCCCTCTCCCCACATTGTTCCATGTGGCTGCAAGACAAAGGGTTAAGTAAATGTTTTGAGAAGATAAGGGGCCTTGTTGACAAGCGGCAGGCACCAGGGGCCTTCACAGGAGCTCTCCCAGCTGTGATAAACCGGGGAGGTTTTCAGAGTGGAATCGGTAGGCGCCACAAGAGAGAGAGAGAGAGGTGGGCGGTAGTTCCTGGCACGTCGCACCAGAGGTGGGAAGGAATCTGGAGATGGTTAGAGATCCCACGCTTTGGGGTTGCTGCACCTCCTCCTTGTGTAAAATGGAGAAGGGCGGGTGAGAGGTTTTGTCAAAACGAAAAAAAAAAATCCTTCCAGCAGCACCTTAAAGACCAACGAAGACCAACTAAGTTTTTTATTTTGGTATGAGCAAAGGGAAAGGGTCTCATATAATCAGCCTTCAGGTGACACGTGGTCTCATTTTCTCCACTAGTGATCACGGAAGCCCATTGAAAAAATGGGCTTGATACGGTCTCTGTCTTCTGCTTCTCGAGGTCGTTCTGAGCATTGTTTGGCAGTGAGCATATGCTGGAGCTGGTGGGGGTTCCTGCATTGCAGGGGGTTGCACTTGATGACACTTGGGGTCCCTTCCAACTCTACTATTCTGAGTTGTAGTCCAAAACATCTGGAGGGCACCAGGTTAGAATCATAGAGTTGGAAGAGACCACCAGGTTGGGGAAGGTGCTCCAATTCCAAAGCAGGTAATAATTCTACTTGTTTAGCAAAATAACCCAAAGTCTTGGCACGGTTTCAACGGGGTTTTACTAGACCTATTGATACGAATGGGCCTCATTTAGTCATGTTCATACATTTCAGTGGGCCCACGCTGCGTAAAACTTTGAATAGCACCCACAGAGTTGAAAGGTTAGCAGACAAGTCATTGAGTCCAATCTCACGCTCAGTGCAGGATCTGGCAATGCAGGATGCAAGAACAGAATCCTTGAGAAACAGCCATGCAGCCTCTGCTTAAATGCCTCCAGGATAGGACAGCTCACCCCACAGCAAGGTAATCTGCTCCGCTGCCAAGCACCTCTTACGGTTAGGACCTTTCCCCAAAAGTTTAGCAAAACTCTCACCCCCTAACATTTGCACCCATTGATTCAAGATCGACCTTCCGGAGCAACAAGAGTCCCACCTCCTACCCTATAGTCAATCAGATATTTGATGGATTTATTAAAGACCTCTTCACTGAAGAATCCACTTGATTTTAACCAGTCAATAATAATAATAATAATAACAACAACAACAACAACAACAATAAATTTATTTGTATCCCGCCCTCCCCAGCCAAAGCCAAGCTCAGAGCGGCTAACGACAAGTAAAAATAGCACAATGTACATAACATTGCCAACAAAGAAATCACCTTGCCAACAAAGGTCTGTATAGTTAAAGCTATGGTTTCCCCAGTAGTGATGTATGGAAGTGAGAGCCAGGGCCGTCTCAAGCTGGTCGGGCACCCTGGCACCGTGGTGCGGAGATCGCTCCGGCGCCCCTGCCCTGGTGGGTGGGTGGGCGGGCGCAGCGCAGCGCAGCGCACAGCATGGCTTCTGCACGGTTTTGCTGCGCAGCGCCCTCCTGCCAGCCTGGCACCCTAGCGCCCCACGCCACCGAGACTACCCCTAGAGCCAGGCCTGGTGAGAGCTGGACCATAAAGAATTGGTGCTTTTGAATTGGTGCTTTTGAATTATGGTGCTGGAGGAGACTCTTGAGAGTCCCATGGACTGCAAGAAGATCAAACTTATCCACTCTGAAGGAAATCAGCCCTGAGTGCTCACTGGAAGAACAGATCCTGAAGCTGAGGATACTTTGGCCACCTCATGAGAAGAGAAGACTCCCTGGAAAAGACCCTGATGTTGGGAAAGATGGAGGGCACAAGGAGAAGGGGATGACAGAGGACGAGATGGTTGGACAGTGTTCTCGAAGCTACCAACATGAGTTTGACCAAACTGCGGGAGGCAGTGGAAGACAGGAGTGCCTGGTATGCTCTGGTCCATGGGGTCACGAAGAGTCGGACACAACCAAACGACTAAACAACAACATAAAATCACACAGTCAATTAATTAAAATACATTCTAAAATCAACCTGCATGTGTTTGTCTACAACGTACATAACACTGTTGAAGCAAAGGGGATACTGTACTGTATTTTTTTACAGTGTGCATCCATATCTCACAGCGGATGCCATCTTTGAAGAGGTGTTTCCCTTCCCTGTGAGAAGGCAGTCAGGGATATAACCCTTCTATTTTTCTTTTACATTTTTTCTATTGACCTATATATTAAAGCTTTTAAAAAAGACTTGCCCAATTAGTCAAAGTTCAGTCCTACTAAAAATATTTCCTACAAGCTGCAATTTAGTCCAACTGACAAATTTCCTTCCTCCAAAAACGCTCCATTTGCTCCGTGTTGTTCCACCTACCTGGTCTGGCCATTGACTACTCTCATGTCTGCCTCGGGTGCCAATTTTTCTTGGGCCAGTCCTGTAGGAAAGAGTCCTGAGGGCTGGAGGACTGCATTTACTCCCTGGGCCTGATGTTCCTCACACCTGGATTAGAGGAGCATTGGACCAAAGCTGTAGAAACCCTGGTTCTAATCTTCATTCCAGCATGAAGCAACTGACTGACTTTATACAATCACTGTATTTCAGCCTAGACTACCTCACAGGGTTGTTGTGACGATGCAATTTGTGGGAGGAAGGGGCCTTTATGCCACCCTGAGCTTCTTGGGGGAATGGTGAGATATAAATGTAATAAATAAGTAAACCAATGTTCTCCTGCCCAAGAGAATATTTTGATGGCCTGCGATGCCAGCCCCGAGACATGAACTTTCCACAGAGCTCTGGTTGATCAATATAGCCATGAGTTCAAATCCACCCTCAGACATACCACTGCTCACCCATTTTAGGACTCTTGAGTTCTCAGGAAGCAGCCTATAATATACTCTTAAGCTTCCCTGAAGCTGCTCCTGGGAAGCCAGCCAGGCGGGGTCAAAGTTGAGCATAAATACGATTTAGAGATCACAGGAAGGGGGGGACGCAAGATTGCCTGAAGGAATTTTGATTGAAATTTTATAATGTAAAGAAAATGGTCTGCAGATAAATGGGGAGATTGTTTAATAAACAGCCAGGAAGATTAAAATTGAAATAAATCCAGAGTTAATCCCTCCCGTCCCCTCAAGGAGGAGGGGGGGGTATAGAAAGCTGGAGAAGGGGGTTGCCAGGAAGATGCCATGTACAGAACGGAAGGCTTTCCAAAAGAATAAACACTTAGGCGAACATGGAAAAATAAGCAGAACCCAGCAGGAAATATAGATGGAAAGATGGATAAGCAAATACTGAAGGTGGCTGTGAGTGTCTAACAAGGAGGCCTGCAAGCCTGGGTTAAACCGAGCCAAAGGGAGGAGAAGTTTCTAAACCTGAGGATGGAGAAGGAGAGAAGAGGAGGGCACCCGATTAAAATCTTTCATAATTGTCTTTCTCAAGAGTCATGAGCAGGCCGGGTTTATATTTCTTGGCAAGGCAGGGGAGGAATTGGAGGGTGTGAAGAGACAGCTGCACAAAATACTTATCTCGAGATGAAAACACCTGATAAGGCAGCCCAGGGAGACAAACCCTTCAGCAAGTGTGCCAAACCTCGCTGGAAACAGGTACCACCCACCCAAGAATCAGGCGCCATTGCCAGGGACAAAAAAAATAAAAATAAAAATCTCATACTGATGTCGCACTTCAGAGGGTTCAAAATGCTCGGCATACATCTCTCCTCACGACACCCTTGTAAGGTAGGCCAGAACAGCTGTCCCTGTATCTCAGGTGCAAGGCTGAGATGGCGAGGTGGACGTTTCCCCAAAAGCCACTTAAGTGGGTGATGGCAGAAGTCGGACAAAGGGTTTCCTGGCTCAGGCTCTGAACCTGTGTAGTGTCCAAACCGTTCCTGGCATCCACAGACAACATCCATTCTTTGGGCAGCTGCCAAGGGTGACTGTCCCAGTCCCACTTTCCTGGAACTCTGAAGAGCCCTGGATGGCCGCCATTTTGATTATCTGTGGTGTCTTGGAGCAGCACTATGTCAGTACCTTGTGGCAGAGATGGATTTAGAGCAGCACGACTGGTTCCCCCGCACACGGTGCTGAGCAGAGGGAGCAGCTTCCTGCCTCTTCCCCAAAGCCTAGTACTGTAAGCACTTGCTTCAGGTAGCGAGTTCCAAGGCTATGGTAAGGGGCACTTGGCTCTGGCAGGGTCCTAGAGCCCTCCCACCTCCTTCCCAAAGCTGGGAGAGCACTAACTTAGGCTTTGGGAAGGGGGCAGGACTGTAGGGCCCTGTCGAAGCCCTCACGTCTCCTTCCTAAATTCTGATACCTCACTTATCTGCCTTTGGGAAGGCAGCTTGAAGGCTGAGGGGGCATTACAGGGCTCCTTACAGGGTCCCGGCCGCGGGATCGTATTCATCCAGTGCTTTACCAACTGCACTGGCTCCCGGTGGAGTACAGGATCAGGTTCAAGGTGCTGGTTTTGACCTTCAAAGCCTTATGCGGCTTAGGACCCTCGTACCTACGGGACCGCCTCTCCCGGTATGACCCACAGAGGACATTACGGTCCACAAATAATAACATATTGGAGATCCCGAGTCACAAGGTGGCTAGGCTGGCCTCGACCAGGACCAGGGCCTTCTCAGTACTGGCCCCGACCTGGTGGAACGCTCTGTCTCAGGAGACTAGGGCCCTGCGGGATTTGTCATCTTTTCGTAGGGCCTGCAAGACAGAGCTGTTTCGTTTGGCCTTCGGACTGACGCAGTCTGACCCCACGGTTACCCTCCCCTAAGGTTTTATTTATAAGGTTTTACTTATAATGGTTTTATCTTATTCGTATATTTTTAATTTTAAAATTGAATTTTAACATTGTATTATTCTGTTGTTTTAACTGAATTGTTTCTTTTATATTTGTGTTGATATTATTTGTTGTTAGCCGCCCTGAGCCCGGTCTTGACTGGGAAGGGCGGGGTATAAATAAAAATTATTATTATTATTATTATTATTATTATTATTATTATTATTAAATTTCGGCCTTGCTCGGGGTGCCATATTACCAAGGTCTGCCCCTGAATGTGGGCAAGTACAACAACAGACACATAACCTCCATCGTAGCTGCAACAAGGCCTCCCTCCCCTGCTGTTCTCTTCTGCCTTTCTTCTTGCTTCTTTTTGTAAGGCCTCTTCCCAGGTGGAATCTAGACACATATTAAAAAATGCTGTGAAAAATGCTTTAAAAAACGTTTTGAAAAATATATTGATTTTGCCATAGCTCCCCATCGCCATCTAGTGTCACATTTGTATAATGCACTTTATAACACACTTAAAACGTTTTATTTGCAGCGGTATGGCTGAGTCCCCTATCCATCCCCTCCTCGGTGGGAAGGTCTGGAGGAAGGAAGAGGAGCCAGACCTTGCCACAAGAGACGTGCACCAATACAGGAAGGGTGCTTTACCAAAGGGCTCCCAAAACTTGGAGCCAGCTCTGAAATACTTAGGCAGATAAATGATATCCTGATTGTTGGTCTGCACCTATTGGCAGGCTGAAATAAAAGAGTGTGTTTGTTTATTTAAATGTTTCTGTGTCTTGCTTTTTTTTTATTAAAAAAGCAATTTATTAAATTTTCAAATAAACACATTAAACAATAACAAAACATTCAACAACAAACACAACAACACACAATAAACACAATTTTTTTCTCCTTTTATCATCTATTCCATTATCTCAAATTCACTATGCTCTGCCGAGCTTTGACTTCCCTCCCTCCCTTCATTCGGTTTTCTTATCCACTCCTATCTCGCAGTTCCTTTACTTCCTCTATTTAAAGTCATTTCGTAGGATTTATTTCAGTCCTGTAAGTGTCTTTAGGCTTCTACAGTTCCTCTCCATGTAGTCCACAAATTTACTCCAGTCTTTTTGGAACCTTGCCTCTCCCTGGTTTCGGATCCTGCTAGTCAGCCTTGCTAATTCCGCATAGTCCATCATTTTCATCTGCCACTCTTCAATCGTTGGTAACTCCTGAGTTTTCCATTTTGGGGCTAACAAAGTCCTAGCCGCGGTTGTTGCATACATAAATAATACTTGATCTCCTTTTACAATCTCCTGACCTATATGTCCCAATAAAAAAGCCTCTGGTTTTTTGGGGAAAGTGTATTTAAAAATCTTTTTCAGCTCATTATATATCATTTCCCAAAATCTTTTAATTTTTTCACATGTCCACCACATATGATAAAATTCACCATCCTCTGTGTCTTGCTTTTAAGGGCTTGCACAAGGTGGCTTAACACTAAAACACATGCACCAAACACAGTGTGCCAATAAAATACAATGATTTAAAATGGGGTTTTTAAAGTACAGTACATTTCACAGGCTAGCACCACACTCCTGTAAAATTCATTTAGACAACAGAACACAATGAAAGACCAGGAGCAGCACTTAAGTTCAGCAAATTGGTAAAATTCAATCCAGCATCTCAGCTAAAAGCAGAGGGAAGGACAGGGGGGTTTCAGGGCCTGTCTACAACATTTCCGTACTTTGCTGAATCCATTGCATTATTGAGTAGCTGTCCGGCAGAATTCTTCAGGGTGGTCTGGAGGTTGCTGTCCCTGGAGGATGAGCCCCTGAGCCCCTCTAAGGCCCAGCACTCGGGGGACAAATCTGTCCTCTTCACAATGATCTTGGTGGCATGGTTATGGAAGCTGTCACTGAAACATTCAATATTACATGGAGTCAGCAACAAGAAGGGGGCAAGTTGAAGAGGCAGCTGGATGAAAGAGGGGGAGTTGGGAGACGCACCCCTTGCATAAATAGCTGTCTCTAAGAAGCTGTTGTTTTGGGATGGATTAAACATCAGGGCTAGGCTCGCTGAGGCTGTATACCATTGGCCTGAGGGGCTGTAGCTGCTCAGAACACTCCCCAAACCAGCACACTTTGCATTGGTGTTGCGGGAAGTGAGACTATAAGCCAGGCCTGCCAGAAATGGTGGGTTGCACCACTGGTGGAGCTGACCCCAAAGGGACAACTTTAAAGCATCCCATCTTTGAACACCTGAACATTAGGAAGAACACCTGAACATTGGGAAGAACACCTGAACATTAGGAAGAACTTCCTAACAGTAAGAGCTGTTCGGCAGTGGAATTTGCTACCAAGGAGTGTGGTGGAGTCTCCTTCTTTGGCGGTCTTTAAGCAGAGGCTTGACAGGCATATGTCAAGAATGCTTTGATGGTGTTTCCTGCTTGGCAGGGGGTTGGACTGGATGGCCCTTGTGGTCTCTTCCAACTCTATGATTCTATGATTTGGATCCAAACCAACCAATGATCATAGCTGCCAAGTTTTCCCTTTTCTCGTGAGGAAGCCTATTCATCATAATGGAATTTCCCTTTAAAAAAGGGAGAACTTGGCAGCTATGCCAATGATTTTTGGCTAAATCATGGGCATTTCTCCCCCAGGGCCAGATCCCTCCTTTCTTGAGTAGTGGTCCACAGCCCCCAGGGTAAGGTCAGCCTGCCTTGAGTCATATAACTTTGCTGAAGAGTGCAGTCCGTGTTGTCCCCTTGCCAACAGAACCGCAGTGCTGGGTTGTTCTAATAGCACAATTACTCATTTGAGCAAACCGTACATCTTGGCACCAAAATCCCATCTCCCCGGGTGTATCTATCGATTAGCCAACGCAAGTCTGAGCTCGTTCCCACTCATCAACTTGGTGAAGCTGTCACATGCAGGAGACGTGGAGCTAATTGAAACCCTCCTTGAGAAGAGCGGACTAACTCAACCCTTCATTGCATTTCCTGAGATCCCTTTCGGGAGCTGACTAGGTGCAGATATATGTGTACTTCTAGTTCCAAACTTTGCATCTTAACTCTGGAAACAAAACAGAAGCCCTGATTGCACTCATCTATAATATTGGGCTGGCCAAAAAGGGTGAATGAAGGAGTGCCCTGCCAGTCTTACTCTACCGTCAAGCGATAGGACTTACTTCTGAGTGGACGTGGTTAGGACTACACTGTTCGTCGTCTTTTTCATTTGCTAGAAATAATAGTCTCATCTGTTCTGGGATCAGAGATACACTTCCTATGGCTAGCAGTCAGAGAGAAGCACATAGAAGGGCTGTCAGCCAAACAGCATGATGAAAGGCAAATTTCCCCATCATAGAGCTACATAAGATATAAGATGTAGTATGTATACCTGAAGGAGCATCTCCACCCCCATCGTGAGGTCCAGCTTCGCGGGCCTTCTGGGGGTTCCCTAACTGCAAGAAGTGACATTACAGGGAACCAGCCAGAGGGCCTTCTTGGTAGTGACAACCAGCCTTTGGAACACCCTCAAGGAAATAAACAATTATCTGACTTTTAGAAGATTTTATAAGGCAGCCCAGTTTAGGGAAGTTTTTAATGTTTGGTGTTTTAAATATTCTGTTGGGCACAGCCCAGAGTGGCTGAAGAAACTCAGCTGGATGGGCACGGGGTATAAGTTGTTGTTGTTGTTGTTGTTTTGTTTTCAGGCCAATGGTCCATCTAGACCAACATCCTGTTCTCACAATGGCCAAGTTGGTGCCCATCATCCCTGTGGGAGTGAGTTCCACAGGTTAACTAATTGCTGAGTGAAGAGGTACTTTCTTTTATGTATCCTAAACCTTCCAACATTCAGCTTCATTGGATGTCTACAAGGTCCAGTGTTATGAGACAGGGAGCAATTTATTGAGGATTCATTCTGATTTGTTGGAAGGGAGTCAGATGTCATCACAATGAGAAGATATTATCCCACCATTTCCAGTGCACTTTCCCGTCACTTTCATTTTTGCAAAAAGTTCAGTTGTGTTTGTGTGTATGGTGGTGGGGAAATCTTTAATTGTGCAATCTGAATTTGTTGGTGTGTGTGGCTGGCTCCCACCCCAAAATAATGACAGTCTGGAAGCGCCCTTCAGGAACAGAGGAGAAATTTGATTCGGGTTCACATCTAAAGGCGAATCTACCTTTTCTAAAACATTATGCGAACACTGGAGTGAAGCGTTCGCAAAATTAAACGTGATAGTGAAAATAGCACACAAATATGTGTTATGATAAGGTGAACTGCTTGGCAAAAATGTGTATATTACACAAAAATGCATACAAACCTGTCTACTGGGAGAAATTCACACCATGGGGCTGGTGAATTTTCATGAGGAGTTGTTTCTTAATGCAAACTATGTGGAAATGAGAAACTGAACAAAGAATGACAGGTTTGCCCATCCACGGTGCCTTGAGACAGAACTGACAATGCACCCTTTTCCCATCAAGGTGACTGGAATACCCGTTTGTCTGTTGGTTGCTGAAGTGTCTATTCTTTCCCCGTGACAGTTATTGTGAAACAGGCAAATGGGAACGGGAGACAAGCAAGGCCTTCTCCCTCCTTATCGGCAACCCTGGTCAGTGTCTTGCTGTCAAGGACTCTCGTAATTTATGTCAGAGCTGGCTGAGTGTTTACTTATCTGCTCCAGTAACTGGCTCGGCCGAAATCAGCCAGACTGGCTCCTTTGTGGCCCAGCAGCTTTTTCCTGCTGCTGAGTGGGAGTGCTGGGGATAAGACAGAGCTGCATGCTGTTTCCACTCTGCAGTGGCTGCATCACAATCTGGGAAAAACAACACGGAAGGTGTAAGAAGTCAAGCCGCATATACAACCGCCCAATCTCTCGCGGCCAATTTGGGCCTGACATGAGAAAAGCTGGCAGCCGCCCCTATCAGGTGGCCATCGCAGTTCTGGAAACAGAAGCGAGGGAATTAAAAGGGCCAGCGGTTTCCACAAAGAATTTGGCCTCGTGCCTGTAATCCTCCCCCAGAGCAAACCGGATGAGAAAATATTACGGCTAACATCTGCAACAGCCTTTCCCAACCTGGTGCCCTTGAGATGGTTAGGACTCGAACCAATGGCTTCAAGTTACAAAAAAAGAGGAGATTCTGACTAAACATCAAGAAGAACTTTCTGACAGCAAGAGCTGTTTGACAGTCAAACGGTCTCCCTCGGGAGGTGGTGGACTCTCCTTCCCGGGAGGTTTTTAAGCAGAGGTTGGAGAGCCACCTGTCTTAGATGTTTGAGCTGAGATTCCTGCACTGCAGGGGGTTGGAATAGATGGCCCTTGGGGGTTTCTTCCAACTCTACGGTTCTGTGATTCTATGGCTACAACAATAGACTAAGCTGTCTATGTATGTAACAACAGCAGCTAGGATTCTCTATGCACAAAAGTGGAAGAAAGAAGTTCCCACCAAAGAAGAATGTATAAGTAAAATGATGGCCTATGTGGAACTGGAAAAGTTAACAGTCAATTATATATAATATAATATAATATAATTTATATACCGCCCTATATCCAGAGGTCTCAGTCAAAATAAGAGAACCTACTGGTGATTGTTTTGTGGAAGAATGGAAGGCTTTTTCGGATTACTTAAAGAAATACTACCGTATAGTATGATGAACTCACGAGCAGGATTTGAACTGTCAGCAACAGAAGGAATTAGAGATTGTTGTATTGTTGTTATGGTATAAGGGACAGAAGATAGGGTGCAGTAAAAGGAGGGGGGAATCCATGGAAAGCAGGGTGGAAAGTCAATAAAACAAAAGAAAAATTATTGATGTATTGGAGTGTAAAAAAAAAAAAAACCAAGAGGGAAAGAGTTAACCCCCCTCCCTCCCAACTCACAGTCCCAACCCAATCCCAATGCATACACACACCGGCTCGTTTTCTTTAAAAAACAGCGGCGGCCATTTTTAACCACCTTTACTTAAGAATGCTTCTTTTCGCATGGCATGCAGTTTGGCTCTTAGTCCCGGAAGTGGGTGATATAAGCTTCAACCCCAGTCAGGGGTGTAGCAAGGGGGGAGCGGAAGGGGCGGCCCTCTCCCAGCTCTGTTTTTGGGGGGCAGCGTGAGCGCCGGCACCCCGCTACATAGCGCGCATGCGCAGTGTCGCTATGTAGCAACGCATGCGCCGTACGTAGCAACGCATGCGCCGTACGTAGCAACGCATGCGCCGTACGTAGCACCACGGCGCATGCATGCTACAAAGCAATGCCCTGCCCCTGGGTGCGTGTTATGTTTGCCGCTCTGGGTGCCTGAGCGGCTTCCTACGCCACTGACCCCAGTTCCCCTATTTGTAAAGGAGAAATAATAATGACTTACGCAGTGGGGAGCTTTGGGGCACTGTAACCTCAGTGGCGCGGGGGGGGGGCGCTTAACCTGGATGGTGCTGAACATCCAAACTGAACATTCTCTTAGATTACATTCAGTCTTTGTGCAAAGTGGAAACAGCAACACTCTAAAGATGGCAGGCCTACCTCTGGTCTTGTCCTGCTTCTAGAAGAACCTGCTTGGCCAATGTTGTGGAACAGGCATCCCCAAACTTCGGCCCTCCAGATGTTTTGGACTACAATTCCCATCTTCCCTGACCACTGGTCCTGTTAGCTAGGGATCATGGGAGTTGTAGGCCAAAACATCTGGAGGGCCGAAGTTTGGGGATGCCTGTTGTGGAACATTATTAATATTATTACTAGTAGTAAAATGTGTATACCGCCTTATACCTGAGATGCAAACAAAAGCACTTGAGATGAATAGAAACACACACCTTTTTTGCTATTGCAGATAGGCAACAAAAACACATTTATTGCAGGGAAGGGCAGTGCCAAAGAATGCTCCAACTACCGCACAATTGCGCTCATTTCACACACTAGCAAGGTTATGCTTAAAATTCTACAAGGCAGGCTTAGGCAGTATGTGGACCGAGAACTCCCAGAAGTGCAAGCTGGATTTCGAAAGGGCAGAGGAACCAGAGACCAAATAGCAAACATGCGCTGGATTATGGAGAAAGCTAGAGAGTTCCAGAAAAACGTCTACTTCTGCTTCATTGACTATGCAAAAGCCTTTGACTGTGTCAACCACAGCAAACTATGGCAAGTTCTTAAAGAAATGGGAGTGCCTGATCACCTCATCTGTCTCCTGAGAAATCTCTATGTGGGACAAGAAGCTACAGTTAGAACTGGATATGGAACAACTGATTGGTTCAAAATTGGGAAAGGAGTACGACAAGGTTGTATATTGTCTCCCTGCTTATTTAACTTATATGCAGAATTCATCATGCGAAAGGCTGGACTAGATGAATCCCAAACCGGAATTAAGATTGCCGGAAGAAATATCAACAACCTCAGATATGCAGATGACACAACCTTGATGGCAGAAAGCGAGGAGGAATTAAAGAACCTTTTAATGAAGGTGAAAGAGGAGAGCGCAAAATATGGTCTGAAGCTCAACATCAAAAAAACCAAGATCATGGCCACTGGTCCCATCACCTCCTGGCAAATAGAAGGGGAAGAAATGGAGGCAGTGAGAGATTTTACTTTCTTGGGCTCCTTGATCACTGCAGATGGTGACAGCAGTCACGAAATTAAAAGACGCCTGCTTCTTGGGAGAAAAGCAATGACAAACCTAGACAGCATCTTAAAAAGCAGAGACATTACCTTGCCGACAAAGGTCCGTATAGTTAAAGCTATGGTTTTCCCAGTAGTGATGTATGGAAGTGAGAGCTGGACCACAAAGAAGGCTGATCGCCGAAGAATAGATGCTTTTGAATTATGGTGCTGGAGGAGACTCTTGAGAAGAAGATCAAACCTATCCATTCTGAAGGAAATCAGCCCTGAGTGCTCACTGGAAGGACAGATCATGAAGCTGAGGCTCCAATACTTTGGCCACCTCATGAGAAGAGAAGAATCCTTGGAAAAGACCCTGATGTTGGGAAAGATTGAGGGCACTAGGAGAAGGGGACGACAGAGGACAAGATGGTTGGACAGTGTTCTCGAAGCTACGAACATGAGTTTGACCAAACTGCGGGAGGCAGTGGAAGACAGGAGTGCCTGGCGTGCTATGGTCCATGGGGTCACGAAGACTCGGACACGACTAAACGACTAAACAACAACAAATTGCATGGCACTATCAACGTGTTGTTGGGTTACAACTCATATCAACCCATCAGCATGGCCAATGGTGAGAGAGACTTTCTTCTTCCCTCCTCATTCATTCTCTTTTTATATTGTGTCTGGTAGATGGTGAGTCAGGACTGCCTTATCTAAATATATAAAAATGCTCACAATGCGTGCGCAGGGGCCAATGTATGGAGATACAGGGGGGAGGGGACAAACACTCCCCGGGGAAAACAGAGGGAAGGGTATCCTACCGAAACACAGGGATGAGCCAGAGAGTTGGAGGGAGGAGGGACAGGATACGTCGTGGATCGGGGCAGGGTGGGGGGAATCACAGGGATGACCTACAGCAACGCGTGGCCGGGCCAGCTAGTCTTTTAATATATGTGCAGTGCTTTATAAGCATTGAGGATGATAATAATCTTTTTTGGAGTTGGGATCCAACAATACCTGGAGGTCACTATTATGAAACCATCTCCCTGGCAAAGGAGTCTTAAGCCACAGGGTTACACATTGAGGGGGGGGGAATCTGCCCAACTTTTCCTTTCCAGCCTTGTGAGCCAGGACTGTGTCGCTATTAAGTCATAGATCCCTGATCGAAGTTTCTTCCTTTAGATTCATTTCCAAGGCTTTCCTTCCAGGAGCCTCAACAAAGAAACCATTTGTATGTTATCCAAGCTTTTGGCTCTCTCAGCTAGAACTTGCCTGTACTGTTTCAAAGGGAGACTGTCTGCTATCCTTTCTCATAACCAACGCAGGCGTTTCTATAAAGAGAAAGGCAAGCGTGTGCATGATAACTAATATGGTGGCTCCTTTGGACAACTCCATCTTGATATGCGCCGCGTGGAAAAATAAATACAGGTCGCTGGCTTCTCCCTTTTTCCCAGCTTGGACCGCTTGTTATCATTACCGAGCAAGGAAACTTTTCACTATTTGGAACATTTGAAGACAATAGATTAAAGGCCCCCGACTATCTCTTGCTAAATGAGCTGTTATTTTCAATTTGTTTCCTCTTTCATCCAGGCTACGCCTCTTGCGAAAATCCCCCGACTGGCTACATTTTTCCTCTGACAAATATTTCCGTGAAGTGTCACCCCACCCAGAAGCAAAGGATCAAAGGATCCGGCACCCCTCCCTCCGCTGCAAAGTATCCCACACTCTGTAGAGCACCATCTAGACTAGGTTAGGGCAGGGAACAGGTACACACGGATGTCTCTGCCATACTATTGGTCCATGCATGGCCTGTGGGTATGAATGAATCGCTGCCTCTGTAGGGCATGTCTAGATGGGGCTTGAGAGGCACCATGGGGTTAAGCCCAGCTCTGGAGGGACTGGTTCCCCAGTGTCCAATGGGAGAATGGCAGACAGTACAGTGGTACCTCTACTTACGAATAACTCTACTTACGAATGTTTCTACTTCCGAATGGAGCTCCATCCGCCATCCTGGATGCGGTTTAGATAGGATTTTTTTCTATTTACGAATTTTTAGATAGGGTTGCTTCTACTTACAAATTTTTTCTCCCAATGCATTCCTATGGGATTCAACTTACGATTTTTTCCGACTTACGAATGTGTGTTCGGAACGCATTAAATTCATAAGTAGAGGTACCACTGTACAACCAGAATGTCCTCTATATGGTTTACACAGGAGAACCTGTGGCCTACTGGATGATGCTATTGTTAGGATTCATTCCCCGTCTGCAGTCATAGTATGACTGTATGTGTTTTCATTCCCACAGAGTGGAAATGATGTAGACAGGATGTTTACGTGGGACTGTTGTTCCTTTGTTCTTCCTCTTTACTGGCTGGGATGCCAGAGAGAGGGAGCCATGATGTAGAGCTCCCAGTTTGTTTATATGTAAATAAAGCAGTTAAGCCTTATTTACTGACTTGTGTGTTGTTCATCACGTTTGTGAGAGCAATCGCATATTTGGCCTGTGGGACCAGTCTGACAACTGGCCCCCGGGACGGCCGAATTATTGACAGCTGTGCCTCATTCCCCTTATCTCTGATGATTGGCCTTGCTTGCTGGGGCTGATGGGAGTCTAACAACAACTGGGGAATCAGGCCAAAGATTTTCACGTTGTAGATGTGAGGCTAAGAAAGAGTAGCTTGCCTTTGGCAGAGACAACATTTGAACCAAGGACTACCATAATCATCATCATCATCACCATCATATATTATTTATACTCCGCCTATCTGGCCGGGTTCCCCCAGCCACTCTGGGCGGCTTCCAACAAAATATTAAAATACAGAAATCCATCAAACATTAAAAGCTTCCCTAAACAGGGCTGCCTTGAGATGCCTTCTAAAGGTCTGGTAATTGTTGTTCTCTTTTACCTCTGGTGGGAGGGCATTCCACAGGGTGGGTGCCACTACCGAGAAGGCCCTCTGCCTGGTTCCCTGTAACTTGGCTTTTCGTAGCAAGGGAACCGCAAGAAGCCCCTCGGCACTGGACCTCAGTGTCCGGGCAGAACGATGGGGGTGGAGGCGCTCCTCCAGGTACCATGCTAAAACCACTGTTAAAACCAATATCCTATGTCCATAAAAATAGAGTATAATCTGGGAGTAGGCATTGTCATGGTTACATTTCTGAAATTTGAGGCCACCAGCCAGACTAAGACAACATAGTTTCATAGTCTGAGCCTTCAGGCATGGAGAGTTCGGGGTTCAAGCAGATTCTCAGGAGTTAGGTGGGGACCATAACTCAGTGCTACTGTACATGCCTTGACTAAGGAAGGTTAATTCAACTTATACACCGCCCTGTATCTGGAGGTCTCAGGGTGGTTCACAAACAAGACCACAACATATAAAATCAAACCAAAACCAATAACCCAATAAAAAAAGAACCACATTCTAAAAGGGTGTTGGATGTCAATAAAATCAACCAAAGGCCTGGTTAAAAAGGATCGTTTTTGCCTGGTGCCTAAAGGTGTATAATGAAGGCGCCAGGTGAACTTCCCTGGGGAGAGCATTCCACAGGCAGGGAGCCACTGCAGAGAAGGCCCCGTTTTCATGTTGACACCCTCCGGACCCCTCGAGGAGGCGGCACATGGAGAAGGGCCTCGGAAGATGATCTTAGGGTCCAGGTGGGTTCATATGGGAAGAGGCGATCCTTGAGGTACTGCGGTCCTGAGCTGTTTAAGGCTTTAAAGGTCAAACAATCCCTGGCATCTCCAGCTTAGAAAACTCAAGTAGCAGGTGTTGTGAAAGAGCTCTGTTTGGCAGAATGCCTAGAAATCTTCTGCCAGACCAGTGTGATCAATATAGGGCTTGACGAACCAACAGTCTGACCTGATATGGGTCAACTCATTGTTCCAGCTAGTTTAGCGTTGTGTTCACTGACTAGCAGTAGTCCTCCAGGGTTTCAGGCTAAAGGGCACACCCCCTTTTGCACCTGAAGATACCAAGGTCTAAATCTGGGTAGACCAGCAAGAGAGTCTCATGATCGACCACTGAACCGTAGCTCAGCTGAGTTCTGACAATATAAAGAGTTAACACCTCCCAAAGCTCACTCAGTTGGCTTCATTTGCCAAGGCCTTAGCCTGGCTAGACAATTGCACCCACTCCCCAAATAAACAGACATAGCACAGTTTCGTTAAGGAGATACTTATGATGCCTTTGATGTTTATATATATATATATATATATATATATATATATATATATATATGTGCATAGCTTCTGCTTATTCTCCAACATCCAATTGTTTATTCATTTTTAAATAGCTAAAATTCATGTCAAACATTCCACATGTTAGCAAAATATTTATGAAGTGTTATCACAGTTTATTTAATGGCAAATGTTTGGGGAAAGCCAATATAAAATGATGGACCACACAGAGTTGCATGCTGAGTCATCTAAAAATTGCAAAGACACGGGATGATGCGTTGATACCAAACAACGCTTCCAAAGGCCTGTCATTATATAGGGCGTTCTTTATGTTAAAATGATTGCTTCCTTTGGCTCCTTCCCCCATTCTCAAGGTCCAGGAAGTTCAGGGCACTCCTTGATAGATTTGTTTTCTTGAGAAAGGGCACTTCCAGACGGATACTATTCTGGAGCGGGGTTTAGTCGCATACTAGCAAATGCAGCATGCACAATTAAAGTTGATTTGGTGCTCTTTTTGCAAGAAGGAAAGTGACGGGAAGTTGAACTTGTCCTGGAAAGTGTGGGATAACATTTCCTTGGATGCAACATTGGATTATCTCCTTGTAAACAAATCAGGGCAGATGCTTAATAAATAGCTGGCATCATCTATACACCCCACAAACTTTGTGCAAATGAATTAGGGCGAATGCTTAATAAATAGGTTGCCTGGAAGCAACCAAAGAATTAGGGTGATATAATAAATAAGAATAGAATTCTGAAGTGATCTCAACAACAGGACATTATCTAGGGGGGTAAGACAGGGCTGTTTGTTAGCCCCTGCACTGTTCAATTTTTACATTAACTTGCTAGTGGCCCATATGGCCAATAATGCTTTCCATCCACCTAAATTAGAAGGTCAAGCCCTGAATGTCCTTTTGTATGTGGATGATGCCGCTCTCTTAGCTAGATCCCCCATTGGGCTGAGGAGAATGCTCTGAGCACTCTATGAATACGGGAATCAACACGAGCTTCAACTTAATTATGCCAAGACCAAAATTATGGTCTTCTCTGCCCAACTAAAACCCCATTTGCGGTCGATCAATGGTATTTCTCTGGAGCAGGTTAGCTGTTTCAAATATCTGGGCCAGGTAATCTGATCAAACAGGTCTTTTTTGGCACATAGAGATTATATAGCTGCAAACGCATCTAAAGCAGCTATGCTGATTAGATCCTTATATGCCAAGAAACAGGCACAAACAGTGAAAGTGGCTTTGAGACTTTTCCAAATGAAAGTCCTCCCACTACTTTTGGTGGGCTTTGCTTTGGGTTCACGCAGGGATTTTTAAAGACTGGAATCTATCCAATCGCAATTTCTTAGAGCCATCCTCAGGATCCCCCCTTCTGTAGCGGTTGTGGTCATGAGATTAGAGGCTGGCTGCCAAGCTTTTCGGTACCTGGCCCTGAAAGCGAAGCTTTGGCTATGGCTTAAGCTATGCTTTAAATCTGTGGGTTTGGCCCCCTTGATATTGAGGGATGATTTTCAATCATTGTGGGAAAGGGAGGTCTTAGATGAAGTACAGACATGCGGACTGTCACACCTTTATTTGGAGTCTATGACATACAGTCAAGCTAGAGCCGTGATTGCTCAGAGATTGGGTGATATTGCTAGACAAGAGGACATAGCCTGCGTGAAACCAGGGATGTTCCTGGGGGAGCAGATCTATCAGGTTACACCAGCTCCTTATCTTGCGGAAATCCACTATGTGGAATACCGTAGACTCCTCACTGCAGCCAGATTGAACATCCTCGTATCTGCGGTATTATGGAGAAGGTAGAGGGGAATTCCATACGACCAGAGAACTTGCCATTGTGCCTTGGGAGAGGTAGAGTCCACCGAACATATCCTCCTGAGTTGCCCTTTCTATGTAGATTTAAGGCAATATCTCATAGCCTATGTCAGCTCAGCTCTCTATCCAGAGAAAGTCAGGTTGTATATTTGTTGAATAATCCCACTGGGAAAACAGCTTTCTTGGTGGCCAAATTTCTCTTCCTATCTCTCAAGCGTCGTAAGATTAAAATCAACTGCACTGGTGTGGGTTTATCTGTATAGCTTTTATTAGTGCTGCCCATGTTTTATTTTAGTGGGTTTTTTTAGATGTTTTAATCTTGTACTGAGAAATGTATCTTTTCTGACTGACGGTTGAATAAAGAATGATGATGATGACAGGACATTATCAGTGGAACAATAATGATAGTTGCAGGCAGGCGGGTAGATAGCTAGGATACTGTATTCAGATCTGTTTCCAAGGTTTTGTCTACTGAAGCTACCAACAGCTCACTCTGTAGCAGTTGACCACAGGTTTGTTTAAATATTCCATTATTTCTCCATCTTCAGTGGCAGGAGATGGTGGGTGCTGCAAGTCTGGTGGTCTGCCTTCAGCCTGGTGGGCCCCACATCCTGCAACGTTCATGAGTTGCAATCTGAAGCAGAGATGAAAAGGAGCAAAGCCTGCCTCCTGCCCTGGACACCGGTCCGTAGTGGTAGGGCATAGATTATACCCATATACACCCAAGATACAGCCCTGTACTGTAGCCCTTTTCAGCTGCGGAAGTCCTTGTGCATTTGGAATCTCGTGAGAGAGAGCAAGCAGGGGTGTGCTAGGTACCCACCTGCTCCTTCCATCACAGCACAGAGCCATCCTCAAATTGGAGGAGACATCCTGCAGTACCGTAAGAAGACCTTGCCCTACAACGAGGGCCGGCTCTGTTATTAGACAGAGTGGCGCAATTGTCTCAGTTGGCAGATACTGGATGGCAGCGCCTCCCAGCCACTCCCTTTCTTTCTTTCTTTCTTTCTTTCTTTCTTTCTTTCTTTCTTTCTTTCTTTGATTTAAAAGCATTTATAAACCACCTGATATTTTAAAAACATCTCTAAGCTGTATAGAATATTTTGGATAGGGGGAGACAGGACTTTCTAAATGTTTAACGCACTACCAAAAGAACATGAGCCACAACTTTCAGCTACTTATTCTCAACATCCAGATCAACTCCTAAAGGTAAAGGTAAAGGGACCCCTGACCGTTAGGTCCAGTCACGGATGACTCTGGGGTTGCAGCGCTCATCTCACTTTACTGGCTGAGGGAGCCGGCGTACAGCTTCCAGGTCATGTGGCCAGCATGACTAAGCCGCTTCTGGCGAACCAGAACAGCGCATGGAAACGCCGTTTACCTTCACACCAGAGTGGTACCTATTTATCTACTTGCACTTGGACGTGCTTTCAAACTGCTAGGTTGGCAGGAGCAGGGACCGAGCAACGGGAGTTCACCCCGTCGCAGGGATTCGAACCGCCGACCTTCCGATCGGCAAGCCCTAGGCTCTGTGGTTTAGACCACAGTGCCACCCGCGTCCCCAGATCAACTCCTAATTTCCCTCAAATACACATGAAGAAGGACAGCTGAAGAGAACAGACATGAAGTATTTCAGGTCCACAGTGTGGGAGTGAGCTATAGCCATTTGTTAGAAGCAGTGGGTGTGAACACACCCCTTTATCCAAGTGATTTGGTATGCCTGAAGGGAGCAAAAGGAGAGGACAGCAAAATCTATTAATATCATCACCCATTAAAACTCATCTGAAGTGTTCCTCAAAGGCAACTGTGGCTTACAGCATGAATATTAATGCCTCATTAATATTTACTATATGCAAACATGGTTTACTCCACATTAATATTTATAGCGGCCACGTCATGTCATATTAGTCTTTCTCCCCCATAGGTAAACTAAAGGGTAATTCACATCAACATGCTGGATTTTTAATACGCAAATGATGCTTTACAGCCTAGTCATTGGCTAAGTCACCTTAGGAAACTGAAAACCCAAGCCAGAGAGGATCTTTGCTGAATCTGCCAATATATAGTTTTTCAAAGAACAGAGTGAGGAGCTGGTTTAAAAGGTTCAAGTATGAGCCCGTGGCTCAGGAATAGGATTGTCACTTTATAGAGGAGAGTCCTTTGCTTAAAAGAGTCCTCTATTTAAGAGGCAGTCCAATTCATGGAAACTACAGTGGTGCCTCGCTTAACGAATGCCCTGCTTAACTAAATTTCCGCCTAACGAAAGGATTTTTTGAGCAGAGGTTGCCTCTCTAGACGAATTCGTTTTATGAAAAATTTGTCTAGTGAATCGCGGTTTCCCATAGGAATGCATTGAAATTCAATTAATGCGTTCCTATGGGCAAAAAAAAAATCCAAAAAAATCCAATGCATTCCTATGGGATTCGCTAGACGAATTTTTCATTATAAGAAAAGACCCGTGGAACGAATTAAATTCATCTAGCGAGGCACCACTGTACATGACAACAACATCTCTGGGAGACTTCCAGCATATACAAAAACATAATAAAACATGAAACATTAACAACTTTCCTGAACAGGGCTGCCTTCAGGTGTCTTCTAAAGGTTGTAAGGTTATGTATCTCTTTGACATCTGATGGGAGGGCGTTTCACAGTGTGGGTGCCATTACCGAGAAGGCCCTCTGCCAGGTTCCCTGTAACTTCATTTCTCACAATGAGGGAACCACTAAAATATCAATCGTGTGACATACGTGTGGAGGAAAACCTTAAACATGTTGCAGAGTTCAGCAGAGTTCCCAAAAATAGACCAGAGGCAATTGTACTTAATTCAGCAGAGCTTTACTTGTGCTGAAGGCAAATGAGTGTAATGGTTATCAGATCCAATACGATCAGGATTGGCTCAGTCCATACAAAATCCAGTTGCAGCATTTATAAACTTAACTCATAATAAGACTAAACCTTAGCACTAAGCATCCTATGTTCAGAAACAGAAACACTACACCAGAATCATAGAATCATAGAATCATAGAGTTGGAAGAGACCACAAGGGCCATCCAGTCCAACCCCCTGCCAAGCAGGAAACACCATCAAAGCATTGTTGACATATGGCTGTCAAGCCTCTGCTTAAAGACCTCCAAAGAAGGAGACTCCACCACACTCCTTGGCAGCAAATTCCACTGCCGAACAGCTCTTACTGTCAGGAAGTTCTTCCTAATGTTTAGGTGGAATTTTCTTTCTTGTAGTTTGAATCCGTTGCTCCGTGTCCGCTTCTCTGGAGCAGCAGAAAACAACCTTTCTCCCTCCTTTATATGACATCCTTTTATATATTTGAACATGGTTATCATATCACCCCTTAACCTTCTCTTCTCCAGGCTAAACATACCCAGCTCCCTAAGCCGTTCCTCATAAGGCATCGTTTCCAGGCCTTTGACCATTTTGGTTGCCCTCTTCTGGACACGTTCCAGCTTATCAGTATCCTTCTTGAACTGTGGTGCCCAGAACTGGACACAATACTCCAGGTGAGGTCTGACCAGAGCAGAATACAGTGGTACTATTACTTCCCTTGATCTAGATGCTATACTCCTATTGATGCAGCCCAGAATTGCATTGGCTTTTTTAGCTGCTGCATCACACTGCTGACTCATGTCGTTTGTGGTCAACCAAAACTCCTAGATCCTTTTCACATGTACTGCTCTCAAGCCAGGTGTCTCCTGGCTTGAGGAACTGTGAAGGAAGAGCAAGAAAGAGAAAAGTAAGACCCGGGCTCCTTTTGGCCTATATTTACCGTGTTTCTCATATTATAAGACATGTCTTATATTTATTTTTTCCTCAAAAACACACACTATGGCTTATTTTCAAGGGATGTCTTATTTTTTTCCTCCTCCTGCTGCTGCGGCCGGCATTGCTGCTGCGCCTATCACTATGTCTTATTTTCGGGGTATGGCTTATATTCCTTGAATGCTTAAAAATCCTGCTATGGCTTATTTTATGGGTATGTCTTAAAATATGAGAAACAGGGTATAGTCAGCATGACTCTGCAGAATAGAGAGAACTACTGTAATTCAAAGCAGCTTCCCAGAACGTATAACCCAAACAATCGTTAACCCTTCTGCCTCTGCTTCTCTCACACAGAGAAGCTTCTAGTAGTTTCTTGTATTAATCAGAATAAAAAAAGAATAGAAAAGAACTTTACACATGAGATCAACACTTTCTGCACTAAGAAATGCAAACTGAAATAAAAGGTCCTTGGAGCTGGACCTCATTGTCCGGGCTGAACGATGGAGGTGGGGACACTCCTTCAGGTATACAGGGCTGAAACTGTTTAGGACTTGAAAGGTCAGCACCAACGCTTTGAATTGTGCTCGGAAACTACAGGAAGGGGGAGTGCTCTTGTGTTCAAATCCTGCTTGTGGGTTTGTCATCTGCTTGGCCGCTGTGAGAACAGGATGCTGGGCTAGATGGGCCATTGGCCTGATCCAACAGGCTCTTCTTGCAGATGGAGCAAGCTTAAATAGACTTGCAGGCTGCATTCCCTTACTTAGCAGTAAACTTGTGGAACTCAGTAGAACTTGGTGGGAAGTTGAATCGGTTGCTAATGAAGTGGGTTTTGTGCATCCGCCTGAAATGAAACACCTCCAAGTCACCTTGCCAGCCAGAAAGTAACACACTGCAGCACACCAGGGTGGGGAACAAGATGAAACATCTTCTGCAACACTTAAAACAGCTGAACTGTGATTGATTAGTTCCAAACTCGAGCAAATGCACAGTTTTTTATTTTAGCTTGGCACACTCTGCTCCCCACATTAAAGCGGCTATATTAAGACTCTTCAAATATATATTTTAATTGCTTGCAATTTTTAAAGGATTTCTTAACACCCGGAGAAATCTTCCCCAAAGGCTTGGCTTCATTAGTTAAAGGGAACACAGGGTGATTTATAATAATAAACCCCTTGGCATATTATCACCTAATAAAGAAGACACAGTAGCTGCCGCTTTTGCGAAATTTTCTTCCCAGGTAATAGCCGGTGTCATTAATCTACTGAACACTCGCCTCCCAAGTAGAGAGGCAGCCGTTTATCTTCCTCAACACACACACACACACACACACACACACATACACACAGGCCATCGGCGACTTGGGGCTAAAAACGCTGACCTGCCTTGCGAGGTTGTTGTAAGGATGTCAGCAAGATCGTATCTGCGAAGCATTTTGTACACTCCATAAACGTTATATAAATGTTTTGGTTGTTGTTTAGTCGTTTAGTCGTGTCCGACTCTTCGTGACCCCATGGACCAAAGCACGCCAGGCACTCCTGTCTTCCACTGCCTCCTGAAGTTTGGTCAAACTCATGTTCGTAGCTTCGAGAACACTGTCCAACCATCTCGTCCTCTGTCGTCCCCTTCTCCTTGTGCCCTCCATCTTTCCCAACATCAGGGTCTTTTCCAGGGAGTCTTCTCTTCTCATGAGGTGGCCAAAGTATTGGAGCCTCAGCTTCACGATCTGTCCTTCCAGTGAGCACTCAGGGCTGATTTCCTTCAGAATGGATAGGTTTGATCTTCTTGCAGTCCATGGGACTCTCAAGAGTCTCCTCCAGCACCATAATTCAAATGTTTTAGTCTGACCAAAAAAACCCACACATACCAAGTAGAATAGAAACATCGTCACCCCATCCCAATTTCACCCATCTTTTCCCCATCTACCTCTCCCCCCTCCCCCCCCATGTCTCAACAAATGAAACTGATTTGTAAAAATGTTATGAGAGACATTGCATATATTTCTGTAAATCAAGAAAATCTTTAATAAAATAAATAAACAAATGTTTGAGTCTGTTCACACGTTCGGTGTCAATTAATCCATTGTGGGTGGATCAGCCCATCAATCTAATGGAGAGACGAAACTGAACCTACCGCCACAACCACAACCATACCAGGAGGTTTCTCAAAGCTAAACCTCCAAGTTCTTTTAAAAGTAATCTGCACCCCCCCCTTATGCTTCTTAATGTTAACAAAGCACAGCAGCAACTAATTCTTTTGGCATTGACTGTGTTTTTTGGTGTCGTTGTGATCTGTACGTTTCTCTTTCCCTGTCTCGTAAATTTCTCAATCTCTGTTTATCATGCAATGAAAACAAAGGTACAAAGACCCAGTCGAGATGGCCTAGGAGGAGATGGGCTATGAAGTTTTGTATCTTTATGAAGTGAAACTGATCCCAGCAGCATGGCCAGTGACTGTTTTATTTGGCTGGCTCTGCCCTTAAGTTAAGTCACTGGGGTGCAGGCAGGAGGTGTGATTTTAAAATGTAGTTTGACAACACGCTCTGATATGTTAAATTAAATCCCTTCTCTCTCTCTCTTTATTACCTGTGATGAGCCGACCGATGGCCAAGTCTTGCTTCCTCTAGGAATGGGAGAGAACTATAATTCAGTTCATATTTAAAGGCGAACCTAGCCAATTCAGAGTTTCTGGAACAATAAGTGAACTAAACCACAGCCATCCTTCGAAAATTGCATTCCCCCAGATTTTGCAAGACACTTCACCAGTGACGCAATGAAACATACTAGGATAAAGTTTGCACACAAAGAAATGTGTATGTTAGTGAAAGTCATACAAAAATGTATTATTTTAGGGGGGGTTGCTTTGCAAAAATGTACACCTTATGCAAAATTGCATCGAAAATTGTGTGCACAGTGTTTGCATGTCAGACCTGGGAGGCCAGGGTTCAAATCCCCACTTAGTCATGAAGTGCATTGGGTGACCTTGAGCCAGTCACTGCCTATCAGCCTAACCTACCTCACAGGGTTGTTGTGGGGATTCAACAAGGAGAGGCAGAACCATGTTTGCCACTGTCAAGAAAATCGTGGGATATCAATAAATAAATAATCGGAGAAATTCATACTAAAATGCTGGTGAATTTTCATGATGACTTTAAGGAAATTCACATTGTTGTGAAAATGTATATAACTGAGGTTAAGATGGCGGAAATGAGAAACAGAGAGGAACTGAAATTGGCAATTCCACCCACCCCTGGTCTTCTTGTTCCTTGGTCTCCCCTCTCACCATTCCAAGATGCTTCTCGGCCACCCCCTCTCAAATTCCTCCTTCCCTTTTGCTTCCCTCTGCAAAAGAAAAGTTGGGAAGGTAACCTCATGGATTAAGTCACCCAGACTGACAGCAATTTACAGTCTCCATTAAGAGTCATATAAATTCCAGCGGATCAAGGAAGCCTCTAGTACATTTTATTCAGAAGCAGCTAATAGGTCTGGGAGAAATGCCATTTCTTGTTTCTCAGTAATGACTGCTTACACTCACAGGGCTGCTTCTATCTATGAGGCCGTCACATGGTTTAAACGTGTTTCTGCAAAGCCACTCAAAGAACACCCCCAAAAACCAAAATAAAACAGTTATAGCATCTTGATCAGCAGCATCATTTATGATGGACAAGCAAGGCTTTTGACCTACCTGGTATCTCACTCTTTCCTCACTTATATTTTTCTGCAATATACTAAGGTAAAGGTAAAGGGACCCCTGACCATTAGGTCCAGTCATGACCGACTCTGGGGTTGAGCACTCATCTTGCTCTATAGGCCGAGGGAGCCGGCGTTTTTCCACAGACAGCTTCCAGGTCATGTGGCCAGCATGACAAAGCCGCTTCTGGCAAACCAGAGCAGCACATGGAAACGCCGTTTACCTTCCCGCTGTAGCGGTTCCTATTTATCTACTTGCATTTTGGCGTGCTTTTGAACTGCTAGGTTGGCAGGAGCTGGGACCAAGCAACGGGAGCTCACCCCGTCACAGGGATTCGAACCGCCAACCTTCTGATCAGCAAGCCCTAGGCTCAGTGGTTTAACCACAGCGCCACCTGGGTCACCTGGGCAATATACTACCTCTCTGCAATAATTACTGTTTCTGGCTGAGCCAAAATGGGGGAACACATTTTAGGGACATTATATTCCCCCCCCCCCCGCCGAAATGGAGCCCTGTTTTGGAAATTTGAGGGAAGTACAAACAGGGACAAAAACACTGGGGTTGCATCTTCCCTGTATCGGATGCGAGGAAGAACAAGGCTTGCTTCCCTCGTGGGGACTTGGCTTTGTGGCAATGTGATGCAGCCAATCAGATTTGGCTACACAATGTAATCAGCACACAGCCAAATATGCGGGTCTGGTGTGGTATATCCAAATTTTGCAATGCAATTCTCCAGCCAAACAATGTTTGCAAAAATGCATATATTAGGGAGAAGTGTGCATTGAAAGTTGGAGATTTTAATGAAAATGACATACAACAATGCATTATAGGAGGGGAAATTGATTGCAGGGATGTGTGCATTAGTCAAAACTAATTGGGGGGGGTAAAACTAAAATGCTGATAAATTTTCACAAGGATTCTTTTTTTAAAAAGCAAACAAACAAATTACTGCAAAATACAGAGAAATTAATTTAAAACCGGAAATATGTGAAACAAAGGGAACCGAAATTGACAGATCCTTTCACCCCTACTTCCGAGTAATTAGGGTTATTATAGCTGCAGACCTCTCTCTTATGAGATGACAGCACTTTCACAATGTCTCCTTTGCACATTTATTGCCATGTACAACTGGTGCAGAAGAGATATCCACAAACAGCAAGACTGAAGTCTTCTAACAAGATCTCTCATCCTTTGGGCTGCATGCTTTTCAAGAAGGGAGGGAGTCACAAGAGTGCAACTGCGGTTTTATAACATAATGCAAGCAGCTGCACCCCCTACTCCCGGGACACTTTGCTCTTTGAAAAATGCAAACCTTACAAAATCCTGCAGCGTCTCACTGTGTTTCAGGGAGTAATTTGGTTATGGCACAATTAAGCCTGACAAGGTCAATACACATTCTCCTTGAAAGCTTGCGAAGCACTTTTTCCGTTGCTGTTTTGGGCAAAATAAACAGAAGGGCCCATCCCTCAACGAAGGACCAGCAATAAGGTGATCAAGAAGTCAAGGATCTTAGGAAGCTGCCTTTGACTGAGTCAAGCCATTGATCAATCTGCTCCAGTATTGCCTACACAAACTGTCAGCATCTCTCCAAGATTTCGAACAAGATGTCTTTCCCAGTCCTACCAGTAGCTGCTGGAGATTGAAATTGGGGTCTTCTGCATGCAAAGCAGATGCTCTACTTCTGAGCTCCTGCAATTCGCCTGTGGCTTCCTGAGAAGCACTGCTCTTTATCAAGGGCAAGACAGCCAGGATTTCCACTGACATTGGCCATAACTTTAAGAGCTATAGTTTTATGAACTTTTGCTGAAGCTTGCTTTTTCCCTCTACCCTCCTATTCTTTTTTCCTTGTGTGTCATGTCTTTTTTTAATTATGCACCGGAGGACATGAACTGTCTGTCTTAATAATTATTTTGGGAAGCTGCTCTGAGATACTTCCCTGGCTAATGGGTGGGGTTATAAATGTTGTTAAGTAAATAGCAAGTCATGGTCCTAATCCAAATCTAACACAAACATGTACATACCCACTGTCAATCTTTCATTGGCAACAATGAGTGCTTTCTCCCCAGGGCTTATGAAAGGCACTGGGGAAAACCAGTTTAATTCAGGTAAATTGTTAAGGCTGACCTCCACCGATGCCAAATGGTTTTCCCCCACTGCTCACCCACCCAGTTCCCTTCTTTAAAAACCATGCAAGGGCTATTATTTATTTATCTGTAAAAATATTTATATACCGTGGTATCATAAAAATATATCACAATGTAAAAGCAAAAACCAGACAATGGAAAGATGAATCATATTGATGTGATCGGGGCTTTTTTCCAGCCAGAACTCGCTTGAACTTAGTTCTGGCACCTCTCAGATGGGCGCCATTGCCACTCTAAGAGAATCATAGAGTTGGAAGAGACCACAAGGGCCATCCAGTCCAACCCCCTGCCAAGCAGGAAACACCATCAAAGCATTCTTGACATATGCCTGTCAAGGGAATGAGGGATGTGTTCATGGTGAGTTCCGGCTCTTCTTTCTCTAGAAAAATTGCACTGATTTCCCTTCCCCAACCTGCAGGGGGAAGGATCATTTCTGAAGCAGCTTTCTGGGTTAGTTGGGGGGTGGAGTTGCTATGCCAGCTTGCCAAAAGGTTGGGGTCTCTGTTGCTTTCTGGGAAGGGGATGGGCAAGATGCTGGGTAGGTTCGTGTGGTGCAAACACACTGCCAAAACACCGTGAAACCGCCCTGGGACCTGTGGGTATAGGGCAGTATACAAATTTAATAAATAACTTTTTAATAAATAAATAAATCTGGCATTCCTGGTGGTACATTTGCACCCCTCTGGCGGCCATCTTGTTCCTCCATCTCTCCGTAAGCAACAGCAACCCACCTGCCAGGAAGCTAGCATAGGAGCTCCGTCTCTCCTTGTGAGCTACTTCTCAAGTCAGGGAAAGCTTCAGTCAGTTTGGAGAAGGGACTCTACAGTTAAACAAGAAAAGTGCTGAGGATTTTAATACCTATTTGAGTTAATTGATTGGATTTTATTCTGTTGTGGTGATATATTTCTAGTGGAGACTTATTAAGGTTGTTAGGACTTCTTCCCCGGGATTTCCTTGACCCCTAAGATTGTATCCTGATTTTTCTGTACAAATCACCCGACTCTCTCTCCTACTTGCTTTTATATGTTTTTAAATTGTTGCTCAATTGGCTTGAGGCTGCATTTTTATTTTAACAGATGTTGTTTTTCCATTCAACATAGAGATCTTTAAAACATAAAGTGGTTTAGTAATGCCTTTAGATAAAGTAAAATGAGTCCCTCACCTTACTAGCAATGGCTGAACCCCAGCCTGCAAATAATCTGGGGCTACCAGTTTACTTTTTTGGTGGTGGTGGGTGTGGAGAAATAATAGGTCTAGGTTGAGGGAAGCTAACATTTGGAGAAGAGAAGGTTAAGGGGTGATATAGCCATGTTCCAATATATTAAAGGATGCCATATAGAGGAGGGTGAGAAGTCGAGTCAGAGGCCTGGCAGGCTCTTGGACGTCGCTTCCGAGGCTTCGCAGGGCCTCGGACATTGCCTTGGAAGTTGCGCTGGAGCCCCGCAGTGTAGGTGCCCAGGGTCCCAGAGCCCCCTATAGTTGGTGCCCATGGAATGCACCGTCATCCCTAACTATTTAGTACCTCAGGTTTAGACGTTTTTGATGAGCAATCCATAAAAATCACAGCAAAATATTTGCTTGTTTATAGGATTTATAGGATTTCTTCATTGTGGTCCCAGGGTGGGGTGGAGGTCCAATGAAACGATGCTACAATTAGGTTTTAATGTTTCTTTTTATTTTTGTCTTTGTTCTTAGAGGTCATATCCACACAATAATTTAAAGCACTTAGGTGCCTTTAAAGCGCACGGTTTCCCTGCAGAAATACTGGGAACGGTAGCTTACGCCCTCACAGAATCCAACACACTTAAACAAACTACAGTTCCCAGAATTCTTTGGGGGAAGCAAAAGGATGTGCTTTAAATGTACAGTACAGATGTGCCCTAAACTGCCTTGAGATAGTTCAGTGTAAAAATGTGGTGGTTATTATTTAAAATCAAATAAATCCAATACTTAAAATAATACCAAACATGCAATGTAACACCAATATCTTTTTAAAAAATAAAAATAAAAAGGTGTGGTTACCAATTAACCACCCATGCTAGCACCCCTAGCATTCAATTACCCTGTGTTACATTTGGCAGAGCGATCAGGTTCTACATTGCTGCTGCCAGAACACAATGCTTAAATCAAGGCGACATTTCTTTGGGGCTCATCTAATTATCCGTGGTTGCATCCTTTCCGTTCCCCTTGGCTTTCGGTGGAGAAGTGAAAAGGTCAAGGCAACACACTCCAGCAGATCCCGGTGACCTTAATGAGGCAGAATTATAGCAGTGTGCTATATCACTTGCTCATGGAGACACGGCTGTTTACTCTATCCCTCTGCTCAAAGGCTCCTCCATAAATCTCGGGTGCCTTCCAATAGCCAGTGGATCCCAGGAAAGAGGTGGTCAGAATGGCTCCGGTGTCATCTTGTCAATCAAGGGCCGCTGGAATGTGGTAGTCTAGAACAGATCATTTGCTCAGTCGGCTCTCTGGAACTGCTTAGTTTAATTTCTTGGATACAGGGAGAGGGGTGTGTGTATGTGTGATGTGTGTGTGTGTGTTGCTCTAAATGTCTTCAACCCATATTTTATTTCTGGGAGTAAGAAGGGGTGGCATGCCTGTGTACACTTCCAAAATCTCCATGGAGCCAAAACAGAAACTCCTCAAATACCATGTAAATCCAAGAAGCTGTCAACAGGGAAAGTGAGATGCTGGAAAGCTGACGGTGGAATCTGGATAAGCTGACAGGCTGCCCTCTGCAGCGGAATCCACTAAAAGCCTGTTGTGCTACAGGTCACGGATGAGGGGGGCCTGCCTTAAGAGAACCATGGGGTTTAATGCTCCACATGAGCCTGTGTTACTGACCTTCTAAGCTGTGTTCACAAGACCCACGAGGATGCCCAGGTAACAGTGGGAGTGGCTGGCCAGACCGCGTAACACCGGTCCTGAAAGACCTACTTTAGCTCCCAGTATGTTTCCGAGCACAATTCAAAGTGTTGGTGCTGACCTTTAAAGCCCTAAACATCCTCGGTCCAGTATACCTGAAGGAGCGTCTCCACCCCCATCGTTCAGCCCAGACACCGAGGTCCAGCTCTGAGGGCCTTCTGGTGGTTCCCTCACTGTGAGAAGTGAGATTACAGGGAACCAGGCAGAGGGCCTTCTCAGTAGTGGCGCCCGCCCTGTGGAACGCCCTCCCATCAGATGCCAAGGAAATCAAATGTTTGATGTTTTATCGTGTTTTTAATATTCTGTTGGGAGCCGCCCAGAGTGGCTGGGGAAACCCAGCCAGAGGGGTGGGGTATACATAATAAATTATTATTATTATTATTATTATTATTATTATTATTATTATTATGCCCCTAAGCAATGTGTACATGAGCAGTGAGCCTATAAGTCAGTAGCCGCCCCTCTAACATTCCTTAGATGGAAATAGGGACATTTCCCACTCCCTTCCCCACAAACTGACCCTCCTCGACCCCTCATTTTGTCCCCCACCCCACCCCGCTCGCAGATCATTTCCTATCAGAAGACGGATAGGTCTATTCAGTTCTAGGGATGGGGGAGAAATACCATTTTGTTTGCATTTCAATTACAAACTACCTAATTCATGTGTCTCAAATCAATATGCAAAACCACAACAAAATTGCCCTTCAAAAAAATGTGCACTTCTCCCGATTTTGCAATGAATTATGGAAATGCATTAATTGGGGGAAACGTGCATAAAAATGCATGTATTGGTGAAAACGAAACTGCATCATGTTATTGAGAGCTGCTTGCAAAATGTGCAAGAAATTTGCATTGAATGCTGGTGAATTTTCACGCAATTTTTTTAAAAAATGAAAATTGCCGCAGAAATGTAGAGAATTTAAGTCGGGGAAAATCGGGAACTAAGAAAAAATGAAATTCGCAGGTTTGTCTGTCCTTGTTCTGTGCGATTATTTCTCAGGGGGAAGAAGAGAACTTGATCTCAACTGTAGCTTTCAGCCCAAGTTCTCTCCCATGCTCCCCATAAAGGGAATCAGAAAGATCAGCACATGTTGCCGGCAGGTCATAACAGATGTTTAACAAGATGGTTTTCTAGGAGGCTGTCAGTCGGGGTGACATCTGCTCTGGGGGAGCTTGCTTTCTCTTAGCGTATTGACTAGGAAATAAATAGATCTGGCTACAGGAGAACGAATTCAGATTTTAACTTCTTGATTTTGCAGTAAAGCTCAGCTCAGTAAATTGATTTTCATAGCCGTAAAAGCTGAACACTCATAACCCCAAAAGCGATAAACATTTTATTGCTGTTTGGAATTTTTATTTTATTACAGGTCTCTCTCTCTCTCTCTCTTGCTGCCCCCCCCGCCCTCCTAGATATATACCCTGGAGGGGTGAAGGGGGAGGTATTTTTATGTGCAGTTGTAGAAATGAACTTAGTGCAAATATTTTTATTATTTGCCACTTGGCATCAAAATTTCCATGCATTCTCCCAGGACTAAGCATATTCTTTAAATTATTCAGCGTGATCTTATGGTACTTAGGAGACTTCCTAGGCAGCTTGGTCCTTCGGATAAGCATTCTCTGGAGCTGGAAAGCATCGATGCAGGCAGATAAAACAGTGTGCATATCTACTGCACGTTCCCACAGAGAGACACAAAGATTTGGTCTTGTTCCAGCAAGGCTCCTTTTGAGGTCTTTTTTTTTTTTACTCCCTTATGCAACACTTTAAGAATGCTCAAAGCTTTTTACATGCATAACCTCACTCATCTTTAAAACAGCCCTGTAAGGTCAGTCAGTATCATTATCCCATATTCCGGAATGGGAGCTGAACACCATGGATTTAAAGCATTATGATACCGCTTCAAACAGTCACGGCTTCCCCAAAGAATTCTGGGATCCATCGTCTGTTAAGCATGCTGAGTGCTGTTAGGAGATCCCTATTCTCCTCCTGAGTTTAAAGTGGTATCATAGTGCTTTAAATGTATGGGGCAAGTGTGGCCTAAGAGAATCATGGAAGGGAGGGAGGGACCTCAAAGGTCATTGAGCCCAACCCTTGCCAATGCATGAAATCTTTGTTGTCGTTTAGTCTTTTAGTCATGTCCGACTCTTCGTGACCCCATGGACCAGAGCACGCCAGGCACTCCTGTCTTCCACTGCCTCCCGCAGCTTGGTCAAACTCATGTTGGTAGCTTCACTGCCCAACCATCTCGTCCTCTGTCATCCCCTTCTCCTTGTGCCTTCAATCTTTCCCAACATCAGGGTCTTTTCCAGGGAGTCTTCTCTTCTCATGAGGTGGCCAAAGTATTGGAGCCTCTAAGCCAGGCATCCCCAAACTGTGGCCCTCCAGATGTTTTGGCCTTCAACTCCCATGATCCCTAGCTAACAGCACCAGTGGTTGGGGAAGATGGGAATTGTAGTCCAAAACATCTGGAGGGCCGAAGTTTGGGGATGCCTGCTCTAAGCAAATCTACCTCTAAGCAAATAACATGGAACACAATGGTTTTATTAAATGTGCACAGATCCCACTGCACTGTGGTTATCTGTGGATGCTCAGTGGAAAGGCTATAATGCACTCATCTCTGGAACTCCTTATTATTTTTTCTGTGTTCCAAGGATCTGTCCCAGCATGCCTTCAGCCAGATTAAACCTAGCCACCTTAAGCAGCCATGCCTTTCCCCCCAAAGAATACTGGGGAGTGTAGTTTGCTAAGAGCGCTGACAGATGTGAGGAGACCACTGTTCCCCTCGCAAAGCTACAGTGCTGAGTCCCCTGGGGAGAGGGCTGGACTGTTAAACCACTCTGAGATTGTTTAAAGTAGCATAGCACTTCTTGAAATGGGCAATGCCACTGGAAGAAGAAGTGGGAGCATTGAACTCTCCCAGTTTACCGATGGATAAGAAAAGCCCTGCGGGGCAGTTTTGGACTTTGGGCTGTCAAATTTCAGCAGTGCTCTGTGCGACATTAAAACGCACGCACGCCCCCCCAACCTCTCGCACTCTGTTCTACAGCATTGTTGTGGCGCCCCCTGCAGCGTAGCACCTGGTCACACTATCCTAAAACTGCCTCTGATCAGACCTCAGGTCGATCCAATCCAGCATCTTGGCTTCACAGTGTCCAGCCAGGTGCCCATGGGAAGCCTGCAAGCAGGATCCCAGAACAACAGCACTCTCCACCTGTGTGATTCTCAGAAATTGGTCTTCATAGGCAACTGGTGATCAATGACCAGTTCCACCATTAAAGCGGGAGGCAAATGAGACAATTAGGAAGAGACATGATCAGATTGTCCCAACATTTCCCACCCCCTTTGGCTGGCTATTATGGGAAGTAAAGAATGTATAGGCCTTTTTTTCTGGCCTGGCTAGTATCTTCTTATGTTCTCCAGCTCAGACCCTCCAAATGTCCCTATTTTCCAGGGACAGTCCCGGATTTACAGAAGCCGTCCTGGTCTCTGATTTGATCCCTGATTTTCTGGGGGCTCTGGGGCAGGGGAGAGGGAGGAGGGCATAAATCCAATTATAAAATGGACCACCTTCGACTGCTCACCTGCATGGAATTCTCTTGTGGCAGGGGAGGGCCCATGGAGGGGGGGTGGGAAGAAGGTGGAAAATATGTTTATGTTTGTACTGCTTTGTAATCTATAAAATCAATAAAAATTAATTTTTAAAAAATATGATTTGATCCCTGATTTTCTTAGGATCTCCCTATGTTCATCGGAGAAATGTTGGAGAGTATGCAGTTATGAGACACACACACACACAGGCCAACCCAAGGAGATAAGTAACTATGCAACCTTTAGAAGACAACTGAAGGCCGTCCCATATGGGGAAGTTTTAAAATGTTTAACGTTTTATTATTCTCCTAAATGTGTTGTAAGCCACTCAGAGTGGCTAGGGCAACTCAGTCAGATGTGTGGGGTATAATTATTATTATTATTTATTATTATTATTATTATTATTATTATTATTATTATTATTGGCACATCGGAGAAATGTTGTTGCTTCCCTATTGCTCTGCGACCCAGACACGCAGATCGTTTCCTGTACAGGAATTCTATCTGGGATCGGCGGAACTGTGGGCAAGAAACAGCCCGAGATGCCTTCGGAGCCACAAAGCAGAACGGGTGGGAAACGCTGCCTCTGAAAGGGCGATTTCTAACCATATTCAGAAACCCATTAATAAGTAAGCCATTCATCTGATACTGACAACAAATACTGTTTGCAAGTATTTGGCTGTGCAGCAATTCAATAACACCACTCCACCGTTATCTATCAATCGGGCAACACAAACATTTATGAAACTACATTTCTGAAGGCTTTTAAAGGTGTATTTAAAATGTGTTTGGCTTTGAAGCCTTATCTTTGCGAGCTCGCCTACTCTGATAAAGGCCACCGTTGAGCTCCCTCTCGGGGAGCAGCTCAAATCCTGTCTGTGCCAAAGATATTTCATTCTCCGAGGTCGAAATGCCTGCAGCTCACATGCAATGGAAAGCGGATTTTACAAAGGCTCTCCTGCAAGGGCACGTGGTTCCCTGAACCGTATATCATCCGTGCAATGGACTCCTGTTAACACTTTGCAGTGCAGCCCCTGGGCTTGTAGCAAGGGATGAAAGCTTGGTGGACTGGCCGAGCGTTTTCCGAAAGCGTGCTTGCTGCAGCATCCATCCTCTTCTTGCATCTGTTTATTTACTGAGAATAATATTTATTCTCCTGCCAGACGCCTCTCAGAGAGGCTTATGGTAAAACAAAACACAGACCACACAACTGAAACATCTAAAAAACATACGGCGCAAGGACACTTTCAATCCTGTACATGTCTATTCAGAAGTAAGTCCTATTAAGTCCACTGGGGTTTACATCCGGGTAAATGGGCCCTGGTTTACAGCTTTAAAAGCACTTTAAAAGAAGCAGTCCTTTAAAAATAAAAGAGCAGCTTTGCTGGGGAAAGATAATGGCCTGTCTAGTCAAGCATCCTGTTCTAAGAGTTGTTGTTGTTGTTTGTTGTTGTTGTTGTTTTATTGAAATGATATCAATTACAAAGAAATAAAGTGATACAGAGAAAAAAGTGGGAGGGAAGTAAGGGGGGAGAACAAAGATGGATAAGAAAATATATATATATATATACAAAAATGCAATGTAATATACTCTCATACCTTCTTATATAGTGTTATTGTCCTAATACATATGTAGATATTAATAGCCTACTACATTAATATCTGTATTCTGTTCTAAGAGTGGCATACATCTCATCTGTCCTAGCAAAACAGGGACATTCCATTTTTCAAAAGTACAGGTTTATCCAAAGGATGGATTTCAAAGAATGGTGAGGGTTCCAGTTTGCCTATTGTTTTAGAAACTCTGAATTTGGTAGATTCGCCTGTAAATGGGAAGTGAATCAAATTTCTCCCTCTCACAACTTGCCACACTCTTTTTTTTTTAACAAAGAGATTGTGTAAATCATATTCCAGCTAAACCACCCATTGCCATACCTACCCCCAAACACACAGGAGCCGATTCCGATTGTTCATTAATAAGAAACTTACACTTCACACACTGTCCACGTTCTCTGTTATTTCTCCACATTTCCCAGGGATGAAGTTGCAGGGTCTGGAGGCTGCAGCCTGAATCGCCCTGTCCCTTTTACAGATGAAAAACAGAGGCCAAGAGTGAGGTGGGTAACCTGTGGGCCTGCCAGATAGACTACAGATCCTTAATAGGGTTGCCATATTTCAAAAAGTGAAAATCCAGATACAAAAGTTATTGAGCTTTTTAAGGCAAAGTTGCTGAGCTTTTTTTTCCTGCCAAAATACGTCCGGATTTTCCCAGACATTGCAGTGATTTCTGCCTTATTCCGGCTGTGTGTGGGAATTCCGGCTGTATGGCAGCCCTAGATCCCATCATCTCTAACCCATGTTTATTTGCAAATATTTCTATACCACCAAACATTTACACACACACACACAAACACACACACACCAACCAAGGCAGTGAACAACTTAAAACCATCACTAAAAGTACATCAGTAGTTAATACAGTACATTAATATTCATGTAATTATTATCACTATTTAATGAATTAATTGAATTAGTAAATGATAGATTCAGATTTCTGCAGTTAGATTTGAATTTGTAGATGCTAATTATATGTGGGAGTGGGGTTATTGGTTTGTTTTCTTCTTCTTTTTGTTAAGTATTTTGTGTTCTCGTTTTGTATTTTTATGTTGTGAACCTTTGTATGGAGGGAGGTATACAATTTGTTAATAATAATAATAATAATAACAACAACAACAACAACAACAACAACGTAAAATGTTCTTAAAATCTATCTCTCCACCCTCCCAGATTCATTTCAGCTTCTAGGGCTGATTCAAATGTTATAGGTTACAAATTTATTAAAAAGAAGGGCCACACACAGATACACAGTTGACCTGAGTGCCTGCATTCATTCATTCATTCATTCATTCATTCCCAAACCATGGGACACAATTTGTCTGAACAGACGCTCTTCCTGATAAGCCTTCGACAGACTTCAGAACAAATTGGCCCGTTCACAATGGAAAGCTTTCTTCATTATTGTTTGAGGGAAAGGAGAGGAGAGGAGAGGCTGGAAGGATCGATAGGCAAATAATAAAATAAGGCATAGGCAATGGATCATGTGACCCTTTGGGGAAAGTGCCTGTTGTCAGACACACCTAAGCAATCCAAATGGGTACTTACCTGCCAAGTGAGGCAGTGGTTTTAAAAGTTCACCTTGAGTTTCTGTTTACATATTCATTGATTTCCAGAATTACAGGCATCGGCTACATTTGCTGACAGATAAGAAAGGCTGGAACATGAACAGGAGGCAAAAATGAGGAGACCCCCAAGGTTATCCGTCAGCTCATACACAGAGGGGAGGGGGAACCCAGCCTACCAGCATAGAAGAAAATGATTATGCTCCATTTGCACAATCAATTTCCCCCTATTACACCTGTGTTAACAACCACCAAGCAAACTCAAGAGGAGGGCACTAGTTAACCTTAGACCTCTGTAGCAATGTGATTTTTATGGGAGTTTCTCCGTGTCAAGACCAGAGGCTGTTCCTGTTGCCCGGCGCCAGATTTATTTATTTTTAATCCTGCGGGTCTCTGTGTGAAACATGGCAGAACCTGTAGGAGAGCAGTAGGGGACTTCCAGCCCCCGCAGGTCAGTCTTGGACTGCCAGGGGTCCAATTTGGCCCACAAAGCCAGCCCCCCCCCAAAAAAATATAACCAACCACATCCACCTGTCAATCAGTAGACATCACAGTGAGGCCAGCTAATAGGCAGTGCTGGGGTTCAGCTCTGCCTTCACTCCTCCCAACCGTTCCCCAAAGGGAACTGACATGTCGTCGTTGTCTTCTTCTTTGGCGATCACTCGTAGCCGAGTAAGATTGTCTTCCATGAGCACAGTCTTAACAGTGAGTCCATAAGAGACTGTGGAGGCCAATTCTGGAGCCACACATCCTTCCACAGTGGGGATATAGGTTTCCAAGCAGGCGTTGGTGAGGGTTTGCCAAACGTGCCTTCCTCTTAGCACGTTTCTCCCTTTCGTCTTGAGTTTGAGCGTCTTCAAAGTGCACAACACCTTTGGTAAAGGCTGATCTCCAATTGGAGCACTTGCAGGCCAGTGTTTCCCAGTTGTCAGTGTTTATACTACATTTTTTAAAGATTTGCCTTGAGAGAGCCTTTAAACCTCTTTCGTTGACCACCAGCATTATGCTTTCCATTTTTAAGTTCAGAGTAGAGTAGTTGCTTAGGAAGACAATAATCAGGCATCTGCACAACATGATCAGTCCAACGAAGTTGATGTTGAAGAATCATTGCTTCGACACTGGTGATCTTTGCTTCTTCCAGGACACTGGCATTAGTTTGCCTGTCTTCCCAAGTGATTCCTTCAGTAGCACCTTAAAGACCAACTAAGTTTTTATTTTGGTATGAGCTTTCGTGTGCATGCACACTTCGCCAGATACACATATTCGTCAGATACACAGAAACCTGTTTTGTTTTGTTTCGACTCAGACCCTGTAACTTCCCAAGTGATGTTTAAATTATTTTGGAGACACCGTTGATGGAATCTTTCGAGGAGTTGGGAGATGGGGTTTTAAGTGGTCCATGTTTCACAAGCATACAATAAGGTTGGTAGTACAATACCTTTATAAACAAGCATTTTGGGCTGCTCAGTGCCAGACTGCCAAATAGCCAGAGTAGGGGCCCCACAACAATGGATCAAAACGATATTGATTTGATCTTGAAACAAAATTACAATCCAACTTTCTTTGTTCAATGTTATCCTACTAGAGTGTGTGCACGAGATCCCCACCCCGACCCCGAAATTTTGACTGCCTAGGTCCCTCCATAGGGTTTAATCCAGCACTGGTGCTGTTTCACCAGTTCGTTCCCTGAGAGGAATGTGCTGACAAAGCTGAGGCCCCCTCCTTGTATTTCCATGGAAGGGTCCGGGGGTGTGTATGGCTCTTGTGCATATGACTGTGTGTGCAGAGGTGGATTCTGCAGAACCCAGGAGTCTGCAAACGGAGAGAGGGCTTTATACCAGAGATGGTATATAATAATAATAGTAAAAAGAATAGTATTTCTCATGCATGAGCACTGCAGATGGTGACAGCAGTCACGAAATTAAAAGTCACCTGCTTCTTGAGAGAAAAGCGATGACAAATCTACACAGCATCTTAAAACAGAGACCTTGCCGACAAAGGTCCATATAGTTAAAGCTATGGTTTTCCCAGTAGTGATGTATGGAAGTGAGAGCTGGACCATAAAGAAGGCTGATCGCCGAAGAATTGATGCTTTTGAATTATGGTGCTGGAGGAGACTCTTGAGAGTCTCATGGACTGCAAGAAGATCAAACCTATCCATTCTGAAGGAAATCAGCCCTGAGTGGTCACTGGAAGGACAGAGCCTGAAGCTGAGGCTCCAATACTTTGGCCACCTCATGAGAAGAGAAGACTCCCTGGAAAAGACCCTGATGTTGGGAAAGATGGAGGGCACAAGGAGAAGGGGACGACAGAGGACGAGATGGTTGGACAGTGTTCTCGAAGCTACGAACATGAGTCTGACCAAACTGCGGGAGGCAGTGCAAGACAGGAGTGCCTGGCGGGCTCTGGTCCATGGGCTCACGAAGAGTCGGACACGACTAAACGACTAAACAACAATTTCTCGTCATAAACTTCCACAGGGCAAGAAGGGACACACATTGCCTAACTTGGCTACTTTGCCATGCTAGGCCCTTGCCCAGGTGCTGTGCAAATGGAGTATCTGTGAAACTGAAGTCGTTTGTGTTGCACTTTCCAAGCAATTAATTAATTGCTTCTGTCCTCGATATCCTCTCCCAAATAAAATAGTTCCATGGAGCTCCACAAGAGGGCGCCAGGTTCATGGACCTGCCAGCTACAGCTTGGCCCTTCTATCTTCCCAGTTGCTCCATTCTGCTGCTTCCACAGTCATCTATGGCGCCACAGGGGTCTCTTAAGACATAATAATAATAATAATAATAATAATAATAATAATAATAATAATATATTTGTACCCCACCCATCTGACTGGGTTGCCCCAGCCACTCTGGGCAGCTTCCAACATCTATCAAAACATAAACATTAAAAAAAAACTTCCCTATACAGTGGTACCTCATGTTGCGGACGGGCGGCCCGTTCGCAACATGAAAAGGCCGCAACATGAAGCACCGCATCTGCGCATGCGCATGATGCAATGTGGCGCTTCTGCACATGCACAAAGCGCAATTTAGCGCTTCTGTGTATGCACACATGTCACGGACGTGCAGAACTTCCAGGTTCAGCACGTCCGTAACCTGAAAAGACGCAACATGAAGTGGCCATATCCTGAGGTATGACTGTACAGGACTACCTTTCACAGTCTTCTAAAGGTGGTGTGGTTACTCATCCCCTTGGCTCGGGGGGTTACATAACACATGTAAAGTGTAGACTGTGTGAGGAATTCCTCTCCCCCCCCCCGATCTCTGCGTATAACAAACATCAGGAATAACTGGACTCTACAGAACACAATTAAAAATGTAGAATGGGGCTTTCTTGCCAGGACGAGGGACATCTATAAGTGCACAGTGGCTCCCTTTCCTCGCCTTTCCGCTATCTCTGTGACTGCAAAGCCTTGACTTCTCTTTTTGTGAAATGCCAACACACTGTCTCCTCTCCAGAGCCCTATTGAAATCTGCTGCAAGGACCAAACATTTGCAATTCCAACCCGCTCTGAAGCTGATGAGCAACCTCTGGTGGACAGTAGTGCACAGGCAATTGCAATGAGTAATTCCTCTTTGCGTTCCTTCCAAGCATATTCTTATGCTCAAAGTTGGTCTGCAAATGTGGAGGCTTAGTGGGGTGATCTGATCTGCATACGGTCACACTCTCCAGAGCCAAATCTTATTGGGGGGGGGGGGTTACATTAAGCAATGTTGGGAAAGAGGTAGTTAAAACACATCGAAGAAGCCTTATAAGAAGCCTTATAAGAAGGCAGGCACAATTTCCTGAAAAAATATAGAGATCAGTCCCTGAAGAATTTTGCACCTAAAATCCCAGTGCCAGAAATCCATATTGTGCTATCAGTTTCATAATTTTTGACCTGGCAATATATTGCAAAGCACGGTGTGTGTGTGTGTGTGTGTGTGTGTGTGTGTGTGTGTGTGTGTGCTATGCAAAAATCGCAATGTGGGGGAAACCGTGAAACCAACCAATGCTTCTCTCAATTCTTGCAGCCCTTCTTGCAACTCTCCTGGCTTAGCTTTCCCCTGCCTCCCACAGGGGGCATCAAATAATGATGCAGGAGAAACCGTGAAGCCAACCAAAACCTCTACATAGCTCCATCTTAATTTCAGACTTCATGATATATTGGCATCACAATGTTGAAAACCAGATATCGCCCCGTTCTAATCAGGAGCAAGGAACCCATGGCTCTCCAAAGGTTGTTGAACTCCAGTTCCCATCAGCCCCAACCAGCATGGCCAATGGAGGGGGTAATGGGAATTGTTGTCCAGCAATATCAGAGGCGCCCAACTATGGAACTGCCTTCCCTTAGAGCTACAACTGGCACCATCAGTACAGTGCTTCCTTGGTTCTCAAACTTAATCTGTTCCAAAAGTCTGTTCCATAACCAAAGCGTTCCAAAACCAAGGCACACTTTCCCATAGAAAGTAATGCAACATGGATTAATCCGTTCCAGACTTTTAAAAACAACCCCTAAAGCAGCAATTTAACATGAATTTTACTATCTAACGCAGGGGTAGGCAACCTAAGGCCCGTGGGCCAGATGCGGCCCAATTGCCTTCTCAATCTGGCCCGCGGATGGTCCAGGAATCAGCGTGTTTTTACATGAGTAGAATTTGTCCTTTTATTTAATATGCATCTTTGGGTTATTTGTGGGGCTTGCCTGGTGTTTTTACATGAGTATAATGTGTGCTTTTATTTAAAATGCATCTTTGGGTTATTTGTGGGGCATAGGAATTCATTCATTGTTTTTTTACAAAATATAGTCCGGCCCATCACATGGTCTGAGGGACGGTGGACCAGCCCACGGCTGAAAAAGGTTGCTGAACCCTGATCTAATGAGACCATTGATCCATAAAATGAAAGCAATAAACAATGTACTGCAGTCACACAATCAATCAATCTTACCTTCCAAGTCCCGGACTGCAGAATCCGGGACCGGCAGCCGTGTGACACCGGAAGTTGTGTCGACGTAACTTCCGGTGTTACTTTGCCCTTCTATGGGCACCAAAATGGCCGCCGCCGGCTTTGAAAGTCGCTTGTACGCATGTCAGGAAGTGCGTTGACGCAACTTCCGGTGTCGATCCGCCCATCTATGGGCACCAAAAATGGCCACCGCCGACACCGGAAGTCGCGTCTATGCACTTCCGGACATGCGTAGATGCGACTTTTGAAGCCAGTGGCAGCCATTTTTGGTGCCCATAGAAGGGCAAATCGGAAAGAAAAAAAATGGCCACCGGCAGGAGAAAATAACGGAGAAAAACGGGAAACGAAGTGATACGGGGGACCACCGGGAAAAGGTAAGTAAAAACGGAGGTTTCCCAGGGGAAACGGGGTACTTGGCAGCTATGGTCAACCAGTAGCTGAACTGGGTTCCACACAGTCACAAAAACAAAAAAAGAGCCACAAAATCAAAAACGCAAAATAAATAGCAAAAACAGACAGATCTCAGTGTAACGCTCAAAATGGAAGTGTGGCACTCAAAACAGAGCACATTCGGCTTTCGAAAAAGGTTCGCAAACCAGAACACTTACTTCCGGGTTTGCACTGTTTGGGTTCCAAGTCGTTTGAGTACCAAGGTACCACTGTATTAGGTTTTAGGCGTCTGTTTTGGGAGGTTAGGCCAACCTCTTTACTCAAGCCTTTGGGGGAAGTTGACCTGACAAAGCTGGACAGTAAAGATGGGTGTTGTTTGTACGGTTCACTTTTAAGTTAACTGCTTAATAGTAAGATTTAGTGTTTTGAATGTGTTTTTTTAAGTCTGTGTTGTAGATTGCCCTGGGATCACAAATGATAAAAAGTGGTTTGGAAATTGAATGAACATATAACAAAAGGCAGCTTTTCTTGGAAAGGAGACCTTCTAGGCAGATCAGTGTCATCAACTCTCTCCTGTTCACACACACACACCCCAAATCTTCCAACAATATGTTCAAACATGATGTTCCCACTAAAAAAACAAACAAACATAAATCTGTCCTCAGATATCAGAGTACAAAGAAACCCAAAACAAATCATGTTCGTCCCATGACTTCATTAACTGTTTATAAGTGAGTATCCTCACCTCAATAGCCTCATCTGTAAAATGGGTATAAAAACGATGCGACTCACTGTTTCCTTGAAGAATTGAAAAGGGGTATTGAAAGGTGTAATGTGCACAGAGGAAAGCTACATGAAGGGAGGGGGAAAGCTCCCCCCCCAAAAAAAAGCCCATTTGCCCAGTGAAAAGCATTGCTTTGTGTGTGGGGAGGGGTTTTTTGAGTGGAGCAGCTAAACATTGCTCTGTGTACCCAAATAATTTTGGCAATATTTTTGGACCCGCCATGACAGCTGCCCAAAAGATTCCAACACTTTAGAAACTTTTTAAAAAATAAAAAAATATTGTAATTTTCTTTGTTCTTTTTTCTTTTCTTTGTTTTCTTTTTGAAATTTTGTGTTTGGATTTCATCTTGATTTAAACCTTTTGTATATCATTTGATGTGTATTATGTTGAGTATAAGTTCAGATGAAAAATTATTTTGAACATATATTCTTATGTTCCGCTTTTGATATTTTTTTTCCGGTTTCTTTATATTTTGTAAATCTTTTGTTTTTGACATATTTTGTTATATTCTGTAACGTTTTAAAGAATTGAAATAAAGATTACTGATTTACTGACAAGCTGGAACGTGTCCAGAAGAGGGCAACCAAAATGGTCAAAGGCCTGGAAACGATGACTTATGAGGAACGGCTTAGGGAGCTGGGTATGTTTAGCCTGGAGAAGAGAAGGTTAAGGGGTGATATGATAGCCATGTTCAAATATATAAAAGGATGTCATATAGAGGAGGGAGAAAGGTTGTTTTCTGCTGCTCCAGAGAAGCGGACACGGAGCAATGGATTCAAACTACAAGAAAGAAGATTCCACCTAAACATTAGAAAGAACTTCCTGACAGTAAGAGCTGTTCAGCAGTGGAATTTGCTACCAAGGAGTGTGGTGGAGTCTCCTTCTTTGGAGGTCTTTAAGCAGAGGCTTGACAGGCATATGTCAGGAATGCTTTGATGGTGTTTCCTGCTTGGCAGGGGGTTGGACTGGATGGCCCTTGTGGTCTCTTCCAACTCTATGATTCTATGATTTATTTAAAGAAAGAAGAAAGAAAGAAACTCAGAAACTTTACTTTTTCTCCCTCACTATGTTCCATTTCCTTTTTGAGAAGCACTTCAGAGGCAGGACTGCTAACCATTTGGACAGATCTCCCTGAAGAACACCAGCAGTCAGGTGACCCTCTGACTGTTTATGAATCTACTGCTTACATAAGGTTTATGTGCAGTGACAGTGAGAGATAGCTGTTCCTCGCTATCCTGTAGAACTGGCTGATGTGAGCACAATGAAATGCGAAAGCCAAGGTCCTTACATCAGAGTGTTGCATAAGGATCAGCTGGAGATTCCACTGCAATGTTTCATAAAGTATATATATGGAAGCACAGCAAACGGTTAGCTCTACAACAGGCACACTTGATGTCAAAGAGCCTTCATGGTTAGACCTATATTTAGGACTCATGCAAGCCTCGTCAAAGCACAGAGTTTGGTACTAAGCACAAAATTCGTCAGCCCAGGCTTCAGATTTCTTTTAAAACAATAGCAATAAAGTTTCTAGTCCTTATGATGGGGTTTAATGGGTCTGGGCTACTCCTGGCGAAATTTCAAAAGGCAGATAGATACATCCAATGCTAGTTCTACTCAGAGCAGATACACTGGACTGCAAGAAGATCAAACCTATCTATTCTTAAGGAAATCAGCCCTGAGTGCTCACTGGAAGGACAGATCGTGAAGCTGAGGCTCCAATACTTTGGCCACCTCATGAGAAAAGCAGAATCCTTGGAAAAGACCCTGATGTTGGGAAAGATGGAGGGCACAAGGAGAAGGGGACCACAGAGGACGAGATGGTTGGACAGTGTTCTCAAAGCTACGAACATGAGTTTGACCAAACTGCGGGAGGCAGTGCAAGACAGGAGTGCCTGGCGTGCTCTGGTCCATGTGGTCACGAAGAGTCGGACACGACTAAACAAGAACAACAACAAAAGTTTAATGAAAGCGGGTCTACTCTGAGTAGATCTAGCACTGACAGTGGAAACAACAAATGAACAATGGCATTGTTGGGCCAGACTACAGTCCATCCAATTCAACGCCCTATTCTCATACCAGCATGCCAGAAGACTCTGGAAGTTACCGTCAAGTTGTAAAGGTAATGGCCAGTGTGTCTGTAGTTTATTGCAAACATCAGATGTTTCAGAGCTCCACCACCTCATTCTGAGCTCTGGGCACACAGTCCTCCATTCTTTGTGTCCACATTACTTCTTTAGACCCTCTCTTTCAAAATAATGCCTATCCCCAAGATCCACATGTTTCCAATGTGCCAGAAAAATCTAGTTGTCACGTGTGGTTTTCAGAATTCCACACCTCTATGGAGCCTAGCAAAGTCTGGTACCAAATCGGCTTGGGTAGCTCAGCTGGTTAGAGCATGGTGCTGACAATGCTAAGGTTGCAGGTTCGATCCCCATATGGGACAGCTGCATATTCCTGCATTTCAGAGGGTTGGACTAGATGATCCCCAAGGTCCCTTCCAATTCTCTGGTTCTAAGAAAGCATGTGTTCTTCTACCCAGTGATGAAAGAGGACGGGAACAAGCAAGGACAGAGTAACAGCTGATCATTATGGGAGTTAACGTGCAAATCCACTTTGATCACTGACTCTTCAAGTCGAACAGGTACATCAGTATTTATTATAAATCAGGCACTCAGTTGCAAATGAAATTCCTAGAAGAGATTCAGAATTGGTTAAATTAGGGCTGTGCTTTCTGATTTTGGTTTCCAGGGCAAAAATAGTGCTTCCAGGCCCTCTGAAACGGTTGGCTCTCCTAAAAAAAAAAAACCCATCTGTTCACACCCATTGTTTCCCCCAGTATTCTGCTATGCCCCTGCCAAATCTCCCTCCCCTTTTAGGGGTGCTTTCTCCTTAATGATCACAGCCAACCAGGGATCAAGTAGTAAATGCAATGACACCACAGTGACAGCTTTTTGACATCACCAAGGGTGAACAGCGACTGATTTACATTGAGAGAAAACCTTCCTAGAATTGTACGCTGGCAGTTCTTATCGAATGGGTGATTATTTTTCTTCCTTGTGTAGCAACCCATGAAAGACTATTGAAACCATTAAGATGGTGCATTTCCATCTTGACATTGCTGGATATCACCTTTCCCAGTTCAGCCCCAGTTTAAAGACAGGCTTAGGGAGTTTTAGGGATGTGGATGGCCTGTGGGTTAAACCACTGAGCCTAAGGATTGCCGATCAGAAGGTTGGTGGTTCAAATCCCCACGACGGGGTGAGCTCCCGTTGCTCGGTCCCAGCTCCTGCCAACCTAGCAGTTTGAAAGCACGTCAAGGTGCAAGTAGATAAATAGGTACCACTCCAGCGGGAAGGTCAACGGCATTTCCGTGCGCTGCTCTGGTTCGCCAAAAGCGGCTTAGTCATGCTGACCACATGACCCAGAAGCTGTACGCCAGCTCCCTCAGTCAGTAAAGCGAGATGAGCATTGCAACCCCAGAGTCTGCGACTGGACCTAATGGTCAAGGGTCCCTTTACCTTTTACGGAGTTTTACAACAAACCATTTAGTGGGTGTTTGGGGCTGAGCACATGCTGTAGCTTTAAAACACATTAAAAACACACCATATCCCTCAAAGAAACTTGGGCGCTATAGTTTGTTAAGGGTTGCTGGGAAGTGTGACTCTGTGTGGGGTAAACAAACTACACTGCCCATAATTCTTTGAGGGAAATAGTGTGTTTGGAATGTGCTTTGAAGGTATATTGTGCATGCAGTCTGACTCTTTAAATCAGAGGTTGGAAAATTGTATTCCTGAAGATGCTCTGCTGAGATAGAGTTATCCTCAACATTGACCATTGGCCATACTGGTTGGGGCTGATGGGATTTGGAGTCCAACAACATCTGAGGGGCCCAGATTCAAACTCAGAGGAACAGTCCACCACTTGCTGCTGGCACGCCTGAAACAGCAGGATCTGCATAAGAAAAGAAGAAAAGCCCTGAGAGATGGAGGGAACAAAAACAATGAGAAATGGAAGCCTTTCTGCCACAACCGCGTTTGGTATCACTTCAGAGCTTGGCAAACTTTCAATACTCAAATTCAATTTGGAAGCGTTGAGGCACATTGTTCTTTTTAAAAAAAGAAAACAACATACACACACAGTAAACTTCCCTCCTTCTGAATCAGCAGGATCAACATCAGTCCCATTCCCCCCAAATGAGGAAATGTTTGCTTGAGAATTTTAATGTCCTCCGATTTGTAGCTGCCCTACGAACAATAGCATGGAATCTGTTCGCAGCAATAGAAGATCAAATGTCACACTAAACAAGAAACGACCCTCCCTTATAGGCGAGCTGACTAGACGTGAGAAATTAAGAGCCGGTCCAAGTGGTTAGTCATGTTTTTTTTTTGTTCCTCAACTGCCACCTGTGGAAGCTACAATTCTGAAAAAGGAAACGAAAAATTTCCCATCTCAATGGTGGATGCCTTATTGAGGGAGGGAGCTGTTTCGTTCCTGTGATTGACTGACTTTGACCAACTACACCGAGCTGTAATTATGGGAAAACAATCAAATCTCTATGTGGAGTTGGTGGCAAACCTGTGTGGCCACTTCTTTGTGTTATAGCAGAACCTGTTTAGCAGCTTCAGTACCAGCGAACCTCCTTTCTGCTGCTGGGTTAAAGAAACGCAAACTTGTACAGCAGGTTTGACCGAAATGCAAAAAAAAAAAAGTCTTATTGTCTGTGCAAATTTACCCGCATTGCTCTCTCCTATCTCTGTCGTGTTCGCAGCCTCTCTTTTTGTTTCTCTGTCATCATGGGTAGATAGAGTGACAAAGTCACAGGTATCAAGGTGGGGATGGGAGGGAGAGAAAGAGAAGACAGAGGAAGAGGCGCTCCAGTCTGATGTGAGTATTTACTATTGTAATTGGGATGGATTTTATCTAGTGACTTCAGTTCGCCTGCTAGCATAGCATATGGCTGGGGGGGGGGGGGACGACCCAGAACCGATGCTGGCATTGTGCCCATGTAATGCAAACGGATCTAGGAACCGAGGCTAATGCATGCCCCACAAGGCACAGGCACAGAAACATGTTGGTTTCATTCCCTGCTTGGATGGTCAATATATTCACAATTTGTCTGAGTGGTTCTGTAGGGGTTCGAGAATTATTCAAAGCTTGCTGGTATCAGACGTTGCTCATTGGTTTTGTCTATCTGTTCTTGCACAATGTTATCATCTATCTGTCTGGCTGTCCAGCGTTGGAAACAGGATAGTGGTCTAGGTAGGTCAATCTGACCCTGCAAGGTGATTTCTTCCTTTCTTATTTCTTGCATATGTTTGGAGCACAGATATTCCCTGATCATGTTAAGGCGATCTTGCCCCTTTTAAGGCGATCTGGCCCCTGTGTGCACCGAACTGCTTGATGGTTTTCTCATTCTGCTGAGAAACGGGTACAAAAAGTTCGCATACTTTTAAATGGGTGGAAGTTGGCATTGAAAACAATATTTCACATCCTACTACACTGTGTGTCTGTAAACGGGGCAGAGTGTGGGTGTGATGGAACAAGCCTTGCATGGAACCGAGAGTCCATCCCCTCTTGGGTGCTTTTTCATAGAGTTGTCACCCAGCCAGATGCTTCTAAGAAGCCCACAATAGGGCTCGAAGGCAACTGTCCCTCTCTCATTATCCCTCTGTCCCAGCAACAAAGGTATACTGCCTCTGAACTTGGGAGCTTCATCGATGACCAAAATAACCAACTAATAGCCAAAAAAAAAAAAATCCCTTTCCGCCTAAAGGATAAAGTGTTCAAGCATTAACATGAACAATCTGTTTCAGTCAAAATCAATTCTGATTTAATTTTTAGATTTTGGCGTTTCTATAGCTTAGCTAATATGTGGAGGGGAGTAAGGGTTTTTTGAGTGTTGAGCTGTTGGGGAATATGCATTTATCAGACCCAAAGCACCTGGTTTTTTTAAAAATAAAAAAAATCACGGGAGGGGTGATAGCTCACTGGTGAAATGCATATTTTGCTTTCCAAAGGTCCCAGGTTCTGCCCCAGGTATCTTCAGGTAAAGCCGGGAAAGATACCTGGGCAGGTGTTGCCATTCAGTGTAGACGAGTGTTTCTCAAACTTGGGTCCCCAGCTGTTGTTGGACTACAACTCCCATCATCCCTGACTGCTGGTCCTGCTAGCTATGGTTGATGGGATTTGTAGTCCAACAACAGCTGGAGACCCAGGTTTGAGAAACACTGGTGTAGACCATATTGCACCACACGGACCAATGGACCGATTTGATATAAGGCAGCTTCCTATGCGGAAAGGTTGGTGGTGGGGCCCTTGCTTTGAATGCAGAAGGTCTCAGGTTCAACCCCTAGCGTATCCATGGAGAGAGGGGAAGACCTCTTTCTAAAATTCTGACTTTGGCAGCTAACCTGTATGCTCAGTATCGTAATCCAAAGCTGTGATGAACAGGATTGTTGCAAATCCATACCTGGAGAGGCTGTTCCTTGCAACCTATTTCGTTCTATGCAGAAATAGCAGCGTCCCCAGTCAGCTGAAACTTCATTCATGGGCAGAAGGGCATGAGTCTTCTGCCAATCAGAATATGCCAAGCATCTGAAGCTGCCTTAGGTGGTGCAATGGGTCAGTGCCTCTGGTTGCTAACCAGAAGGCTAGTGGTTTGAGCCCAGACAGGGATGACTGGGCAGGAATCTTGCATTGCTTTTTTTAAACAATTGTTTTTTCCCCAAAAGGATTCTTGCTAACATATAGAATAAGAGAGCAAGAAGAATGTAAGTTTAAAGAAGATTGGAAAATATTTATTGACTATATGGAGGAAAATTGTGTTTATTTGAAAACGTGGGCAGCATTAAGATAAATTCAACAGTGTAAATAAGTTTTGACGGATGTAATAATGGAATCCTGAAGGGCTTATTTATATAAAATATGCAGGGATTTATGTTTTGTAAAATGAATAATGGAAAGAGAAGAAGGGAAGTCATTGATATTTTAAGGTTGTTTAAATGAATATTCTAAAATGTAAAACAGAAAATTTAATAAAAATTATAGGAGGGGGATTCCAGCATTGCACAGGGTTGGACTAAATGACTCTCAGGGTCCCTTCCAACTCTCCAGTTCTATGGTTCTAAGTCAGACCACTGGTCCATTGAGCCCAGTTCTGTCTACACTGACTGCCAGCAGCTCTCCAAGAATGCAGGCTGCTACCCAAGGGCCTTTTTTAGTGGATGTAGCCAACCAAACCATCCACACATAATGCCCAGGCTCCATATTGGAGATAAAGACACACACCCACACACACAGTAGCAACTCATTTTCAGAGGCCAACTTTATTCCATTTAGCCGCCATGGTCACGGCAGTGAAACCATGCCCTTAGTTTCCAGGAAGGTGGTGCAGATGCAGTGTGGCGTAGTGGTTAGAATGTTGGACTAGGACCCAGGAGACCAGGGTTCTAATCCCCATTCAGCCACGAAGCTGGCTGGGTGACCTAGAGCCAGTCGCCCTCCTCCCCCAGCCAAAACCATCTCACAGGGTCGTTGTGAGGACAACCACAGTGTTGCAGACCTTTCCTCATGAAAAGGGGGGATCTCGTACACTTGCTTAAACTCCGGGGGGGGGGGATATAAATATAATAAACGAATTTAAGAATTGACACAAGCTCCCCCCCCCACAGCAGGTTATTTTGCCCTCTCCTTAATTCTGTCCCTTTCCACTCATCTTCTGTGATTGCCGAGTTTGATCCTGGGATGATAGCTCAGTTGGTGGAGCAGGAGACTCTCGGGGTCGTGGGTTCGAGCCCCCCATCGGGCAAACAATTTCTGCATTGCAGGGGGTTGGAGTAGATGACCCTTGTAGTTGGTCCCTTCCAACTCTGCCATTCTAGGGAGAAAGATTGTTTTCTGCTGCTCCAGAGAAGCGGACACAGAGCAATGGATTCAAACTTCAAGAAAGAAGATTCCACCTAAACATTAGGAAGAACTTCCTGACAGTAAGAGCTGTTCGGCAGTGGAATTTGCTACCAAGGAGTGTGGTGGAGTCTCCTTCTTTGGAGGTCTTTAAGCAGAGGCTTGACAGCCATATGTCAAGAATGCTTTGATGGTGTTTCCTGCTAGGCAGGGGGTTGGACTGGATGGCCCTTGTGGTCTCTTCCAACTCTATGATTCTATGATTCTATGATCCACCCTGTCCATCTCTTTGGCTTGATCAGGGCTTGGTTTCAGAAGCAACCGGTCCTGCCGCATTGTGAGTGAGCATGAGTTTTTGGGACGAAGAGGCGGTGGCTCTTGTTGCTTACTCTGGTTTTGAGACTGGCCTTGCAGCTTTTTCTCTCCATCTTGCCTGCCTGGATATCGTTAAGGCAAAAGGGTTGCCCTAGTGCTATAGGCAGTGCCGAGAAAGAGCAAATAAATGCACTGGGTGGGGACCCACGAAACGAGGCCGGTAGTCTCTGCTCTACCTGCCAGGCGACTGCTTGGTGCAAGCTGCCTTGATCAACTGCCTCCGTGATGGTGTTGCAGCCAGCTGGCCATCTGCAATGAGGCAGCTAGCGCACATAGCAAGCCACATGCCATTAACCTCCTTGGCCATTCCTCTTCATAAATAGAGTCAGCGTCAACAAAACACAGGTAGGTATAGGAACTGAGCAGCAGGAAGATTCGATTCCATTGGCATTTAAAGGGAAATCTGTCAAATTCTCACCTCCTGCAACTGAAACTCAGCCAGCCTTCGAATTTCCCACTTACCCCAATTTTGCAAACAGTGTTTGCAGAAATTGTATAGATTAGGGGAAAATGTGCATAGTCCAGTTCTGGGCACCACAGTTCAAGAAGGATACTGATAAGCTGGAACGTGTCCAGAAGAGGGCAACCAAAATGGTCAAAGGCCTGGGAACAATGCCTTATGAGGAACGGCTTAGGGAGCTGGGTATGTTTAGCCTGGAGAAGAGAAGGTTAAGGGGTGATATGATAGCCATGTCCAAATATATAAAAGGATGCCATATAGAGGAGGGGGAAAGGTTGTTTTCTGCTGCTCCAGAGAAGCGGACACGGAGCAATGGATTCAAACTACAAGAAAGAAGATTCCACCTAAACATTAGGAAGAACTTCCTGACAGTAAGAGCTGTTCGACAGTGGAATTTGCTGCCAAGGAGTGTGGTGGAGTCTCCTTCTTTGGGGGTCTTTAAGCAGAGGCTTGACAGCCATATGTCAAGAATGCTTTGATGGTGTTTCCTGCTTGGCAGGGGGTTGGACTGGATGGCCCTTGTGGTCTCTTCCAACTCTATGATTCTATGATTCATGAACATATTGATGGAAATAACATACAAATGTACTATAAATTGCTTGCAGAAATGTGTGCATCAGTCTAAACTACGTACACAAATGTCTTATTGGGATAATTTCCCACTAAAATGGTGGTTAGTTTCCATGAGAGTTTTTGGGGGTTTTTTAATGCGAAGAACTGAATATAAGATCGACACACACACACACACAAAAATGATTAAGATTGACATTCAAAAACCCCTGACCTCCAAACAGTACTTATTTATCAAAAGTTACAGGTGCAGCTAATTAAACTTGCTTCCAAATATTCTAATGCTGTAGTGCTAAAATGAGAAGTACCAACTAGCACAGGATTTGGGGTTTGTTTTTCAAGTAACAGTATCTTTTTAAAAAAATAATAACTGTGCAATATTCACAAATGCCACTGGTCCTCAGTGTGCCAAACACTGAATGTTTTCCAGTACACTAGGAAAGCACTCTATCTCGAACCAGCAAATAATTTTTATTGCCTTGCTGGAAATGCAGGTTGAAGACAATTTGAGAATGAGGCTGTGTCTACATTTGTGCAAGTCTTTCAAACAGCTACACCCTGAGCAGGCACTACTGCCCCATTTACAAAAACAAACCCAGCAGGGTACACATGGATGCCCCAGGGTGTGATCCCACACTGTATTTATGTCCTCCACGTCCTCCACAACAGCCCTGTGAGGTAGGTTAGGCGGAGAGATAGGCCACTCAACACTAAACATCTGGGGAAACTTTCTGGAGGTAAGAGCTGTTTGGCAGTGGAACGGACTCCCTCGGAAGATGGTGGTCTCTCCTTCCTTGGAGGTTTTCAAGCAAACGATGGGTGGCCGTCTGTCAGGGATGCTTTCGTTTCCTGCGTTGCAGGGGGTTGGACTGGATGACCTTTGGGGGTCCCTTCCAACTCTACAATTCTATGATTCTGCTCCCTGAGCTTCACAGCTGAGGATGGGTTTGAAGCCTGGTCTCCCAGGTCCTAGTCCAAGACTCTAACCACTGCAGTGCACGAGTGACGTGGATGGTCTCTGTCTCCTATTATCATCTGGCTGGAACAACCAGGCAGGAAAGAAGCTGGTCTTGTCCGTGTCAGTCACACCTATGGCGCAGTGTGAAAGAGGTTCACGTACCCCAGTGGGAAGAGGGCCTTGCTATGTATTCAGCCTCAGCTCTGGATCCTGCTAAACCAGAATCACTTGCAGTTGTAGCTCCTTCATTTGCATAGTCACAGAGCCAGGTTGCTTTGGCAAGCCTGCGACTTTCCTGTTTAAAAAGCCATCATTAATAGCTCCTACAGAGCCACTACCGGTAGGTGGAATACTTACTTGCCCATTCCCCCAATCCTCGAAAAACAGCCAGAAAAATAAGGAAGAGCTCAGAATACCCCAATGCTATTCTTCACACAGTCCATGTTTAAAAAATAACATACCACTGGGGCGCTGCAGACTTCCCAACATTTCTCAGATGAAAATAGGGAGACCTTGAGCCAATTGCAACCTCCCCGCCGAACCATACCTCACAGGAATGCTGTAAAGAAAAAATATGCGAGGGAACACCTTCCACAGATAAATGGAATGAAGTCAGGGAAATAATAATAATAATAATAATAATAATAATAATAATAAACAACTGTGAGAATGATCAGCAACAAACAAACCAGGGAGTAAATCCTATTGAACTCAGTGGGACTTAGTGCTGAGTAAAAATGCTTAGGATTGCGGTGCAAGGCTTCACAGTCTTTACCCAGTTACCTGGGAGTAAGCTCCATTGAATACTTAACTCCCCACATTTTCTAAGAAATGGCTGGCTACTGCAACGTTGCAATTAAAGAATTTAAAGTGGTTTGGTGACCTTTTCCTTCAAAATTATAGGAAGGGCTTCACCATTTCCTTCATTTGGTGTTGTTGTTGTTTAGTCGTTTAGTCGTGTCCAACTCTTCGTGACCCCATGGACCAGAGCACGCCAGGCACTCCTGTCTTGCACTGCCTCCTGCAGTTTGGTCAAACTCATGTTCGTAGCTTCGAGAACACTGTCCAACCATCTTGTCCTCTGACGTCCCCTTCTCCTAGTGCCCTCAATCTTTCCCAACATCAGGGTCTTTTCCAAGGATTCTTCTCTTCTCATGAGGTGGCCAAAGTATTGGAGCCTCAGCTTCACGATCTGTCCTTCCATTTGGTGTAGGGCTTTTATTTCCCATATAAACAGAACTCCGTTTTTCACATCTACACCCACCCCACTTTTAATTGCTCTGTGAGACATGTGGGGGGGGGGACTGGGACATTCCAGGATCAAATCAGAAACCAGGACAGCTTCTGTAATTCTGGCACTGTCCCTGGAAAATCAGGACACTCGGAGGGTCTGGCACTGTAGACCATTCAGCATTTAGGGGCGATTTGAGAGGTGGAGCAGAGATTTGCCCACCTTAAAACCAGACTGTGCCAGCTGCCCCCATAAAGCAGCATGATTTGCCAACGTGTGCAGTGGCAAAAGTTTGTCTCCATGGAGTGGGGAGAAATTCTTTCACCTGCACAGGAAGTTTCAGATAAAAGCAAAAGAACTAGCTGGGCTGGTATTTTGGTTCCGGATATTTTTCTTTCTTTCTGGTCAGTTGGCAAGCCTAAGGAGCTTGTAAATAAAAAATGCACCCTTTATTTGTCCAGGGCAGCGAAAGGATCGTGTGTCAAAACTGGAACTCGCAGTTCTGTGTTCATTTGATTAAGCCACACCTCAGCCGCCTCTGCCCTCCAGGCAACTTGCGGTAGAGCATGGATGGTGGCATAGCCAGGAACCATTTATTCCTGAGCTGTCACTGCATGCAAGACACGCCACAATGCATGCTCACATGTCTCGATACAGCTCACTTGGCGTACAGAGACCCACACAGCCATTCCGAGGCACAGAGGACTTCATCCGAGACAGAGCTCATGGTTAAAGGCTTAACCATTTTGCATGCTGAGACTCAGCCCTGGGCCAGCTTGGCCCCACGACCAGGGCCGTGGGTGCCATGCAGCCTGCATGGCCCTGGCACTGAAATTTGTGAGTGCCTGGCTCCTTCATGGGGAATTTTGTGGGTGCTCGGGCACCCAGGGCCCCAGGGAGTTGGCACCTATGGCTCTGGGGGAAACGTGCAGGAAGATTAAAGCAGAGAGAGCTTTTCTGCCACTTTGTAAATAGAGCGAATGATCATTTGGATGGAGATGGACTGTCTCTGTTCTAAGAATGTACAATACTCATACCCTCCACGTGTCCAGATTTTCCAGGTGGCAGTCCTGGAATTACGAACGCCACCCCAGCTTCTGAAATCTGATCCCAGAATATCCCTATTTCTCCTGCCGGTGCTGCCAAGCTCAGTGAGGAAGATGAGCTGGCGCTCGTCTTGAGCGATGGCAGGGGCCATCGTGTCTGCGAAATTGCATCCCATTGCCTCTCCCTGCCCGCCACTGCCAGCCTCCTCCCTTGGGCAGCTCATAGCAGCTGCTGGAGAGGATCTTGTCACTGGGGCTCAGCCCCAGATGATGTGCCGGCTCTGAGGGGCAGGCAGAGGGCCGGGCTTGCCCTGGGTGGAAAGAAAGGGGGAGCCGAGCAAAGGGCAAGGAGTCTTGATTATTATTTTTTCAAAAAATGTTTTATGTGTTCACGTCTAATCTTGCCCCTTTCTAAAACTTATTTGTTGGTGTGCGTTTTTCCTTTTTGTAAAACTACCGAAGAATAAAATAAAATCGAGATGAAGGGGTTTTCTCAGGACGGTGGAGGATGTTTGAGCTGTGTCCCGTTGGTGTAGTGGTGGGGGCACATGCCCTTCTTTGCATAGGAAGTGCTCTGCATGGGGGTGGGGGGAATGGGGAGTCAAGGAGGGTGTCAGGCTTTAGGGAATTAGCTTTCCCCCCCCCCATGGCAGTAAATAAGATCAGATGAAGGTACACTCTTACCAATTAGATTCTTTAATAATCCTAGTGAGAGAGAGAATAACACATCTCCCTAGAAATGGCAGTGTTCTCAATTAAGGCTCAGTCCCCCCCCTTCTGCCCCTATTAATCTACGTCACTCCTACATCTTGTAATCTGAGTTTGTACACTCTGTGCTTTCTGTTCTAACACTTTCTGAGCTCTCCGTGTCTTTGGAGAAGGGGGTGAATGCTTTCCAGAGATTGTGAATCTTTAAACTCTCTCTCTCTCTCTCCCAGTGTTTCTTCTCATAGCTGTTTCCCATCCAGTAATTCCCAGCTTCTGCCTTCTGAACTGTTCCCCTCTGCAAACCACTGTTCCAAATCTATACCGTCCTCCTGCTCCTGGGAAGATTCAGGATCAGGGGGAAGGGATGGCTCCCACCATTCCTCCTCAGTGCAGCCCTCCTCAGCATGGTCCCTGACAGTCAGTTGGGGGGGGGCAGTGGTGTAGCGTTGGTTGCCGCTGGAGTGACCCCATTCCCACCAGAGCAAAGTGGAGCTGCACTGAGCCTCCTGCCAGCCTGAGCAGAGCAGAGCCTGGCCAGTTGATGCGGCCCTTGGCAGGCAGAAAGGAGGACCGGTCTGGGCCACACCAGGCACCTGCATGGAGGGGGGCACCTGGTTCGCGCTCCCTCAAAAAATGACTCTCTCTCACACACACACACACACACACACAATGCTCCAGAGAGTTACGAAACTCCCTGAACGGTATTTTGGGTGCAATGGAAATCATTGCACAGACGAGACAACTTCATTGGATGAGACGCTAGGCTCTGGCTTCGATCGATAGAGAAAACAGCTACAACTTCCATTATGCATTGTTTTCTGCAAGCATTAGTGTTGACACTGAATGAGTTTTAGAACAACTTTTCATTTTTGCATTCTCCATTAGGAAAGGCCCATTTGGGCTTAGATGGTTAGCAAGACAAAACATTCTGGCTTGCCACCCCCACCCCAGAAGTAACTTACTGCACCTATCAGACACCATTGTTATAAATTATGCTTAAGACAAAGGGCAACTCAATTAAGGACCTCATTATTTGCCTTGGGCCCAGAACTCATAAATAAATCCTCTTTATTTGCATGATCATTATATAAAATGGGGGGGCACTGACCCGTCATCACTCAGGAGTGGTTGCAAGTTTATGAGGATATCATTGCAATTCATTTCCAGGGATAATTTGTTTCCCTGCCATTGATTATATGATCCTGTTATCTCGGTTTATAGAATGGAATATGCAAAACAGAGAAAGCGGGGTGGTACTTTGCCATTTCTAAGGGAGACACTTCTCAGTTTGCTGATACATTCCAAAACAGAAATCTATGTATCTTGCTTTAGCATATATTTGCCCTCATTTGCACCACAGAATGTATCTATGCACTGCCTTAAGGTGTCTTGGTAGAAGTTTAACTAACCTCCCCTTGTCTCTTTTTGCCCCCACATTCCACCATGACCTTTGCTCATGACCTTTGCTCCTTCAATGCTACCAATCTGGAATATCTCCTGTTTCCTTAAACTACTACCGGTAGCTAAGTGATGGGACACGGGTGGTGCTGTGGGTTAAACCACAGAGCCTAGGGCTTGCCAAGCAGAAGGTTGGCAGTTCAAATCCCTGCGATGGGGTGAACTCCCGTTGTTCGGTCCCAACTCCTGCCAACCTAGCAGTTCGAAAGCACGTCAAAGTGCAAGTAGATAAATAGGTACCTCTCCGAGCGGGACAGTAAACGGTGTTTCCGTTAGCTGCTCTGGTTCCCCAGAAGCGGCTTTGTCATGCTGGCCACATGACCAGGAAGCTGTACGCCGGCTCCCTCGGCCAATAATGTGAGATGAGCTCCGCAACCCCAGAGTCGGTCACAACTGGACCTAATGGTCAGGGGTCCCTTTACCTTTAAGCGATGGCTAATGGGCAGCATAGTTTCAGTCAGAGGTCTTTCCCATCTCTTGCTAGCTAGTCCTTTCAGCTGCAAACAGAAGAACGTACATCTGCACCGTACGTTTAAAGCACATTTAAAGCACATGACTTCCCCTAAACTGATCCTGGGAACTAGAGTCGACTCCTTCCAGAACTACAATTCCTGGCACCCTTAAACTACAGTTCCCAGGATTTGGGAGGGGCAAGCAGGAAGGGTGAATTTTCAGGCGGGTGGGAACTGGAAGAAGGGAAAGATTTAACCCTCTCCTCTCCACATACTGATCCCCACCACACCCAAGTGTGGTATGTTATGAAGTATAGATAATTCCTGTGCAGATTAAATGAATGAAGCTTTTCTTTTCTCTTTTCTCTTTTCTTTTCGTTTGCAAGAGCACCACTTGGCTGATGAGAGTCATCCTTCCTGTTTAGCAACCAGCTATCAAATGACTTCTCTGTGTAACAGAACACACCACAATTTCATTTGGAAGCCAGGGAACCTCTCCGCTACGGCAAGATTAGGAAAGACCTGGTGAAAATGTCAGAAAGGCAGAGCTAAAGCAATTCCTAAAGAATAGTTAACGGGCCCCTGAGTTGCTTGAGTGGCGTTGCTTGTGTGTTTGTGTGTGCATGTAGAAAACTTCAAGATCCTTTTCTAAAAGAAAAATAAACAGTCCTTGTTTTCAGCTTACTGAACCTACAGATATACGTGCTACCTTTAGAGTGCCCTGGGTGTTAGGAGGGTGGAGCTCCAGGCTCAGGTATTAATGCAATTTGAGCTTCCTGGAAAGATTTGCCTTCCTGAAAGCCTTTCCCATCAGAGCCTGCCAATGGTCCTGAATGGGACTTGCAAACCCTCTGAAACGAATGACACCTTTGGAAAACCACCGGAGAAATAAAACACCACTTAAGGGTAATGATTAAGACAGGGGTCCAAAGGACATCTGTGCAAACGCGATACTTGCCTGTGAGAAGCGGGTAATTTAGAACGTAATCCCACTTCTAGCCACACAAAGTATATTTCGGGCTTGAGAGCCATTTTCCTGAACACCTATGGTGAGCAAAAATCTTTCTCTAGGGGACTAGGTAATGATGCAGTTTTTAAATCAGATTTTGATACAATCTGAACACTGATGAGTTGCTTGTTTTTCTTTTTAAAGTACTGCAAATGTGCTGAACTGAGATCCAATGCCGAGGGCCTTCTGGCGGTTCCCTCACTGCAAGAAGCCAAGTTACAGGGAATCAGGCAGAGGGCCTTTTTGGTAGTGGTGCCCGTCCGCCCAAGAAGGACCATGCACATGTTTATTGGGGGTGGGGTTAGGCTTAATAAACTGTGGCGCAATGAATTAGCCAGAGGTTTGATGGTTTGAGCCCACCCAGGGACAGCCGTGGGCAGAATTCCTGTATTGCAGGGGGTAGAACTAGATGACCCTCGGGTCCCGTCCAACTCTACGATTCAGTGCAGTCGGAGCTACATTATTAAAAACACAATTTGACCCGTTTGCTATTATTCATTATGTTTATTCATTCTTTCATTATAGACTACAAACTGAATGGTAGAGAACAGGAAGCACCTGGTTTCATTTCTGCCCCGCTAAGTTGGGCACACTCCCATGACCACACGGAGATCATGGCCGCAGAAAACTTTGCTGAATTCTTGAACAAACTGAAGGAATTGCATGAGAAGGAAGTCCAAGGTAAGAGAGGAATTTTAAAAGAAGTTTTTTTAAAAAAAAAAAGGTCAGTGCTTAATTCAGGAAGAGAAACATGGTCAGTAGAACTTCTGGTTAGGTAAATACAGCAAGAGTAGGGAACTTCAGGTGAAGGGGCCAAATTTAGCCCTTCATGCATGTTACAAATATTATGCCTGAATGTATCCTCAGGGAAGATGCCTAGCTTTAAAAATTACAGTGGACGCTTAGGTTGCGAACGTGATCCATGCGGGAGGCACGTTCGCAACCTGCAGCGTTCACAACCTGCGCTGAACCCAGAAGTACCAGAACGGATTGCTTCTGGGTTTCGGCGCATGCACATGCACAGAATCACCGAATTGCAACCCGCGCGTGCGCAGGCGCGGGTTGCGATTCGGTGCTCCTGCACATGAGTGCGATTTTGTAATTCTGCCTATGCGCGCGCACCGAAACCCAGAAGTAACCCGTTCTGGTACTTCCGGGTTTAGCGCAGAGCACATCCCGAAAAGACGCAACCTGAAGCAGCTGTAACCCGAGGTATGACTGTATATAAAATCAACTCCTTTGCCAGTTTCCTCCATTCCAACGCTTTTTTAGCCTTGGGCAAGCGTGAAGAGATGTATACACACCTCGTACCCCAGGAAATGCTCAGAGGTGACAATTGCTGGGCTCACTGTTAGCCAAGGGAAGCCAAATCTCATCACCCAACTTGCCTCAGACTCCAGACATGCAAAGGAAGTTCAATTGTACTTTCTGGTGGTGGGTACTTAAGACATGTTTGCCTCTGCTAATCTTATACTTGGGTATTGCCCTGACATCTCTGTCTATGCCAGGCATGTCCAACAGGTAGATCGTGATCTACTGGTAGATCACTGGACATCTGCGGTAGATCACTGGTAGATCATTGGCTCCCCCAAAGAAGCTGAACAACTGTGGCTCCCCTAAAAAAAGCTCAACATTTTACCTCCTCCCTGAAAAAACTCAACAACTTTGACCTGAACCCCCCAAAAGGGGGTAGATCACTGCCAGTTTTTAACTGTGAGTAGATTGCAGTCTCTTGGGAGTTGGTCACTCCTGGTCTCTGCTAATCTTGTGTAACCCTCCCCTTTCTGACGTTTTAGTGATGTAGCAATTATGTATCGATGATGCTGTGCGAACTGTATTCTGGGATATGGTGGGAAAGTTTTTTAAGTGAATGCTGCCCCATGCTCAGGGTTCTTACTGTGGTTGGAACCTGTTGCGCAACAATAAAGGATCTAAGTCTACTGACCGCTGTTTTGCTCCAAATTACTTGGCTGGAATTTCCTTATTTTACTGATGGCATGGACCCGCGGGGGACTTGGACCCCGGGGTGAGCTGGGCTGTTGAGTAGTCTCTCAGCCCAGAATTTTCTTTAGCAGACGCCTCTTCCCAAGACGCTCACTGCCTCTGCTTCACCAGCACTGCCATAAACCAGTGGTGCAGGGTGGTGGGCTGGGGGGGCGTTGCCCCGGGTGCATTTTTTGAGGGGTCTCCCACGATAGGGCAATGGACCATCCTCCACTGGTGCAAGCTAGCCAGCCTGAATGAGCTAGCCAGCCCTTTACCAACCTGCCTTAGGCTTATCATGTGACATTCACAGTGTCATGTGACGTGCAGCGAGGATCCAGGGTCTCATGAGGACGTTCTTTTAACTATTTCAGGCCTGCAAACAAAACTGAACGAGCTCACCAATGAGAGATGTCGGTGAGTTGAGCACATATTATGCTCTTTTTGCTGTGGTGACTGGGGCTAAGATGAACTTGAGGCCATTTCAGAAAATCTGGGGCCGGTTCACACAAAATGGCCCCCCAAGACAACTGCCATGGGAACACATTCACAGCTGTGGCTGGGTTCATAAAAAATGGCGGGGAGAACATGGCTGCCACAGGTGTTTTGACAGTGGGGAGTATTTTTTTAGGGCCTGTTCCTCATGCGCTTTCTTCAGCATGGATTTTGCTTCAAACTTTCTTTGGTCTATTTGTCCACACAGCAAGCAGAGGGTGGGGTGTCAGGATGGCCAAATGGCCTTGGGTGCTGCGTTCAGGTCCCTTTCATCCTCAGAGGTGCGGGTTTGAATCCCACTGCTGACAACAATTTGTCTGGGGTTGTAGTTCAGTTACAGAAGTCCCCAAATTTAATCCCACATTTAAACCCTGCCAGTCAGTATAAACCAGATATGGGGAACATTTGACCCTCCAGATCATGGGTTGGAAAACTAAGGCCTGGGGGCCGGATCCGCCCCAATCGCCTTCTAAATCTGGCCTGCAGATGGTCCGGGAATCAGCGTGTTTTTACATGAGTAGAATGTATGATTTTATTTAAAATGCATCTCTGGGTTATTTGTGGGGCATAGGAATTCGTTGGGGTTTTCCTCCCCCTTCAAAATATAGTCCGCCCCCCCCACAAGGTCTGAGTGACAGTGGACCGGCCCCCTGCTGAAAAAGTTTGCTGACCCCTGCTCCAGATGTTGCTGAACTTCCAGGAGTCACAACAAGCACGGTCAATGACCAAGGCTCTTGGGAATTATAGTTCAGCAACAGCTGAAGGGTCAAAGGTTCCCCACACCTGGTATCAACTGAGCAAGCTGGATCAATGATGCAACTCTGTCTGTAGTAGCTTACCATGTTGTTTAAGGGTGTGGGAATCTACCGCCCTCCTCATTTTGCTCCTTGTTCTCTCCCTGAATTAGAGACACCCAGAGAATCGAAGAGCTGTTCGCCAAAAACCACCAGCTACGAGAGCAGCAGAAAGTCCTAAAAGAAAATGTGAAAGTGTTGGAAAACAGGTACTGTACAACAGATTCATGCGCTAGCTTTGCCAACCCAGCTTTTTCTGCTGCCCACCGATGCCCCTAATATCACCAGCCTCAGTTGCCATCTGGGGATGCTTAAGGAATAAGATCACTGTGAATACAGTACACACTTAACTGAGCCCCATCTCCCAAACAGAGGTGTGGATTAGGCATGCCACAGGTTCTCCATTCATGCTATGCATAGAAATCTTTTGTTTCCTTGACCTTTTGGCCTTGCTTTGTAAAAGGCTTCTGTTATTCTTTCTTTCTCTTTTCTCTCTATATTCAGGGTATACACATCTTCCTAATTAGGTGATACTTGGTACATCTTAGATAGTGGCCTATAGCCTATGAATCCAAAAAACACCCTCTTTATTTATATTCTCATACCAAGCTGTATTACAGAATTAATACAGTCGTACCTTGGACGTGGGTGGCGCTGTGGCCTAAACCACAGACCCTAGGGCTTGCTGATCGGAAGGTCGGCAGTTCGAATCCCCGCGACGGGGTGAGCTCCCATTGCTCGGTCCCTGCTCCTGCCCACCTAGCAGTTCGAAAGCACATCAAAGTGTGAGTAGATAAATAGCTCTGGCGGGAAGGTAAATGGCATTTCCGTGCGCTGCTCTGGTTTCATCAGAAGCGGCTTAGTCATGCTGGCCACATGACCCGGAAAAACTCTCTGCGGACAAACGTCGGCTCCCTCGGCCAATAAAGTGAGATGAGCACCGTTACCCCAGAGTTCTTTGCAACTGGACTTAACAGCCAGAGGTCCTTTAGTTTTAGTTTTAGCTTTACCTTTACCTTGGATCTCAAATGCCTTGGGCTCCCGAACAAATCAGCTCCTGAACAATTGAAACCCGGAAGTGAGTGTTCCGGTTTTTGAATGATTTTCGGAAGCCGAAGGTCTGGCGCGGCTTCCTGCAGCCAATCGGAAGCTGTGCCTGGGTTTTCGAATGGTTCCAGGAGTCGAACAGACTCCCAGAACGCATTCTGTTTGAGAACCAAGGTATGACTGTATTGATTAAAGTATAAATATAAATGAACCCCGCTTCCCCTTTGAACAGTATTTCAGTATTCAGATTACATTTATAAGCGCAATACAGTCTACAAATAGGCTTAAGAATCTTCTTTTTAATCATAACATTCAGTCTTCTGCAATATATATATATAACATTAATTTTTCCTTTACATAGTTCTTTTTTTATAATCTGTAATTGAAACAAATGACTCCATTCATTAGATCCACATTCCATTTTTCTTAATTCATCTCACCCTCATTCAATTGATCCTATTTTTCCTTTAAAAGGCTGAACTGTTTTATACATTGTTGGAACTGCTCTGCCAGATTCCTGGCATTTATTTTTTAAAAACCAATAAACCCATACCAATCCACCAAAAACTTGCCCATTTTTCTTTGACTCCCTTGGGACTGTTTTTGGAGGATTCTCCCCCCAGATTTCTTTGCACCTCTGAAAACCTCAACGCTCCTGTTGTGTGCAAATAGTGCTGGGTTTTTTCTTTCTTTCATAAGCAATGGAACTCACAGCCCAAACATTTATTCATTTATTTATTTTATTGCATTTATGTGCCACCTTTTCCTCTAGGGAGCTCAAGGTGGTATACATGGTTCTCCACCTTCCTCATTTAATCCCCTCCACAACCCTGCGAGGTAGGCTAGGCTGAGAGGCAGTGACTGGCCCAAAGTCACCCAATGAGCTTCATGGCCAAGTGGGGAATTTGAGCCCTGGTCTCCCGGGTCTTAGTCCAACACTCTAACCACTGATCCATGCTGCCTCTCATTGGAAATCGGAAACTTTGGAAATAGAAGGAATGACTAAGTGTGAAGGGTATGTGTGTGTCTCTTTCAGGCCATCCTTCCAAGACAGCCTCCCTGCTCTAAAGATGTGACTTTCTCGTACCTTTTATCATATTTGGTGGACATGCAAGGCAATAAAAGCATTTTGGGAAATGATATATAACGAACTGAAAAAGATGTTTTTTAAAAAAACATTTGGAAAAAAAACAACAGCACCAGAAGCTTTTCTAGTAGGAATTCTAGGTACTGGTATACCAAAGGAATGCAAAAGACTTTTTACGTATGCGATAACAGCCGCACGGATGCTATTTGCCCAGAGATGGAAAGAAGAAAGAATGCCTACCAGAGAAGAATGGCAAATCAAGCTGTTGGACTACGCTGAAATGGCAAAACTGGCTGGAAGACTCGGGAACCAAGAAGACCTAAACTTCAATAAAGAATGGGGAGAATTCATAATTTATCTAGGAGATCACTGTAAACAGATAAAAACACTAGCAGGATTTTAATAACATTATGGGCAAGATGGAAAGATACAAAACCTGGATTGTGGAATAACATGCAGTTAAGAGATGGTACAACAAGACCCGTGGAGGGGAAGGGGAGAAGTTCAGAGATCTGGAGAAATCTCTAAATATGGATATGTCATTTGGATTGTTATGAACTAATATTTGTAAAATCAATTAAAATTATTACAATTTTTTTTAAAAAAAGATGTGACATTCTCCTTGTCTCCGAATTACTTTTTAAAGGTTGCGAGCTGGTCTCTGCGACAGATGCCAAGTGACCCAGGAGCTTGCGAAGAAGAAGCAACGCGAGTTTGGGAAGGCCCATTTTCAGAGCCTTCAGCACATCTTCATCCTCAGTAAGCAAGCGCGGAGGAAATCTGGTGTCTCCTCACAGTCAGAGAGAGCGATGCGCAGGAGTCGGGCCCCTCTCTCTCTCTATTTAGTAAAGAACGGGTGGGACATTGTCCTTGAAGCTCGGGTAGAGGGATGCAACATCGGGAGAGGGTTGCAAAAATACCACCTGTGGATGCCCATTTGCAAGCGTTAGAAATCAGAGAATGCTTCCGGCTTCACCTAATACAGAAACCTCTTCCTCCTCTCCGTTACAGGTAATGAAATGAACAAGATGAGAGAGGAAAACAAGAGCCTGAAAGAAGAAATGAAGAGGCTCTGCGGCACAGAGTAAGTTATTCACAACACTTTAAAAAAAATTATAAATATCAATACATTACAAAAACTATACACAATTGACATTACATTACATATATTACATAGAAAACATACATCACATATCTCACCTTCACTACCCCTTCCAACTTGTTGTTGTTGCTGTTTAGTCGTTTAGTCATGTCCGACTCTTTGTGACCCCATGGACCAGAGCACGCCAGGCACTCCTGTCTTCCACTGCCTCCCGCAGTTTGGTCAAACTCATGTTCGTAGCTTCGAGAACACTGTCCAACCATCTCATCCTCTGTCATCCCCTCCTCCTTGTGCCCTCCATCTTTCCCAACATCAGGGTCTTTTCCAGGGAGTCTGCTCTTCTCATGAGGTGGCCAAAGTATTGGAGACTCAGCCTCAGCTTCAGCTTTGGGATCTGTTTTGTCTTTGTCCATGGAGTTTTCTTGGCAGGGATACTGGAGTGGCTTCCCAGTTCCTTCTCCAGGTGGAACACATTTAGTCAAAACTCTCCACTATGACCTGTCCATCTTGGGTGGCCCTGCATGGCATAGCTCATAGCTTTTCTGAGTTATTCAAGCCCCTTCACCACGACAAGGCAGTGATCCATGAAGGAGCCCCTCCACCCACCAACAAAGACGCCAACATACTGTGGTTATTGACTTCCAACCAGTCCCGTTGTGTAATTTTGTCAATCTTTAATCTATGCGCATTTCATATTGGTTATTATGTTTATCCTTTATGATATTTACTTCATTTCTCTTGTCTAACTTTTCTCTTCCTCCCTTTCTCTCGTCTAACTTCTTTGTTTATTATTTTTATTATACTTCTGTCAGGAGATTTGTGCATACCTGCCAAGTTCCTCTCTGAAAAATAAGGGACCGGACCGAAATTAGCATGCCGGAAGTAGCACGGTGGCCATTTTGGAACTGGGCGGAGCATGCTCAGAAGTGACTTTTGATGCTGCTGTGCCCAGTTCCAAAATGGCTGCAGTGTGATTTCTGGTGTTTCAGCCATTTTGGAACTGGGCACAGCAGCATCAAAAGTCACTTCTGAGCATGCTCCGCCCAGTTCCAAAATGGCCGCCGCGCCAGAATAAACTGTGAAAAAACAAAAAAAATCCGTTTTTTCGGCTGGGGACAGCTGGAAAAACGGGGGTTTCCCAGGGAAAACGGGAGACTTGGCAGCTATGGATTTGTGTTTTCTATATAGGTTTTGAGATAATCATTCATTATTATTTATTTATTTATTTATTTATTCATTCCCCGCCCATCTGGCTGGGTTTCCCCCGCCACTCTGGGCAGCTTCCAACAAATACCAAAATACATTAAAATATCACAGATTAAAAACTTCTCTAAACAGGGCTGCCTTTAGGTTGACCAATCCTTGTTAACTCTTTGTGTGGTGTTTCCTCTTCATCTCCCAGATAATTTTGTGAGCTGTGAGTATTCAATCATTTTTTCTAACCAGCCAGTTTTCGTGGGAAATTTTCCTATTTTTGGCTATTAGCATCCTCGCTACAGTGGTCGCATTCATATAAGTCAGGCAGTTTTTGTAATTTCTCAGGACGTAATACCAAGTTAAAAAGCCTCAGGTTTTTGGTTGAATGAAAATTTGAACATTTTAAAAATTTCATTATAAATAATCTCCCAGAATTCTCTTATTTTCTTGCACTCCCACCACATGTGGATAAACGTGCCTATTCCTTCTTTACACCTCCAACAAGTATTCGTGTTCTTCTTATATATCTTTGCCAATTTGACCCGGGTTAAATACCACCTGTATTGCATTTTCAGCGGTGCGTTTTCTCTTAAATTGTAACATAGAGTCAATCATCTTCACAACACATTTAAAGCAGTATCAAATCACTTTGAAACAGTTGTGGTTTCCCCCCAAGAAGCCCAGGCACAGCTCCCTCCTTGCAACCTGTCCATTTATTAAATAAATAAATAAAACAATAGCTCATGCCTCTGCACCATGAACCTATCACCAAGCGGTGATGACAGGAGATTTCACCCGAAGTCCGTTAGAGTTAGCTGAACAGCATTATAGAGCACTGAAGTGCTTTATTTTATTTTATTTTTGCGGAGAACCTCTGCTATTGAAGGTAACCATAGCTGCCAGCAGGTGGAGCTATTGCATTACTTACAGACTAAGGAATTCCTAGAAGCTGCAGTGATGGGAATGAGGAGAGAAGTTTGACTGGCTGCTATTTCCGTTGTGTCCCTGTTTTTTCTTGCAACGGATAATTGTTAACAATTATCGTAAGCTGCCTTGTCGAAAAGTGAGCTACAAATGTTATAGGTAAAGGTTAAGACAGGCATCCCCAAACTCGGCCCTCCGGATGTTTTGGGACTACAATTTCCATCATCCCTGACCACTGGTCCTCTTAGCTAGGGATGATGGGAGTTGTAGTCCCAAAACATCTGGAGGGCCGAGTTTGGGGATTAAGAGGATTCTAAGCGTTCACTCCTCGTGCAAATGGTGCAATTCAGCCAGGAGCCTGCGTCCCCGCTGTAGTTTCTTTCTTCATTCTTTTCCTTTGTGTTTCCACAGGGACAGACAGAAGCCTCTGAGAGGGTCGTCGAGAGAAGGGAGCTCCAACCCAAACTCCCCGCTGCCCTTGATCTCCACACAGAGCAGGAAACCCAGCGCTGAGAAATCCACAAGCCGAGAAGCAGAAGACGAGTATGACGAACCGTTCGGCCGTCCACTGGCAGGAGGCATGTTCTCCTGGGGCTGCTCCCAGTTTGCTCTGTGGCAGGGCTAGAGAACCCTTTTAGGGCTAGGGCATAATTGCCCTCGTAGGCAACCTCCTGAGGTGCTCAGCGGTGGGGGGGGGGGTGCGCCCATTGGAACTGGTAGAGCATAAGGCAGAGAGGTCAATAGGACGTGGAGTCAAAGCAATGACAGACTAATAATAATAATAATAGTAATGATGATGATGATGATGATGTATTATTTATACCCTGTCCATCTGGCTGGGTTTCCCCAACCACTCTGGGCAGCTCCAAACAGAATATTAAAAACACGGTAAAACATCAAATGTTAAAAACTTTCCTAAACAGGGTTGCCTTCTAAAAGTCAGATAGTTGTTTATTTCCTTGACATCCGACTGAAAGGCGTTCCACAGGGAGGGTGCCACTACCAAGAAGGCCCTCTGCCTGGTTCCCTGTAACTTCACATCTCGCAGTGAGGGAAACCGCCAGAAGGCCCTTGGAGCTGGACCTCAGTGTCCGGGCAGTGTACTGAGCAGACTCATTCTCATTCTGTTTCCATCCTCTTCCCTGCTGAGGTCTTTAAGGGCAACCCTGAGCCTGAGGGAGAAGAGGTTGGCAGCCACTGGTGGCCCCTAGACTGCATGTCACTAAGAAGGCAGGGAGGCAGGGGCTGGTTGAGGTCGGTGGGGCAATGTGCCATTTGCCCTAATGCACCAGCCTCCACTGAGCACTGCTCAGGTCCTGCTTGCAGACATCCTGTGGGCATCTTGTTGGCCACCATGAGAACAGATTGCTGGACTGAATGGACCTTTGGACTTAGGTTCTTAAGTTCTGAGGGCGGCAGACCAGAGTTGGACGGGTCCTCTGCATTCAAACCTATGGCCCATGTTGGGCAAACGTTTCCAGCATTGCAGGGGGCAGAACTAGACGACCCTCGTGGTCGCTTCCAACTCACGATTCTATGAAACATCCAACCCTCTCTTTCCTTCTTCCAGATCAGTCTCCAGGACAGAGAAGCTCCCCGGGTAGCAGGGTCTCTCCGAACATCCTTCTCCAGGGAGATCATGCTCTCGAGATGGTAAGCATGCCCCTAGCTCATTTCTTCTTCTCTATCTTTCCAAAACCAGAAGAAAGAGGAAGGCACTGGATGGAGCAGGGCAGGCAATTGTCTGATGGGACCCATTTGAAGGGCATGTGCCTGTTCCAGCTCCGGAGGCCCTGACAGCCTCACACTACTTTGTGAGGCTGGGATGTGGGATTGGACTCACAAAGCAGCATGGGGCTAGCAGGCACAGCATGAGGAGAAGAATGCACCCTAAAACTTCTGTTTCAGTGTATCTGAAGAAGTGTGCATGCACACAAAAGCTCATACCAATGACAAACTTAGTTGGTCTCTAAGGTGCTGCTGGAAGGAATTTTTTTTTATTTTGTTTCCCCTAAAAAAAATGCACCCAGGGCCATGGCCCCCCCTTGCCACACCCACCCCTGAATTGGGTAACTGTGCCCCTGAAGAACCAGGTGCACAGCCTGGGAGTCATTTTGGACTCACAGCTGTCCATGGAGGCACAGGTCAATTCTGTGTCCAGGGCGACTGTCTACCAGCTCCATCTAGTACGCAGGCTGAGACCCTACCTGCCTGCAGACTGTCGCGCCAGAGCGGTGCATGCTCTGGTTATCTCCCGCTTGGACTACTGCAATGCACTCTACGTGGGGCTACCTTTGAAGGTGACCTGGAAACTGCAATTAATCCAGAATGCGGCAGCTAGACTGGTGACTGGGAGTGGCCGCCGGGACCACATAACACCGGTCCTGAAAGATCTACATTGGCTCCCAGTACGTTTCTGAGAACAATTCAAAGTGTTGGTGTTGACCTTTAAAGCCCTAAATGGCCTCGGTCCTGTATACCTGAAGGAGCATCTCCACCCCCATCTTTCAACCCGGACACTGAGGTCCAGCGCCGAGGGCCTTCTGGCAGTTCCCTCATTGCGAGAAGTAAGGTTACAGGGAACCAGACAGAGGGCCTTCTCGGTAGTGGCACCCGCCCTGTGGAACGCCCTTCCAACAGATGTCAAGGAAATAAGCATCTATCCTATTTTTAAAAGATATCTGAAGGCAGCCTTGTTTAGGGAAGCTTTTAATACTTAATGCTGTATTGTTTTAATATTCGATTGGGAGCCACCCAGAGTGGCTGGGGAGACTCAGCCAGATGGGCGGGGTACAAATATTATTATTATTATTATTATTATTATTATTATTATTATTATTATGCCTCTGGCCCTGCCTCTTGAACATGTTAAACGAGAGTTGTCCACTTCCTTTTGCCTGCTCTTTTGGCCTCCTCCGCCCAGACGATGCAGGCGTGAGATAATACGACGAAGCCTTTCCCCTCTTCCTGTCTCCCCTCTGTTATTAGCATTCTTCGCAGAGGATAGCCAATCAGCTGCACGGAACAATTGCATTACTGAGGCCTGGCTCAAGATCCTGCTCCCAGGAAAGAGATTGCCCAGGAAGTGCTACCCCACCCCCTGCAAGTGAAACACCCCCACCCCCAGCATCTGATCGAATTCCCAGCTTTGAAGCGTAAGTAAGAACTCAAGAGCAGTCTAGGGTGTGCGAGCTACAAGGGTCTGCCTGGTCTCTTCAAGAATATCCCAGGCCTCTCCCTTGCATTTTTAGCTTTCTTTTGAAGGGGTGGGAAACCAAGTTTCCAGTCCCTTTGCTTATGGTGGCATACAGAAAAAAGTGGTCACTGGGGTAAAGAGGGAAACATCCTTGCCTCTGGCTTGCATAGGGAGAAAAGGAGGGCGAATCACTGTGTGAATCAGCTTTTAGATCCAGATTCCAGCATAGCTGTCAAGTTCTCCCTTTTTTAAAGGGACATTCCCTTATGCTGAATAGGCTTCCTCACGAGAAAAGGGAAAACTTGACAGCTATGGATTCCAGTATAGTGCTACAGCCCACACATCTCACTGAAGTGTTTGCAATGGGATGATGTGTGTTGTGTGTTGAAACTTGACCAGGGAATTCAGGTCCCACACAGGTGTTGGTAATGTAACTGGTTTATTATCAGGGGTTATATACAGATTTCTGGCATGGCTTCTATTACAGGCCTGCAGCAGGATTTATCCCAGGACAAAACAAAGGTGGGAGAGGAGTCAGGAAACTAGGTATTGTTAAAGGAACAATGCGCTGTAAGTTCACGACATCTGAACGTATGTAGTTCTTAGATGATCAGGAGCACTTAGCATAGCTGCCAAGTTATCCCTTTTTTAAAGGGATTTTCCCTTATGCTGAATAGGCTTCCTCGCGAGAAAAGGGAAAACTTGGCAGCTATGGCACTTAGATGATGGCTTCACCACCTCAACCTTCTGTCCAGGTTGACCAAAACAAAGTCACTCACTACGGAGCCTAGAGTCATAGAATTGTAGAATTGGAAAGGACACAACACATTATCTAGTCCAATCCCCAGCAGTGCAGGACAATAAATGGAAAGAGAGCACCCGGCTGGAATGCAGCCTGAGCCATTTGAAATTACGGTTCTCAATCTAGCACTAAAACTCTCGTTCTGTCAGTGAGAGGGTGGCTGTTTGTGCAATGGAACGTTCTCCCCCATGCATTCCCCTAAAGCTGTTTAGGGGGTTCTCCCAACTGTCTGCAGCAGATTTGGGAAGCATGTGGGGGTACACGTGGGGAAAGGAGAAGAGGGGAAATCTCATTGCATAACCAGAAGTCATAGAATCATAGAGTTGGAAGAGACCACAAGGGCCATCCAGTCCAACCCCCTTGCCAAGCAGGAAACACCATCAAAGCATTCTTGACATATGCCTGTCAAGTCTCTGCTTAAAGATCCCCAAAGAAGGAGAGTCCACCACACTCCTTGGCAGCAAATTCCATTGTCGAACAGCTCTTACTGTCAGGAAGTTCTTCCTAATGTTTAGGTGGAATCCTTCCAGTAATGGGACGTGTTAGGGCTGGCTCTGTGATGAGACAGAGGGAAGCAGCTGCCTCAGGCAGCAGGTGCTGAGGGGCAGGGAGAGCTGTGGGTACCATGCTTTGTACCCCCTACACTATGTGGCTGCCCTCAAGCACGGTGGAAGATACTTTCCTTTCACCAGTATTGAGATAAGATTCAGCTGCTAATCCAATTGGATTCTTGTCTTTCACCTCAGGCAGCAAAACATCTTGATCCGGCCCTGACAGTAGTTGAATAATACCCTGTGACTCTTGGCAGATTTTTGAGTAGTAATCATGCTTTATTTCAGTTATTTAAGAGCCAGCAAATCGGACTGCCGGGAACTTGCTTCATCTTACAAGGCTCTGAAGTTTGCCGCCAGAAAGGAGCAATCCTGCCTCCCCAGCCAACACTTTGCTTTGAACCATCTTGGGCTGCAGAGTAACTCCAGCAGCAGGGAAAGTGGCTTCCCTCACCGCTTACTAATGGCCAGAGAGGCAGGAGGCCGAATGAAGTCACAAGACGACTGGGAAGATCAAGCTGCCATCTTGGATCTCCCTGGCGCTATGGTGTACATGAAGGACCGCCATTTAGAGAACAGACTCCAGTTTCTTAATCATCCAGAGAAGCTCCGTTATTTATTGATGCAACAGCAGGAATGCAATGCCAAGATGGAAGACAGCTTCGATCGCGCTGAGCGTCGATCGCCTTCCCCACTGCTGAGGGCAGGCAAGGAGTGCAAAAAGGAAAGGTCCAGTTCGGGAGACTCTAGTGAGGGAGCGCTAGGGCGATTTCTTTTGATCAACAGGGAAGAATTGGAGCAAGCAGAGAAGGCAGAAGTCATGAGGGAGTATCTCACAGAAGTGCCCCTGGACCTATCAGATTATGGAAGAGGAAGAGAGAAATTGAAGGCAGCCAACAGGCAACCGTCCTCAGGGGAAGAGGAGCCTGGAAGTCCGGTTAAAAGGTCAGCTGAAGACCCCATTCTTCATAAAAGCGATTTGTCCACCTGGCTCCATGCAGCTGAACGTCTCCACAGGGGCAAAGAGTCAGAGGAGCTCAGCGTGGGAGCCAAGGAGAAATTCGCAGCATCTCTGGTAAGAGAAACTGCTCCAGGAGTTCTTGTGTTAGGCTGTTTCTGAACTGTCACTTCTCTTTGTAAACAAAGCAGTTTCCCATTTATGTCTTTTATGCCTCTGTTATCCTTTGCAATATTTTTGCCCTCCTACCAGTCCTACGGCCTAGGACAGGCATCCCCAAACTGTGGCCCTCCAGATGTTTTGGCCTACAACTCCCATGATCCCTAGTTAACAGGACCAGTGGTCAGGGATGATGGGAACTGTAGTCCAAAACATCTGGAGGGCCAAAGTTTGCGGATGCCTGGCCTAGGACAACAGTTAGGTGAGAGCCTCTTTGATTTGCACAGCAGCAAACCCTTGTTCACCATTGAGGGTTGGTTGATTGATTGATATGCCGCTTAATAGCAAAACAGGCTTCTAAGTGTTTACAAGTATAGACACCAATTACACAAGCATTAAAACGTACGCATCTATAAATAAAATTCAACCATCAAATGGCACCGTAAAATACTTGCCAGCCAATCCTACTCCTGTATTGTACATATGTTTGAATACACTTGCCCATGCATGGGCTCCTTCTGACCTTGAAACAAGCGGGTATACATCTGGTGGAGAGTCCGCTGCCTCAAGGCCTTCTTGCCCCCAGCCCTCCACACATTTTACCCATTTAGTATATCTGCAAAGGGCTAGGACGAATGTGACATGCAGATGTTTTGCACATTATGTGTTTATAGTGTAGATGACATAGTCACATCTTTAAATACTCACATGAACAGTCAGACCCGATCAGAGTCCCACGATATGTGTGCAAAGGTGCTTAAAGATGCGGCTACATCAACCCCACTTAATGGGTCCTCTTCAGGAAACATCTGTCTGCTGCATCAGTCATGTCACCTTTGATTGAACATGAGCATCATTCAGTTCATATGCGCTCACGGGAGTTGTATCCAATGTTAAAAGCAGACCTATTGAGATTAACAGGTGTGGCTAACTAAGGTCCATGAATTTTAGTGGGTCTTGTCTGCGCTAGACACGACTTATGGTTCACATTCTGTGAATCCGATATGATTCTCTCTTACAGTGATGCTCTTGCTTAGCAGGACTTGAACACAGGTCTCATGAACGTACGAAGCTACCTTACAGTGCCAGCATATATAGCCAAGTAGTGTATATTCTGATTCACTGCAGTTCTCCAACACTTAAGGGAGGGGTCACTCCAGCCCCACCAAGGTGCCTTTTGGTGGAAATGAACCCCAAACCTGCTACATGCAAGAATTGTGTTCTACTACTCAATTATATCCCTTCCCCATCTCACCAAGAAGGAAGGCTAGTCAGGTGTGATGTTCCATGGAGATACTCACCACCAAGCATACGTGATCACCCAAGCAGGGCTGGGGGTGGGTAAGCAGGGGAAGGTAAGATCAGCACCTTGGAGAGGGCTTCAGGAAAACAGTTGATGTTCCTGTAGCTGAGGCAGGACATACCGGTACATGTGGACTCAGCAGTGTCCTGGAGCAACTAACAGATCTGGACAGGCTGGGCTAGCTATTCATTGACTAGTGACTCCTCAGAGCTCTCCAGATCCTCCTAGGAGTCTGTGGACCAATTATCAGAGTCTGGTAGCTACAGTAGTCCTTGTGTGCTACAGCTCCACACGGGACAGTCCATGAAATACACCTGTCTCCTTACAGCTGCAAATGTTGGAGGAATCTGCCTCTGAGGATTCCTGGCCTGTGGCCATGATGGAAGCTGGGTCATAGCTGCCAAGTTCTCCCTTTTTTTAAGGGAAATTCCCTTATGCTGAATAGGCTTCCTCGCGAGAAAAGGGAAAACATGGCAGCTATGGGCTGGGTGTTATTGGTGTGTGCGTGGGTGTGTGTTGAACTGCTATATTTCTGGTCACAAAAATCAGTCTGTGACTTCTGCAGATCTCTTCACTACAAGAACTTCCCGCGTACAAGCCAGCGTCTTGCAACGCCACAGCCGATTCAGAAACAAAGGTGCCTTTTGAAGGGCAGAAGGAGCAGAAAATGGACCAGCCAGGTAACCTGCACTTTCAAAGAGACAGCGATAGGGAACATTTCTCTTGGTAGATTGTAGGGTTTTTCTAAGTTAGCAGTCCCCAGGTGCATTAAACACTCCATTATCGTTTCAGACAGACAGGTGCAGCCAACAACAACATCATCACCATGATTTGCTCGCAGGGAGATTAGATGGTGTTAATTTAATTTCAGCTCGTTTGTAAGGACACAGGATGACGTTGCCTCAAAGCAAGTGTTACCCTACACTTTGCCACGCATTTTCCTGACACTTTCCTTATTGCCAAAAGTCTGGTCTTTTGGAGGAAGTGGGTTTATTGCCCAATACCTCCAAATCTGTGCTATGGAGTGCCTGGCGTGCTATGGTCCATGGGGTCACAAAGAGTAGGACACGACTAAACGACTAAACAACAACAACAACAACCTCCAAATCAACTGTAACTGCCCAACCTGAATTTGCCTGCATGTGACTGAATCCCACCCAAAAATAGAGACAAACCGGAAGCACCATTAGCCTTTAAGGTGCCAGGAGATTCTATTTCTGTGGTTGCTGTAACAGACTGACACAGCTACCATTTCTTTGAGGGAGAAATGTAGACATCCCTTGTTGACCAAACCGCTCTTACATCAAACTGCACTCCAAAACTTGAGAAACATTTCCCCTAATGGTTCTAATTAACCCTCTCCGTAGCAACATCTAACTTCTGTGGCTTCTGAAGAAACATGTATTGCTCAACCGGTACCGTGTTTCTCATATTATAAGACATGTCTTATATTTATTTTTTCCTCAAAAAAACACACTATGGCTTATTTTCAGGAGATGTCTTATATTTTTCCTCCTCCTCCTCCTGCCATGGCCGGTATTGCTGCTTCGCCTATCACTATGTCTTATTTTCGGGGTATGGCTTATATTCCTTGAATGCTTAAAAATCCTGCTATGGCTTATTTTATGGGTATGTCTTAAAATATGAGAAACAGGGTAGTTTCACACCTTATATCAAGGATGACTGCATTGTTTGAACACACTGTGCCTCCAATTTAAGTAAACTTTGCTTATAACAGACAGTAGGTCTTTGTGCTCAACCGAAACCTCCAGCACCCTGTAAGGTTTTTCAGGCAGCAAGACCAGAAACTTCTCACTTTAGCCTGTGGCCACATCAACCCAAGCAAGCCCCACCTGTTCAGATTATTTGTTCACCTAGATCAGTATTGTCTGCTGTGACTGACAGCAGCTCTCCAAGGTCTCAGGCATTTGTCTCCTGGTCTTTTTACCTGGAGATTTCAGAGATTTAACCTGCGACTTCCTGCACACAGACCATGTACTCAAACAGTGAGATATGGACACACGATAGAAAGTTGCAAAGGGAATGATCCCTGATTCAAGACAGCAAGGAAATCACAAGCTTTTCCTATTTACAGCCCCCACAGGAAATTCCCAATTTTTAAAATTTTCTCTACATCTGCGAGGATTAGAAACTTGACCCTTCCCCACTCTTTCTCGGTGCTGCAGTAAAATGGTTGGTTGGCCCTCCTATTGTATGGGGAGGGGAGTACTATTCCTATATCAACAACAAAAAAGTCACATCCCTAATATCAACTTTACTGACTGAGCTGGAAAGCAGAGTTGGCCTGTATAGCTTGATTTTGGGAAGCTCTAGCCCAGACCAGAGAATCAGGATTTTTGTGCTAGTGGGAAAGTTTTTGTTTTGTATTTTAATGGCAGCTGTGTGCTGATTTGCATATAAGGAGATCTAATCAAGGGAGAAGGATCTCTCAACTGATTGACATCTGGGTGTGTATGGGGGGGAGACACACAGAGAGGTTTTCTTTGCTTGTCATTTGAATATTGGCACAAAGCGCAGAGAGCAGCCTCCTGCTTCCTTAGGGCGCTTTCCGGCTTCAATGTGGCTCCTCATCTGGAAACTGCAAGTCCTCTAACAGCTGATCTTTCATCTGCCATCGGTTCCTTTAGGTAACGGAGATTCTGAGTCGGTCAATGAAGAATCTGACGAGCCCAATACATCCGATAGTGAGGTTTGTTCCCTTTTGTATATTTGCTCATCATCCCACACATGCACCTGTCTGCCCCCCCCCCCAAGACACACACCAAGCAGAGTCTACCTTCTGGCTAAGCACAACCCATTCTCAGTGTGGGATTCATTTAGGAGGCAACTGGGCAACACTGGGTTTATTTGGCCGAATATGCCCAGCTGATGTCACAATGACTATTTTTTGCTTGCACAGTTTGAAATCAAACCGTTCAGGGAAGGCACAGTGTAATGCAAGACGCAGGGAATCAACTGTTGTTGGCGCTCGCAAAGTACCATACTTTTCCGTGTATAAGGCTAGGGTGGTTTTTTTTACTAAAAAATAATGTTAAAAAGGGGGGGTAGTCTTAGACACGGGGGCAATTCCCCCACCATTTTCTTAATTTGGAGTCCCCCAAAATAGGGGGCGTCTTATACACGGCACCGTGTTATACAAAGAAAAATATGGTACATCAAAGCAGCTAGACTGGTGACTGGGAGCGGCCGCCGAGACCATATAACACCGGTCTTGAAAGATCTACATTGGTTCCCAGTACGTTTCTGAGCACAGTTCAAAGTGTTGGTGCTGACCTTTAAAGCCCTAAACTGCCTCATCCCAGTATACCTGAAGGAGCATCTCCAGCCCCATTGTCCATCCCGGACACTGAGGTCCAGCTCCGAGTGCCTTCTGGCATTTCCCTCCCTGTGAGAAGTGAGGTTACAGGGAACCAGGCAGAGGGCCTTCTCGGTGGTGGCACCCACCCTGTGGAATGCCCTCCCACCAGATGTTAAGGAAATAAACAACTATCTGCCTTTTAGAAGACACTTGTAGGCAGCCCTCTTTAGGGAAGTTTTTAATGTTTGATGTTTTATTGTGTTTTTAATATTCTGTTGGGAGCTGCCCAGAGTGGCTGGGAAAACCCAGCCAGATGGGCGGGAAATAAATAAATAAATAAATAAATAAATAAATAAATGGCACATGGCTTTGAAGCCACTGCTGATCTGCAATCCTCTTTTGGTCCAGCCATGCCTTTACCCAGCCTGGTGTCATATATGACGTTAGGTTGAAGGCAGGCGGGTATGTCTTGGCCAAAACTGCCCCGTGGTTTAAAATGGGGAGGGCTGGTGGGTCTAATTAAGCCCACAAACAAGAGATTCCCCACTTCTGAGAACCTTTGGCAATACTAATCAAACCTTATGCTCTCAACTAAGTTAAGAGAAGCCACTAGAGAAAGGGGGTTCCATGTGGTGCCAGGATCCTGCTCCAACGTCGCACGTGGGCAGACAAGTGTGGAGACAAAGTGGGCAGCTCATGAGATGCATGGCCTTATGAGATTCCGCTGGGCTGCAAGCTGGCCCAATCATTAGGCAGAGTGAAGCAACTGCCTCAGGTGGCAGATTCTGATGGACATTTGAGTATTTCCCCCAAGGCATTCCTCCCGAGCCCCTTGTCCATTCCTTTGGGCTAGAGGACAGAGATTTGTGCCACATCTGGCCTGCCCAGTCAGATTCATCTGTCAGCCCAGCTGGCTTCTGTATCTCCAATGGGGAGCACCAAACATCTGCCCTCTGCCCCAGGCAGCAGAATGTATTTGGCTGTCTCTGCTAAATCAGTACGTACCTCCAATCACTAAAAGGAAGACTTGCAACAGACACATCCCAAAATGAAGTGCTGGTGCCATGGTTAAAATAAAGGAGGTGAAAGTTGGAAGGAATTGAAGCTGCCTATCCAAAGCTGAGTTTCTCAATTGGTAGAGCATGAGGCTAAACCTCAGGGCTGTGGGTTCGAGCCCCACATTGGGCAAAAGATTCCTGCATTGCAGGGGGCTGGACTAGATGACCCTTGTGGTCCCAACTCTATGATTCAAGTTATGACCTTAATCCTAATATAGCCAGGGTAGCCAACTAGCATGGCCAATGGTAAGGGCATCACTCTGGCTACTCATACACACTGCTCACCTAGAGCGACCTGTGAAAGGTCTTGGCTATAATCCAAAATGAGCTCTGTTTGACTTGTAGGCAGGGTTGTTGAAAGAGCGTCAACTTGTTTGCCGAATACAGAAGGAGGAAAAGAATTTTTCTGATCAGACCTGATTTTTGAGTGCAAAACTCGAGCCCAACTGAAGGAAGAAAGGTGGGGTTCCCAAATGTTACGGGACATTTATCTTGCACATCTGCAACTCATGTCTGAATAACTTCCCCCTAATTTGCATAGGTGATTGGCGCTTGTGATGATGAAAGCCTCCAAGTGGCTCCCATGAAAGAGAAATACTGTTGCACAACCGAGATCGCCCAGAGATCGCAAAAGAAGCGGAAAAGGGGACACGATTCGCTGGCAAAGGGTACAAACAGGGGGTTCAGAATCATGTATTGTGAGATATACCATATTTTTCATGCCTTACATAACACTACACCTGTTTACTTAGGCCACAATCACATTTAAATTGCCTATGCTGCCACTTGTTACGTTGTCCCCCTCACAGAGCTATGATTTCCAGAGTAGTTTAGCAATCCATCCCCCTTCACAGAGCTATCTCTGAGAATTGTAGCTCTGAGGGGGGATAGAGGCTTCCTAAGAACTCTCAGCGCCTTTAAAAGCTCCCAGAATTCTGGGGGGTGGGGAGACACTTTAAAATGGCACCATGGCGCTTTAAATGGATGTGACCCCTGTCCACTGAACTTTGCTTGTTCTGGTGGCTCATTTGAGAAAAGGAAGGGCCACCTTTTCCTACACACAGGCCTGGCACTCTCTTCTGCTCTCTGAATTCCAGGCTATGCAAATGTTTGTCCGCAGCGATTCAGTCCGCGGCCGTGATAAGGCACGCAGCAGCAGGGAGGACTCCAGAGTCTCGGGGGCCAGGCTGGCTTTCTGGCAAAGGCTTAGCCCAAGCCAACCTGGGAGGGAGAAGAGAGGAGGAGAAAGGCTTGGCAACACGTAAATTGAATAGGTGCACTAGGTACACAGTTCAGTGTTTGCTTAGCCCTTCCGGAGAAATGTTATTGACTTTCAGGGAATGCATTTTTCACAAACGGTGTTTATTGTTAAGCCCCATTCCCTGTAGAGGTGGAAACCTCTTAACAATGGAATGTGTTGTACTGGCATTTCCTGCAGGTGACAAAGTAGGAAATGGATAAAGGTTGAAAAAGGGGGGAAAACTCCAACAACTGCCCCTTCCTCTTCACAGTTTAAACACTTTTCTCCATCCCCAAAGCGCTACCCCTGGCTCTGTTTGTGCAGTCAAAAAGTGTGCGCTTGGCTGTGTATGTATGCCTGTGAGTTAGAGAGCGCAATGTTGACCGAGTGTGTGAGAGAGATATTGTTGTCAGCAAGGCAAGAGGGCTTGTTTAACAAGCTTCCGTTCCTATCACATTGCCTTCCTGACAGGTCTGATGAACCTGGACGCAAAATGTCGACAGCTCCTTTTTTCTCATTCTGTCAAAAGGCTCGGCCCTTCCCTGCAAAGGGCTGGGCTCAGAAGGGGTTAAAATTGCAAAGGGCAAGACAATGGTAGGCAGTGGGGGGAGGCACTGGTATTTTCAAATTAGCACGCACCAAGCAGTCCTTGCAAATTCAATCTAGGCCTGCAAACAGCTGCCCATCTCCCTTTACGTTACAGCTCTTGAAATATACTCGGAGTCGAGAGTGAATTTCATGCTCTTTATTCAGCTCATATTCATCAAGGAGAAGAAGAGAAGACGAAATGGCTCTTTTCCCAAAACCATCTGCTTATATACATTATTTACACAATGGGCCTTGCGTGATTGGCTACTTCAGGGCTACACCTGTGGGCCAATTATATTGTGGATTGACTTCTGCCTGCAGCCTGATTGGCTGCTCCTACAGGCCAATCAGGTAGCAGATTCACTTCTGCCAGCCGCCTGATTGGCTGCTCCAGCAGGCCAATCAGGTTGCGGATTCACTTCCACCTGGAGTTGGATTGGGTAGCTCCCGCTGATTCTGAATCCTATTGTTCTAGGATTCAGCTCAGTACATAACAGCTCTCAAAGGTAATAGTGGAACACGGGTGGCGCTGTGGTCTAAACCACTGAGCCTCTTGGGCTTGCCAATCCGATTGGCAGTTCGAATCTGCACAACAGGGTGAGCGCCCATTGCTCTGTCCTAGCTTTTGCCAACCAAACAGTTCGAAAGCATACCAGTGCAAGTAGATAAATAGGTACCACTGTGGCGGGAAGGTAAACAGTGTTTCCGTGCGCTCTGGTTTCCGTCACGGTGTTCCGTTGTACCAGAAGCGGTTTAGTCCTGCTGGCCACATGACCCAGAAAGCTATCTGTGGACAAACACCAGCTCCCTCGGCCTGCAAGCGAGATGAGCACCACACCCCATAGTCGCCTTTGGCTGGACTTAACCACCTTTTTTTTTTTCCTGCTCTCAATGCAGCCGTTTCCTGAAATGCAGAATCCAGTGCGTGTGATCAAGATTAGGGTTTAGGACAGATTTCTGCCCCAGCTTTTACAGAACCTATATCAGCGGGAAAGAGATGGCCGTTTGTGTTTCTTTTTTTTCCAACAAGGAAGAAAGAACACTGAAATTATGGCCATAGGGAAGGATAGAATTGAACCCAAGTCCAGCATCAGCCATCAGTCAGGTTAGGCACCGGCTAAGGACTCAGGGGCTTGGAAGGGCCCCCAACCTAGCTCTGTCACCACTCATCGCTCTTCTTGCCTGGGGGGGGGGTGGCTCGTCTTTGGCACTGTGCCCACTGGTGCACCATAGCTGCCAAGTCTCCCGTATTCCCTGGGAAACCCCCGTTTTTCTAGCTGTTCTCAGCTGAAAGAAACGATTTTTTTTTGTTTTTCCCCAGCTCTGCCCAGTTCCAAAATGGCTGCAGTGCGACTTCTGGCGTGGTGACCATTTTGGAACTGGGCAAAGCAGCATCAAAAGTCGCTTCTGAGCATGCTCCGCCCAGTTCCAAAATGGCGGCAGAGCTACTTCCGGTATGCTACTTCCAGTCCGGTCCCTTATTTCTCCCACTGGAACTTGGTAGGTATGGTGCACTCAAGTCATAGATAGGGAGCTGCTGTGAAGCAGTTCGCAATTCCTGACTTTTCGGTACAGCTGTTCATTTGTGTGGCTCTTAATGTAGGAATTGGCTGAGATGTTTTCAGCAAACCTGATCTTCAGACTCCCGAAGCTGCTTCAACTATTCGTGGTTTGCCCACTGGTCTACATGGTGGACAGCACCAGTACCTCTATGTACCTCTATGCTCCTCAAGGAAAGCTCAGTCAGTAGAGCATGAGACTCTAGATCAGGCATCCCCAAACTCGCCCCTCCATATGTTTTGGGACTACAACTCACATCATCCCTAGCTAAGAGGACCAGTGGTCAGGGATGATGGGAGTTGTAGTCCCAAAACATCTGGAGGGCCGAGTTTGGGGGTGCCTGCTCTAGATCTCAGGCTCATGGGTTTGAGTCTCACTTTGGAGGGGGAAGATTCATGCATTGCAGCAGGTTGGACTAGGCTAGATGACCCACGTGGTCCCTTCCAACTCTAAAATTCTATGATTCTATAGGTACAACTCCCAGAGTGGTTTAACAACCAATCCCTCTTCCTGGGGATTGGGAATGGTAGCTGTCTAAGGCAGTGTTTCCCAACCTTGTGCCTCCAGATGTTTTGGGAGTACAACTCCCATCATTCCTGACCACTGGTCTTGCTAGCTAGGGATGATGGGAGTTGTAGTCCCAAAACATCTGGAGGCACAAGGTTGGGAAACACTGGTCTAAGGGAATGGGGGTCACCTAACATCTCCCAGCACCCTTAACGAACTACAGTTCCCAGGATTCTTTGGGGGAAGCCATGACTCTTTAAAGTGGTACAATGCTGTTTTAAGTGTAGGTGGTGAAAGGGGCCTAAGTTGGATTTCACACTTGGTGATCTATTGCAATCACTCTCCTGGTCTACCTTCGGCCCACCTCTTCTATATGAGGTGCCGGAGACTGAAACAAAACTTGCACAGTTCATTATCCCAGAATGCATTGCAAACCTGCTGACACCTTTGTCTGTTTTGCTCTTTGCAGCCTTTAAAAAGCCTGCTCAAGGCAGACGTAATGGCAAAGCAGCACAGATCCCAGCCGATGTGCGAGAAGATCGAAAAGAAACAGCAAACTGCAGCCCTGCTTCCGACCACAATGAAGACGAAGAGACATAGCCTGAATGTGCTTTCTCGCTGGGGCAGATCCTGCCACTTGAACCAGTGTCAGATATTTCTGCTGTGATAAGCAGCCCTTCAGTGGCCAGTTATTCTCATTGGCATCAACCAGGACAGCTCAAGCCTGCTCAGGCGCCATTGCTTCACATCCCTGGCCAACAAGTGAATTCATGAGGACTTAGTAACTTACTGACAGTCAAGGCACTCTGGAGAGCTTTATGAAATTCTTAACTTAATTATCTCGAGATTTTGGCAGTGAGGTGGTTTATTCCACTCGGCTATTCTGTGGTTCCTTTTGTCCAGGTTCCGCCAGTTCTCTGGCATTCAACCAGATTGGCCCTGCCATAACTTCACCATGATTTGAGTTTTGCATTAAGAGACAACTGTAACGTAAGGATAGAGACCATGTTCTGCATGCAGGGGGTCCCAAGTTCAGTCCCTTGCAGTGCCAGTTTAAATGATCAGGTCCTGGGGAATGCCTCTGCCTGATATCTTGGAGGGCTGCTGCAAACCAGAGACGACAACGGTGAGCTACAGGCAGACCTGGCAGCTTTCAGTGACTTGCAAAACATGGTATTTTGTTGCTTCCACGGCCAATACAACACATGCCTATGGGACCGTTGCCTTTTCTTCCTTTTATAAAATCAGCAACACTGCAGGGGCCTGGACATCCAATGTCCTGTAGCATGTGGATCCACAAGGGGAGGGCTGTAGATTAGTGCCAGAGCAACTACTCTGCATCCAAAAGCTTCCAGGTTCAATCCCCAGCATCTCCAGGTAAGACTGGGAAGACCTTTGTCTGAAATACTGGGCACCTGTTGCAATGCAGTGTAGACAATGCTAAGCTGGATGGACCAATGTTCTGACTTCCTAGTCATACCCACCAACTGTATGTATTTTCCCAGTTTCCCAGGAATTATAGAAGCCATCCCAGCTTCTGATTAAATCCCGGAATGTCCCGGGCATAAGCCGGCGCTTGCAGCCAGCGTTGGCGCTTGTAGCGATGTGCTGATCCGCACGGCAGCACAACACCAAAAGAAACACGTCCCGATTTGCATCAGGAGAATGTTTAAGGGTAGGCTAGGTATCTGTCAGGCATCCTTGGTGTGCTGCAGATCCCACCCAAAAGCACTGGGGAAGCCGCGGCAGAATAAGGCCGTCCTGCCAGATGCAACTAAGAATAAATGGGCTGAACTTTTGACAGCAGCTTTCCTTCGTCAAAAGGGTGTGTTGGGCCAAGCTGGCGAAAGCATGCCTTGACTACTCCTGAAGAACTTCCCAAAGTGCATCTTAAGATGGTGCTTATTTCAGATATTGTTGCACCTGTGGTCCCCATACACACACATCGGAAGATTCAGCAAGGAGAAGGGCCCTAACTATTGGACATGGCTGATGGGGAAGTCTGAAGGACCAGTGATAAGAAACAATATCTGCTAGCCACATCCTCATGGTTGCCAGTCTGAAGTACAGTAGTCTGAGGGCCAGAAATGGCCTAGTGATCTTCCTGGAAGCTTTTGATCAACATCAGTTTTGCAGGTGGTTGGACCTGGTAACAAGGAAGCAATCGCACCCTTTAAGGCAGGCATCCCCAAACTGCGGTCCTCCAGATGTTTTGGCCTACAACTCCCATGATCCCTAGCTAACAGGACCAGTGGTCAGGGATGATGGGAATTGTAGTCCAAAACATCTGGAGGGCCGAAGTTTGGGGGTGCCTGCTTTAAGGTAATAGGGGGAAAGGTGCCACACACTAAACAAAAACTTCTGGATCTTGATATGCAAAAACTACATATCGCCAAGTACCCAGTTTGATTGTACATAAATGCTGCATTGATTAAACCTCTGCATAGTTTACCCTAAAATAAGTGATCTTATTTTAAGTGAACTCTGTGTTAGGGATTTGGGGTGGTCTTGGAAGGTTATAACAGCTGCTGTCCATATTCAGGGGTGAACAACGTGGGAGCTGACTGCAGACTTCCTTCTCAGGGGCGTTAAAACTAAAAGAGATTGTGAAGAGCTTCAAAGGGGCCTCTCCAAACTGAGCAAATGGGCAATAAAATGGCTCAGTTCAGTGTAAGCAGCAGTCAAGTGATGCTTGTGGTGGCAATAAATCTTAATTTCACATATATGCACATGGAGCATGAGCAGGCAGTGACTGACCAGCGACAAGACCTTCAGGTCGTAGTGGATAGCTCCGTGAAGATGTTGACCCGGCGTACGCCAACTATTTTTTAAAAGGTAAATTCCATGCTAGGAATTCCATTTGTGCAGTTCTATTCACCTCTCCCTCAAGGATATAGCACATAGCAGAGTTGGAAAGGAGCAACTGAAATGTGATCAAGGGGGTGGAGTTCCCCCCCCCCCGACCCGGGTAAGGAAAGGTTGTAACATTTGAGACTTCTTAGTTAGTTAGGACAAAAACCAAGTAAGAGGTGAAATGATAGGCGTTTATAAAATTATACCTGGTTTGGAGAAAGTGGACAGGGTTTTTTTCTCTCTCCCTCTCTCATGACTCTAGAACTCCTAGACATCCAGTGAAGCTAATTGTTGGAATATTTACATAGGACAGATAAAAGAGAGTACTTCTTCACACAATCCAGAGCCCGATCTGAAAGGAAAAATTTTGGGCTCGATGAGGTGAAGAGGACCTGATCTGGGATGACCTTTGGTTGGGTGCAAATTAATTGCAGATTTGGTGGGTGGGGTCATTTGCATGGGAAGTTAGTTGGCTCCTCTTCCGTCACACATCTATGCATTTAAATTAGCATGGGCAAACGTTATGCACATTTGTGTTTGTCAGACCATGCCCTGAATATTTACATACCAAGCAAATGACTCTGGTGCCCAGAACACAACTCGTGTACAGAATCCTCACAAATGATGTGGATAACACAGGCCTTCGTCACAGGGATCCCAAAACATATTGGCAGCTTAAATGTCAAGGCTAGAGGAAAACAAGGTGGCATACAAGGAAATAAATATTCTCTGGCACACACCAGCCAAGCTGTAAAGCAATCCTGGCACTTAGCACTCAGTTCACACTGACCTTGGGAAGGTCATTCATATCCTGTTGTTCCCAAACCAGATTGCCAAGCAGAGTCCAGATACTGTCAATTGCTTTGCCAGAGAGCATGTTTTCCCACAAGTACAGTTCTTGATAGTGCCCTGCACATCGCTTCATCTGCTTGCTGCGATCTGTGATGATCTTTCCCCACAAAGGTTTTCAGCAGTGCAGTTTTCCCTTGACAGGTTGGTCCAAAGGTTTTCTCCATGCCTTTGTACATTTTGCGAGTGTTGCCCGCGTCAGCAGCGAGTTGGATGCTCTGACGCAGCTTTAGCCATTAGTCGCTGGCACATGTGGAAATGGTGGGGGCACTAAATCCGTTGTCATTTTTCAAAGGGCCCTTGCCTCTTTTGGTCTGTGCCTGCCACCTAGTGGATACAGCATGGTACTTCTAAGGTTGGCATGTGCCCTCACATAGGAAGTACACTAGCAACACCTTTATCACTAGTTTTCAAACTGGGGTGGTGTTTGTTTGTTTGTTTGTTTGTTTTTTAAAGAACAACACAGTAATTTGTGTCTGTTCCTTTGCAGTTGCCTATAAGGGACAAGAAATGTTGGAGTGCACCTTTTGAGGTGAAGTCCAATTGCTGGAAGCTTGCAGCACCTGCTGTGGCTGTAGAGACCTATACGGGAGAGACATGTTTTGTTGCAGCTGGGGCAAATGAAGGCATCCGGTTGTGCTGCTGCAGATGCACCATGGCATTGCTTCTGTCTGTGCTCCTCCCAGCGGTCATTCCTCCTCTGGTCACTGCTCTGGATGCACAAGCTGGCTGTCTCCAGGCCCTGCAAGGGATTCCCACACGGCAGGGTTGGTGTTGCCAGCTTTCATGTCATGCTTGCAGGCATCTTTGTAGCACAGAGTCGGTCTGCCAATGAGCCTGGTGCCTGAAGCCAGCTCTCCATAGAGCGTGTCCTTGGGGATCTTGCCATCTTCCATTCTGTGGACAAGCCAGTGTAGACATCACTGAGACGGGAGTGCAAACATGCTGGGAATGTGAGCTTGGGAGAGCAAATCTTTGTCTGAGACTCTGTCCTGCCTTGTGATACCCAAAATCCTCCTGATGCAGCGCAGGTGTGGAAGGCATTGAGGCATCACTCCTGACAGTTGCAAGTTGCCCACAACTCACTTCCATAAAGCAACAAGCTCAACACACAAGCCTGGTGGACCTCCATCTTGGCATTCTCCCATACCCTATTGGAGAAGTGAGCCATTGCCGTAGCTGCCTTGCCAATGCACTTGTCCAGCTCAGTGTCAATGGAGAGATTGCTGGTTATGATGGAACCCAGGTAGACAAAATATTCTACCATGAAACTGGGTAAAATGCACATTTGTTGTTCCACCCAGCTTCGTCACCAGCCCCTTGGGAACTTGCACAGAAGGGAATACGGCCCTTGTTCCAACTTCTGGATTAGGGACAAAGCCTAAGCCTGTCTCCCAAGGCAGAAACATTGCCATGTCTGCTCCCATCTGTTTTAAAAAACCAGAGTACATGCAACCAAACCATGGGAGTTTCTATTCACAGATTTCAGAAACCACGTCTGCATGCGCACTGGCGAGTGCATGGGAGAGCCACCAGGAGGAGCTCAACATAAACCATTGTGCAAGCTAGGAGGGTGCGGCCAGACCCAAGACATCTCATTGTAGAAGGCAAAAGACAAGAAGTCCATGTGCAGAAGCAACTGGGCTGGCAGCTGACTCTTCCTTTAGAACTGTCAACAGAATAGTGTTTACCTCCACTCACAGTCAGAGACCGTAGGCCTCTGAAAACCAGTTGCTGGATGGGAGATTTCCTACATTCCTGCCTTCAGAGATCCAGCATGTCTCTTATGTTCAGAGCCACCTGACAAGCCCCAACCACCTCATTTTCATGGTTAGGACTCTTCTCATCAGCACACACCCCCTTAGGTTCATTTCTTTCTTCTGCCACCACTGGGACATGCAAAGCTCCTTCCTCTCCTTTCTGATTCTTCTTTCTTTGGAAACTTGTCATCCCCTTTGACTCCTTTGTAATCTCTCCTCTCTTAATTCACCGTGGGCAATGCTCTTTTGCCTTATACCTGCTTTGGTCAATGTCTTGCTCCTGTCTCTTGTTACTTTCCCTGGTTTTTGCCTGACTCTCCGGTTGTTTCGCTGCCTCAGTTTCATGCTCCCTCTACTCAACGCTCGTTCTTCCATGCCAGGCTCCTGTCCTACCTTCAACACATGCTTTCTCTTTTTTAATTTTTTTTTTTATTATTTTACTTCGATCCAGACCAACACGGCTACCTACCTGTAACATGCTTTCTCTTTCACTCTTCTTCTCAGGCTTCCGTTCTTCCACATTCCCTCTGTCTCTTTCGCTCCCACTTCATCTCCTGTATGTCTCTTTCTCCTTCTCGGTGGCTGGTGTAGTGACAGATTCAGAAGTGCAAGCCACACCTCTTCTAAGATTATACAATTACCTAATAATAATATACTCAATAATAGGAAGTGAGGTACCACAAGACAGAAAAAAATAATTTCTATATGCAGCTGCAGCAGCCACTACTTGCAAAGAAGTGGAAAGGAAAGGAAATTATATACCCACAAAAGAGGATTGGTTATATAAATTATCTGAATTTATAGAATTGGTGAAATTAACTGCAACAATAAGATATCAAACAAATCAGAAATTAAGGTCACAATGGATATGGTTTGAAGAATATATGAGTAAACACTGCTCTGAAGATAGCATGCTGGTATGTTTAGACCAGGCATCTCCAAACTGCGGCCCTTCAGATGTTTTGGCCTACAATTCCCATGATCCCTAGCTAACAGGACCAGTGGTCAGGGATGATGGGAATTGTAGTCCAGAACATCTGGAGGGCCGAAGTTTGGGGATGCCTGGTTTAGACTAAGCTGTAAAGTTGATCTAGAAAAAATAGCAATTTAATAAGAGAAGTAAGGTAGAGATACATGAATTGCAATGTAAATAAGAACTTTAACGTAACAAAGATGGCAAGCAGTGGCGGAGGGAAGCCACATGGGTGTATTATTATTTACCTATTTTATGTATTTTTCTTTTTCCCTTACCTTTTCTTTTTTCTTTTTTGTCTGTAAGTGTATTACATTACTGTTTTGTATGCAGGTCTAAATAATATATATATGAAAAAAGGAATAAATAATAATAATAATAATAATAATAATAATAATAATAATAATAACAACTGCATTGCCACTATCACTGGTTACATCAAGACTGGATTACTGCAATGCTCTCCACGTGAGGCTTCTTTTGTTCTTGATCTGGAAGCTGCAGTTAGTGCAGAATACTGCAGCGCAATTGCTGACAGGAGTGAGGTCTTTTCAACATCAGGAATGCCAGCTTGGCCCCGTGAGTGTGGGTGCCCGGGGTTGTGGGTGCCATGCAGCTGAAATTTGTGGATGCCAGGCCCTTTAATGAGGAATTTTGTGGGTGGTCAGGCACCCAGGGAGCCGGCACCTATAGTCAGCATATAATGCCCGTGCTCACCAATTTGCAACCAGTGAATAATAATAAACTATTAATGCCAATCTCCAAGTTTGTGTTTCAGTTAGATCTACTATTTTCTGGGCACATGTATTTGGAGTGTTCAAACATCTTCTGTCAGAGTGACATATTCTGCAGGGGATGCAATTTAACTCATTAATTTTCCTTTCTTACCTACCCGGGCTTTTCCAAACAATCCAACAAGCCATGTCATGTGATGTCATGTCATGTGATGCACCCTTCACAAATGCTGCACAATACCCAGTCCCCACATTGCCCAAGGACAGCAAAATTCAGGTTGCGTAATTGTGTAATTATAGTTGACCAGAAGGTCTTATGTAACAAACCCACTTCTCCAAAAGATTGGATCTTTTTTGCAATAAGGAGTGACAGGAAAATGCGCTGGAAGGTAATGGATGACACTTGCTTTGACATGCCATCTAACAATTTGCAAACAAATCAATTGAATGTTTGATAAACAGGTTGTCTGCGTATCTGCAATGGCTACCAGGTCCTGAGGTCAAGAACAGAAAAGCAGCCGGGCCATTTTTATTTATCTGATTGCCAATGAAACTGAATGCTGGAAGATTTGCGAAAGATAAAAGAAACGATTTCTTCACACAGTTCAGAGCCTGATCTGTAGGGAAAATAATTTTTATTTCTCTGATGGCTAGAGGTACAATGACGGTGCAGAATTCTTTAAAACGGAAGATCAATATGTGTATAGCAGCCAGACTGTTCAATCATCGCTACCTTGGAAAGAGAGGAAGATGCTAATATGTGACTAAGTTATTTCACCGCCACAGAGCTATAGCTTCTCCTCTGGGCAACACCCGAGGGTTTGTGCTCGACAATTAAGCAAGCAAACATTTCTGAAAACTGGTTTCTGTACTGATTTGGAAAATGTATTTCCTTACCCATCCACCCCGCCCTCTGACCTCTCGTTCTCTTCCTCGCCTTCCTTCTACGTGACCACGACCCCCCCGACCCCCCAAAAGCCCTGCAATTCCTCTGATGATGAGTCACATATAACAGCTTCTGCAGCATGTGGAGAAGAGGGATGTTTTTGATTCATTTGTTCATATCCGTGCTGTATGCCCGTTTCATTAAGAGGATGCATCGCTCTCCGCAGCCTGGAGTTGCATGATTAAATCAATCAGCTCAGTCTTTCTTAAACACTTAATGTCATAATAAAAATCTGAGTCATTTCCCAAGGCATATAAGCTATTGGCACCATACATGCTGCTGTGTTCATTGGCATTTTCCTTCTCTGGAGAGTGGTACGGAGCCTTTTACAATCACAGAATCATAATTGTAGAGTTTGAAGGGAACCCAAGGGTCATCTATTGCAATGCAGGAAATCTCAGCTAAAGCATCCAAGGCAGGTGGCCATCCAGCATCTGCTTAAAAACCTCCAAGGAAGTCCACTCCGCTGTTGAACAGCTTTCATTGCCAGAAATTCTTCCATTGGTTTGGATCCTAGTGTCTGTAGCAGGAGAAAACAAGTTTGTTTCCTCTTCCATGAGACAGCCCTTGAGATGTTTGAAGATGGCTATCATATCTCATCAGTCTCCACTTTTCCAGGCTAAACATAACCAACTCCCTCAACTGGTCCTCATATGGCTTGGTTTCCAGACATTGAACATATTGGCTGCCCTCCTTTGCGCACATTCCAGCTTGTCAATATCCTTCTTAAACTGTGGCACTCAGAACTGGACACAGTATTCCAGGTGGGGTCTCACCAAGGCAGAATAGAGTGGCACTATTACTTCCCTTGATCTGGAATTATACTTCTGTTGATGCAGCCTAGAATAGCATTTGGTTCCCCCCCCGCCCCCCCACTGTATCACACTGCTGACCGCAATGCTTGTGGTCTACTAAGACCCCCAGATCTTCTGAAGGCTTGTATCTGTGTTCATTGAGAAATTTGCCTTTATCACCTCCTCCCCAGGCTGGCCTGCTCATGAGTCAGACTGATGCAGCCACCTTGGGCGCAGGAATCCTGTGGCGGCTGAGATTTCTGGCAAGATTTCGTTGGAGCTTCTCACCAGAAGCTGTGCAGCCCTAGTAAGTGTGGCTCCAGCAGCCAGGAAGTGGCCAGAGGAGGTGACCCCTGTCTCCTCCTAATCTGGGGTGGGGAACCTCAGGCCACTAGGCCTTCCCATTTGGCCTGCCCACCTGCCCTATATCTGATGTCAAAACAGTAAAGGCAAAACAGAGCTGAAAGTGGGGGTTGAAAACCCTGCCCATAGGGCTTATCAAGAGTCAACAATCAGCTGATAATTGGGGCTTCCATGTACAGTGCTATGCAAAAATGGGTCCCCTGCCATCATTGTGACATCAGGTGATTGACAGGAGAGTGGCCCTGCCCACCTGTCAAATGTGACCTGCAGGGGTGGGACCCAGATTCGCCAGTCGGATCCAAATCCTTATGCCACCCTAGGAGTAGTGGGAAAGCCACCTATCTCTATAAGCACCTTGCATTTAGAACTCATCATTCTCACAACTGTCCTCACTAATAATGAAGAAGGCAGATACAGTGGTACCTCTGGTTAAGAACTTAATTCGTTCCGGAGGTCCGTTCTTAACTTGAAACTGAACCTGAGGTACCAGTTTAGCTCATGGGGCCTCCCGCTGCCACCGCGCCGCCAGAACACAATTTCTGTTCTCATCCTGAAGCAAAGTTCTTTACCTGAGGTACTATTTCTGGGTTAGCGGAGTTTGTAACCTAAAGCGTTTGTACAACCTGAAGCATTTGTAACCCGAGGTACCACTGTAAACGCAATGTTCATGAGTCTCCAGCTCCAGCTCTTTCTGTTTTCACAACAGCCCTCCTCCCCATTTTATTTGCACAACAACCCTGCAAGGTAGGTTAGGTTGAGAGTGAGTGACTGGGTCACGCTCAAAAAAAGAAGGCATCCAAGCATGGAACTTTTGCCCTGGGGTGCCTCAGGGCACTATTTTGTCCCCTGTGCCATTTAGCAGCTGTATGTGGGGGATTTGGAGCAAAATGTCATCCTTATGCTGATGGCACCCAGCTCTTTTTCTCCATAATATCTGAATCAGGTGTGGTCATGCACGCCCTGTATGGATTCAGGGCCTATAAACAGAGTTAAAATCCTGGAAAGACATAATCCCTGTGGGTACAGCATCTTAAAAAGTAGAGACATCACCTTGCCGACAAAGGTCCGTATAGTTAAAGCTATGGTTTTCCCAGTAGTGATGTATGGAAGTGAAAGCTGGACCATAAAGAAGGCTGATTGCCGAAGAATTGATGCTTTTGAATTATGGTGCTGGAGGAGACTCTTGAGAGTCCCATGGACTGCAAGAAGATCAAACCTATCCATTCTTAAGGAAATCAGCCCTGAGTGCTCACTGGAAGGACAGATCCTGAAGCTGAGGCTACAATACTTTGGCCACCTCATGAGAAGAGAAGACTCCCTGGAAATGACCCTGATGTTGGGAAAGATTGAGGGCACTAGGAGAAGGGGACGACAAAGGACGAGATGGTTGGACAGTGTTCTCGAAGCTACGAACATGAGTTTGACCAAACTGCTAGAGGCAGTGGAAGACAGGAGTGCCTGGCGTGCTCTGGTCCATGGGGTCACGAAGAGTCGGACACGACTAAATGACTAAACAACATCAACATCTAGAAGATAGATCACCTTACCTGTTTTTGGATGGGGTTGCACTCCTTCTCTAAAGGAACAGGTGCATAGTCCGGAGGATGCTCTTTGATCCATCATTATCGCTGGAGGCCCTGGTGAGCTCAGTGATCAGGCGTGCCTGCTACAAGCTTCAGCTACAGCAGTTTCTGGACTAGGATAACTTGGCCACCAATGTTTCAGCCATTGGTAACTCCAATATATGATTTCTGCAATGTTCTCTCTGCTCTTAATGTTGGCCCGGAAGCTGCAGTTAGCACAGGATGATGCAGCTAAGCTGTTGATGGGAGGAGCCTACCAACATCGCATGGCAGAACCAATGAAGGAGCACCTCTGCCACTGGTGGTAAGAGCCCCACTGTCTCCACTATGGCGCATTACCCAAGGATCGCAGCCAGTGCAGCTGCTGGTTGAGCTGTCTTAACAATGGGCATTGTGTGTATTTTATGTGTATCTTAATGTACGGAAGATCACAAGTCATGGGGCCGTGGAGAACGTTTGTATGAACTTAACAGTGCTTAGCTTAGGTTTTTTTTAGCTGCTATTCTGTTAATGCTGTGTTATTTTAGATTATAAACACCATATTGATATGCTAATCATATAATATGGCTTTTGCTGAAATGGTGATGTTCAGCTCATTTTTCAGTTGCTGTTTTGTTCTGATTATTTTTTGTTGTTTCGTTAATAGTGTCATATAGATGGTTTTATTGTAAATTGCAATTTTTTCATTGAATATTTGTTAATTATTTCATACGATTCACGCTGCACCTGCAATGTTCTATTACGCTCTATTGTACCATTTAGTGTTTGTAATCCACTTTGAGATTCATTTGCACGAAAAAAGGCACCGAAATACAATAAACCGAACCAAACCCAGAGACATCTAGAGGGCCACCGCCTTCCCCGCTTCCGCCCCTGCTTCATTAAGAAAGAGAAAAAACCCCACGATCCTCCATGAGGACTAGCCTCGTCCCCACGCGCTGCCCAATAAACACAGCTTCCCGCCCCCGAAACCCGGCGCTCTTTAGGACCCGGCCGGCTACGTTCGGCAAGAGAGAGGAAGAGGCGGCGCAGAGGGAGAAAGAAAAACGGGCGGAAGGAGGCGACGGGGCGGCGCCAGGCAAACAATGGGGAAGCGTGGCAGCCAATGGGCTCGTCGGCGGGGCCGCCTTGAGTATTTGCATAGCGGCGCGCCGCGGCCAATGGCCTTGCGAGCCGCGTCGGCGAGCGCCCTCTCGCTGGGCAGCGCGGAGAGGGCTCCACCCGGCCGGCTTTGGGGCGGCCGCGACGGCTGCTCGGGCGGCCGCTGGTGGCAGCAGCAGCAGCAGCAGCAGCGGGCGGAGAGAATGGCTGCGGCTGCGTGCGGCTCGTCCGCGGACCGGCCGCCACAGGAGCCCCCGGAGCCTCCGCCGCCGCCGCCCGGGGAGCCCGCGCCGCCTCCGCCGCGGAGGAAGCGCGGCGAGGATTCTCGCCGGCGGCAGGCCGCCCTCTTCTTCCTCAACAACATCTCCCTGGACGGGCGGCCGCCGTGCCTGCCCCCGGGCAAGACGCCGCTGCAGTCGCCGCTGCAGCAGCAGCCGCCGCCGCCTCCGCCGCGCCCGCCGCCTCCGTCCTCCGTCGCGGCCCCCGGGGAGCGTCCCGACGACGATGCTTTGCCCGCCTCGAGGCTCCTACTCGCCACCCCGCCGGGGCTGCTGCTGCCCGTCGCCGCCGCCGCCGCCGCCGAGCTGGACCCTTCCCGCGGGCTGGGCGCCGCCGCCGCCGCCCTCCTGCCCCAGCTGCTGCTGGGCAGCCCGCTCTGCCCCGTGCCAGCCCCGGCCGTCGCAGCCGCCGGCCCGGCCGGCCTCGCAGGAGTCTTGGCGAAGCCGGGCGTCGCCCCCGCGGGGCTGCTGAGCCCCACCCAGAGCATCGCAGCCGGAGGAGGGTTCCCCTTGGAAGTGCAGAGGCAAAGGTGAGGAGGGCCCTGAGGTGTGTGGGGGGGGGGGGGAGGGTGTCTCGGATTCCTGGGTCCTGCGTTTTCGGATCTCATGCACATATATTCATACTGTACACATATACACGTGTCCTATCTTCAGTCTTCATGCGCTGCGCAAACGCGTTTCCTCTTTACGTCGGGTTTTGTCTCCGAAGGTAATCGGTTCCTCTTACACCTACTCAGAGTCGCCCCTTTCTTCCTTGTTCCCCACGCCCACCTGTCCGTTTTATTGGATTGCTGGGCAGATATACTGTACTCGGTCCCTTGCAGGCTGGAGATCCCGCCATCGGTGTGGTTTTTTAAATTTTGTTTTATAGCTAGCTAAAGGCTGCCCCAGCGGCGTCATTTGTAAACGCTGCAATAAACAAACGCGCACGAAGGGGTTAAAAAGGCCCACCTGCTTTTATATGGTTGACTTTTTCTTTATGGAAGAAGAGCCTCTCTAAGACTGCGGCCATAACTTACCTGGCCGGCCTCTCTCTCTTTTTTTTTAAGTCCATGTAGCTCAATATTGTCTACACTGGCTGGCAGCAGCTCTCCAGCGTTTCATGCAGGGTTCACACGCAGCCCTTTCCCTCCCGGCTCAAAGGACTGAATATGAGACAAAACAGATCTTCTATCACTGAGCTAGGACCCCTTTCCAGTGCAGGCTTCAGTGTGGAGTATTTGTGAGTAAACATCCAAACAGCATTGTAAATGGTGCTTACTCTAAAGCAAGGCTGTGTAGGATTGCAGACTTGCTTCAACAAGTCTCTTTATCTTAAGCCTATAAAGAATGAGAGAGTCTTCCTGGCATCTTTACTTTTGATGTGGATTCTTCTTCTCTTCCCTTAAAAAAGCATTTGGTCTTAGGTGCTAATGGAGTATTGGTTATGAGGCTTATCTGGGGATGAGGTTGCTGCTATTGTTGATGTTATTTTTTTTCTATCATTATTTTGGTTCTTGGGAATTATGTGGAAATTGTTCAATTTGGCTGTGTACTTTCTGATGTCTTGTTCAATGTTTATGACTAGTATTATTATGCTTGGGACTTTTTAAAATATGTTGTATGCCACCTTGAGAAAGGTTTTAACTTTGGCATACAAATAATAGGATTGATGATAAACTTAACATGCCTATGTCTTACAACATTTTTATGTCTTATTAACGTAAGTCCATCTTTTCTTTTAATTTCTTGCTAGGAAATTAATGTTTCGCTGCTCTACGGAGAGGCTTGGTGATGAGTCCAAATTAACACTCTACTTCTTTCCCTTTCATATTATGAATGTCTTAAGTAACTTCTCCTGGGAGTCATAACTTGGCTGTGCTTTGAGGGTGCTCTTGAGAATTCCACTAGTGGAATTCAGGCTCTGCGATGACCTTGTGGGACTTAGCAAAAGGTGGCATGAGCTGTGCTTTTCTGTTTTGCTAGGTCTATTGGGGATGCTATTTAATTTGCTGCTCAAAAAATCAGCTGCTCGAGAGTCCTTAAAATCATTGTGCGTATGTTGAGAGGGAAAGCAGATTTTACCAAAGGACATGTAGGGGTTGTGTGCTTGTGTGTTCAAGGAACGGTCCACAGTGTTTTAGCTCTGTTGAGTTTATGATAATGACCCATTCGAAGATTCGGGAGTCGTCTTCCCTCAGCCCATCCTTCCGGAAGCCCAACTTCCTTCTGGACCTCTCTCCCACCTCAGATTTTTCCTGTGTGTTGTCTGGCCATACTGTACCTTACAACACTACAATTCTGTGATTCCCAAACCAACAGTTGTTCATGGCTTCGACAACAGTGAATAAATCTAGCAGCAGCATCTCTGTAGGAAGAAACAAATGAAGAGAGTAAATAAAGATAGGGCACTGATCCACTTTTTGGCCCAAAGCCCACCCACCCACCCCTGAAAGGAGTGAGCAGCCTATTAAAACCATAAAATATATACTAGGGGGTGCAATAGAATGGCATAAATCAATCAGCTAGCAAAATAATACAAGGCAGCGATATCCTAACATAATTGGGCTGGTGGATTAAAGGATGCTCCCTCCAACCCAATTTCTATCTCTTAGGGGCTAGAAACCTGAGCAGGCGGTAATAAATGCTTTGTTTTGTTTTACAACAAGCTTCGCACAACTAAGGAGTCTCACCACACACATACAAGCCATTTCAACTGTTCAGGACAAACAAGTAAAAATGCCAAAGAACCCCCCCCCCCAAAAAAATCCCCTAACAACTAGGAATAATTACAGTATTAATAAATGTTGAGCAATAGCCAAAGGCCATTAGAGTCAGAGTGTTCCATAGAGAAATCTTTTGCTTTTAGTGTTTATTACTACATGAAGCTTTTTGGCACCAGCCTTGGAGAATGAGTGGCCCGAAGGGGTTCTTGAGATGCAGTTGACTTGGGACACAGGATGCAAAATAAGTTCAAGCCAATATTTGCTTTCCCCTTCCTCCAAAGTCTGTCCATGTCAATATAGAGGCAAGGCAAGAGAGGCTTATTAAAAGGCTAACTATTATTATTTTGCCATGGCCCGCACACTACCAGACATTCTTTATAATCAAGAACATAATAAGTATATGCGTATTGTGGTGTCATCTGATAACAATGGGACCCTTAGATTCCGGTCCACTGCGTGCTTCACAGTGGTGCGTGAATGGAACTCTCATTCAGGTGTTGGCAATCCCTGAAACTCTTGTCTAGGGTGTTGCATGCCATGTTTAATTTGCATGACATTAACTCTCCTAAAGTACTTGGAGGTTGTGTCTGTGACCATATGCAAGGTCCAGGAGGAAGCAGGAAGGAAATCATAGAATCATAGAGTTGGAAGAGACCACAAGGGCCGTCCAGTCCAACCCCCTGCCAAGCAGGAAACACCATCAAAGCATTATTGACATATGCCTGTCACGCCTCTGCTTAAAGACCTCCAAAGAAGGAGACTCCACCACACTCCTTGGGAGCAAATTCCACTGCCGAACAGCTCTTACTGTCAGGAACTTCTTCCTAATGTTAAGGTGGAATCTTCTTTCTTGTAGTTTGAATCCATTGCTCCGTGTCCGCTTCTCTGGAGCAGCAGTAAACAACCTTTCTCCCTCCTCTATATGACATCCTTTTATATATTTGAACATGGCTATCATATCACCCCTTAACCTTCTCTTCTCCAGGCTAAACATACCCAGCTCCCTAAGCCGTTCCTCATAAGGCATTCGTTTCCAGGCCTTTGACCATTTTGGTTGCCCTCTTCTGGACATGTTCCAGCTTGTCAGTATCCTTCTTGAACTGTGGTGCCCAGAACTGGACACAGTACTCCAGGTGAGGTCTGTCTGACCAGAGCAGAATACAGTGGTACTATTACTTCCCTTGATCTAGATGCTAAACTCCTATTGATGCAGCCCAGAATTGCATTGGCTTTTTTTTTAGCTGCTGCATCACACTGCTGACTCATGTCAAGTTTGTGGTCTACCAAGACTCCTAGACCCTTTTCACATGTACTGCTCTCAAGCCAGGTGTCTCCCATCCTGTATTTGTGCCTTTCATTTTTTTTGCCCAAGTGTAGTACTTTACATTTCTCCTTGTTAAAATTCATCATGTTTGCTTTGGCCCAGTTGTCTAATCTGTTAAGGTCATTTTGAAGTGTGATCCTGTCCTCTGGGGTATTAACCACCCCTCCCAATTTGGTGTCATCTGCAAACTTGCTCAGGATGCCCTCAAGCGTAGAACTGGTCAGAATAGCGGCGTTTTGATTACCCAGTGTTCAGGAGCTTAAGTCCATCACGTTTGTTGAGTGTGGCCTGGTGTGGTGCTCTATAAATTAGGGTTGGGGATGATCTGTCACCCACTTGTTGTGGGATTCCCATTGTCAGTGAGCATTGGCTATGTGGGATGAAGTCGATGGAGTCAGAGACCACCAAGTTTCTGAGAGTACCTGCATTCCACAGTCATCTAAAAATCCTCACTTTTGTCATTAGTATGTTTTTCTCTAGGTTCACTGTTAACAACTGCTGTTAACACATTAATAACTTGCATATTTTACTCATCGGTTGACCAGTTAGGGTTGGGAGAAGGGGTTGTTATGTGTGGTTTAATCTACCAAATGGCAGCCCTGGGAGAGCAGAGCAAACTTCTCTTATTGTGCTCTTCTAACCTGGGCACAATGCGTTCCTGGTAGACCTGTAAATTCCTTGATCCGGCCTGTAAATTACCCTGCCCAGACAAAAACTACTTCCCTTGTATGTTTGTGTTGCTTCACTGCCCTGTCTTTGTTTGTTTGCCCTGTCTCTTCAGTTATAATAGGCTTGTTGTGTGCTGTCGAGCTTTGAGGGTGAGCCTCCGGAGAAGAGGAACGCCGAGTGTTTTGCAGGGAAGAATTAAGAATTGCTGCTTTTAATGAAAGTCAGGCTGTCGGGTTCAGAAATTTCCAGCCTGAGCCTGTGGCATCCCAGAGCTCGTGTTTACCAAAAGCATAATTATTCCTGTTCTGCTTGCAAAAGTGATGTGGCTGACTAACCTCTCCGCTAGCACCTCAGTTGATTTTTTTTTAAAAAAGCAAGGGTCATTATTACATGCTGGTGCATCTGACTTTAGTACTGACATGAGATAATTTAGTATAGATGTGCAATAATTGAGAGAGCTGTAGCTCAGTTAGTAGGGAATGTGTGGGGTCTGTTCCATTTAAGATCTTGGGATGCAAAACTGTTAGGGGTGGGTTGGATCCTGAGATGTTATCTCTCTTCCCACAATCCAGCCTGCATGTTCAATCAATGCCAGGAGAGGAGTGACATCATAGCCATACTCCCCTTCCCTGGATCTATGTTCAGCTTCAGATCATGCCCCCCTGACCTCCAAGCTTTGGGTAGACTGTAGCAAAAGGGTTCTGTGCACATAAAATCTCTGTCTGCCATTAGGAACTCTGTAACCAGCTGTGCTTCCACTCTGTCCAGCATGCGGAGAAAGGTCATAACTCAGTGGTGCAGCACATCCTTTGTGTGCAAAAGATCCCAGGTCCAATCTCCGACATCTCCAGAAAGGGCTGGAAAAAGACTCCACTCTGAACCCCTGGAAAGCTGCTGCTAGTCAGAGCCGACAGTACTGAGCTAGATGGGTCAATGGTGTGGCTTGGTATAAGGGAGCTTCCTACGTACCATCGGTTGAGATTCTGCTCCCTACTATGCGTTTTCTGAGCCAGTGTGTGTGTGAAAATGGCTCCAAAGAAGCTGGGTTTGGGCTAACATGGAGAGCATATTGGATTTTTCAACTTTCAGCTTCCAAAAATGAGGGGTGGTAAAAGGTTGTAGCATGACTTGGCAATTCAAAATATATTTTTGTTAAATTGATTTAATTTAGTTTTGCTTGGTAAGTGAAATGTGTGTGAAATTGCATAGAAATAATTAAAAATAATTGCCAAGTACTTGTAGTTATATTGTATGTTACTATTATTGCTCATTATTATTGTTGTTATTATTTAGCATTACCTGACATTTTCAGAAGGTAAAATTAAAATGCTTTGGTTTTCCAAAAACATTTCATGTGCTTCTCCATCAAACAAAGACTTGGCGAGCCAAATGTTGTCCAATCACAAAAATAATAGCAGATTTGAATTTCTCACACCCCAAAACATATTTATAAGACCCCTCACTGAAGAAATTTGCAAAAATTAAATTGCAACCCCTAAAATGACATGCTCTAGGCTAACAGTATGGAAGGGTTCGTAGCACGTTGCTACTGGTCTTCCACAGTTGGATGCAGCATGCACTTGTGGTATTCTCAAGTGGGGAGAGCTCAGTTGCACTCAAGTCTTGCTTGCATGCGTCCCATGGGCTTCTCGTGAGCCACTGTGAGAACAGGATTCTGGAACAGATATTCGTTTGTCCTGTTGCAGAAGCCCTCTTCTGATATTCTTATATCCATAGAATGCACCTTCTTCTCTGAACTGGCGTAAGCACTGCACAGTTGTATGTGTGCGCGTACTGCAATTCTTGTTAGCACTAAGATGGAACAAAACAAGCTCTCGGGAAGCAGAATTTGGTTTCCTGAATGCCAACCTTTTATTATTTTGCAAAGAGTAGGCTTCTCACAGCTGCAGTGATATGCCTGAGAACTGTGTGGGCAATCGTTCTTTCAGAGCCCAGAACGATGGCCAAATAAGATTTCTGGGGTTTGAGGAGGTGTAGCCAATGCCCTGCGTCTTTCCCTTCACTTCTCTATGGCAAGCAGAATAAATGATGCAAGCAAAAACATTGAAATGAATCAGAGTTGCATTGTGGGGTGAGAGGGGAGCACATACACCATCTAGCAAACGCCCTTGCTCGAAGCAGGAAATTTGGATCCTGAGCATCCCCAACAGAGACTATCCAGCCTCTGCTTCAAAATACTTCGCTGGAGCCCTTGCAGTTAAGAAGTTTCTCCTAGTGTTCATCCAAAATCCATTCTCCTGTTATATAAACCTGTTATTTCTAGTATAGTGGCACGGCTTGTTTATCTGCCCCTTGCTTGGTCCAGCTATTGGTTGGTTTGTCTCATAGGAATTATTTGTCATTGTGGCATTAGTAATTCCTTCTTCAGGAACACGCACCCCATCGCAGTCTCCTTTCCCTGTTTATCTAGTCATTGAATCCTTCCTTGCATTACTTGAGGAAGGGTTCTGTTGCATAGGTTGTACATAATATTGGACTGCCTGGGTAGCAGGCTTTTTTTAACATCAAGTGCAAAAAATGCAACGGTGGTGATGTTGCCTTAGGCATTTTGACATTGCAGTTACAGCAGTTTATTGAGCTTTCGTGTGCATGCACACTTCTTCTGGTATCTGAAGAAGTGTGCATGCACACGAAAGCTCATACCAAAATAAAAACTTAGTTGGTCTTTAAGGTGCTACTGAAGGAATTTTTTTATTTTACTTCGATCCAGACCAACACGGCTACCTACCTGTAAGCAGTTTATTGGTACAAGGGTGCACCCTTCTCCCCTCCCCTCCCCCTTGCAAAGCCTTTGCTCTGTGACCTCTTCCTGCAGTCCTCTTGTGATCAGCCTTCGAAATTTGTTTACTTGTGACCAAGTGAAGATGCCAGGATGGTGCCTGACCTCTTCACCATCTGGAGGTGTGTGCCTGGCGATCCTTGGATCTTGCCTGTTTTCACATGCTAACTATGGGAATGTTAGGGATGTGGATTAGGATATATTATTAGATAGATCCTATCCAAGCTTGTGTTAGCAAGCTTCCAATATCAGCAGAGTGACATTCCCCTTTTGTGCGCAGCAAAGCATGTGCGTTAGATTCGCTAGAATCTCTATAACAATATTACACTTTATAGTTCAATATTACACTTCCTGGCAAAGGTCCCCTTTGTCCCTCTTAAAAGAAATACACAACACAGTGTTTATAAAATAAGATAGATTTTACTTACAGTTTCATCCTGAGTTACAGCATAATCTCAGAAAGGCAGGCTTGCTTAGAAAAGTTACAAGTATATATACATCTAGAGACTACTTAGTAAAGTAAGACTCCATTTGGTCTCACTCTTGGCTGCAGGCCTAGAGTGAGAACCATGCTAACTAGAGATTCTCTGGAGATGTGTTCCCATCGAAGGAGGAAGTAGCTAAGAGAGAGAGTGATTGCAGGCTAGGGCTTTTGTCTAATCCAACTCATTTGCATGTCTGAGGGAACAGGAACTGACCTGTAGTCAGGTGTCCCTCCAGGTGAGTTCCTGTTAGTGGACACTCTAGGAACTGTTGTGACTTGTCTGCCCCAGTGTTCCATCCCACACTAACAACACATCCTGTAGAATTCTGCCTGCAATATTTTATCTGCACATTCAGCACAAATTTCAGGAACCAAAAAGTTGTATTGAAAAATATGACTTTCAACCCCCCTCGCCCCCAATTGGCAATGACACATTCCGTTTTGGCGACTGTAACCCTGCTTTAAAGAGCCATTTGGCGCCTAGCTTATATACCTGAGTTTCTAAAACTGGTTGTGATTCCCTTTCCACACTGGCATAAACAGGATTAAGTTCCAGGCTTCCCATTGTGGCTGATGTGGCGTCAGTCCTCCGTGACTGGAGAATGAGCCCAGAATTTCTGGAGAGCATCCCTTTGGCTCAGCCTGTATAAGCAAGCCAGGTGCTTTGGTGACCCCTCTTGCAGATCTAGAACAACCCCGTCTTAAAATATACAGGCTGCAGCAGCATCCAGGCTCTGCCTGCGTCATATAAATCATAGTTCAGCCTCCTCTTGTGCCAAACCACATTCAAAAGGAGCTGTCACAGCATGGTTGCTGTGCAATGTCCTTGCCGTGACCCTTTGAACAAGCTTCTCTTTCTTGCCAGATCTCCTTCCAGTTTGCCAGATGCACGTAACTGGCAGAAAATGCAAGGCTGGAAGCTTGTCAGGTAAAGGCAGCAGGTGTGCCTCCTGTCTGTATTGTGGATTGTGCTTCCCTGGTGTTGCTTAAGCAACCAAGTGCAGCCCTTAAAGGCTCAGAACAGAGAAAACTGCCCTACACCAGGATCAGACTGTTCCTCCATTTAGTTTTGGGTTGTCTGTGCATCAATGGGCAGCGACTCTTAAGATAATCCTTTCTCCATAACATTATCCTCCTAGTTGCAGATTGAACCTGCATGCGCAAAGCACAGACTGAGTCTCGTTCCTGACCCAATCGTTTGCTTTCATTGATGATATGCTGTAATACCAGTGTCCTCCATGTTAGCCCTAGGCAGCCTGACACCGGGTAGGATAGAACATAGCCACTGTGGCTAGTAGTAGCTGGTGGTTTTTAGCCTCTAGGGAAGGGACCACCTTGGGACCGATGTTTGCAAGCCCTTTCTTGGCTAAAGGGCAGGGTATAAACGCTGTAAAAATAAAATTCATAGTATGCTTTGATGGTGTTTCCTGCTTGGCAGGGGGTTGGACTGGATGGCCCTTGTGGTCTCTTCCAACTATGATTCTATGATTCTATTCTATGAGCTAGCTGGTGATTTGTCATAAATCAAACTACCCTTAGCTGAGATTTCTTCCAGGAACGTTAATCAGGGGAGCAGGTGGCCTCTCTCATTGGCTTGCTTTCCTTACAGTTTCTCCATCCTCTGGAAGCGATGGAAGGAGCAAAGTGGCATTGCTAGGTGATAGGGAAGACAGGGAATCATATGAAGCTACTTTTATATCAAGTCAGCCCACCTAGCTCAGTATAGCCTACACTGACTGCCAGCAGCTGCCCAGGGTTTCAGGAAAGCAGCAACATCCCTACCTGGCAATGCCAAGGATCGAACCTGGGACCTTCGGGGTGCAAAGCAGATTCCGTACCACGGAGCCACAGCCCTGTCCCAGGGAAGGTTACAAGACCACCTCTCCCATGCACAGTAAATATCTGACAGGAGGGAACACGGGCACAGGAAGTACATTAGGAACGTGGAAGAAGGAGAGCGCCTGCCCATCCCCGCTGCCTGTGCTGAGATTAGGTCTTGGAAACCTTGTTGTCGACCCTGTCCCTGAATCCCATGGTGCAGCTGTGTGATCCAGGGGGATTGAAGTGTGGTGGAGGTCAATTTGTGCCTCATTAATGAGCAGTGGCAGCAGAGTTTTTGCAATTGCAAAAGAGCTTGCTCTCCAGCTGAGGCTTGGAGGTGGCCTTGCCCTTCTGGGGCAAGCCGGCTAAGTTTAGACTGAACGGTCTTTGGGGCAGGTGAACTTTGCTGACTTTGTGGTGCTGATGTGTATCCCTGGAAGTGCACACAAGATGCAGTGTGGGAAACTTCACATCATTTTATATCTGAGGCCTTTAAGGGGGTGGAGAGAGGAGCTGGAGGCTATCTGCTCAGCATCAGATAAAGAAAAGAGCATTAAAACCTTGTCCCTGCAGGCTTCAAAATTAATGACTTGTAGGGCTGACATGATATTGACTCGGGCTGTTCTTACATAAGAGGTCAGGGTAGCTTTATTTAGTATGTGGTGTTTGACTCTTTCTTTCTTTCTTTCTTTCTTTCTTTCTTTCTTTCTTTCTTTCTTTCTTTCTTTCTGGTCTTTTGAGAGAACAAATATTCGGAACTCAAATGGCATGTTGACATTTCAAGAGAATCAATTACACAATTAGGAAAGGGTACAGCAAAGCCATAATTAGGAGTTGCACTTTTGAAACAGAATCTAAAAGCCGTTCTTCCAAAGGAGGGCAGATCAGTTGGCTTCAGCATTTGCTTGGCAGGAGTTTTCTTGGAGCACAATCACAGCAGCAAGTGAAAAAGATAATGGTAGTATTTTTAGCCTTTTTGGGAGGCGGGGTGCCTTTATCTGGTTAGAAAAAGCCAAACTACAAAGCAAAGGAAGAGAAAAGGCACAGGTTGTGACTAGGACTAGGACCAAGCATCTGTTCTAAATGCTAAAACTTGGGGGGCACTTGCAAAAACTCTTATTTAGCGCATATCTACCTTGTAAGTGGGTGGCGCTGTGGTCTAAACCACAGAGCCTAGGGCTTGCCAATCAGAAGGTCGGTGGTTCGAATCCCCACGAAGGGGTGAGCTCCCGTTGTTCGGTCCCAGCTCCTGCCAACCAGCAGTTCAAAAGCACGTCAAAGTGCAAGTAGATAAATAGGTACTGCTCCAGCGGGAAGTTAAACGGCGTTTCCGTGTGCTGCTCTGTGCGACTCAAAAATCCGGCACCGCCTCCCGCCTTCCATTGGACATAATAGGTAATATACACATTCCACTCTGTTTGGCCCAGTCATCAATTTGAAAGCCTTGTGCATTTTCTTGTTTTGTGGCGCGCACCTCTACTCAGGCCCTTTTGTGATTATCCATATGCAGTTATGCTGTCAGTATACCTTGGAATAAAAATGTTTCAAAGGAGAGGCAAAATGAATGCCCAACCCTGGATCTTTTAAAAGTCTTCATGGTGTTGGAACACAGCACAACAGTTTGCTTAGCCATTCTTCCTTATTCTTTGCATGGGATGCTGCTGGAAGTGGGCAGGTAGACTTGAGATGCTGCTGGGAGTGGGGAAGGTGGGGTTTTGTGTTAGGGGAGCAAGCAAGCAAGCTGTGTGGATATGAACAGAAGCCAAAAGTGTTCGAGCCCCGCCACGTTGGGCGATAGATTCCTGCCTTGCAGGGTGTGGGCTAGATCAGGCATATCCAACAGGTTGATCGTGATCTACCGGTATATCACTGGTGGATCATTGGCTCCCCCCAAAGAAGCTGAACAACTGTGGCTCCCCTAAAAAAAGCTCAACATTTTACCTTCTCCCTGAAAAAACTCAACAACTTTGACCCGAACCCCCCCAAAATGGGGCCCCCTCCTTCCTAATAAAGTTCAACAACTAACTTTGACCTGAACCCCCCAAAAGGGGGTAGATCACTGCCAGTTTTTTATTATGTGAGTAGATCGCAATCTCTTGGGAGTTGGCCACCCATGGGCTAGATCAGTGTTTCCCAACCTTGTGCCTCCAGATGTTTTGGGACTACAATTCCCATCATTCCTGACCACTGGTCTTGCTAGATAGGGATGATGGGAGTTGTAGTCCAAAAACAGCTGGAGGCACAAGGTTGGGAAACACTAGGCTAGATGATCCTCATGGTCCCTTCCAACTCTTATGATTCTACAAAGTTCAAAAGAGCCACTGGCCAGGTGGCACCTTGCAAAATGCATTGATAATCCAAGGCTTGTATAAGTGGACTGTGTGCACACCGTACATTTAAAGTGCATTGCTTCTCCCATGGGAACTGCCGTTTGTTAAGGACACTGGGAATTGTAGCTCGGGGGGGAGGGAACCACAGTTCCCAGGCTCTTTGGGGGAACCCATGTGCTTGAAGCGCATGGTGTATCTATGCAGGCTTCCCTGACACAGTTTTCCACGCTAATCGGGAAATGCCACCTGCCTGGATGGAACAGGCAGGGCAGGGAAGAGACCTCCCAGGGTGAGAGGCTGGGAGAAGAAAGAAAATCTCCCAGGTGAGAGATGGGACTCTGGGAGGGTCCCCCGCTTCCTGTGTGAGACAAGAGCTACCTTTGAGAGAGGACTCTGCTTTTTCTTTTCTCTCCCCCTCCCTCTGTTTTTATTTAGATTAGTTTCTTTTATCTTGTTGTACCATGAAAAAGCTTTAATAATGAGAAAAATGTCACCTGCTTTAAGCCCTCCTGGCGGGAAGTGAGAACAGTGGGGTTGTCTCTGCACACCGTTCCCATAGGCAGCACGCTTGCTACGATTGCCTAATAATAATAATAATAATAATAATAATAATAATAATAATAATAAACCCGGCATGCTCTAGCTTTTCTTCTCTTGCCACTCCTTTTTTAAAATTAGCTTCCTTTTAGGTTTTGATCCCTCTGCTTTCTGCTCCTGCTCTGGTCCCTTTGTTTTTCTCAAAGGGAAAGGTGCGGAGAGAAGGGGGGAGTGCATTGCGGCAGGGCTAGATTCAAAATGAATTTCTGCACCTGGTCCAGGGGGGAGGGGGGGGCTGGATTCTCTCTGTGGCATCCAAGATAGCTGAAGGGGCTTTGAAAACTTGACAGGTTATGAAAGCTTGGAGAAAAGTGAGGAAGGCAAAAGGTATCTGCCTGACTACGCAGCTTTCGATTATGTTCCTCTGAAGTCCCAATGCGGCCTTGAAGGGGGTGGAGGCAGAGAGGCGCCTGGGTAAGCAAATATATCATCAGCAGCTGAAGTAGTCCTCGGTTGTGAAAATGGCACTATACATATTTCAGCTTCCTGCTAGAAAGACACTGCCACTTAGCATGTCTGAAAGGCCTTGACTGGTTTGGGGACCCTGGATCCGGAGACCAGGATTCTCTGTTCCTTCAGAATAGAAAATTGGGCTGGGAGGACCCATTAGGACAGTTGGCGGGTAGAAGGCCGATCTCCCATCTATTGATAGTTCAGCGGATGAATTGCAGCAGAATTGCAAAGGGTTTCTGACCCTTGGCTGTTCAGTCGGTGCAAAAAGCTTTCTACCGCTTACCTTCTAGGATACTCAAAGATAGGCTGGCAAAATGAAATCTGCTTCATAGAGGCAGGTGCTTGTATGAAAAGATGGTGAGCAGGGTTCAAAATTAGCAGGGTGCCAGGCGCAAAATAGATTCTCCATTTGCAAGCACCTCAAGAAGTCTGGGTGCCATTTTTTGCGCCTGGCTGACACTCAAGGATTGCTGAAATGCATGTATATGTTAAGGATAGACAAGATGTTAAGGAGTTTAACAATAAACAGTGGAGTGTTTTGAAAACTGAAATATGGTACCAATATTTTTATGGTCAGCACCAAATTAAACACGTATTAACAATTTCTGCTAAAAGTGTCATATTGACAATGTAAAATAAAAAATTCCTTCAGTAGCACCTTAAAGACCAACTAAGTTTATATTTTGGTATGAGCTTTCGTGTGCATGCACACTTCTTCAGATGTGCATGCACACGAAAGCTCATACCAAAATATAAACTTAGTTGGTCTTTAAGGTGCTACTGAAGGAATTTTTTTATTTTGCTTCGACTCAGACCAACACGGCTACCTACCTGTAATATTGACAATGTGTCACTTATGTGAATTGTATATTAATTCATGCTTGCAAAAATGATAAATAAAAAGTGTTGCTGACCTCTCTTCCCCATCCCCACCCCCAGTGGCGACTCGACATTCTGTTTTGGCGCCCACAACCCAGGTCCCAGAAGCCATTTGGCTCCTAGGCTTTCTATTCCAGTTTCTAACACAGAGGTGAGTTCAGTTCTCGAAACATCACACTATACTGCTTCAGCACAAATGAGGAGACCCTGTGTTAAAAGCTTGCAGTCTAAAAGCAAGACTGGAGAGAGAACAGAGGGCTGGGTGCAAGAGCAACGTGGGGTTGTTGTGAACAAATGAATGGTGTGGCACAGAGACTTTGCTGCGCTTCAAGTCTTTCGTGTCCCTTGCTTTTTTTGCAAGAGCACCATCGAAAAGGTGTGTTTGGAGGGATTTGAAGGAGGGGAGAGGTACCGGTAGCTTTCCATTGTAGGTGAAGAAGAAGAGAGGTTCACGCTGGCGGGGGCGACAGTAAAAAGCTGTAACAGCAATGGCTCTGATTTTGCGTTGTCTGTCTGGTTGCTCGCTGCTTAAAGTGTTGCTCAGTGAGTTCTGCTACCCAACAGGGACAGGACTGGGAGTTGTAACATGCTTGGTAGTGGAGATGACAGCAGGTGCCTCCAGGCTAGAAATGCGAGTTCGGTTACCTGCGAAATGGTTGATCGCTGCACAATTCCAGAGGCTGTTGCATTGTGCCATGGAAATAGGATCTCTGCCTCGCTGGGCATGTGAGAAGGAAAAAAGGACTTTTGTTTCCTGCAGCGAGTCACAACTGTGCTACTGAAACTACCAAAATAGAAATGGACGGACAATCCTTCATAAATTGTGTAACAACCAGGCGTAATTCAAGGGGTCGACTTTTGCCTTGAGAGGCCCAGTGGAATTGGCAGCCTTCAGACCTCCAGATGTTGTTCACCTCCGGTGTTCGAAATTAGGCAGGTGTGTTTTGCTACTGGTGCATGTCCAGTTGCGATTACGTGGAGATTTCTGGGCGCCAGGTTGGCGGCCACAGTTTAAAAACCTCTGCCTTGGTCCATCTTTAATTCCATTTCCACTGTGTATGTTTCTCCATTTTTGCATACAGGGACCAGTGAATTGTTGTAAGAGCAAGCTACAGGTCAAGAAATGTAGTTGAGATCATAGAATCATAGAATTCGGGCATTGGAAGGGACCCCAAGGGTCATTTAGTCCAACCCAATGGTGAACAGACCTTCCGGTTTGGCGACCACGGCTGAGATTCAAGGTGCCATTTGGCGCCTAGCTTATATACCCGAGTTTCTAATACTTTTCCCATCAGCCCCAGACAGCACGGACAGTGTTTGGGTATGATGGGAATTGTGGTCCCTGTAACATAATTGCTCTTGGAGGCTAGGAGTAAGTGGGATGACTTTTCATATAACTGGGTATTGTTGAGGCTGTTGCCTGATTAAGGAAATCTCATTTGATTTGATCTGATTCAATCGGCATATGAGCAAAACTGCCCTAGGAAGAAGCATTCTCTCTGTGTGACTATATAAAATTAACCACTGCCAATCCATTGTGCAGCTTTCATCATGGTATGCATTTTGGTGGTTTTGTGACCATATTCCTGGGAATGGCGTGTGCTAGAAGCTGAACACGTAATATGTACAGTGGTACCTCGACTTACGAACGACTCGACAACCAAATTTTTTGACTTACGAGTGGGGCAAATGGCCGCACGCTTACGAATTTCTCGATACATCCAAACGGAAACCACAGCGGTTTTAGATAGGGTTTTTCGACTTACGATTTTTTAGATGGGGTTGCTTCGACTTACACATTTTTCCATTTCCAATGCATTCCTATGGGAAATCGCATTTCCAATGGCACTTTTTGTCTGATGAATTTTTCGACCTACGAAGGTGCCTTCGGAACAGATTAAATTTGTAAGTCGAGGCACCACTGTATCTATCCCTTGAACTCCATAAATCTTTTTGTTGCTGTTTCTTGACTTTTAACTTGTAGAGGAGCAAGTTCTGCTTCTTGTGTTCTGTAAAGGGGCCAATTGCATCCGTTTCAGAGCTGTCTGTGCCGTAATTCAGTGGCAGAGCACATTCTGCGCATGCAAAAGGTTCGGTCCCTGACATCTCCAGGCAGCATTGGAGAAGACTGATTTTGGAGATCCACTCTCAAGAGTAGACAGTACTGAGCTGAGTGGACCAGTGGGCTGAAATCTTTAGAAGGAAGCTGCCTACATACAACAGCAGCTGCTTCCACTCTTAAATTTTTGTGATGCTTGGTTTGGTCACGTAGCCAGCAGTATACCACATGTTGAAAAATCAGTCTTCTGTACTAATGATAAGGTTTCAGGACTCACTTCCAGGATCACCGCAATTGGAATTTGAGTGACCTCTTGGAGGTAAAATGATTGTGCTTTATAAGTCATCTGTGTGATGTCTGAGGACCACAAATACCCTCCTTCCTTCTCTCAAATGAGTGGGAAGCTTGTGACGGATGGCCGTGAATGTGCTTTTATTTCTCAGAGTAGAGATGGATATTTTTTAAAGCACCTTCCGGGGGTTTTCACAGCCCACTTCTTCTCAAAATGTCAAATATCTCCGCTTCCTGCCATGTGAAGTAGGATGAAGTGTTTTTAAGCTGTCATGATTTGTAAAGAACTCCGAAAGAGGCACAACTGCAATATTTGCTCAGAGCAAAATGCAAATGAAAAGGAGCCTACTTTTTGTCACTTCCCAGGTCCCATAATTTTGGAGGTGTTGATTTATGAGGTTTCCGCCTTTCTTACTCTTTAACAATTCAGGAATCATGTTTTTCCAAAAAGCATAGGCATCAGTTGTAGCCTAGTTAAAGCTGGCGAAGTGTAACAAAGGAAGCTGCCTTATACAGAGTCACACTGTTGGGCCATCTAGCTCAGTATTGTCTACACTGACTGGCAGCAACCCTCCAGGGTTTCAGACTCAGGGGTTTCTCTCAGCCCTACCTGGAGATGCAAGGGATGCTCTACCACTGAGCTATTACCTTTCCCTAGGTGTTTATTCTATTATTATTATTATTATTATTATTCATTAAATTTGTATACCACCCTTCATCTGAAAATCACAGGGCAGTTCACAGCAGAAAAATACAAAATGAGAACACAAAATACACAATAAAACAAAAACAAACCAATAACCCTCTTCCAACAAACATTTAAAGGCCCATATAATGTTAATCAGCCAAACCTGGGTATAGAGAAATGTTTTTGCCTGGCACCCGGCAAGAGCATTATACAAATGCCAAAATGTCTAGTTGCCACAGTTGTGAAGAATATTCTTATGTCATGAATGGTCCATGTCACCATTAAGGGGCGAAAAAGGTTGTAATAGTCCCTGGGTCAAGAGACTTTTTTCTTTTCTAAGTTCTCAAGGTTCTTAGCCTAGCTCAAGGTTGTCATCTGAACTAGCCAGATGTTAAACAGATAATCAATCACAGTCAATCCCAACATTTGAAAAATAAGACTTTAGAGCCGTTTTGCCCCAAAATGGCAACTAGACATTCTGTTCTGGCAATGGTAACCTTGGTGTAAGGAGCCATTTAGAACCTAGCTTATACCGGTATATCTGAGTTTCTAATACTCCCTGCTGGGTATGTAGCAGGAAGGAGCTCTCAAGGGTGGGTATTGCCACCAAAGGCCTGATTCCTGCAGCATTGGGAGTGGACCTCCTGGTGTGATGAAATTTGCGGGAGGGCTTCTCCTGCAGAGCACAGTGATCAGCTGCAGATATATGGGGGTGAGGAATTTCATTTTATTTTATGCCAATATGAGTACAGTATAGTAATCCTAGCCTAACTCACAAGGTGGCATTTGCAAAACTTTTTTAGTAAGATTGTAGTATGTGAAGCTCTTTGCACGCTGTAAAACACAGCACAAATGCTAAGTACTATGATTTGGGGGCCAGCTGTTCAGAGAGAGAAATTAAGCATCCCACTGGGATGGTTTGAGCCCCTTTCCACGATCCTCGACAGTTCTCTGGCTCGCAGCCAAGACATCCAGCCCTAAATCATAGCTCTACAATCACACATAGTTTAGGTGTAAGGAGGAGATCTGCCAGTAATCTGTAATAAGGCGGAACAGAGATAAAAATAACCTGTGTTTAATTGGGTGGTGACATTGGTACAATGACTCAGCTATCAAGGAAGTTTTCGAGAAGGGAGGCTATGTGCATCTGCTCCCGTGTAAAGCTTGTGAGATCCAAGGCAGCAATTTTAAAGGCTCTTTGGTGACGGTTGGTTCAAACTAGTCAAGATCATGTTACAGGGAGGAGGATATTATTTTGACTTTTGCTTTTGAAAGATCTTGCAGGTATGTTTCTGTGAGACGTGATTGTGGCATGTTTCATCTATAAGATTTTCGTAACAGGAATGTGTCGATGATGGGGCCATCTAACAGTGCCTTCTGATTGCTGGGATTCTTGCAAAGAATACTGGACTAGCTAGATCAGGGGTAGGCAACCTAAGGCCCCGGGGCCAGATGCGGCCCAATCGTCTTCTCAATCCGGTCCGTGGACAGTCCGGGAATCAGTGTGTTTTTACATGAGTAGAATGTGTGCTTTTATTTAAAATGCATCTCAGGGTTATTTGTGGAGCATAGGAATTCGTTCAATTTTTGTCTCTTCAAAATATAATCTGGCCCAACACATGGTCTGAGGGACAGTGGACCGGTCCACGGCTGAAAAAGGTTGCTGACCCCTGAGGTAGATGGAGGCCTGATCCTGCCAGGCACTTAACACATACTTGAGCAGAAGTGTATTCTCCTTCCTGCAGATTAGTTATGCCTTGGCTACTAAACTAAATGTATATTTTTGGTTAATTTAAAACACAGCTGTGAACTGCAGGCAGTGCAAGATGTTTGCACGACAAAATTCCATAGCTCAGGGGTAGAGCATCTGCGTTGCACACAGAAAGTCCCAGGTTTGATTGCCCGGCATCTCCAGGTGCAAGGCTGGCAATGACTAAGCTGGATTGGCCCAATTCTGAAGGAAATCCGCCCTGAGTGCTCACTGGAAGGACAGATCCTGAAGCTGAGGCTCCAATACTTTGGCCACCTCATGAGAAGAGAAGGCTCCCTGGAAAAGAGCCTAATGTTGGGAAAGATTGAGGGCACTAGGAGAAGGGGACGCCAGAGGATGAGATGGTTGGACAGTGTTCTCGAAGCTACGAACATGAGTTTGACCAAACTGCGGGAGGCAGTGGAAGACAGGAATGCCTGGCATGTTCTGGTTCATGGGGTCACGAAGAGTCGGACACGACTAAACATCAGCAGCAGCAGGGTACTACCGGTAGGTGCTCCAGTTGCCGCATGGGTGTCGTCAACACCACATCTGCTATTGTTGTTGCCTGCCTCCAGCAGAGAGCAAGAACAAGTAAAATAGGTGGTGGTAAAGATTCCTGCAGGATAAGGCTTAATTTGTCAGCTAGGACAATCCATTTTAGAATGGAGAGGAGGGGATGATGTCACAAAAGGGATTATGTCCCTGGGAAAGAACTGCCCGTTCCAATCTACGAAGTCGAAGTCCTTCTGTGACCTCCTGTGTGGCATTGTCCTTATGTCTCCACCCAACTCTTTTCATTGCAACCTATCCACAGGGTTCTCATGACCCTGGCAGGGACAGACTCGGCCAGTTGTAATCGCCTGGTTAAAATGTTCAGAATTCAGGCGTACTTTTACAAGATTACAGGAGATCTGCTGGGTGATACACAAGGCCCGTGTCGTCTAGCATCCTGTTCCCACAGTGGCCAACCACATGCCAGTGGGATGAATAAAGACCTAGGGAGTTTAAAGGCAACTGAAGCTGGATTCAGCCTTGTTCGTGCTCTTCAGTAGAGAAACAGTCTGAACCCTGAAGTACATGTTGATTTAGGACTCAGACGCACAAACCTTTAGCCCAATATTCACATGCCCATCAGTCCATGCATCTTATTAGAGTTGATAAAAAGTTTTCACTTGTTTCCCTTTATTTTTATTTTATTTTATTTTACATTTTATGGTTCCTAGTGATGGTGATTTGTGATTAATACATGTTGATTATATATTTGCATATCTTGACTATTTTATTTGCATTCCTAGTGATTTGGGTTGGGGTTGGTGACAACTTTGTAATATCATCAAGGGATCAAGGAACTCAGATGTTTGGGAATCCCTGTGTATCCAATATAGGATAATATGCAAAAAATATCCTACACAGTTAAATGCGGGTCATTTCAACCTGCAAAGTTAAAGGTTATCAGCTACTTCTAAAAGTTTGTGTTTTGTCAACATTTTTAAAGATATTTTATTTTGTGAGCTTCAACACTTCAGATATGTTGCAGAGTTTATTTAACTATTCCTTTGACTGCTGGCATTCAGTAATGCATTCCGGCCCTTTTTGCTGTGGTTAAATCTGGAACTTAAAAAAAAAAACTGTGTTCATTCTGTAGCCTCCTTCGTAACAATCCCATAAATATAACCAAAAGTTCAAGAACAGATGAAAATGATGTGGGCTGTCGTCTTTGATTATCAGAGCCTGTGGCCCAGTTCTTCCCGGTAGCCATCTCTCACTAAAGTCTTAATTCTTCATGAAACCTGACATTTATATCTAATGTACAATACGCCATTAAACTTGATGAGCAAAAGCTTCATTACAGATAGGGTTTTCCATGTCTTCACATAAAAATCCCCACTGGTTTTTAATGCTTCGCTTCCCAGAACTGCAGAGCCATAACCATGGTATATTGGCAATGTCGCCTGGTATTTAATTAATTTATAGATACAACTTGAAATCCATCCTTCATCTTCCTGCCTCAGCCTTCTGGTACCTGCTTGTAAAAGACTATATATAGGCCATATTATTGCTGTAACAATATACCAGATTTTGACACACACACACACACACACCCCGTCACAAATGGGGATTTCTTGCAACAGGCATCTCTTAGGTTTACAGGATTTCACTTTTGGGGAGCCCTGTGCGTGTGTGTCTGCAATATATATTAATTCTTACTTAATCATAGAATTGTAGAGTTGGGAGGGACCCCCAGGGGTCATCTAGTCCACCCCCCTGCAATTCTGGAATCTCAGCTGAAGCATCCATGACAGGTGGCCATCCAACCTCTGCTTAAAAACCTTCAAGGAAAGGAGACTTCACCACCTCCCAAGGGCGCCTGTTCCACTGTCGAAATCTCTTGGTGCTGCAGCAGCTGTACTTTGAAACCTCTTTATACCAGACAGGCACCTTTGTTGTGTGGTTTTGACACCTGCTAAAAATGTTTTCGTTGAGGCAAGCCTACCCAGACATGTCGTTTTATTATTTGTGGGCTCAAGGACTGCCTCTCCCCATATGAACCAACCTGGACCCCTGCGATCATCATGTGAGGCCTTTCTTCGTGTGCCCCCTCTGCAAGAGGTCTGGAGGGTGGGAGCACGTGAACAGGCCTTCTCTGCTGTAGCTCCCCGTTTGTGGAATGCTCTCCCCAGGGTGGCTTGTATAAAATGCAATGGTTGGAAAGGTCATTCCCAGCACTACCCCTACTCCCGCATGCTCAAGTGGAAAATGCTTCACAGCCACTGCATGACAATCCAGCCTTAGGATGGATTACATCGGCAGAATCCCACCTTATAAATATATAGTATATTTACATTATGTAGAATCCTATTCTATTTTCGCACCCTAGTCTTAAAAGGTTGAAGGCTAATATTCTGGATTGATGACCGAGGGTCACACCTACGGTTTCTATTCTGTGTCTGTCAATAAAACACACAAGCTCCACGCACATTCTGTTTTTAGATGTGTACTCTTAAGGAGTGCCAACAACGTGGGTGGAAGCCCGAGGGCAGAAAACTGGTACACAGAGTAGACCTTGTGATTCTAATAGTGTACGTTGGAATTGATTTGCCATGGATGGGCTTCCGCCAGGAGACTTGGCTGGCAACTCTTATTGGGGAATCCTCAAATTTCTCAATGGCTTCTGTTGAATTTTAGGTTTCTGGGACTTTCCAGATTCTCCTCACTATGATCCCATTTGCGAACACTTTTGAACTCTGACATAGTGATTTGTCCCATACCAGGTTCAACAGTTGCCAATACATTTTTTGTGTGCGAGTTTTGCGTGATCCGCCACATCTGGGGTTCTGTTTGCTGAATTTAGGTGACTAAACTCAGACCCTTATTTTGCATGGGACCCAGGTAGCGCTGTGGTTAAACCACTGAGCCTAGGGCTTGCTGATCAGAAGGTCGGCAGTTCGGATCCCTGTGACGGGGTGAGCTCCCGTTGCTTGGTCCCAGCTCCTGCCAACCTAGCAGTTCGAAAGCACATCAAAATGCAAGTAGATAAATAGGAACCGCTACAGCGGGAAGGTAAACGGCGTTTCCATGTGCTGCTCTGGTTCGCCAGAAGCAGCTTTGTCATGCTGGCCACATGACCTGGAAGCTGTACGCCGGCTCCCTCGGCCAATAATGCGAGATGAGCGCGCAACCCCAGAGTCGGTCACGACTGGACCTAATGGTCAGGGGTCCCTTTACCTTTACCTTTCTCTCTTTAAAAAAAAACCTAAACAAACTAGGTTGTTAGCAGTCTGTGGTATCCATGCCGCATGTATCTTGGTAAATCCCTTTTGTAATAAGATATTTCAGGTAGACCACACAATAACCCCCCGTTTTGCTAGGTTTATGAATGCAACATGAATCTGAATATCCAAATACCTGGGACTTAACCAGTGCAGCAGATGGTGGCACGGAAGTCGGAAAGGTTATCTGATCTGCTGTGTGTGCCTCAGTTGGAGGAAGTCTCAGGTTTCACATGCTAACAAGGTCTCTCAAATCTTGCATCATGGCGGTGCCAGCCAGCCTGAGAGCACAACACAAATAGAAATAGCATTTATTAATCAAAGGAGGACGTGTAGAGATGCTGAAACTTCATTCATTAATGAAAAGATGGTGGTGATTCACTCTTTCACATGGTTTTACTTCAATGAAATCGAGAGAGAGAGAAAGTGGGACAAGGATGTTTTGTTTTGTTTTGTTTGCAGTAGTTGTTGGTCACTGTGATTGTTTGGAGGAGGGGCTTTGGTTGCGGGCTGACCCCTTTTTTATATAAATATCCCTTCCTACACCAAGTAATGAGGGACCTAGGTGGCTCTGTGGGTTAAACCACTGAGCCTAGGGCTTGCTGATCAGAAGGTCAGCGGTTCGAATCCCTGTGACGGGGTGAGCTCCCGTTGCTCGGTCCCAGCTCCTGCCAACCTAGCAGTTCGAAAGCACATCAAAATGCAAGTAGATAAATAGGAACCGCTACAGCGGGAAGGTAAACGGCGTTTCTGTGTGCTGCTCTGGTTCGCCAGAAGTGGCTTTGTCATGCTGGCCACATGACTTGGAAACTATACGCCGGCTCCCTCAGCCAATAATGTGAGATGAGGGCGCAACCCCAGAGTCGGTCACGACTGGACCTAATGGTCAGGGGTCCCTTTACCTTTACCTTACACCAAGTAATTACTATAGACCAGGGGCCAGCAAACTTTTTCAGCCGTGGACCGGTCCACTGTCCCTCAGACCTTGTGGGGGGCCAGACTATATTTTGAGGGGAAAAATATGAATGAATTCCTATGCCCCACAAATAACCCAGAGATGCATTTTAAATAAAAGGACACATTCTACTCACGTAAAAATACCAGGCAGGTCCCACAAATAACCAGAGATGCATTTTAAATCAAAGAACATATTCTACTCGTGTAAAAACATGCTGATTCCCAAACCGTCCGCGGGCAGGATTGAGAAGGCGATTGGGCCGCATCCAGCCCCCGGGCCTTAGTTTGGGGGGCCCTGCTATAGACTGTTCCCCAAGAATGAATATCCTGAAACAGCCTGGTCCAGCCAGAAACTTGTGGAATTTTTAAGCCCTGTTGCCCAGGATCTCTCCCTTCGGCCCAGCACCCAGGAAGGGCAACAAATTAAGAGAGAAGCTGTGGATTTAATGCATTGTTGCAAAGCTCAGTGGATGTAAAACTTAATGAAACCTTGGGAAATATTCTAAAAACACAAGGTCATAGCTTAAACGCCCATCTAATCTAGCTTTTGGAGAAGATTTCAGTGGGAAGGGGGGCATCCTCTTTAAACCAACAGAGGGGAAATTCTGAATATAAAATACCAGCCTATTGGGAAGATACACAGATACTTCCAGTTGAAATAAAGCAGGCATCCCCAAACTTCGGCCCTCCAGATGTTTTGGACTGCAATTCCCATCATCCCTGACCACTGGTCCTGTTAGCTAGGGATCATGGGAGTTGTAGGCCAAAACATCTGGAGGGCCGCAGTTTGAGGATGCCTGAAATAAAGCCAACCTTAGGCTTTCTTAGCTAGTTTGTTCAGAGTTACTTGCAAAAAAATAGCGAGGGAGGTAACCTCACCAGCACCTTCCACGGAGATGCTTTTGTCCAATCGTGAGAGATACTCCATTTTCTTATGCCAGTTTATGCAGCCAATGAAAGTTTGAAGGCTGGATCCATCTCCCTAATGACTTTCAACTTGGATTACAAAAGAGCTGGCCAGTTAGCTTTTGTGGGGCGAAGCAAGGGAAGGATTAACAAGGGTGCATATTCAGAACTGGAACACTGGATAGCTCTTGCTATTTAGGATTCACTTCTGTGACATGTAGGTGAGCTGGGTCAGAATATCACAGCTGTCCTGTTGCAAAGTACTCTGCATGGCTTTCAACAAGGAATAAAAATACAGTATAACATTCAATGACAACAAAAACTATAAGTATAAATATAGCAGAAAAACAGGTTTTTTTTGGGGGGGGGGGTCTTTTCCTAAACACATTCTTTACACCTGCCTGATTGGCTAATCCCTAGATTCCCATTCTAGCTTGTAAAATTTCCTTGTATGACCAACTATTGCTAGATTGTTCACCTGTTGTCCCATTTGCCTCATTCATTCATGCCTATGCCAGATTCCTAACTATTTCTTTGAGTTGTCCCTAGGTATGACTGCTTTTGGCAGTCCTTCATTCAGTAATATTAAAGCCTGACAGACAATGATAGAGGGATTGCATTTCATATTGCAGGAGTCCTGTGGAATTCCTTTATCCGCTTCTGAAGTGTTGGTCTTGGCATATCCCTTTATATAAAGTTGGGCACCTGGTGCTTTGCATTCTTCCAAGTTAAATACAGGCTGTACTAAAGAATTGCATCAGTAGGTTGTGTTGCTGTTTTTTTGTTGCAGGTAGTGCTCGAAACTAGTGTTTTGTGTACTTTTCAAAGAGCATTGCAACCTAATTTTAGCCAGATGTACGCGCTGGGGTCTGTGTGGGTGTGAGTACAGCAGCAATCCATTCTCCCTGTAGTCAAAGCAAGCTAAAAAGCGTCCCCTGGGGGAGCCAATCTGTATCTTTTTATCCATATGCCTGGAGGGGATTGATGGGCAGCTGTGTGCAATTCTGATCTCTGAATGAGCTCACTGCCTGCCCTTGTTGCATAGCAAAGGGGTCGAGTTCCCACGAGTTATATTGGCCTCCAGCTAGGCTACCAATTTATTTAAAAAGTACTCTCATTTTTCACCCTTGTTTTGGGTTTTGACCATGCTGGTTGTGTGTATTACAAGAAAGAATTGGCACTGGGTGAGATCTGAGCATACTAAGATTCCTAACTTGCTTTTTTTTCTTTACCTTTACCTATAAAGGCAGTACTCAGGAAGGAGGCCTGAGTGACCTCATTGCCCTGCATTCAGAAAGCGGGCTCATAATGCAAAATAAGTAGATCCATGCAGATTATAAAAGTCACAGAGAGCAACATTTATTGGTGTTAAACTTTTTAGTGCCCAATATAAACATTTCTTGCATAGATGCCCTTGAGAGATTGTTTTCCCGCACACCGTCATAATCTATAGTGGTTTGGGATCAGTCGCGCTTGCGGGGTTGAAGTAATTGAGCAAGACTTTTGAAAGCGTTCAACCCTTGTTCCTCTTGGCTTGTGTGCAAGTGGCAAAGGAAGTTGTTGATGGGATTCTGCTGTAATAAAGGTAAAGGACCCCTGACAGTTAAGTCCAGTCGCAGACAACTCTGGGGTTGTGGCGCTCATCTCGCTTTACAGGCCGAGGGTGCTGGCGTTTGTCCACCCGCAGACAATTTTTCCGAGTCATGTGGCCAGCATGACTAAGCAGCTTCTGGAGCAACGGAACACCGAAACCAGAGCAGCTCATGGAAACACCGTTTACCTTCCCGGCGGAGCGGTACCTGTTTATCTACTTGCACTTTTATGTGCTTTCGAATTGCTAGGTGGACAGGAGCTAGGACCGAGCAACGGGAGCTCATCCCGTCGCGGGGATTCAAACCGCCAACCTTCTGATCGGCAAGACCAAGAGGCTCAGTGGTTTAGATAAACATTTAGCAATATGGCTGCTAGCCACAAGGGTTATGTCCTACCTCCGCTGTATGCCTTTGGATACCAGTTCCTGGGAATCACAGGTGGGAAGAACATCATTGTACTCAAGTTCTGCTTTCAGGCTTCCTACAGGTATCTTGGTTGGCCTCTTTGAGAACAGGATGCTGGACGAGATGGGCCTTCAGCCTCGCCAAGTAAATTATGATAGCAAATGACCACCAACTAGGCATAATGCTGTTACATCACACTGCAGCTGGTGTGTCATGGTGGCATCATTGTATTAACTGGTAAAACTTAAGAGCATTTCTCCCAGTAGTAAAGCAATCATATCAGTGCGTAGTTTGTTTTAGCATTGGCATGAACGTGCAAGATTGCTGGACTGGTCTTGTCCAGCTTTCTCAAAGGGCTTTGGGTTTCCTTAACTGCTATTCTTTCAGTGGGTGTTAGTGATCAGATGCACAGCTTATTATATCCCAGTTGAGTTTGCGCCCTGAATCCACAGAACATTGCTGAGAAAATAGGCAGAAATAAGCCGACATAGTCCAATGAACTATATAAGCCAAGAACTAATCCTGACACCATTGACCCAGTATGTGGCCTGTTCTTGGGATAATTCCATTAGTCGATAAAATGAGGATTATGATTGCTATCTGTGAAACAGAGATCATGACAGATGATGGGATGTGTATGTGATAACATACTATTTTGTTTTGTTTTTAAGTAGGCTTGTTGGACAAAAATAAGTTTTCAAATGATGCCTTTAAAATTTCCCAAGACTGCAGTTCATTGAGGGCCAGGGATGATGGATAAACACTCATATTTGGAGAAAGAATTATACTGCAAAGATACATGTACACTCAGTCTCATATATCTATATATTAGATCAGTGTTTCCCAACCTTGAGCCTCCAGATGTTTTGGGACTACAACTCCCATCATCCCTAGCTACCGTAGCAAGACCAGTGGTCAGGAATGAGTCCGAAAACATCTGGAGGCACAAGGTTGGGAAACACTGTATTAGATGTTCTAATCATTCTTAAACACCATTTTTTGTTGAATTGTCAGGGCATCTCTATATGTGTAAGATTGCAGAGCAAGAATAGTATTGGTAATTTAAGTACCTAGGTGAATTTTGCAAGTCAACTGTGGTTTTCCATGTGCATAGAGATTTTGTGGTCTTACATGTTTAGCTTTTCACAAAGAGAAAGTTGCAAGCAGGGTGCATTTGATTTAAATCAAATTGATTTAAATCACTAGTCAGTAAGACTTGATTTAAATCATATTTTTTTACAGAAAGACTCATTCTTGCTGGTATAGTCTTAACATTTACGACCAGATGAAGGTTTCATTTTTGGAATAATAAATTTTCAGAGTCGTTTTTACAGTTATATCAAAAATTACTGACTGTTAGAAATACATAGACCAATAATTATGAAATTATTGTGAGGTTTAATAAGTTAACTTTATATTTGGACAACTTTTCTGCTGTACCTTATCGGAAGGAGAAAAATAATTATTTCCTTAATAACAATTTAAACAATTTATTTAACTAAAACAATAACATTATAGCATATGTATCCATGTTTGTTAACTGATGTGGTTAAAAAAAAACACCATCGACTGAGTTTTAGCACACATGAAAAACTTAAACAAATCCTTATTTCCTGATGAATAGCCTTTGGACTATAATGTAACTTAAATAGAAAAATAAAAAAATTCCTTCAGTAGCACCTTAAAGACCAACTAAGTTTTTATTTTGGTATAAGCTTCCGTGTGCATGCGCATGCACACGAAAGCTTATACCAAAATAAAAACTTAGTTGGTCTTTAAGGTGCTACTGAAGGAATTTTTTTATTTTACTTCGACCCAAACCAACACGGCTACCTACCTGTAACCTTAAATAGAAAACTATCTCTAGAAAGATTTTTCCTCCAAAAGCATTTTATTTTAAAAATGCAATTTAAATTTTTAAAAATCTGTTTAAAATTTTAAAATTGATTTTTTAAAAAAAATATAATTTATTTTTATCCACCCTTGTTGCAAGCTGTAGGTAGAAGAGGCATAGCTTGTTAGCAAAGCACCTGCTTTGTGTGCAGAAGTTTGTATGTTCAGTTGTTGGCATTTATAGGTACCAGGGCACGGGAAGATGCTAGAGACTCACTACCAGTCAAGGTAGATGAGGGGTAGCCCACATGGTGCCTCCCAGATGTTGCTTGGCCCCAACTCCCATCATTTCCATCCAACATGTCCAGTGGCCAGGGATAATGGGAGTTGCAGGCCAGTTGTATCTGGAGAGCACCACAATGGCTATTCCTGCAGTAGACAATACTGAGTTGGATGGGCCAATGGCCTGACTTGGTATACTGGTAAGCCAGTTTCCTATATTCTTACATTTTAATCTGATGATTCACCGATAAAATAGTGAATGCAAGCTAGCATTGGTGAGGCTGGTTTTAAGGATACACTTGTCTGGCATTCCTTTCCATGTTTCAGCCGAAGTCAGCACATATATCGCAACTGATAGTTGTTGAGTTTGATGTGAAAGTCTCCCGCAGTTCTTTCTTGGGCCCGGAGCTCATTGTAACCTTGCACAAATCCATGGTGTCTCATCTTAGTTCAACTCCACTGGTTTTGCTAAAAATAATTGCCAAGCGAATTTTATATACAAGGTTGTAGAAATTAATTAAGGTTAGGTAAATGTTAGGTTAGGTTTATAAAATGTATTAATCTTTTCTCACAACAGAGCCCCCCCCCCCAAAGCTGTCAAGGATATAATACAGTAGTTTCTAGCTCTGATCGAGATCTTGGCAAGAGGTGTGCAGCCTTGAAAAGTGTCCTGTGTTCCTTTATGTGGGTTGTCTTCTCTGAAGCAGAGGTGCTTTATCGCAGGAAAATTGTTCCAAGCTGTTTCAGTTTATTTCTACTGTATTCTAAACTAAAAAGTTGAGGTAGCTAGCTGTTATTTGTGGAGAGGAACTTAAGATTTTTCCAGCTGCCTAACTTGCTTGCTTGGTCCTGAACAACATTTTGTCGTCCTGTTGCAAGAATGGGTAAAAGTTTTGTTGCTGTTTGCTTGAAGAGTCCACATTTCCTCCTAGGCAACCTTCGGCCAGGGTGAGGTGGGAGGAGCCAGGAGCAAAAAGTGGGCGGAGCAACTAATGTTAATTTCTCCTTCAGACAGTAGATTCCTTTCTACATACACACACAAGCATCCCTCTCCTGGGTAAGCAAGAAGAATTATCGGAATGCAAGGGCACATTCTAACCAGGCACACAATTCTAGAAGTGTGTGAAGCAAGACCAGTGAGTGGCTTAGCTCATGAGGGAGTGTGGCCTGGGGGGAAACTTGAGGGCCAGATAGAGAGGCCTGGAGGGCCACAGCGAATCCCCAGGCTTGAGGCTTCCCACCGTTAACCTATTGAAATTAGAAATGGATTTTTTTTTTACCAGAAAGTAAAAGGACGGGTGGCGTTGTGGGTTAAACCACAGAGCCTAGGGCTTGCTGATCAGAAGGTCGGTGGTTCGAATCCCCGCGACAGGGTGAGCTCCCATTGCTCGGTCCCAGCTCCTGCCCACCTAGCAGTTCGAAAGCACATCAAAGTACAAATAGATAAATAGGTACCGCTACAGCGGGAAAGTAAACGGCGTTTCCGTGCACTGCTCTGGTTCACCAGAAGTGGCTTAGTCATGCTGGCCACATGACCCGGAAGCCGAGATGAGTGCCACAACCCCAGAGTCATCAGCGACTGGACCTAACAGACAGGGGTCCCTTTACTTTACCTTTAAAAGTTACCAAGAGTCACACCAGAGGAAGATCCCTTTGCAAATTCCCTGGATGCTTGTTAAACACGTTTGCTTTCTTTGAAAGACCTACATCGGCTCCCAGTACGTTTCCGAGCACAATTCAAAGTGTTGGTGCTGACTTTTAAAGCCCTAAACGGCCTCAGTCCAATATACCTGAAGGAGCGTCTCCACCTCCATCTTTCTGCCTGGACACTGAGGTCCAGTGCCGAGGGCCTTCTGGCAGTTCCCTCACTGCGAGAAGCCAGGGAACCAGGCAGAGGGCCTTCTCGGTAGTGGTGCCCGCCCTGTGGAACGCCCTCCCACCAGATGTCAAAGAGAAAAACAACTACCAGACTTTTAGAGGACATCTGAAGGCAGCTTTTAATGTTTAATAAATTATTGTATTTTAATACTTCTGTTGGAGGCCGCCCAGAGTGGCTGGGGAAACCCAGCCAGATGGGCGGGGTATAAATAATAAATTATTATATTATAAATTATTTTTATTGCTCTTTTACTGCTGAAGGAACAGAATTTCCGTTAGGGTAGGCCAGTCTGGGATCCCTTAGCTTCTTCTTAAGAGAAGGGCAGTGTTAGAAAGGACATTCCAAAAGGCTTTCCAAAACAGATGGTTTTCAAGTATAGTTACACGGGATTTTAATAACTTGAACACAGCAAATGGATGTGGTGGCAATGACTGATTGTGGAAATAGCTCCTTTGCAGCTTTCGTTCCGGAGACTAGTTTTTATGTAATTTCATATGCTAATTCGGAGGCTATCACTCTCAGTGCAGAGGCAAGATGGGAGTTATAATAAACCATTTCCAGGATGGATGGACGGATTGTTGTTTACAAGCAGCATTTAGTGCCATAAATTATATAGAGGAGAACAATTGACATGTTAGTTGGAAGGCACAAATAACTTCATTTTAGAAAGGCTTGTCCTGAATATGTGAGAATGAAAGTTTGTAATTTGGATTTGCCATTATATTGCAATTTACTGTTTTAAGATGGCTATAATTAAATATACTCTCTGGCGCTTATTTCCCAAAACTGGATGTCTTAAGACCAAACCACCACATGGTGGTGAAAACCTGGTTTTTGGATTAACTGATAAGGAACCTGAGATGGATTATCTGATAAGGAAAGGCAGGATTACCTGGCATCTTAAATAAGCCACAGAGGAGATGGTGTCAGCCAAGTGAGATGTTTTGTGGTGGCATTAGTTATCTGGGGGTTTCCAGAGTGTACAGGCTGCTTTCCCTGTTCATTTAAACTTCTTGGATCTCTGAATGCTATAATAGAGATGAGCTTCACATTACACAGAAGGAAGTAGCAGAAGTTTTAGGGTGCAGGTGGGAGACCCTGCTTTTGAATGCTTAGACCAGTGGTTCCCAACAGGTGGTCCGGGGACCCCCAGGGGTCCGCACGCTATGCCAGAGGGGTCCGCAAGATGCTATTAGAATAAAAAAATATATTAAATATATTTCGTATGATAACAGATTTTTTGTTTTGGCCGCTTCCTGCATGAGCAGAGTCTAGCGCAAAACTAGAATTAGATAGAGGCAGTAGTTCTGCTATATGCCGTTAGGTGGCGCTTTACAAAACACTACTGTATTGCAAAGAGGCAGTGCACACATTCTACTAACGCTCACCTCCCCAAGATGCTTTGCGCGCGTCGGCTTCATTTGTGCGCTACTGCGCAGGTACCCTGTCTTCTCCATTCTCCTCCCTGGCGCGCGCTGCATCTTTGCAAAACAGTAGTGTTTGTAAACAAAGCGTTGTTTTTCGCGGAAGCTACAGTTCGCGTAGTTAAAAATGGACCGTTGGTTAAAAAGTGGTTCGTTAAAACGACAAAGGCCTACAGATGAAGAGGAAGAACTGTAAAAAACGTATAAATATAAAATATAAAAAGACTCTTAATTTGGCTCTCACTTTTTAATTTTAGGATTAGGAATTAATGGGGGTCCTTGTCACAATAGCGGCTCGATGAGGGGTCCTCGAGAAAATTTTGTTGGGAACCCCTGGCTTAGACTTTTAATCAGCTAATTAATCAAGAGAGATTTAGAGTAGCACTGCCCATAATTTGCCATGCAGGTTTTTGTTTTGTTTTGTTTTTGTTACATGGGGATGCATTAAAAATAATAATCCACTAGCAGTATCTCTATTGGGGAGGCATTCCTACCTTCGTACTAAGTTTTTCTTGTCGGGAAGTCTTCTTTTGTACATAGAGGATTTTCAGAGCATGAGCCTGGAGTCCAAAACTGTATGATCTACCCGCCTCATTCCCATCTTCAGACCAAGAGAGTCACTTGCACATAGAAGCTGCTGCCGACCTACACTTTTGTTGCAGTGCAGGCCCAGAATAAAACATTTTAGAAATGTAGGACCTAAGTCCCACCCGGGTATTAGGAGCAATGGAACCAACACAAAGAGGCAACATGCCAGGCAGGATACAACAAGATTTATTTGCTCAGCATATGCTAAGTAAATGGTGCAGTGCAATCAGCTCGCAACCTGCACACAGAATTGTGGATTTTCAATACTTTTATACAGTCAAAAACAGGCCAACACCTTATTTCCTTAACTACAAAAACACATGTCTTCCAAATGCAATACACCCTTCTCCCTTATCTGGTCCTGTGAACCCAGCTTGTACTCCCCTCCTCCTTTACTGGGCGTGTAGAGAAAGGCAGGCATTTGATAACAGTTTGCAAGCTACACGCCCATGGGGCCCCCTGCCTGTGTATTTGAATCCTAAATACTATGCAACTATTTTCATATCAATTATGTGTGTCTTAAATAAAAGTACTGGCCCTTCAGTATGTGTAAAGTTGGGGTGCTGTAAGCCTCCCCCTGCTCATGTTTGAGGAGGGGGAGCAGTAATCTCCAGCAGCACCTGGCTTCCAGGAAGAGCACTGTGGCCAGGGCCAACTCATTGAATGACCAGATCACACAAACTGTGCTGCGGCCACACAGAAGCTGACTGGACTGGCCGTTCAGCACTGGAGTTGAGACAGTGTGCTCTACTGCATAGCACACACTACTGCTGGTCACTTCTTTCTGCCTATTGGTAGAGCCGGTCCTCACTTGTACACTACCATAGCCGCCTCGCCCAGCCGAGGACAGCCGGTACGTTGTAAATAGTAGCTCTGCAAGCCTAGGCAAAATAATATGTATTGAGCCAGTTTTCTGATTGGGGTAGGGGTATACAAGCTGGACCCTTCATTGGCATGGTGGGTTGTTGTTTTTTGGTGTGTGTGGGTTTTTTTTAACCCATGACCAAAAATATTCAGAGTTTCTACGAGCGACACTTGGAAATTCCTCAGCAGATCTGTATGAAAGGTGTTCCCTGAAAGTTGAAAGCTACAGCTCGGGGAAAGCTTGCATGCCGGGCCACTGTTGTACTTGAGACGGCTTGCTGATCTCGGAGACCATGAACTAATATTGTTCGCTCTTCGTGGTGTTGTGCATTTTTGCAGAAGGCGTTTTATCTCCCAGCGCTGCTCTCTAGAGTTTGTAGAAGACATAGTGGAATGTGCCAGTGTGCGAAGGTACTTGTTCAAAAGCAGCATTAACCTTCTCTTGTTGCATGCGTTGCAAGTCCTTTCCCCCCTGCACCCTTTTCCAAGACAAATTCCTCAGGTCCTGCATGTGTACTCATTCCGACTCCGACATGTGCATCCTTTTTATTACCCTTTTAATTTACATTTTGCCCAGATCTTACTCGCATTTCCCCTTACTTTCTTAAATCGTAGAACCAAACACGTATCTGGATCACCAAGACATAAAGGCTTGAAGAAGATCCACTTCATCAAGAACATGAGGCAGTATGACACAAGGAACAGCAGGTAACCTTTCTGTAACTGAAGGAAGCCCTGGTTTTGACCTTTAAAGCCCTATGTGACTTGGGACCCTCGTACCTACGGGACCGCCTCTCCTGGTATGCCCCGCGGAGGACCTTAAGGTCCACAAATAATAATATTCTGGAGATCCCGAGTCATAAGATGGCTAGATTGGCCTCTACTAGAGCCAGGACCTTTTCAGTACTGGCCCCAACCTGGTGGAACGCTCTTTCCCAGGAGACCAGGGCCCTGCGGGATTTGTCATCTTTCCGCAGGGCCTGCAAGACAGAGCTGTTCCGCCTGGCCTTTGGGTTAGACTCAGCCTGACCCCTGTGTTTTTCTCCCTCATGGCTTGGATTTATGGCCTACTTGAAATGAGGCTGCACTTTAAATTTTAATACTGTATTTTAATCTGTATTTTAATTAATTGTTTTTATGTTTTATTGTGGTTCTGTTGGTGTCAGCCACTTATGGCCTACTTGAAATGAGGCTGCACTTTAAATTTTAATACTGTATTTTAATCTGTATTTTAATTAATTGTTTTTATGTTTTATTGTGGTTCTGTTGGTGTCAGCCGCCCTGAGCCCGGTTTTTGACTGGGGAGGGCGGGGTATAAATAAAAATTTATTATTATTATTATTATCCACCTTGCAGTTAAATTATGCTAAATGGCTCTACTCTAGCTGTAATCTATATGTTCACAAGTGACCATGTTTGGTGTAAAACACCTTGATGTGAAAACCTTGCTAACGGGGGATTATGGTGGCATTCATCTAAATCAGTGCTACCCAAACTTGGGCCTCCAGCTGTTGTTGGACTACAACTCCCATCATCCCTAGCTAGCAGGACCAGTAGTCAGCGATGATGGGAATCGTAGTCCGAAAACAGCTGGAGACCCAAGTTTTGGAAACACTGATAAATCTTACTCGAGTAAACTCGCATTTTAAAAAAAAATAATTATTGAAACTTTTGCAGTAGATTTGAATAAATGATAAAGACAAAATTAGAGAGGAAAAGGGGGGAAGGAAGATGAAGTATACATTATATAATAGCAATAACGAAGTGTCATTAAAATTAGGATTACAAAAATATATAATATATATACATAGATAGATTTATTTTATTCCTGTATACATTGATTCATGAGCCACGATGGTTTTAATAAATAAAAGGAAGCCATATTTTTGTCTTTCCAATGTATCAGTATTAATCTTTTTGCAGGTATAAGAGAGAGTCCATTTACGTTGACCATTTGTTAAGCCCCATATATTAGGAACATAGTTTAAGGTGATGTTATCTTCTGAAATGCTTAACTCACTGAATTTAATGGACTTAACTTTATTGCACTCGCTAATTCCAATGGGCCTAGGTAAAGGTAAAGGGACCCCTGACTGTTAAGTCCAGTCGCGGACAACTCTGGGGTTGTGGTGCTCATCTCGCTTTACTGGCCGAGGGAGCCAGCATGACTAAGCTGCTTCTGGCAAACCAGAGCAGCGCACGGAAACGCCGTTTACCTTCCCGCTGGAGCAGTACCTATTTTTCTACTTGCACTTTGCTGTGCTTTTGAGCTGCTAGGTTGTTAGGAGCAGGGACCAAGCAGTGGGAGCTCACCCCATCACAGGGATTCAAACTGCCAACCTTCTGATCAGCAAGCCCTAACTATCTGACACCACAGCACCACATAGCCGGCTGGGTTGGACTCTAAGCAGTTCCATCATGGAGGTCGAATTCAGGGCCTATGCTTCTTTCTCACCTCTGCCCAATAGGTAGTTAATATTTCTGTGCCCTATTGGAGCAGGTACTTGAGGGACTGGTAGAGAACTCGTGGCTAATGGGAAAGTTAGAGCAAAATACACTTTGTTTTCAAGATAGTTTCCTAGATAATTTTATTCTTACATAGGAATAATCTCTGTGAAAACGGATGTAGTGTTACTTCAAAAGCAGGCTTCCCCAACCTGATGCTCTCCAGATGTTGTGGACTAAACCACCAAGAATGTAGTCGAAAACATCTGGGTTGCTAGGGCTAAAATTTACTTTTAAGAGAGGGCTTCGTATTCTATTTATTCTATTTGTATTTTTGGTAACTTTTTAAATTGTATTATGAAAAACCTTAATGAAAATATTGTTTATTTGTGTGTGTGTTTTTTAAAAAAAGGAAGGTTTCCCGAAATGTGGCTGTTGGGCTAAAAAAAGCAAGGAAAAAACGGCTAAGTTGTGTATGTGGGTGTTACAAAGTTAGGTTCCCACCGCTCCCAGAGAGCTCTTCTAACTCAAGATAGGAAGGCTAGATATGAATGCAATATATTTCCCATGATTCACTGCACGCTGTCTGTATTTCTTTTTAGGATAGTATTAATTTGTGCTAAACGAAGTTTGTGTGTGGCTTTTTCTATCATGCCCTATGGGGAGAATTTTCGGATCAGGTGAGTAGCTGCTGTTTTTGTCAGACCTCTAACTTTCCATTGGTTATATGTTTATTATTACATTTGGAATTCCACTTTTTCTCCATGGAGCTTAAGGTAATATTCATGGTGCTTCTCCATTTTATCCTTGCAATATCCCTGTGAGGTAGGATGGCCTAAGAGACAGTGACTGGCCCAAGGTGACCCAGCTAGCTTCATGGCTGGGTGAAGATTTGAACCCTGGTTTTCCTGCTGTTTCCTTATGTTTGCTTATGGTTTTTACTTATGCTCTAACATCCTCTTTGGTTTGCTTTTATGCCGCTTTTCCAGAAAACTGGGCCCAAAATGGTTCACAATGTGCCAAAGAAACGAGAAGTGCAGTGGTCCTAAACACATTGGAAACAATTATAAACCATAATATCAACACAAGCACAAAAACAATACAAATAACCTAACTTAAAAGTTTAAAGTGAACACTGTATGAAACAATACAAGTTCCACCAATATGATTTAAATTAAGTAACCAAAACCGGGCAGAAGATAAAATAAAGTACAGTGGTGCCTCGCTAGACAAATTTAATTCGTTCCACGGGTCTTTTCTTATAACGAAAAATTCATCTAGCGAATCCCATACGAATGCATTGAATATTTTTTTTGATTTTTTTTTTGCCCATAGGAACGCATTAATTGAATTTCAATGCATTCCTATGGGAAACCACAATTCGCTAGACGAATTTTTCATAAAATGAATTCGTCTAGCAAGGCAACCTCCTCTCGAAAAATCCTTTTGTTAAGCGGAAATTTCGTTAAGCAGGGCATTCGTTAAGCGAGGCACCACTGTAAATGCAAAAAAAGAACAGTAGCATTGAAGGCAATGCCATTTATTTCATGATTCCCATTTGCTTTTCACCATTTATTTCATATAAATCGTTTTCCAAGCTCTGCCTGAACAAACTGGTGTATGAATGCTGTAAATAAAAATTACACATTTGATTTCACTAGTGGGTTGTTTTTTAAAAGTTTGTCGGTGTAAGCAGACGTTTACTTTCCAGGTCTTTGGGCATGTCCTACTTATAACCGATAAAAGTGTTCCAGTTCTCCTCTGCCTACATCTAACGCTTAATCAGGCCTGGCCAAGCGCAGAACAAACAGAACACGATTTCTGTTGTCACTCAAGCTCATATGCATAGCACACTGAAGAAGGAAACGGATATTTTTATGACAGAACTTGACATACAGATGTGCCTTCCATAAATAGACTATGGGAAACTTTCTTTCCAGCTCAGTGGGAACACTGCAAGGTCACTCAAAAGAGCATTTGCTGAAAACTAGATGAATGATAGGGGTGGGGTGAGGATTTGAAACAAGGCGAGGTATCGGATAGTGCAGTTATGAACAATGACCTCTGCTAGAAATCCCAGAAGCCTGTAAAACATGTCATCTGGCAGCTACTGATGGATAATTTAGGAAAGGAATACATTTCTCTGTATATTTTATATACCCAGATAGTAAGCCTTAAATACATATGCCTCCTTCAGATACATGTGTGCATTAAGATGATAAACAGTATGTTTCGGTATCTCTTCAAATCTTGGCGTTGACTGAATTTTTTAGCCCTGAAATCCCAAGGTCATTGATGTGTTGAAACTGACTTGTACATAATTATTGAACACATTCAATCCATGCTGGCTTTGGATTTAAACAGCCTATAAATGGATTAGCAAACGCAAGAAAAAATTTATTTTGTGCAGATTTTTATTTTTTTTAAAAAAAATTAAAGGACAGAGTAGACAAAGTAGGCAAATGGGTTCCCACAGCTGGATTCACATCCATGTGGATTTTGCAATACTGTACATAGTTGAAGCTCTTCGTATTCTCCCTGAGAATCCCACGTACCCCCAGAATTGCAGTTCAGGGATCACATCCAAAACCAGCAATAATGTGTTCAGAATTCTGTGTCCAATCATGGGAATTCCTTGCAGAGTCGAGCTTGTCTCTCTCTCTCTCTGTGTGTGTGTGTGTGTGTGTGTGTGTGTGTGTGTGTGTAAATAAAGTATGAATTACCCTCGAGTTGAATTACTTTAAAAATAGGAAGATCTCAGGGCCTTTGCTTATATCCCCTTTGCTGGTTCAGTGAGTTTTTATGTCTTGAGCCTTTTAAGAACAAATGTTTATGGCAGCAGAGAAGACGTGGGAATTGGCCTCCTAATCTCTAGCTGTGTTGAGGGGCTTGTTTTTATTTTGTTTGGATTTTTTTTTTTTACTACACAGCTAGGATGAGAAGAAACAGCTTTAATTCCTATCTTGCCTATTCTGCCCTTAACAGTGAACTGAGAATAGAGGGGCAGAAGCAGAGACATCCTTCTGGTGGCGTTTCGGTCTCTACGGAGATGGTGCTAGGAATGGAAGGGGTCGAGCTAGGAGCTGATGGCAAGGTAAGGAGCCTGTTGGCGAACAGTGGGTCTCTTTGCTTGTTTTTGGAAGTTGTGGGGCCTCATCAGTTCCGGTACAAAAATCAAGAGCAAGCCTGGTGGTTTAAGCCCACATGTGCCGTTCATGGTTGCTCATACATCCTCCCGCGGATCCTTCAGCTCTCTCTTGATGCAATTCAGACATACTCTTTTGACTTCTTCTGATACTATTTGGGCCAAGAGTAGCCAACACTGCACCCACACAAGCTGTTGGACTTCCATCAGCCCCAGGCGGCACAGCTAATGAGCCCCATGCTGAAGGAGAGGTATGGAGAAAGTAGAATATCTGAGCAATGCTATGAAACTACGTTGTCATAAGACTTGGGTGGTACTTTTTTTAACTTCCTAGGCCTGTTTAGTTTGATCTCAAAGCATCTCCTCCTGTGAGCAGATGCCAATTCTCTGTTTCGATTCATATATTCTTGTCTTCTTTGTATGCCGGTAAAGGTTGATTGAACTAATTAGAGCTAATGGGAGTTAGAGGACAGCAGCATTTGAAAGGAAGCATGTTGGCAACCTCTGGTCTAGACGTTTGGTTGGTTGCATATGATCATAGGTAAGGTTGTTTAGTACTTTCTGCTTCTCTGGCTGATGGGAAGACTTTTGCATTTATCGGTTTCCACATGGGGAGCACGTGCAGTAATCAGCTTGAGCATGGCAGGAATCCTGTTATTTCACAGCAGTGTCAATTTCCCCAAAAGGAAATGGCATATGGTTTGGAACTTGCAAGGCTCCTCCACACAGCCAGTGAAGCATCTAAATCAGTGTTTCCCAAACTTGGGTCTCCATTTGCGTTTGAACTACAATTCCCATCATCCCTGATCACTCGCCCTGCTAGTTAGGGATGATGGGAACTGTAGTCCAACTACAGATGGAGACCCAAGTTTGGGAAACACTGATCCAGATATTGCAAAACTGTCACCCTGGTGCCCTTCAAAGGTTTTGGGCTACAACTCCCATCAGCACCAATGAGAGTTATACTCCAAAACTCCTGGAGACAGCAGATTGGTGAAGTCTGTGCCCAGACTCTGTTTCTTCCTTCAGGCCCCATCCATGCAGGTGTAGCGAGTTTGGTAGCTAAAAGATAGGATCTGTTAATGTTCAATTAACCAAGTATCATGTTCCCATCAGAGCCCATTGAAGAGGCATCCCTGACTGTTAGTAAAACCAAAGCCCAAGATACGGAGAAATCTCATTTGATCACCAGAACACAGTAATCAATACCTAGTTGATATGGTATTTGTCCAGTGCAATAACACTTTGGTGCATTAGGTTTTGAGAATCCATTTGTGGAGCATTTTGAAAGTTATTCCAGAAAGATGTTAAAAGCAGGAGTTCAGTTCAACCTGAAACTATGTTGTTGTTGTTTAGTCGTTTAGTCGTGTCCGACTCTTCGTGACCCCATGGACCATAGCACGCCAGGCACTCCTGTCTTGCACTGCCTCCAGTAGTTTGGTCAAACTCATGTTCGTAGCTTCGAGAACACTGTCCAACCATCTTGTCCTCTGTCGTCCCCTTCTCCTAGTGCCCTCAATCTTTCCCAACATCAGGGTCTTTTCCAAGGATTCTTCTCTTCTCATGAGGTGGCCAAAGTATTGGAGCCTCAGCTTCACGATCTGTCCTTCCACGGAGCACTCAGGGCTGATTTCCTTAAGAATTGATAGGTTTGATCTTCTAGCAGTCCATGGGACTCTCAAGAGTCTCCTCCAGCACCATAATTCTAAAGCATCAATTCTTCGGCGATCAGCCTTCTTTATGGTCCAGCTCTCACTTCCATACATCACTACTGGGAAAACCATAGCTTTAACTATACGGACCTTTGTCGGCAAGGTGATGTCTCTGCTTTTTAAGATGCTGTCTAGGTTTGTCATTGCTTTTCTCCCAAGAAGCAGGCGTCTTTTAATTTCGTGACTGCTGTCACCATCTGCAGTGATCAAGGAGCCCAAGAAAGTAAAATCTCTCACTGCCTCCATTTCTTCCCCTTCTATTTGCCAGGAGGTGATGGGACCAGTGGCCATGATCTTGGTTTTTTTGATGTTGAGCTTCAGACCATATTTTGCGCTCTCCTCTTTCACCCTCATTAAAAGGTTCTTTAATTCCTCCTCACTTTCTGCCATCAAGGTTGTGTCATCTGCATATCTGAGGTTGTTGAAAGTATAACAGAGCATTAATGTAATCTCTTGTCTCCCTTTCCCCCATTGCTTTTTAGAATTCCGTATGAAAGCTATTAGGTCCTTGGTTGTGTGTGTGTGTGTGTGTGTGTGCGTGTACAATTCATCAGATTTACTCTAACTGTAAACACAGTGAATTGGGGTCCAGCTGATATCTGCAGAAATGGCAGCTATTTGTTTTTTAAATAGCTCTCCAGTTCTCCCCAAACTATCGGTTGCATTTAAGACATAGCAGTTAAACTGAGATAGACTGTGTCTTCAGAGTTGATTCTAAGGGGCTTCCTATCACAAGAGAAGAAATTTTAAACTTGCAGTCCGGTGTTCAAAAGATCCCTGCAAAAATCACAAGGTGACTATGCTAACGTTAATTGGGACTGGCTATCTTGCAGGTTGTGTCTTACGCAAAGTTCTTGTATCCGACGAACGCTCTTGTTGGCCGCAAAAATGATGTCCATGGTCCTGTCCCTGTGTGCCGAGCCTCCATTCTGCGGAGTACTGGCGGATCAAGATACAAAACTCCAACAGCCAAAACAATACCTTCCACAGCAGATATTGGTAAACACCATGTGACTCCTCTATGCCCTTCTGTTGTCCTTCTGTGCTGACATTGTTTTTTTAAAAAAAGCAAAGGTGATGATGAAATACTGTCAGCAATATGTTTTGATTGGCCAAAATGAGATTAAGAGGAATCAGAATATAAATTCCATTTAGAGAATTTGAATTCCATTTAGAGTATGTTAGAGAATTCGGAGCTTTCAAGGGTTCAAGGCCCTTTGTCATTAATAGTAGTAGCATTAGCAGTAATGAATAGTAGTATTAATAGAATGCCTTTAGTGTACATGATACTTTAGAATAATGAGCATGGGAAGGACAGGTCCTTGCTCAGAAGATATACAGTCCCATCTCACAATCTCCACTTGTATTCTGCCTTTCCAAACTAGTTTTCTGCCCATCTCACTGCCTGGTTCATGCGCATGTTTTCAACCAATTGTTGTTAAGGAAGAATGGATAACTGGACTCCTTCAGCAAGAAAGATGGGATAGAAGTTATTATTGTTGTTGTTATTGTTGTTGTTTAGGCGTTTAGTCGTGTCCGACTCTTCGTGATTATTATTATTATTATTATTATTATTATTATTATTATTACCACCACCACCATCAATTTTGTGCAAAGTCAGACAAACAGACCAATCTGCTGAATTTCTCCCATCGTTAATATTATTTTTTAGTTATTCATTTAATAATTCCAAGAAGTTCCCAGGGCAGTGTTCCCTCAACAAGGGCTACAGACTTGTATTTTTATAATAAAAAGGGTAACAATTTCAAAAAGCAAAACTCTGCCTAGAGAAGATACCAGCTTCCATGCCCCTGCAGGAAATGTTCAGGCATGCTGAATATACACAAAGCCGCTCTTAAACCAATTTAATCAGATTTCCTTGTGGTTGAATGGAATATTTCAGTCCTAGATGTTGCTTAATTTCAGCACTGAAATATCAGGACCATCTAAAAAGAACTATTTATTTGGGCTTCATAACCATATGTAGGCATAAGGATACAGGCAAGACATTTTCTGAGAATCAGGGCAATGCCTTAAATGGGTCTTATAAGAATCTGGGCAGAGTGCCAACAACTTTACTGCAGTACTGAGCTGGCATTTAATAAATATCCTATCCAGCCAACATTCGGCTTTTGCAAACTTTTTCAAAAGTCCTAATTTATGAATGCCACCTTTTGAATTTGAAACTAGGAAGCCAGTTCCACTTAAGATGCAAAGACAGTTATGGAAATATAACCGAGCTCAATAGGAAAAACATGCAATATATAATGCTTCTATTCAGGATTTTAGACACGCCTTCTTTCAGGATATGCCATTCCTTCTAGTTTCCATTTGCCCTCCCTTCAAGTTGTCAGCATTCTGTGCCCAGTAAGGCCCCACCTGCCCTATATATATATTTAAAGCCGTATCATACCACTTCAAACAGTAACGGCTTTCCTCAAAGAATCCTGGGAACTGTAGTTTGTTAAGGGTGCTGAAACTTATTGGAATGCCCCATTGCAGTTCCCAGAATTCCCAGGGAAGAGGGGTTGGCTGTTGAACCAGTTTGGGAATTATAGCTCTGGGAGGGGAATAGGGGTCTCCCAGGGGCGGCGCATCCTGCTTCACTCCGAGGCAAAATGGGACAGTGTCGCCCTGCCCTGCTGCCACTCCTGCCGCAGCCTCCCTTACTTATATGGGTTGCAAGTTCTCACAGAGATCTCGCGAGATCTTGCAGAGTGCTCATGTTGAGATTCCTGGGCCTGTGAAATTGTTAGTAATGCTGCCATGCAGGGATGTGTTTTTTATGTTTGTTCTACGTATCGGAGCTTCTAAATATAGAGGGTTTATTATTCATCACAGTGCAGAAACAAGCTAGACTTTGGGTTGAAGTGGTACAGCTTGGGATTGTTCCATCTAATGATCTGCTCTGATAAATGGGTTCATTTATCCGCGTGGATAAAGTCTTCTTGAATGCTAGTATTTTGTTTCCTAAAACCTTCCTTGGTTGTTACCTGAACTTTCTCGAAACCACTTCTTCACAGAAAATGCTTTAAATTGAGCTATAGAATTTGTTCCCACATGATGTAGTGATGACCACTTAGAAAGGCTTTATTGCATGTTTTTTTCACCTTTAAAGCTCTCCTTTACTGTGCCAGTGAACTCCTAGTACATTTCTTTTCTTTTATTTTTTCTAGGAAATGAAGTTGGCGAGTTAGCAGAGTACAACCCCAATCTCCTGGAAGATCCTCAATGGCCCTGTGGGAAGCACAAACGTGTCCTCATCTTTGCATCGTACATGGTACGAAGCTGGTGTAGAGCAAATTAATTCGCAAATAAGGCATTGTAGTCGTAGTGTAGTACAGATCCTGGGTTCTGGCTTCGTATGACCCCGGTGCAAATAAAAATGTCTCCTTTTCCAAATTTTGCATGTTTCATTTAAATTTGGAATTATAGCCATCCATCAATAAACATTCCTCGGGCAGCTTCCACACAAGATTAAAAATACAATATATCCTGTTTTCTGTGTGGGGGTGTGATGCAAGTTATAAATACAAGTGAGAGGTGGTGCTTATTCTATTCTTCTGGAAGCACAATGTAGCTTTCACTCCTTAGCTGTCTACACTAGCTGTTGTGGGAGGTGGTGTCAGCATTCTTGTCTCGATGACGCAAGGCTGAGCAGGTGATTGATTGATTTTTAATCATTTTTTTAAATTTTTAAAAAATCTATTATTTATTTATTTGCTGAATCACCTTGGTGTGAATTTACCAAGTGGCTTTGGGCAAGCCACAATTCTTCAGAGTTTCCTCTTCAACCCAATCTCCAGTATAGGAATAATAGTGATCTGCCATAACAAGATTGTTGCAAGGATTGCTGAGAATGTGTATGAAGTATTTTAAACACATTAAAGGTGAACACAAACGCTAAGTACGGTATTTCCAGTTCTTAGAGGTACACACTGGGGGATCCTTAATCATGTGTGGCTCCTGACCTTTCCAGGGGTATTTGACAGGTCACTATTGGAGAACAGGTGGTAGACTAGACAGAGTCCTTGTCTAATCCAGCAAGTAAATCCTAATGAACTCAAAAGTCCCACATTTCATCTAGCCAATTATACGGGCTTGAAGTGAACTGTTGCTTCACTGCATCAAAAGGCCAAGGCTTCGCCACTTTCCTTCACTCTCCAGTTAACCTCTAACATTACCTTCTAGGCTCCTTGGGAGTTTGCTAATAGTCCCTAGGGCGTGCTGCTGTAGAGAAAACCTGTTCAAGTTCCCAGTCCTTCACCACTCTTGAAGTGCCAAGTATTACAGGATTAAGAGATTACCGAAGAGCTTTGAAAACCTTCTGTCCTCGGAGAGATTAAACTTTTATCATTGAGGATTCTGCAGCGATGGCCTAGATACAGGAGTACTTGGCTGTAATCCTGTACAAGGGCAAATGATGGTTAATAGCAGAAACTTCCCATAGCAGGATACCATCTCAAGCAGCCATCGTGCTCTGAAGATGTGGTGTGGCTTGAAGCCAAGCTTTCAACTCTGCTGAGATCATCTGCAGTCCGGCCTAGAAATGTGTGGAAGACAAGACTTGCTCTATCTTGTCTCTAACAAGACAGAGGCGAATAGCCAAAACCCAGGCTCATGGGCTCTTGGTCACAGAAGAAGGCTGTGCATCTTGTTAAAAAAGATGTTCAGTGCTGAGAGTTGTGATAGAGCTAGTTGGGATGAGAGAGTTAGAAGGAGACCTTCTAAGCACCACCTAGTTTGCCCCTTACTGTAGATTAGTTTCTCATGGAGACACTTTGAATCCTTAATCATATTCTCAGTCTCTTTCAGTAAAGGCAGCGTAAGGATCTGTAAACCCTTTTCCTTTTTTATTTTTGTTTTAGACCACAGTAATAGAATACGTGAAACCATCGGACCTTAAGAAGGATATGAATGAGACCTTTAAAGAGAAGTTTCCTCACATCAAGCTGACGCTAAGCAAAATCAGAAGGTAAATTAAAACAGGGATAGTAAAGACGATACTCAGGAGAGGGCATTACTGTGTTTCTAAACCACTTTGAAACATGGTTCTTTCCTCCCAAACAGAAATTAATATATATTATTAAAATACTTTCAGACCACTCTTATGTAGGTTTCCTCAGGTGTATCCCAATACGTTCACTGGGACTTTGTCCCAAGTAAGTGTGCCACAGTGACCTCATATAAACTTGGCTTGACATCTTGCGCCATAACTTGTCAAGATCCTATTAGAAAGCAGTGTATGATGCTGGGGTGTGATATAATTGTTCTGTGGGTGATAGGAACTCCTTGATCATTGAAATCAGGGGTGTAAAAGAAGAAGAGGAGTTTGGATTTGATACCCCGCTTTATCACTACCCTAAGGAGTCTCAAATTGGCTGACAATCTCATTTCCCTTCCTCCCCCACAACAAACACTGTGAGGTGAGTGAGGCTGAGAGACTTCAGAGAAGTGTGACTAGCCCAAGCTGCATGTGGAGGAGCGGGGACACGAACCCTGTTCACCAGATTACAAGTCTACTCCTCTTAACCACTACACCACACTGGCTCTCAGGCATGGTTGCCCAGAAAGGAGTATGTACCCCTCAAGCTGAAAAAGTTTCCGACCCCTGAGCTGGGAAGGAGGCGGTTCTTGATTTTGTGTCTCCCTTCCTCTTCCCATTTGGGTTAACACTCCTTTGGGCACCTGAAGATCGCTACTTGGTCACACCGCATCCCCCACCTTTCCACTGATAAAGAGCCATGCATGTTCTTTCCTCAACCCCGAAGCCTTCAAACAGCCACTCTTCCAAGAAGAAACACTGCAGTCCTAAGCAGCTTCTCACTGCTGCAGCTATTTACCCATATCCTCGCTCAGCGCCTACCTGCAAGATTAGAATGAGTTCTCCTTTCTCCAGATGCAAATCAAGTCAGAGAGGACTCTTCAATTAATGCAGTTGTGTGTTTGCAATTCAATGCATATGTTGCTTGATCCACATCACGATGGATGTGTGCAAAACCAAACCCTCTTCTTCCTCCTCTTAAGCATACAAGCATCAGCTACCTTCTGCAGCGTACACAGGCCATCTGACAAAAAGCAGAAATGAGAATTCAAGAATTAAGAGTCTTGTTTCCTAAGCTGTGGCAACCTATATATATATATATATATTTCTTCCCCTCTTTCTGTGCCCACAGTTTAAAGAGGGAGATGCGGAACCTGAGTATGGAATGCAACATGGAGCCAGTAACTGTGTCCATGGCTTATGTTTACTTCGAAAAGCTTGTCCTGCAAGGCAAGCTCAACAAACAGAACCGAAAACTGTGTGCTGGTGCTTGTGTGCTGCTTGCAGCCAAGATTAGTAGTGATCTCAAGAAACACGAGGTCAAACACCTTATAGATGTAAGTATAGCCAGAATAATGTCCAAGAGTGTCCAGACCCCTGGAAATGCTGATGCTTGCAAGTCACATTGTTTTCTAAAGCTATGAATATGATTTTTGAATGAAAACATGTAGGCTTGTACCCTTTTGACAGCAGAGATGCTTCAGGGAGGATTGGCAGGGGGTGGGGAGAGAAACTTGCACCTTTTTCATGTGTCTGGAATGTCAACTCTGCAGTAGAAAGGTAAGAGTCATATCTTACTCTTCTCAGGGGAGAGATGGAGAGGAGTGCAACCCTGCTTGATCTCTTGGCAGCTTTTTAATACCGTTGACCACGGCTCAGGCACTCAGGGTTGGGGACACTACTTCAGTGGTTCTGCTCCTACCTCCGAGGCCATTTCCATAATGCAGTTATTAGAGGACCCTTGTTTGATGCCATGGGAGCGGTTGGCAAAGGGTTCTATCTTGTCCCCTGTGCTATTCAGCACCTAACTGAAACCATTGGGAGCTTTTATCAGGAGATTTGGAGCGGGGTGTCATGTAAATCTCTCAGTTGTATCTGTGGCTATGGCTGGTTCACCAACTGGAAGCTCTTTTGGACTTAGATGGCATGGCCACTGTACCCCATGGTCTCGTACCTTCCAGAGTAGATTGCTGCAATCTATGTGGGGCTGCCCAACGTGGAAACTTCAACTGGTCCAAAATGCAGCAAGCAGGTTACTGGCCAAGTTTTCATGTAGAACTCAAATAACCCCTGTTCTAAAACAGCGGCAGAGATTGCAAGTTTGTTTTCAGACCCAGTTCAAGTTGCTTACATTCTTGTTTAAAGTCCTAAATGACTTGGGTTGCAAGTATCCAAAAGACAACCTCCTTACCTACAGACTCTTTCAGGTGTTAAACTGAATTTTAATGTTGTATCTTTAAATTGTCATAATCTGCTCCAGGATTTGCCCTTAGGGCAGGTAAGGTATCTAATATAATAATAGTGCCACACCAGCTTTTACTTCTAGCCCTAGCCACCACTAGCCCCCCCCCCCAAAGGTTGCACACAAAAGAATGTGGCCCTCAGGTTGAAAAAGATTGGTGATGGCCAAAATGCCATTAAACATCTGCAAAACATACTAATCTGTAGCAACCAGCTCATGTCCTGTTTTACTGGTTTTATGTCCTTACAGAAGTTAGAAGAAAGATTCAGATTCAACAGAAGGGATCTCATTGGATTTGAATTTACCGTACTTGTGGCTTTGGAACTAGCCCTCTACCTTCCAGACAACCAAGTGTTACCTCACTTCCGACGTCTTACACAGCAACCCTAGCCAAAGCTGCATTCTAGCAGAAGTGCCAGTACTTAGAGGCTGATTTTTTGGTGTTGGCATCTGGTCCTTTCCCGTGCCACAATATTGAACAATGTTGTGTATATACCCGACATGAAGACTGCAGTGGGATTTTTGTGGAGCTACCAAGATGGTGCAGACACCACAGATTCCATGTGTGAGAAGTGGCAGAAGTGAGGAGACGTTGAACTTTGGACACTAAAGCACAAATGGTTTGCCGCCAGTTGCCACAAATGCTGCTGGTCATACCTAATTTACCTTCCCACCCACCCCATTCCCTCCACCCCGGATATAATCTGTTCTTCCCTCCAAGTATTGCTACTTTTTCATTTCCTTAAACTTTTATCATTCTCCCCCCACACCCCTTCCTTGAATCTAAAAGAGCATCATTTCCATTCCAAAACGTCATATGCTTCCAATAGCATTTCTGAGAATTCTTACATTTTAAAACCATGGAAGCTTGTCTTCTTCTTTGGGGGGGGGGGGGGGCAGGTGCGGGACAGAAAGAAAGACGTGCCTAAGACTTAGCTGGGCTGGTACCAGTCAGTCTCTCGCTCTGTTTTTGTTGCTTAGTGGCAAATTCTGAACTTAAACAGCAATTTATCCTTTTGCCTTTGTTCACCTTGTTGCTATAAGGAAATAATTCCATTGTACCTCCACTATCATTTCCAGAAAAGATGTATATTTGAAAACAATATTCTACTTGGTTCAATGATTTAAAAAACTTTTCTTTTTTATTGAAACATTTCCCAAACATTGCACTTGTTGATCAAGGCAGCTATAGCAAAACAATTTCCATTTTATCTTGTCCTTCAGAGTGTGACTGAGGGCCCTTTGATTTTTATGGTGGTAATTTGGTCTTGTAGCTCCCAAAGGTGGCATCCTTTTGTCACAGCTTTGCTGTAGGCTAGAATGATGAACTGTTTTATTTATAAACAATGTATTCCATGTATTGTCTTTCCTGTGTGCTCTTGACGAGTGTGTGTGTCTCAGCTTGTGCAGCTGTCATTTTCTAAATTAAGCCGGAGAGACTAAAAAGGCATGTCTGACTTCAATAATCTTTTGTATATAAAAAAAAAACCAATAGAAAAATTGGTTCTTCCAAGCTTTTTGCCACTGTGATGGTTCTCATGAACCTGACTTTTCATTGCACATTCAGACAGCCAAACTCATTGAGGTTAATATCCAACACAGTGGCGTTGATAAAAATGATACAACTTCTACCACTGTTAGCCAGATGTTTTTGGCTTAACCATCCAGATGTTGAGGATGAACAACATTAACTTCTTGTGCTGTAACAGAAAAGTTGACGGCTGCTGAGTTTCTTTTCTAAGCAATATTGTGATACAAGTCAAAGAGTGTGTGTGTGTGTGTGTGTGTGTGTGTGTGATACTTGCCAGGGAACAAAATTAATATTCTTGGATGTTGTTATTTGATATGTTCATAGATTTATGTATTTTTAACTGTGATTTTGGCCAGTTCTATACATCATGCAGAATGAAATAGTAGACAAAGATAGCAGAATTGTGGACTGTACCAGTGCAGACACGGAATAATATTTTCAAGCACATAGTACACCCCATTGTGTAGTAAACCAGCACACTTGTGAAAAGCCATGTACAGTATAAAGTGTTCTTCCTGATGTGCTCTTTTATTAAATACAGGGAGTTTCTCACACAAGAGATCATTCAAAGATTAATAGCTACCACCGCAGCTGCAGTCTGAAGTGGTATAGTCCACAATTCTTAATATCTCTGCCTGTAGGATTCTCTCAAAAATGTTTAAGTCAAGAGGGCTATATGACTTCCAGTACCCAGAATGCCATAAATTGTAACTTGGGTATATGTATTGAGTAGCCACGAAACAAACCAGAGAAGGGGAGAGAGAATAGCAAAGTTTGGTGCTAGAAACATTTGAAAAAGGGTGTGCAGTGTTCAATGCCAAACTCCAGATAAGATTTGTACATGAAGAGACCTTCTTTGGCTTTTTGGTCCCTGTTTCTAGCACCTATGCATGAATATAAAACCATTTGGATAAATATTTTAGTTAAGGCCAGCTTGATGTCACTGAAATTGCAGCAAACATAGTTAAGAACATTTCTCTGACCAAGGCTTGAGTGTTAATACATCTAGCTATAATAACACCAGTCATAGTTATAGCATCTTTTTGTATAATGTAGTACAAGGAGCTATATAGCTTACTAACTAGTGCTGTTCAAAATGTGAGCTGTAGTATGCTTATTTCGCAGTAAATTTTGCCAGTGCAGGACAACATCCTAACTGTTCCCAAGATAAAGTTTAGAAATGGCTTCACAGAGTGTTAGAACATTTAATCCTCTCCCTGAAACTGATTTTTTTTAAAAAAAAAACTGTCCATCTTGTATCATGAACACAATTGACTTGTATTAACACACTGTGTTTGAGTTGAAATAGTTGCCAACATCCCCACCCCCCCAGTTGCCAACATCCCCCCCCCCAGCTGAAGCAATCATTACCTTGTCCAACCAAAAACAGGGGTGATGAAGTGAGAAGTAGATTGATTCTTTGGGGATATATTTGAGCTTCTGGAGGCTGTAAATTTCCAATATGACGTGTGTGAATTTTGTCTTTTGGATAATGTATTATCATATATTTAATTTGCACAGAATATTATTCAGGCTGTGGGGCAGAAAGATAAATTATTTTGCATGTTTTAAGGCTTGATCTTCACTCAGAGCATGTTCATTGTTCTGAATACCCAAGGGAAAGTGCATGGGTGCATCAGTTCTGTTAGTGAACTGGATTTATAATTCTTCAAAGTAGTGAGTTCTAGGAAGAAGACTAGATCAAGATCTGGACTCCGTTTTCCTCTCATCTCTGCACAAATGTACCTACAGATAACAGCTGGCCCATGTGTTAAGCAAAGGATTACCAGCACCATTTTATCATATATAGTGTATGTGTTTGTATTAAGCCTTCAAAGATGTCCAAGGTCCAGCATCATATACATAACTCAAGAGAAATGTTTTTTTCAAGAGACCTAAAGATGAAGAACTGAGTCTCAAATTGTCCATTTGAACTTTACTTGTATGTTGAGAATCTTATTGCTGTGACTTAACCTGATTAGAAACAATTTGGCTCTTGAATCCTGTTGTGTATGTGAATTGAGGGGTGGGGTGAAAGGTTGCTGTTTGCATTTTCTTACCTTTATCTTTTTGGTTCATATTCTCAATCAGCTAAGCCTCTTTGTGTTCCTTTTTCATGCAAAAGCTGCCACTGTGTGGTAAAAATTATTATTACAACCAAACATAGATTCACTGTAAAATCCCAGGCTTTCGTTGGAGAGAGATACTAGTCTCTTTAACAGTTGATGTTTAAATTATGTAATCTTATGTAAATAATGGTGCTTGTCTACCTTCAGCCCAAGAAAACACTCTGGACTGAAGTTTGTATATTTATGTACAGAATATTTTTGTGCTGTCGTAAATTTTAAGTTCCTGCTTTGTATATTGTCTGATTATGTTCTTCCAAGGAAATGAATGAATTTGTTAATAAGATGCTGTGTAATTGAATGTTTTGATACCCATTTTATAACCAAGCACACCTGAAGATATTTCAGGTTAGTGTCATAAATATTCCTTTAAAAAACAGTTTGCATGCCTTTTTCTTCTTTTCCCCTCCACCTATGGTAGCTAAATAAATAAATAAATGGACTACTATGGGGGAAATGACTAGATTTTGGAACAAATACCAGAGATACAAATATTTGTTCCCTTGTGGTGGGTTACCTAGAATTCCAAATAACCAGCTGCGCTCAGAGTTTTCTTACACATTCCTCCGTTTTTTACAGAGATGAACAGATTTCAATTGACACAATTTGTGGCAACACTTAGAAAAATGTAAACAAAAGAAGGCTATAACATTCACATTTTTTCTGCTATATTTGTGCTTTTTAGTGAAACTTCAAATTACAAGTTTGCAAATTTGTAGTTTTTTTAAGCACATGCCATGAACTTGTAAAGTAAGAATTTTATGTTTAAAAATCCACCAGTATAAAATATACTTTGCATTATTCTAGATTTAGTAGTGTTGGAAGTTGGCACACTTACTTTAGCACAAGGTTTCCCAACTTGGTGCCCTCCAGATGTTTTGGACTAAAACTCCTATCCTCCCCGGCTATTGGCCATTCTGCTGGAATTGCAGTCCACATCTGAGCTAGCCCTGCGTTGGCATATCTAGTCTACAGTACCAGAGTACAGTGTTTCTAATTTTCGCAGTGTTCTAATGATTTCCTGAGGCCAAAATGCCACTAAAGCCTGCTGTTATTGCTTCATTTGAATTTTTTGGCAGTTTGATACAGATGTAAAAGTAAACTACATAATAATTATTTTGTAGTAAATATTTGAAACAAAGCTCAGTTCTGATGGGTTTGAAGAAAACTTCATGTATGTAAGCATGATAAATTAGTTACACATTTCATTCCTCAGCTGATGAGAAGTTGACTCTTCTCAGCAGCTGTATAAATAGAAAAAAAAATCCACAAATAGCTCCTTACGACTGTTCCAATTATAAGTACAAACAGGGCATCTGTTTCAGTGCCTGCCTTTTTATGCCAGTTGATCAGCGATATATTTAGATATTTAGATAAGTGACCAGAGTTGCCCATTCAAAATGTTGCAGAAGCAACCAGCTTGAGAAGGCTTGGGAGCACAACAATTGCAACCCTTATTATATGTCTTTCTATAAATGCCTGCCTTTGCAGATAGTTTTTTTTAAGGATCTGCCTATAGTAATGGGGGGGGGGGTTTTGCTATTGCTTTTTCTGGACTAGCTAGAGCTCTGCTTTCGTAATGTTGGGGTCCAGATAGAAAAATAGTCTCTGGATCAAGGATCTTGCCATGTAGCATTGCATCCATTATTTTTATTCAATTAACAAAAAAACTTTTGGTTTAACATCCGGCAATGCAGCATTGAGCTAATGCACTGTGGCAAATTTAAAACGGCAGCTTGAAGTTACCAAGTATGGAAGTTGCAGGACAAGTGTCAGCCCTAGCAGGCCATGCTTAGCGGGTGGATTTCTAGGCCCAGTATCTGTCCCAAGAATGCTGTATCCCGAATTTTTCATATAAGAGGTTGTTGTTTAGTCGTGTCCGACTCTTCGTGACCCCATGGACCATAGCACGCCAGGCACTCCTGTCTTCAACTGCCTCCCACAGTTTGGTCAAACTCATGTTCGTAGCTTCGAGAACACTGTCCAACCATCTTGTCCTCTGACGTCCCCTTCTCCTAGTGCCCTCAATCTTTCCCAACATCAGGGTCTTTTCCAAGGATTCTTCTCATGAGGTGGCCAAAGTATTGGAGCCTCAGCTTCACGATCTGTCCTTCCAGGGAGCACTCAGGGCTGATTTCCTTAAGAATGGATAGGTTTGATCTTCTTGCAGTCCATGGGACTCTCAAGAGTCTCCTCCAGCACCATAATTCAAAAGCATCAATTCTTCGGCGATCAGCCTTCTTTATGGTCCAGCTCTCACTTCCATACATCACTAATGGGAAAACCATAGCTTTAACTATACGGACCTTTGTCGGCAAGGTGGTGTCTCTGCTTTTTCAGATGCTGTCTAGGTTTGTCATTGCTTTTCTCCCAAGAAGCAGGCGTCTTTTAATTTCGTGACTGCTGTCACCATCTGCAGTGATCAAGGAGCCCAAGAAGGTAAAATCTCTCACTGCCTCCATTTCTTCCCCTTCTATTTGCCAGGAGGTGATGGGACCAGTGGCCATGATCTTGGTTTTTTTGATGTTGAGCTTCAGACCATATTTTGCGCTCTCCTCTTTCACCCTCATTAAAAGGTTCTTTAATTCCTCCTCGCTTTCTGCCATCAAGGTTGTGTCATCTGCATATCTGAGGTTGTTGATATTTCTTCCAGCAATCTTAATTCCGGCTTGGGATTCATCTAGTCCAGCCTTTCGCATGATGAATTCTGCATATAAGTTAAATAAGCAGGGAGACAATATACAGCCTTGTCGTACTCCTTTCCCAATTTTGAACCACTCAGTTGTTCCATATCCAGTTCTAACTGTAGCTTCTTGTCCCACATAGAGATTTCTCAGGAGACAGATGAGGTGATCAGGCACTCCCATTTCTTTAAGAACTTGCCATAGTTTGCTGTGGTCGACACAGTCAAAGGCTTTTGCATAGTCAATGAAGCAGAAGTAGACGTTTTTCTGGAACTCTCTAGCTTTCTCCATAATCCAGCGCATGTTTGCTATTTGGTCTCTGGTTCCTCTGCCCTTTCGAAATCCAGCTTGCACTTCTGGGAGTTCTCGGTCCACATACTGCCTAAGCCTGCCTTGTAGAATTTTAAGCATAACCTTGCTAGCGTGTGAAATGAGCGCAATTGTGCGGTAGTTGGAGCATTCTTTGGCACTGCCCTTCTTTGGAATTGGGATGTAGACTGATCTTCTCCAATCCTATGGCCATTGCTGAGTTTTCCAAACTTGCTGGCATATTGGGTGTAGCACCTTAACAGCATCATCTTTTAAAATTTTAAATAGTTCAGCTGGAATATCATCACTTCCACCGGCCTTGTTATTAGCAGTGCTTTCTAAGGCCCATTTGACTTCACTCTCCAAGATGTCTGGCTCAAGGTCAGCAACCACACTACCTGGGGTGTACGAAACCTCCATGTCATTCTGGTATAATTCCTCTGTGTATTCTTGCCACCTCTTCTTGATGTCTTCTGCTTCTGTTAGGTCCTTACCACTTTTGTCCTTGATTATGGTAATCTTTGTACGAATTGTTCCTTTCATATCCAATTTTCTTGAACAGATCTCTGGTTTTCCCCATTCTATTGTTTTCCTCTATTTCTTTGCATTGCTCATTTAAGAAGACCCTCTTGTCTCTCCTTGCTGTTTTTTGGAAATCTGCATTCAGTTTCCTGTATCTTTCCCTATCTCCCTTGCATTTTGCTTGCCTCCTCTCCTCCGCTATTTGTAAGGCCTCGTTGGACAGCCATTTTGCTTTCTTGCATTTCCTTTTCCTTGGGATGGTTTTTGTTGCTGCCTCCTGTATAATGTTACCCTGTTTCTCATATTTTAAGGCATCCACATAAAATAAGCCATAGCAGGATTTTTAAGCATTCAAGGAATATAAGCCATACCCCGAAAATAAGACATAGTGATAGGAGCAGCAGCAATGCCGGCCGCGGCAGGAGGAGGAGGAAAAAAATAAGACATCCCTTGAAAATAAGCCATAGTGTGTTTTTTTGAGGAAAAAATAAATATAAGACGTGTCTTATAATATGAGAAACACGGTACGAGCCTCCATCCATAGTTCTTCAGGCACTGTGTCCACCAAATCTAAATCCTTAAACCTGTTCCTCACTTCCACTGTGTATTCATAAGGGATTTGATTCAGATTGTATCTTACTGGCCCAGTGGTTTTTCCTACTTTCTTCAGTTTAAGCTGGAATTTTGCTATAAGAAGCTGATGATCTGAGTTACAGTCAGCTCCAGGTCTTGTTTTTGCTGATTGTATAGAGCTTCTCCATCTTTGGCTGCAGAGAATATAATCAATCTGATTTTGATGCTGCCCATTTGGTGATATCCATGTGTAGAGTCGTCTCTTGTGTTGTTGGAAGAGAGTGTTTGTGATGACCAGCTTGTTCTCTTGACAGAACTCTATTAGCCTTTGCCCTGCTTCATTTTGAACTCCAAGGCCAAACTTGCCAGTTGTTCCTTTTATCTCTTGATTCCCTACTTTAGCATTCCAATCCCCTGTAATGAGAAGAACATCCTTCTTTGGTGTCATTTCTAGAAGGTGTTGTAGGTCTTCATAGAATTGGTCAATTTCACTTTCTTCAGCTCCGGTAGTTGGTGCATAAACTTGGATTACTGTGATGTTAAAAGGTCTGCCTTGGATTCGTATCGAGATCATTCTGTCATTTTTGAGATTGCATCCCATTACAGCTTTTGCCACTCTTTTGTTGACTATGAGGGCCACTCCATTTCTACTACAGGATTCTTGCCCACAGTAGTAGATATGATAGTCACCCGAACTGAATTCGCCCAGGTTACCAAAATGGACTTAATAAATTTTCATTCAGAACTTTCCTCTAGCAGCTTAGGGTACAGTGTGGATCACGGCTAGGTGCATGGAGCACTGGAGCATATCATACTAATTAAAAGCATGTATATGCATTTCACAACTGTCTACAAATGCAATTAAAATGCAAAGCACATGTGCTACAGAGCTGGCTAGTCGACAACTAGGGTTGCCATATTCACTTAAGGACTCGCTTTTAAAACCTTGTTTATGAAAGGCAATCTTACTCGGCTATGAGTGATCGCCAAAGAATAAGATTCCCAAAATCTGGACAAGTTGTTGAGTTGCTTTGACATCACCACCTGAAGTTGTTGAGCTTTTTTTGGGAACATCTGTTGAAATGTACCGTTTTGGGGCTTTGGAATTTTTAAGGCATTTACGTACTTGTCATACATCCGGGTTTCCACAGACATTTTACAGATTAGCCAAAAAAATCACTTGCAAATGCCATTTTGCAGACCGATTACCAGACATAAACCCGGACATATGGCACCCTACTACAACTCTCTGCTCTACTATATCTGATAGCAAACAGGCAACTGCAAACATGAGTGTATCCAGTGCTGCTATTCGAGAAAAAGAGGTGCCAGAATTCACCATGAACGCCTCCCTTTTTCTGTTATAATGGCAATCACACCCACCTGAGAAGTGCCGGAACAGAGTTGAGCTAACAAAAAAGGCCCCGAGTGTACCACCATCACCTGAGCAGAATAATAATTTTCAGCGGGTATTTTCCTTCCCTCGCCAGGAGCAGATTTTAGTCTTTCAAATTTCAGTGGCGCCCTCTGCAAGGCCAAAATTCGGGCAGGGGGGTATCCTTCACCTCACCTTCCATTCCGCTCAATTCACAATGTCCTTGTGACACCCACTAGACTTGCGGCAGAAAGGGTCCTTGTGCGCCTTAAACCCACCTCCTCTGCCCTCTGCGCACTGCGATTTACCCCTCATGCCCTTGCCAGCAACATTTAAATAAACTTGATGAGAGCAAACGTGTGCTCCAAATGCACTTTAAAGTTCCATTATTTTCCTTGCCGTGATATATGAGGTAATAATGTGGGAAATACAAGTGAACTGTAATTTCTTGCTTGTATCTTTTCCCTGGCTATTGAGATCAAGCAGAAGCATTTTGCCTGGCCTGCTCAAAACATTTTTGTTCAGACAAGCCTACCCAGGTACTTAGGAAGTTATTTTAGTCTGTTTTCAGTATTTTAACTTGTGTAGGTTTTTAAAGCACGGTTCTGAATCTTTCTTGATTTTATCATCTTCCTGTAAACCGCTTGGGGTTTTCTTCTCAGTCAAAAGGCGCATTAAATGTTTCGAAATACAATAATATCATTTGCTCCCTTCATTCTCCTCAGCCAGGAGCCTCTCCAAATTCCCGCCTTTTTGCGCACAGCCCCGAAACTCCCCCCCCCCCGCAAAGACTCGCCCTGTGTAACCACGCCCATTTTATAACGGCCTCTTCTGGCCCGCCCACTCGAAAGCTGACGTTCTTCACCGCACAGCCCTCCTTAGAAACCTGTGTGCGCGTGACGTTGCCGCGCACGCCTCGTGGTCCTTTGCGCCTGCGCGCTGGCGACGCTGCAGGCTTTGTAGTCGCCTCTGAGTGACGTAGATCTCTCTTTCCGGCCTGGGCTCGCGGCGTGTGAGGAGGTAAGGTGAGGCCTGCTCCATGTTCCCGGGCGGGCGGGCCGGCCGTGATTTATCCCTCGCTGAGGTGGCCGGTTGAAAGCGGGGGGGGGGCGTAGTCGGTTGAGCCGATTCCTCCGCCCGCTCCCAGCTTTCCCGCTTCCCGGGGGTCGCCTGCATCCTCTGCCCCCGAGGTGGGGGGTCCAGGGGACATGAAGGAGACCTCCTTGACTTCTCCTCAGAGCCACTCTGGGGCTTACAGGGATCCCCGCGGGAAACCCTCGAAATCTGCTGCCAGCAGGCGATCCAGTTCATATTTTTTTTTTGTGCCCCCGAATTGCTAACCTCGGGCTTTCACTTAACCCACCTTGATTTCCGGGCAGCAATAGGTTGTCCGTGGCAATTCAGCTAGTGCAGAATTCAGCGGCCGGCTTGCAAGACGGTGTGAGCATATGACACCGATCTGTGGCCCGACTCTGCATCTATGGCCTTTTAAACCGGGGGGGGGGTGTTTGTTACTGCGTTATGCACCTTTGTGTTTTTATATTGTAAACCACCCTGGGATTTGATTATTGTCATGATTCAAGAGGGGTGTTTAATGCATAATGCACACATGCACACCTGTGTCTGCACACACCCACTGTATGGCAGGTGCAATAAATGCAAACAGATTTTAAATATATATATACTCGATTTCAGCTGCAGACTAGCAATTTCAGAATTTCTCTAAACAAATAGGCATGTAGATGAGCAGAGGTGTTACTAGCTTTTTCCTAAAAGCAGAATTTCATAGCGAATTTGCTCTGTAGACATACCCAAGGAATTTTGAGAAAAGAGAAATTAGAGTGGGGCTTTTTTGTGCCTCTTACCTGTGTTGCAGGAAATGAATCCAGGTAGCAGAGCATCTGCTTTGCATGCAGATATCCCAGATTCTATCCCCAGCATATCTGAATAGAGCTGGGAAAGAACCCTGTCTGAAATCCTGCTGCCAACCAGTGTAGGTAGAGCTGAGCTACATAGACTAAAGGTCTGGTGCTGCATAAGGCAGCTCCCTATCCAGAAAGTTAAGAGTGAATTGAGAATTGCAGCCTGAAATGGAGCATTTTTAAAAGCGTAAAACCTGTTCTGTTCAGTTTGCAAACACCCTTGTTTTGAAGTCCGTACAAGGCAATTTCCGGTGCTCTTAATATCTGGCAGGTAGAAAATGTTGCTTTGAGGAGGGGCTGTTCATTTACTTACTTTCTGTTTATTGGAAGTGCAGTAAATGCGCGAATGTGTTTGTTTTCCATCTGTTAATCATTGAACGATATCTTCCACTTAAGTGGGAGATGGAATTGGCTCCTCTCTCCACCCCTCCTCAAGTTCAGTAGAGGTGAGATGACAGTGGGATTTAGGGGAGAGAATGTATTTAGATGAGTCTAGGCTGCCATACAGTGCAGAGTGAGTGTGTAATTCTGAATGTGACCTTTCTTATTCATGGATTATTAATTTACATGTTATGAATGTCTCTTCTGAGTTTTACTAAGAGTAGACCTAACTCTGGCTGTAAAGATAGTAAGTCGCTGTTAAGATAATCTCATCTCTGAAAATTGGAAGGCAGCCTACTCTGACTTAGTTGAGTACCACCTCCCTGATACATTAATTTTGCATTGTTTTCAAGCAAACAGACCCTACTTTGCATTGAAGAGACTTGCTGCTGCAAAAAATGGAAAACGCCCATTGATCATTATAGCATTAGGAATATCATACAACAACAGTTAACTTGAGCATAAAAAATATTGTCCAGTGCTGTATCTGAAGAAGTGTGCATGCACACAAAAGCTTATATCCAGAACAAACTTAGTTGGTCTCTTAAGGTGCTACTGGACAATGTTTTAAATTTTTTTATTTATTTTGACTGCGTCAGACCAACACGGCTACCTACCTGAAAATAAAAAATGTTATAATTTAATATTCTAGGGAAGTGCTCCTGCTTACAACTGAGAGTTTAAATAAAAATAAACACTTCAAAAGAAATATTCCTGCTTCATTAAATTCATGCACACAATGTAGTTTTAAATAGGTGCATAACTGTGATGGGAAGATGCTGGAAGATAAGGACTCTGATAGGTTGCAGAGACTGCTGGTGGGGTGAGGCTATTTCTGTAATTTTCAGTCACTTCAGCATCTGATCTTTTAACATATCTTGTTAGAAATTTCCTGTTGCACGTCACTTGTGGCAAAACCCTAGAAAAACACAATGCAGAACGACGCTGGGGAATTTGTGGATCTCTACGTTCCTCGTAAATGGTGCGTATTAATTTCTCCATGGAAATTACCAGCCTGCCTTGGGCAACTTGAAGAAAGTCATGGCACATTCAGGCATGGGGTTAAACCATGGGGAATTTGTGGATCTCTACGTTCCTCGTAAATGGTGCGTATTAATTTCTCCATGGAAATTACCAGCCTGCCTTGGGCAACTTGAAGAAAGTCATGGCACATTCAGGCATGGGGTTAAACCATGGCTTTAGCCATACAATAACACTCCTTGTGCTCAAGTGCTCCCAACCTGACTTCCTGGCATGACTGGAGGAAGAGCACAGGAGCTTCCGAAGTTCAGTGTGTCATCCAACCTGAGACAAGCTGGTTAATATTAAGTACAGATACTTGAAGCAAGCTAGCTTGATAAACTATAACTTGAAGTTGGACAGTTGTTTCAACTGTCCATAGTTAAGATTGACCACAGTATGTCCAGGTTTGGGTGACATAGCAAGCTGCAGTAATCTTAAACAAAAACAAAAGCTTCCAAACTTGTGCCCGTGCTGATTGTGAGAGCCCAAGGCTCGATGGGGTTCATTCTTAGAATACAAAACTATGATTTACTGATTTGTCAGTTGCTATGTTAGCATGGAGTTGTGGGTTTTTGGGGGGGGAGGGTGTGGGGGTTTAGGTGCCAGGAAAAAACGTTCCTCTTCAACCAAGCCTTTGGCTGATTAACATCTGATAACCTTTTAAACATGATGTCAAATGGGGGTGGTTCTTGGTTCTTTTATATTGTATTTTTACGTTTTGAACCACCCTGCGATCTACAGATGAAGGGTGGTATACAAATTTAATAAACAAGAATAATAAGATTGAGCTATTTGGCTGCTACAGCAGAAAAAAAGATGGGTGCATAGATAGGTGCATGCACCTGTCAGCTCAACTGTAGTAAAGGTAAGGTGGTTACAAGCAGGATTTAAGATACAGAAAGGCCAAGTTGAGGATTCCAGAAAGCTATGCCCAGCCAGGGCTTGAGTTCCATGTTCTGTATTTCAAGAGTGCAGGGTGTGTCCCAGGCATGCCAAGAGTGGGTGCAGCTGCTGTAAGACAATGGTGGTTGTCTTCAGTGCAAGATTTTCTAGCCGTGAACTTTTATATATTTTCATGGGGCTTCCTTTCTTCCCTTCAGCTCTGCTAGCAACCGGATAATTGGTGCTAAAGACCATGCCTCCATCCAGATGAATGTTTGTGAGGTGAGTAAAATATAATTAATTAGAATATACAAGTTGAAAGACGTTAATGGATGTGTTTTCTTTTTGGTACTGAAATTCATTTTAATGAGGCTTGTAACCTGCCACTTGCCTGGGTTGGTGACTTTATGTAAAGAATGCATTCCTAGCTCCAGAGGCCTATGAGCTTATTATGGCTACAGTAGGAAGAAGCCTAAGTATAAAAAGTTGGCTAAGCATTGGTCTAACACAAGGTCGCATGGAGTTGACTGCAGTCACAAAGAGAACCAGTGTTGGTTACAACATGGTGTCCCTGAATAATGTGCAGTTTTCTTTCACTCCTTTCTGCCTTTCAGAATCTGGCCCTGAGTATTAAAAGTTACAGCAGCGTAGCAATAATCACAGTTGCTTCTCTCAGGCTCCTGGGTCCAGAGGGTGTGAGACTGCAGAATTACTTCCTTTGCTAGACTTCCTGCTGCACGTGAAAATAAATTACAGGGGCTGATTCCTGTAGTATTGAGAGAACAGCATTCATGGTCCGAAGGAAGCACATGGGGGGCAGGGTTGGACACACACACACACACACAAACCTCAAAGCAGTTTATAAAAAGATAAGGCAATAAAAGCAATGGGTGGGTCACATTCCTTCCCTGCCATGCTTTTGCTTTGGACCCTGGGTGCTGTTGGTCCCATACTGGTTGCTGCGTGACTTTTTTGTTTTTATTCATAAAGGTTAGTATCATCTGTTCTGTTGCTTCCCTTTGTGTTTTAAACAAGTTCCTATTAATTTTTGGATGTATTGTGGATTAATAGAAATGAAAAATTAATCCTTTTGTGGACATGGGGCATGGCTGACATTTGTCCCAGATTTCAATAATCCAGTAAATCTGGGCAAACACATTTTTCGTACAGGCATTTCACCTATTAATTTGCTTTCTGTAAACTCCCTGGTTAGATTTGTAAGGGGTTCACTGTCTATAATTGATATCTTCTACACATTGTGTTTTCCAGTATAACTGCACAAGTTAACATGTTGAAACGCAGTCTTGATTCCCATTTCAGGTTGATAAAGTCACAGGCAGAGTCAATGGCCAATTCAAAACTTACGCAATTTGTGGAGCAATTCGCAGAATGGTAAGTATGTACTTAAAAAGTGGCTTCTCCTCCCCAGTAGTATGATTTCTGTTGTCTTTCCGCAGTGTTTGGCTGTTGTGGGGGTTGGTCTCACTACATGTTGGGTCTCTGCATTTATATAAACTCCAGTTTGCAATTTAACTTGACATATTTTACCTTTTGAGTAGCAGCTCATTTAAGCTTAAGAGGCTGGGTCTTGGAGTTAATTCTGTTTTAAATAAGGAAATTGTCATCCTCTGGGTTTTGAGAGTAATATAAAGGGGCTCTTTACACTAGTAACATTTAAGCATCCTTTCCCCAGGACTTTCCGTTGCTGGGCTACAATGCTAGGCACATTTACTTAGAAGTACCGTAACACACACGGAAATCAATAAATATATTTATGATTGGGCTTTTAGTCTTTCATGTTTAACTCACGAGCCTTGTATGAGGCGTGTATGGAAAACAGATTTGCAAGCGGTATCAAATTCTTAGGGACACAGGTGGCGCTGTGGGTTAAACCACAGAGCCTAGGACGGTTCAAATCCCTGCAATGGGGTGAGCTCCCGTTGCTCGGTCCCAGCTCCTGCCAACCTAGCAGTTCGAAAGCACGTCAAAGTGCAAGTAGATAAATAGGTAAACAGCGTTTCCGTGCGCTGCTCTGGTTCACCAGAAGCAGTTTCATCATGCTGGCCACATGACCCAGAAGCTATATGCCGGCTCCCTCGGCCAATAACGCGAGATGAATGCCCCAACCCCAGAGTCGGTCACGACTGGACCTAATGGTCAGGGTCCCTTTACCTTTACCTATATCAAATTCTTACATGAACTTGTACTAGATTAACATACCGTAAGCAAATATGAACAGAGCTGGATACCACTGCAGGGATTACTGAGTACCATCTTCATGGACTGTTCTGAAGTTCTTCAGTTGTCTCAAAGTATGGTTGATGAATTAACTCACAGCGGCATTCAAGAGTTCTCTGTTCTCTGTGTGTGCAATAATTCTTTGTAAGCTCCCTCTATCAGTAAATGAATAGGCTACCATGAGTAGTTGCTCCTGAAAGAAGCACTCATTCTTTCTATAATACGCACCGTCATTCTGGAATGAATAGTGGACCTTAATTTGAAATCCTCTCAAGACAGTGGGCTACACTACTACTTGGTAATGTAATTCTGTCACAGGGAGGTAAGCAGTATTGAGAACTGATAGTTAGGATAAACTTTGTATCTGAAGAAGTGTGCATGCACACGAAAGCTCATACCAAAAACATAGTTGGTCTCTAAGGTGCTACTGGAAGGAATTTTTTTATTTTGTTTCGACTACAGCAGACCAACACGGCTAACCTACCTGTAACTATATCTTAGGATAGCATTTATTGATCAAACCACATTTGGTTGGCCACAGTGAGAATGGGATACTGGACTAGATGGGCCATTGGCCTAATCCTACTGGTTATTCTCATGTTCTTGTGAACATTAAAAATTGCACCCATTAAAAAATTGTTAACCAGGCTAGTTTTGTGAAAATAGCCTAACCACATTGTGTCCAGTTTATTCATAGTATTAAGTTGTGCATTAAGTTGTGCATACTCGCAGGTAACTGTTTGTAGGAATCGTTGCAGTAGAGCATCTCCTTGTTAACTTAAACCGCTGTATGTAGAGCACTTTGAACAGGCCTTTGCCACTCAGTTAAACTTATTTTCTGTGTTTCAGGGGGAATCTGATGACTCAATTCTGCGCCTTGCAAAGAACGATGGTATAATATCCAAGTAAGTTTTGTTGAGTCTCATATCTTTCTCGGGTACTAATGCATTCTCAGTTTGCCAGATTCTTGTGCTGCTTTGTTAAGCTTAATCTGTCACTTAATATGTACGTTTGTAACTGTTTCTTTTCCTTTTCTAGGAATTTCTAAAGCATGACGAAGAAGCATGATGTGAAATTTGTTATAAAATAAAACTGTTGGAAAGCATTTAAAGTTCAGTGTGTCATTTCAGCTCATAACAGGCGGAACTGTTAAAAGAGGCTAATTCTGAAGATTGCAGCATTGTTGATATGGATTACATAGGGCAATTTAAATGGATTATTTTTATATTAAAAAATAGGCTTCTGTTTATGATAGATTGCAACAGTAATACTTACAGCTAAAATAGACCACAGATTCTTAGTCACCAAACTATTGTCCCAGATTCTTAAACTTTACATCATTATTGCCGAGAGATGCGAGATGACGTTTGTATCTCTACTTAGAACTCTAAAACACAGGGATGGAGACCCTGAATACCATCTGCAAAGCTGCTGGTTCTCTCTCCATCCCTGTTCTCACACGTTTTGCCTTCATTTATATGTGGTTTGCAGAGGGCACACCTAACTGGCTAGAAAGATGCAGAAATGGTTTTGCTACATTTATCTGAATTACGTTTGTCTCTAGGGTTCTCATTCTTTATATATTCTCCCATGACAAGGAAAATGGCTTGTGTAGTTCTTGGTAGGTTTTTTCCCCGAACAGCAAGAAGCCAATAGTTAAGAGAACTCCCTTTTGCTTGTTAAGAGCTCAAATGTGAGGAAATGCAGTACATTGGTATCCTGTGATAAATATAATTACAGTGGTACCTCGACTTCCGAAGTCCGCTAACCCGGAAGTATTTTCGCCGTATGTGCGGTCTGTGCGTGCGCAAAGTGCAAAATCGTGCTTTGCGCATGCGCAAAATGGACGCTTCGACTTCCGAAGGTTTTCGACTTCCGAAGAGCGCCGCTGAACTGATCGCCTTCGGAAGTTGAGGTACCACTGTATTCTGAAGTATGTAAACAAGTTGTCATAAGCATCGTAGGCGCTGAACTGGCCAATTTTTAAGCACTTAGTTTGGTAAGCTTAGAAGAAAGGTTTTGTGTTCAGAGTTCAGTTTGAGTTGGGTGGGTGGTTCAAGGAGCTGCACACATACTCAGGCTCACCAAATGTCACACCGCAGAATGAGAAGTGTGTGCTGCCCTCATCCTAACGCCATCTGATGTGGGTGGTTATTTTTAGAACTCGGATTTGTTCACCTCTTTCCACTGGAGACCTGAACGATTACAAAAAAAAAATCTGATGTGGAGTACAGTGACTCATTTCTGGAGAGATCTGATTGTAGCCGATATGTATTTTTCTGGTATTCCAAAGTTTGAGAACTTGCTTTATTAGAAAAGCTGACCAATAAAACTACATGTTTCCAGGGGAACAATATAAAATGATTCCTGCATTGCAGGGGTTTGGACTAGATGGCCCATGGGTTCCCTTCCAACTCTGCAATTCTATGATTCTAATTTTACCCAGTAGCTGAGCAAACACAATTCTGCAGGTCTATTCTAATAACCTATTAACTTGGCAGCAGGTAGAAAGGTTTATGTTCTATCTGCCTCACACAGCCCTAGGGGAAACCACATCTTGAATAGATTGAGAAGACAGACAAATGCTGACGCCACCTTTGTTATCTGTCACTCTCCTGATTCTGGCTAACATCCACTAGGCTGCACTTTTGACCTGATGTGCACAGCTGTTTTAGCTTTTAGATTTCCAAAGGCTTCTTTTTGAACTTAGAGGTAGCAGCAGCCAGGTACAGTATGTTAAATTACGGCAAAGCTGACATTCCCATATAGGATGAAACTTCCATTTTAAATCAAGGTATATTCTGGAGACTGTGCCAGTAGTTTGCTGCAGTAGGTTGGAATTTTAGGTAAATATGTACATGGCAGCAGCTTCTCAGGACAGTGCCTCACTTGAGAGGCAGAGACACTTAGCAGAAGACACCTGGTTTGATAAAGTTGCATCAGTAGGAATGATGAAAAGGCACCTGAAGAAGCTGATATAGGGGGGGGGGAACCTCCTTTTCCCTTCTGGGGTATCCAAGAGCCCAGAATAGAGTCCTTAACTGGGTTCCTTATTGGTAGGAGAAAGTAACAGGCCAACCAGAGAATATTGAGAAGCAGCTACGGTAGTAAGCCTGATCTTTATTAAACTTGCCACAGGGTCCTCACTTACCACATGCAGGAGGTAGGAGGAACCCAGAACCTTGGTGTGCAAGCCCTTCTATATACTGTAGCTCAAGACAAAAACATACATACATCACAGAAGGAGGCGGTCTACAACAGAAATCCTGTCTGCCAGGATACCTGACAATGGCCAGCAATTGCATTACTTGGGCAACCCGGCCATTCTTTTGTGATGGTAAATACTTTAATTCCTGAATCGAGGTCACAGGCTCACCCTGTTCATACACAAAGATGCCCTAAAAACAGGTAAGCAAAAGACAGTGGAGAGGCTTTCCCCCTTCCTTAATGAATATTTGAGGTCAATTTGGGAGAGCCAGGGGTGCCCAAACTTTTTTCAAAGAGGGTCAGATTTGATGAAGTTGTTGAGCTTTTTTTAGGGTTTTACCCCAGGACATATACTGCCACGGGGACCGGATTAAAGTGACCGGCAGGCCAGATTATACCTCCGAAACGGACTTTGGACATGCCTGAGCTAGGCTTATTGACTGCATCAAGATCACACTGAACTTTATGGCTGTTGAATGGTGTGAGCCCAGGTTTCCCCAACCAAAACCCAACATGCTACCGAATGCACCAATTGTTGCCACATTCCAAATTTCCAACATCACTGGCTCAAATAATAGTTTATTATTTATACCCTGCCTATCTGGCTGGGTTTCCCCAGCCACTCTGGGCAGCTCCCAACCGAATATTAAAAACACAATACAGCATTAAACATTTAAAACTTCCCTAAACAGCTGCCTTCAGATGTCTTTTAAAAGTAAGATAATTGCTTATTGCCTTGACATCTGATGGGAGGGCATTCCACAGGGCAGGTGCCACTACCGAGAAGGCCCTCTGCCTGGTTCCCTGTAACTTGGCTTCTCGCAGGGAGGGAACTGCCAGAAGGCCCTCAACTCTGGACCTCGGTGTCCGGGCAGAACGATGGGGGTGGAGATGTTCCTTTAGGTATACTGGGCCGAGGCATTGTGCTCGGAAACGTACTATTCATGCAGTTACATTAAATTGGAGAAAGGTGAAGAAATCTATTCAACTAAGTTGTGCTCCGAGTAGACTCACTGAAATTAATGCACCTAGCTTTGTCTCAGCTAAACTAATTTCACTCAAGAAATGCTTCTGTGAGGTTGAACTAGTTCTGTTAAACTTTATTATCTTTGTTTCGCATAATACAAACCAAATAATACAAACCATTAAGATTCGGTCCAAGATGTCCCATTGTCTGTTTCCATGTCCTTATGTACCGTATATCCTAATCAGTGTAACATCCTGCTGGATTTTAACCTACATCTAAGGATTGGTAATAAATTCCAACCAGGATATGACTCTCTTCTTCTTTGCAGTATTGTTTCTGCTTACATCAGGGTCTCTAAAATTTTTGCCCGGCTAAAGGAGTATGGCCAGCCTAGAAAGCTTTTCTAGACGTATTTTTAAGACTCTTTCCAGTGTGCAATTAAATTGCCTGTGCTGTTCTCGGACAAGAATAGTTCAGATCTCAAAAGAGCCATGAAAGGAAATGAACTAGACTCTGATTGTACAAGTGGTGCCCTATTGCCCTTACATGGTTACATTACACCAGCTTGAGAAATTCTCCTCTGTTACTTACAGAGACTTACCGTTGGAAAGGCAGCTGTATGGATTTGAGCTATTTTAGCTAAAACTTCACATTGCTTGGCTGAGTGCAAAGCAGGCTAGGATTCCTTCTCTTGGAACAGAATCCTGTTGCTTAATGAATCTTACCCTTCTGAGTAACAACCCTCTCACTATATATAAGGGTCTGGTGACTTCTGTTTCAGTGTATCTGAAGAAGTGTGCATGCACACGAAAGTTCATACCAATGGAAGGATTTTTTTTATTTTGTTTCAACTGTAACTAGAAGCTTATTGTGTTTCTGTTTCTGAATAGCTGAAACTTCACAAAGATAGCATATGAGTACAAACTTCTTCACACAAGCTGGCATTCACATGAATGGCTTATTTGTTGTGTTGCAGTCCCTGTTATTTAACTTCCAACCATCAGCAGTCATGGGACTGCTGTCACAGTTTGTTTAGATGATATACACACCTGCCTTTTGCTCAAGTCACAGGTATGGTTTACAACAAAGTCAAAGAAAAATGAGTACATAAAATCCATAAAATAACACAGTCCTTAAAATACACAACTTGCTGAAATAAATCTCGGAGGGGGGGCAATTCTGCCCAGGACCTTTTGGGTGAAACCACTATCTTAATAGATCCCAAGTATGTCTGCCTGCACAAGGGAGAGCGGCTCTCTACAGGCAAGCTCGGTTCAAGTGAGCTGCAAACGATAATTATTGTTTCTAGTTAACCATTTGTATCTTGTGTATAGAGATGCAAACGGTTTCTTTTTAATCTGCAGTGTGCATCCTTCACAACCTGAGATAGCTTGTGGAATCTGGAACTTGTGATAGACCCTTCCACCATTATCTGTGGGACTAAACAGCTTGAAGTAAACAAAGGGAAACCAATTAAACACTTTTTCCAACAAGGAAGCACACTATTGTTGGATAGCAGGCAGCAGTTCCTTCTGATGAAACCCCACAAACTGGAACTAAATTCCATGCTGTTGGATTAAGCTTGCTGGTATGAGCTCTGATTTATAAGAAAAGGTCTGCTTTTCTGTTTTAAATTGGTGCCCATAGGGACATGTAGAGACCAGGCACCTTGAGGACAGAGTCTCATTTACTCAGGGTACAGAAATGTTCTGGACATTTCCAGTTCCTTTCACAAATCTATGAAGGCACCATTTAGGGGTGGGATCAATTTCTTCCCTTCTCTTCCATATTCCACACCACAGGCAGTTTATGCATTGGTAGCTAGCACTCTGTATAGCATGAGTAGGCAAATTAATGCCCGGGGGCCGGATCCGGCCCAACCGCCTTCTAAATCCGGCCCGTGGACAGTCCAGGAATCAGCATGCTATTACATGAGTAGAATGTGTCCTTTTATTTAAAACACATCTCTGGGTTATTTGTGGGGCATAGGAATTCATTCCCCCACAAAAAAACACCAGTCTGGCCCCCCACAAGGTCTGAGGGACAGTGGACCCCTGCTGAAAAAGTTTGCAGACCCCTCCAACATATAGCATACCCTCCAACTTTCCTCTGATGAAACTATTTTTCTAGGAAAAAATGGTGCTGGAACTCACCATGAACGCCTCCCAGGAATCAGCATGTTTCTACAGCGTGTTTGTTGTGGGGGAAGAAGGGAAAAGGAGATTGTTAGCCACTTTGAGACTCCTTGGGGTAGTGATAAAGTGGGTTATCAAATCCAAACTTCTTCTTCTTCTTCTTCTTCTTCTTCTTCTTCTTCTTCTTCTTCTTCTTCTTCTTCTTCTTCTTCTTCTTCTTCTTCTATAATGCCAATGGGGCCCACCTGAGAGGTGCCGGAACAGTTTTGGTGAGTTTCAGCTGGAAAAAAAGTCCTGGTCCTAGTTAGGGGAGCTGAGAATAATACCAATATATTTCACATCTGGGGCCCTTTGGTTGATTTACTTGGCCCTCAATTGGCTATGGTGGCTCATTTACCAGAAGTAATGTATTTAGCATTACTGGAAGTGTATATTCGATTCTGCCCAAACTAAGCCTTCTGCCCCTTTCTTTAAACAGTCAAAACGAAAAACCCTCAGGGGTTATGGCAGGAGATTAGTTGTTTGGTGGTTCCTCTTTTGAACTTCACAAGTTTTTCTTCTGTGAAATGGATATTGGGGGGGGGAGTACCTGGCAGTTTTCTTAGTTTTCCAAATGCTCTAAAAGGTTGGACACTCCTGTGCTACACAACTGAATAGCTGTTATTGATTCAATGAGCCTATGCATGCCAAAGGCACAAATCCCATTACTCTAAATGAAAAAAGGTGACCATTCTGTGTAGATAATATGCTATACAGTGGTACCTTGGTTCTCAAACTTAATCCGTTCCGGAAGTATGTTCCAAAACCAAAGCGTTCCAAAACCAAGGCGCGCTTTCCTATAGAAAGTAATGCAAAATGGATTAATCTGTTCCATACTTTTAAAAGCAACCCCTAAAACAAACAGCAATTTAACATGAGTATTACTACCTAACAAGACCATTGATCCATAAAATGAAAGCAATAAACAATGTACTGTACTGCAGTCACACAATCAATCAGTAGCTGAACTGGGTTCCAATACAGTCACAAAAACAAAACTAAAAGGCTGCAAAAACAAAAATGCAAAATAAATAGCAAAAACAGATAGACCTCAGCGTAAGACTCAAAACGGAAGTGTGGCACTCAAAACAGAGCACGTTCGGCTTCCAAAAAAAGTTCACAATCTGGAACACTTCTGGGTTTACAGTGTTTGGGTTCCAGGTTGTTTGAGTACCAAGGCATTTGAGAACCAAGGTACCACTGTAGTTGTTATAAGCAAGTAACCACAATGTTTTTCAAAACCATGATTTTGTGCATTGTATCCAAGATCGGACTTTTAAACTTCACTGAGAATTTACATGCACACTGTCTCTCCATAGCCAGATCTGACAAAATATTATCCTTTACCCCATTCTGTGAGTGAAGTTGCGCTCCTGGATATTCACTCATTCTGCTTCCTACATAATAGGAAGTCACATAAACTGTGCTTTTAAAATGATTCTATTTTATGGAAAATTTATGCACGCCACCTTGAAAGGGCTTTTTGACTAGAAAGCAGCCTTGTTGTTGTTTAGTCGTTTAGTCGTGTCCGACTCTTCGTGACCCCATGGACCAGAGCACATCAGGCACTCCTGTCTTGCACTGCCTCCCGCAGTTTGGTCAGACTCTGCCTAGAAATATATAATAAAAATACCACCTATGCTTTGCTGACCATAGGCTCCCAGTTTCCTTCCAGGCTCATTTCAAATTGCTTCTTTTGATGGTAGCTTGGTTTTAGAGCATCTTCTATACTTGCAGACGGTCCCAGATTCATTCCCCGGCCTCTCCAGGTAAGGCTGGGAACACGCTGGAAAAAACTATTCTAAAAGTTGTTGGCACGTGGGAAATGAAAGGCAAATCGTGATAGAAAGAGCCACACCCTAAACCAGAGGTAGCATCCAGGTGTTGTGGTCTATAACTTCAATAATCTCCAGCCATTGGCCATGCTGAGGCTGATGGGAATTGTAGTCCACAAGATCTTCAGGGTACCATGTTGGCTGCCTTTGTCCTCAACATTAGGAAGTGCCACAACACTAAACAGAGCCTAAACTGCCTTCTTGACCTCAGCCACCAGTTTTGCATTACTTCTCTTGGCCACTGTGTGGTTCCAGAGAGCTGTCTACATCATTGCACCTGTAAAACAGGTGAGGTAGTTTGAGATGTCCCCAAAGCATACAAAGCTCATGCAACAGGTTTGCAACCCTACTCGGGCCCATCCAAGGCCTTGTGGTAAGTTATCCTAAACCTTCTTGGTTTTCTTTTTTTCTAATCAAGTTGAAAATGAATGCTGTTATACCACCACTTTCTGAGTATTTATATTTGGTTTTCAGATGTTTGTCTACGCTTTCTTCAAAGTGGGTTGGTGTTGTGCATCTTTTTAAAAAAATTTAAACACAGCGTTACAAAGTCGAGGTAGCTATACGTGAGTGCTTTTTTTCAAATGAATAGGACTTCACTTCTAAACAAACTTGGTTCTCAACTGCGCTATGCTTTTAAAACTGTGTCATACCACTTTAAACAGCAATGGCTTCTCCCAAAGAATCCTGGGAACTGTAGTTTGTTAAGGGTGTTGAGAGTTATTAGGTGAGTCCTAGTCCCCTCACAGAGCTACAATTCCCAGAGTTCCCTGCAAAGAAAGAAGGATTGCTTGTTAAACCATTAATTAGTAAATGTTATCTTTGTAAATAGACACAACATTTATCATGGGTTTTTTTGGGGGGGGGCTTGAATCAGGGACCCCGGGCAAGGACCCTGTTCACCCCACCCTTGTTCCGGCCCTGCCTATGTGGCAGATGAGGTTGAGAGCTGGCAACTAACCCAAGGTCACCCAGTAAATTTTATGGCCAAGTAGGGCTTTGAGCCCTAGTCTCCCAGTCCTGTGCTTTTAAAGGTAAAGGTAAAAGGTAAAGGGACCCCTGACCATTAGATCCAGTCGCGAACGACTCTGGGGTTGTGGCACTCATCTCGCTTTACTGGCCGAGGGAGCCGGCGTACAACTTCCGAGCCATGTGGCCAGCATGACTAAGCAGCTTCTGGCAAACCAGAGCAGTGCACGGAAACACTGTTTACCTTTCCGCTGGAGCGGTACCTATTTATCTACTTGCACTTTGACGTGCTTTCGAACTGCTACCAGTAGGTTCACAGGAGCAGGGACCAAGCAACGGGAGCTCACCCCATCACAGGGATTCGAACCGCCGACCAGAGGAAATCATGGCTGTGCTATTTTGGGAATGACACTTTAGTAAGGGGAAACTGAGCCATGTTGTTGTGTATATTTTTCCACTCCACTTTTTAAAGGAAGCAGGTGGCATCTGTGTGGCAAACAGACAAAACGAAACGAAGAGACAGAAGGAATTGACTCCCTTTGTATGCACATCATGACTGAATTAAGGCCACTTGACCATCATAGTTGAAAAGGCTCTGCCTGCAGAAAACAGCACGTTGCCCCCCTATTGCTCTTGCTGAAGCCCTACCTGATACCATAGTCCAGGGATGGTGACTCCCTGTGCAAAATCCTGGAGAGCAATGGCCATTTAGTGTAGATAATGGTCTGATTCAGTATAAAGCAGGGGAAGGCAATGGGGTGCCCTCCCAGATGTTTCTGAACAACAGCTTATTGACCATGTGCAATGCTGGCTGGGGAGGAGGAAGCCACATTCGCTACCCCTCCTCTAAGCAATGCAGAAAGTAATACAGATGTTGACTTGATCCTGACAACACTGGGAGGGGAGGTATTCTTACATTTTTCCAGGGTCTTATGCCTGTTAGGTCACTTGTGGTTATAAAAGCATTTATTTGTGTCAGTTGACACAGGACAGTAAACGGAAAAACACAACTGAACATAGAAAACTGCCAAATTAAAAATTATACAAATTAAGACTCGGAGAATGCCATGGTGGTCGTTTTTCTTATTTCATTCCTTTTCATCACAGCTGCTGAGAATTCTGCGGACTTTGCTGTGAGGGGTCTGCAAGGAGAAGTTCCATAAACACCAGATGGACACCTTAGACAAGATAATAATTGAGTGATTAGCTGTTTGTGTGAATCTAGGAACATGGGGCACTGCCTGTGTATAGGAAGCCAAGTCAGATCATGGGCCCATAGAGTTCAGTGTTGCCTGCACTGGTTGGCAGTGGCTTCCCCAGGCCTACCCAGAGATGTCATTCATTGAACCTGGGATCTCCTGCATGCAAGGCAGATGCTCTCTCTCACTCTCCATAAAAAGAACAGAAAAACAATAGACAAAAATATTTTGACTCACATCATAGAATTGTAGAGTTGGAAGGGACCCTGAGGGTCATCTAGTCCAACCCCCTGCAATGCAGGAATATGCAGCTTTCGCAACCAGAGGTTGAACCCGCAACCTTGGAATTATCAGCACCATGCTCTGTTATTATATAGAGATCTAAAGCCCCGGAGGATAAAATGACCACTTTGTTGTTGTTTCAGAAGTTTGTTTGTTTTCCCTGGACCTACTCATGAATATTGATAAATGCAAGTTTCAAAAAACACACACAGGAGAACACCATATTTTGAAATCCACCGATAGGGTTTGATATTTGGATTAGAGAAAAGGGAAAATGCAAAAGCCAGCCTAACATCACTTGTGAAAAGGGACTAAAAGTTTGCCAGTTCTTCCTCCCCAATTCGATGCTCTCTGAAATGTAAATAGAGAAGATAACAGCTAAACCATTTAAGATTCCAATCTTGGCCCATCTTTGCAAAACGCCATAACAAAAAGCCTCCCAGTTAAGCTGTCCAGAAGCAAATGTCCTGGGAACTGCTATGGAGAAACCAAAGGAAATTCCATCCATCCCGGGGGCAGGGGCGGTAACTGATTGGAGATAAAAAAAAAGCTTATCAGGGGTCCCCATAAATCCACACACTTTTTAAACAAAATGTCAGGCTACAGCAGCATCCATCCGGATCTGTGTCTGATTTAGCTGCTCAATCCATCGGAGAATTGCAGCTGCATCCTAGACGATAGCATTTCCTGCGTTCTGTTGTGAAGTAACCGGCTGATGAGTTTCACATACTGTATGCAGCCAGTATTGGTATCACTTTTCACAGTGGTGGCATGGCCCCAGTATTGTTGAAAGCTGCTGGGAGTGTTTATAAATGGTGGCAATGTCCCTGCTAGATAAACACCAAGGCAAAGAGAAGTTTCCGAGAAGCTTTCAAGCAGGGGGCATCCCTTTAAAATCCTTTGCAGTTCAGAGATCCACTGACTCTAAGCAGCGCTGTTCTTCTGTTTACCTACCACAACTAAACGGCGGTTGATAGACCCATAAATTTGTCTAAACCCTTGTAAATGCTCACTCTGAGTTAACAGCCTTGGAACACATCTTGTTGTAGTGAATCCCCTAAGTCAGTTATGTGTGTGTTTGAAGACTTTCATGCCTCTCTCTGTCCTGAACCCTACTGGCAGCCAACTTCAAGACAAACAAAGGTCTTTGCATCCATCTCTCTCTGGAGACAATGGAGGAACCCACCTTTGGAGGTGAGGTCAAGCTGGTGGAAGGTTGCATTTCCTTCTGTGATTGTTGGGACTGATGCGGGAGAGACATGTTTTGTTGCAGCTGTGGAAATTTGAATCCAGATTGCTGACTTGTTCCTTCAAAGGGAATGCAACCTCTCTCAGAATAGGATTCCCACCTAATTGGGAGAAGTGAGAGCTACCCATCCACAACAAATAGGGTCCGTTCCCCCCCCCCCCCCCGCCGCCAATTGGGAAACTTCTTATATGTTTGCATCTCATGAGGCAAATGAAATTTCAGCATGGCTACGTCATATTAAGGGACCCAGGTGGTGCTTTGGGTTAAACCGCTGAGCCTAGGGCTTGCTGATCAGAAGGTCGGCAGTTCGAATCCCTGTGACGGGGTGAGCTCCCGTTGCTTGGTCCCAGCTCCTGCCAACCTAGCAGTCGAAAGCATGTCAAAATGCAAGTAGATAAATAGGAACCACTACAGCGGGAAGGTAAACAGTGTTTCCGTGCGCTGCTCTGGTTCGCCAGAAGCTGCTTAGTCATGCTGGCCACATGACCTGGAAGCTTACCTTCCAAGTCCCGGACTGCAGAATCCGGGACCGGCAGCCGTGTGACACCGGAAGTTACGTCGACGCAACTTCCGGTGTCACACGGCTGCCGATCCCGGCATGCGTCGACGTAACTTCCGGTGTCGTTTTGCCCTTCTATGGGCTCCAGCAGAAAGGTAAACAGTGTTTCCATGTGCTGCTCTGGTTTGCCAGAAGCGACTTTGTCATGCTGGCCACATGACCTGGAAGCTGTACGCCGGCTCCCTCGGCCAATAATGCGAGATGAGCGCGCAACCCCAGAGTCGGTCACGACTGGACCTAATGGTCAGGGGTCCCTTTACCTTTACCTTACATCATATTACCTGCTACAAATCTGGAACCATGTTCATACTTCTGAACCTTTAAAGCGCACGCAGAACAAATGTAGCAACTTGAAAGAACCACCCCCACCCCCCAAATAAGTAAAGTCTTTTGTTTTGTCGTTTAGTCATGTCCAACTCTTCGTGACCCCATGGACCATAGCATGCCAGGCACTCCTGTCTTCCGCTGCCTCCCGCAGTTTGGTCAAACTCATGTTGGTAGCTTCAAGAACACTGTCCAACCATCTCGTCTCCTCTGTCGTCCCCTTCACCTTGTGCCCTCCATCTTTCCCAACATCAGGGTCTTTTCTAGGGAGTCTTCTCTTCTCATGAGGTGGCCAAAGTATTGGAGCCTCAGCTTTACAATTAGAAAAGAAAGCCATAGCCTAGAGGAAAAAGAAAACGGGGCAAAGGAGGGGGAGGAGGCGGAAAAACCACTTTCTGTATCCTGGATGGCAGCCAAGAAGAAGCCTCCAGCTGAATGTGAATGAACCTGAATTTAATTTCGTGGTGGAGGGGAGAGAACCTGCTACGTTGGCCTCTTGATGAACAAAAAGTTATTGTTCATAGTAGGCCCTGTGAATCCTGCACCAAACTGGCTTGGTGGCTTCGTGAGAAGCCGGAAAAGAACTATGCAAACTGAAATGTCAAGAGGAGTGTTCACATGTTGCATGCAGCAAGCAGTTGTTTTGGCACTTACCCGACTTCCCATCGCCTGGGTCCCTGCAGCTCACAGGGAAGGTGAGCCAGTGAGGAGGTCAGCATGGTGCAAATGCCCTGATGGAACCAACCTAGGTTGGGATGCTTCCAACAGCTGGAGAGCAAAGGCTACCCATCCCCCTCCCACAGTTTTATTGATTTCCAATATATAACAATTACTAAAAAGAGAGAAAAATATACAAAAACAAAATCTGCCCCACTTCCCGCTCCAGGATGGATCAATCTGGTTAAATTTTCTAGAGTCCAATCTGTGATTTCGGTAGTTGCCATTCTTCAGAGTCATCAGTAAAGTATTTTATAAAATATTTGATGCTCCCAGTTTTAAGATCATTGGTTACCAGAACAATAAGCTGAATTAACGAGAAATCCTAACAATCCTAAGTCCTCGATCTATTTACAGTGGTACCTTAGGTTAAGTATTTAATTGGTTCCGGAAGTCTATTCTTAACCTGAAGCAGTCTTAACCTGAAGCGTTCTTAACCTGAAGCGAACTTCCCCATTGAAAGTAATGGAAAGTGGATTGATCCGTTCCAGACGATGAAAAACACCCCCTAAAACAGCAATTTAACACGAATTCTACTGTCTAATGAGACCATTGATCATTGACTCAGGGAAGGGAGGAGGAGGGAGGGGTGGGTAAGAGAGAAGGAAGGAAGGAAGGAAGGAAGGAAGGAAGGAAGGAAGGAAGGAAGGAAGGAAGGAAGGAAGGAAGGAAGGAAGGAAGTTTACCAAGCCTGCTCTTGCAAGAAGTGACGCTGTGGGTTAAACCACTAAGCCTAGGGCTTGCTGATCAGAAGGTCGGCGGTTCAAATCCCTGCAACGGGGTGAGCTCCTGTTGCTTGTTCCCAGCTCTTGCCAACCGAGCAGTTCGAAAGCACGTCTAAGGGCAAGTAGATAAATAGGTACCGCTCCAAGCGGGAAGGTAAACGGTGTTTCCATGCACTGCTCTGGTTCGCCAGAAGCGGCTTTGTCATGCTGACCACATGACCTGGAAGCTGTACACCGGCTCCCTCGGCCAATAACGCGAGGTGAGCGCCGCAACCCCAGAGTCGGTCACGACTGGACCTGATGGTCAGGGGTCCCTTTACCTTTACCTTTTGTGTGACCTGCAATTGACATTACACAAGACAAGCCCTGATGGATCACCTAGCCCATCATCCTGTTCTCACGGTGGTCAGCCAGATGCCCATGGGAAATCCGCCAGCGGGATTCAACAGCACTTGTGATTCCCAGCAACTGGCATTCAGAGGCATATTGCCTCCAAAAGTGGACGTGAAACACAGCCATCATGGATTGCCAACAGCCAATGTATACCTCAGGCCAGAAAGAGTCATCCTGCGGCTGCACACTGAATGAGGGTACAACTCATTCTATCCAGCCAGAGAGATTATAATTTTTAATGGGCCCGCATTGTTTACTTGCAACTCCGTCCTCACCCAAGTTGCTGGCACAAACGTCATGCTGGTTTCAACTAAAGATGCTTCTTTTAGATGTCTCGGGATTACATTTTGTGTTTTGAAGAGTTTGATCTTGTGTTTTTAAAAGGCTTAAGGGTTTTAATGTATTTTTATGGCATGTTTTTGTTAAGGAGGAATCTGACCCTGAGCTTTGAAGAAGGGCAAAGTAAATCAAATAAAGGCATGCAGTAAATAATTCACCACTGCTGCTGCCGCTGCTGCTACTTATTTTTATGTATAAAGAGAATTGTCTTGTTTCTGGGATCAGGAGACCATAGCAAAATAAGAAGAGATCTGCTGGATCAGAGCAATGATCCATTTGTTTTCAACTAGATGGCTTCAGGAAAGTAGGGCACAGAGACAATTTGTCTTATCCCCTCTTAATGCCATTTAAGCCAATGGCTATTACCACATCTTGTGACAGTGAGTTCCATAGATAATTTCCCTTAATTGCTTGTTTCCATCTTAGAGCTGATTCATGCCTTGTTTTAGAACAAGGATACAAAAGGTACTTTCGTTCAACGGGCAAGCTATGTCCTTGGTTTGCATGTAATGCTAAGCCAAAGCTTGGTTTAGCTGACATATACAGGCCAGTTCCTGCAGAGGAGATTGCAGCTGCTGTCCTCCTCCCCTGATCCAACTGGTGCTGTGACCTAAGTCATGGTTTGCTTCAGCAACCTGTGCTTGTGGCTTGTCTCACTCTAGATCAGGGGTGGCCAACACCCATGAGACTGCGATCTACTCACAGAGTTAAAACTGGCAGTGATCTACCCCCTTTTGGGGGGGGTTGGGTCAAAGTTGTTGAGTTTTTTTCAGGGAGGAAGTAAAATGTTGAGCTTTTTTTAGGGGGAGCCACAGTTCAGCTTCTTTGGGGGGAGCCAATGATCTACCAGTGATCTACCACAAACGTCCAGTGATCTACCGGTAGATCACGATCTGCCTGTTGGACATGCCTGCTCTAGATGAACCGCAAGCTGTAACCATGGTTTGTTCTCCAATACAGCTTGCAACTAGTCTGGAGGAGACAAACCATAGCCTGGGTTTGGACGACAAGCCGAACTATAGCATATCTCATAGTGGCAGCAGGACTGGAAGAGGATGGAAATGGTTGTGCTCCCTACAAGAGCTTGCATGTGTGTTCATTCACATGAAGCATTGGTTTGGCTTAGCACTACACGTGAATGGAACTTTATGTGCTTTTTTATTTTAAAAAAACTTTATACAGTGGTACCTCGGTTTATGAACGCAATTGGTTCCGGAAGTCTGTTCATAAACTGAAGTGTTCATAAACTGAAGCGAACTTTCCCATTGAAAGTAATGGAAAGTGGATTAATCCGTTCCAGACGGGTCCGCGGAGTACTTATCCTGAAGCGTACTTAACCCAAAGCATGGGTGTAATTGGTTCCGGAAGTCTGTTCATAAACTGAAGCGTTCATAAACTGAAGCGAACTTTCCCATTGAAAGTAATGGAAAGTGAATTAATCCGTTCCAGATGGGTCCGCGGTGTTCGTAAACTGAAAATTCATAAACCGAGGTGTTCGTAACCGAGGTTCCACTGTACAGTGGACCCTCCGGATCGAATTAAATTCGTTCTGGGGTTCCATACGTAACCTGAAAAGTCTGTAACAGGAGACATCGCTTCTGCCCATGTGTGCAGCAGAGCGCTTCTGTGTATATGCGCACGGTGAAACCTGGAAGTATACACTTCCAGGTTTGCTGCGTTCAAAACCCAAAAGTTATGTATCCAGAGCGGTACGTAACTCGAGGGTCCACTGTATGTGCTTTGATGTCAGTTGTGAATGGAGTGTGATCAGCTTTCCTATGCAAAACAGAGAGGCAGGGGCCCATTCCTCTCCTACTTGCCACTGCTGCTGTCTATAATTCACATGTGGATTTGGGGGAGACTTGCATCCACACCCTAAAGGTAAAAAAGGTAAAGGTAAAGGACCCCTGAGAGTTATGTCCAGTCGCAGCTGACTCTGGGGTTGCGGCACTCATCTTGCTTTACAGGCCAAAGGAGCCAGCGTTTGTCCACAGACAGTTTTTCCGGATCATGTGACCAGAATGACCAAGCCGCTTCTCACAACAGAACATAGAAACCAGAGCAGCGCACGGAAATGCCATTTACCATGTATCTACTTGCACTGGCGTGCTTTCAAGCTGCTAGGTTGGCAGGAGATGGGACTGAGCAACAGGAGCTCACCCCGTCGCAGGGATTCAAACCACCTACCTTCTGATTGGCAAGCCCAAGAGGCTCAATGGTTTAGACCACAGCGCCACCTGCGTCTCACCCTAGAGGAGGGATAACCAATAGGGTACAACTCCCATCAGCGCCTGCCAGTTTGATAAAACTAGTGGGAGTTACTCACAAACATTTGGAGGGCAGCATGCCAGATGCCCTGGCCCTAGAAGATCCATCTCTCTAACAGTTGCTAGCCTTCTTTCTACAAAGCTATAATTTTCATATTCAGTTAACACCTGCATCTTCTATATGTCCATGGGGGGTAGAGGGGGAGACTCTCCAGAAATTAATATGGAAAGCAATAGTTAAATTCTCCCTTTCAAGCCTTGTGATTTCCCCCCTAAATTTGCAGTCTAGCTTTGTGACATTAAGTCCAACTTTTAAAATGTTGCTGACAATGACTTCTTATGCTGAGGCCAATATTGAAAATAAATTGGGCTAGAATCTGTGTGCTTTTAAGTGGAAAGGGTTGTTTACTCAACCCAGTGCCAGAAGAAATCATGAATCCACCCACTTCATTCTCATTCAAATGGCCTCTGTGCTTGTAGCTGAACTGGCATGCGCGCGCGCACACACACACACACACACACACACACACACACACACACACACTGAGTTTCCAGGGTCACTCTTGCAAATGTTCCCTGTGTCCTGATGCTTATGAAATTCAAGTGCTGGATGCCTCTGGCAGAAGACTTTATTCCTGACCAGCCCATAGTCAGCAAGCCTGAAGTGAAGACCATTAACATCTTCAGATAAAATCTGAGTTGGAAAAAATGGGCTCCTTCTAAGTGGCTGCGAAAAGGCTTCCTCAAGGATTGAAACTGGGATGTTATGTGTGTGAATTTTCAGGAGGTGAAGGATGTGCTCCTGTGTCCTTGGGAAATGTAAGCTCAGGCTATACATCTCCATGGTTAGATATTAGAAACTTAAATTTAATTAACGCTAGCTATATTCAAAAGCCTTTTGGATATACGACTGCAATCTTCTGCTTTTAATTTGGCACAGCCCTGTGAATGAACTCGAATGCAGCTCATTTATTTTCTGTTGTTCCTACTGCATCGGATACCTGGTTCCATATTTTCATTTTATATATTCTTTCATTCAGCCAGCCATTTATCCATTAATATAATCAGGCAGCTGGGTTGCAGGAAACAGAACACCACAATCAGGCTAAAATGTGGGTGGGTGGGTGTTAATTTTAAAAAATACAAAACTGTATTTGAAAAGTTGATCTTCCAGACTGGGGTGTGTTAAAACAATTCATAAGGATTGTGGGTAGGGATGGGGGAGAAATGTAGTTCACACTTGAAGGCAAACCTACCTACACTGTACTTTCTTTTTTGAATCAATTTTATACAGCTTTATAGAAAAAAAATACAAAGCATAATACCTTTTCCTTTCCTTTTCTTTCTTTTTTTGAACTAAACAAATACTATTATCCAAGTACAAGAAAAACAAAAAGGGGAGGGAGGGAGGAAGAAAGGAAGAAAGGAAGAAAGGAAGAAAGAGAAAGAAAGAAAGAAAATAGAAAAGAGGTTAAAAGAGAAAGATAGAAAAATAAGATTCAGAAAATAAGTTTCTGCACTTTCTGAAGAATACAAGAACTGAAGCAACCTTCCTTTGAAATTCGCCTTTCTCCAAATCTTACAGTATGATGAGGACCCTTGTGCTGAACCCTTTTTTCTGCCATTGTGTATAATATACACTTTGTTTGAACTTCTTCAGTGATCAATTTCTGGTTTTGCCCAGGCAAGCCAGCTATCTGAGTTAAGCAATTTGGACAGCTTCCTGCCTAATCGTCAGCCATTCTTAAAAATGCACATAGCCTAATCTTCAAACATGCCTACAAAGCAACTGATGGTTAAAGGGATCAAAGCTGTCTGCTGAGAGTGGAGCCCCAAATATTTCCTTCACAAGCATTGGAAGTAGACTTCCCCGCCCCCCACAGCTATGCTCTGCAAGTTTTTCATCTCCAGAGAGACTAATTAGTATTATTACATCTTTGGTTTTAGTGCATACGGGGATTTTGTGGCAGTGCTAAAACCTCTGGCTAAGCAGTGGTGATATCACAAAGCAACGACAATGTCACAGAAGACTACTGATGTCACCCAGGCCGTGCAGCGATGATGTCACAGAGGGATGAGCAGTCAGAGCTTTCAGGCAGAAAGCCTCTAAGCCGAGCTGTGCAGGATGCAAGCAACTCCAGGAAACAGGAAACTCTCATGAAAAGGGTAGGTGTAGTGTAAAAAATGAACCCTCAGGGAAAAGGAGCCTTTAAGAAAGGATGAGCTCAAGAAGCCAGCGATCTTAGGGAAAGAATAAACATGGCCAGAGAAGCAGGAGATAGGCGGAAGGGGGGGCACCACTATGTAAGACTTGGGGCACAAACCTGTGGTGCAGATTTGCGTAAAATGTGCACAATGCTATTTTTTTATGAAGGCAAATTATGATGGCGGGTAGTTGGTATCAGCGCTGAGCATTACAGCATACAGTTTGTAGGTCGGGCACCTTCCTTGGAGGTGTTTAAGCAGAGGTTGGATGGCCACCTGTCATGTACGATTTAGTTGAGATTCCTGAATTGCAAGGATGGTCCCTTCCAACTCTATGAATCTACGATTCTGTGAAAGGATCCAGGGTCTATGGATGTCACCCACCCCCACGCCAGGAGCTCGAGACAGTGAGTCTACAGCTGACACAGTACTATCAATACCGAGTATATTCCCCTCCCCAAAAGCCAGGACCTTGCCTCAGTGGCCTTACAGGTAAAAGTCGGAGTGACTGGTTAATGGGGCTGTTCCAGGGTAGATGGGCAGTGAAAAGTGCCCTCTAAATTTGGATAAGCTCATAGGCGGCGGAAGTTTACAAATGCTTTCTTGCTTCTTTTTCAAATGACAGGATTCTTCCTTGGCTGCCATCTTAGTCACGAAGACTGCTTTGGATAACTGTGAGGTAATAGTTATAGAACAGCCACTGTGAGCTAAAATCAAACGGCCATTGTGAGGTCATGGTTATACCAACAGTCATTATGAGGTAGAATCAAATGGCCATTGTGAGGTAATAGTTGTAACCAACAGTCACTGTGAGGTAAAGTAGAGCAGGTGTCCTCATAGGTTTTATGAATTTCTCGAACAATTTGAAGGGTAGTGTCAGGGGACCTCCGTACAGGGAGCCTCTGCCTCTCCTGTTGACCAGCACTTCGCCCAGTGAGAGCAGCAGTAGCGGGGTCAGGTGGGGGGAATGAGGAAGTTAGTGGGTTGGAAGAGTCAGGGCTCGGCTATGCTAGAGAGCCATTGCAATGCCCTGACCAACAGGTGGAGGGGAACAGGCAGCCCCTTCCGGCACCCGAATTACGGCGCGCCACCAAACATAAGGTCAGGAGGAGGCGTTTCGGGGTGCCCAAACACTTATGCTGGGCTCGTAATTGGAAACGTCCACTCCCAGATTCTGCGAGTGACTGAGAGGTAATGTTTTCTGTTATCTCTGCACTGTAAATACTATGCACAATAAAACTCTTAAAGACAGAGCGGACTTGGGCGTCTTTACTCAAGAGTAGCCGCAAAAACACCATTACAGGCAGCATTTTGTGAGGGACTGTGGTGGTGCGTTGGGCAAACTGGAGAGACCTGAGACCAAATTCCTTCTCATCCATGAAGTTTACTAGACGTTCCTGGCCTAGTCCCTGTAACCCCTTTCCATTGCTGGCATCCATCAAGACAATGGAGTGCGCCTCCAAGGGTGAAGCCAAACCGCTGTGACCACAGAGATCAGTAACTCGTAACTGCTGCCTCCAGTGCTGCTTTTGCTGTGTTAGCAGCAAGTGATCTCCCTGGGATGCAAGCCTGGGCAATGTGTAAGGAGGTCTTGGGCTGCCCAGATGACAAGACCCCTTGGTCTCACTGATGTGGTCCAAAGGAAAACAGAGCAATATGTTGGGTACCAACTTGGCTGCAGGAGTTGCTGGAAGGAGGTGTACAAGACACCACCCAATACACTATCACATAGCTGCCAAGTCTCCCGTTTCCCCCGGGAAATCCCCGTTTTTCCAGCTGTTCCTAGCTGAAAAAACGGATTTTTTTGTTTTTCCCCGGTTTATTCTGGCACGGCGGCCATTTTGGAACTGGGCGGAGCATGCTCAGAAGCGACTTTTGATGCTGCTCTGCCCAGTTCCAAAATAGCTGCAGTACGACTTCTGGCGCGGCGGCCATTTTGGAACTGGGCAAAGCAGCATCAAAAGTCGCTTCTGAGCATGCTCCGCCCAGTTCCAAAATGGCGGCAGTGCTACTTCCGGTCTGCTATTTCTGGCCCGGTCCCTTATTTCTCTGACAGCAACTTGGCAGGTATGCTATCAATTATATGAAATGTTTAAATTAGATAGAACAAAATGGTTTTTCAGACCAAAGTTCACAATTTGAAAAAGAACTTTTACAAAACAAAGAAAAACTTTTGTCCAAAATGTGTAATTTGTTATTAGAGTGGGAAACAAAAGACGAGCTTGTCAAAGCCTCAGTGACAGACTGGGCAATATAGATTTAACCTCTGGGGAAAACTCTGGAAAAGTGATCTGAAGTTCACAGCATGTTATTCTTTGAAGGAGAACTACTTGAAGTTGATTTACAGATGGTATCTAACTCAGGGTAGGCTTTCCGAGAACAGTTCAAAGTGTTGGTGCTGACCTTTAAAGCCCTAAATGGCCTCGGTACAGTATACCTGAAGGAGCGTCTCCACCTCCATCGCTCTGCCCGGACACTGAGGTCCAGTACCGAGGGCCTTCTGGCGGTTCCCTCGTTGCAAGAAGCCAAGTTGCAGGGAACCAGGCAGAGGGCCTTCTTGGTGGTGGCGCCCGCCCTGTGGAACACCCTCCCATCAGATGTCAAAGAAAAAAACAGCTACCAGATTTTTAGAAGACATCTGAAGGCAGCCCTGTTTAGGGAGGCTTTTAATGTTTAATAGATTATTTTATTTCATTTTTCTGTTGTAAGCCGCCCCGAGTGGCTGGGGAAACCCAGCCAGATGGGCGGGGTATAAATAATAAATTATTATTATTATTTGCTAAGATGTATAAGACTGAATCAGATAAGTGCTGGAGATGCAAAGAGGTTGTGGGAACGTTCTTTCATATGTGGTGGACTTGTCAAAGGGTAAAAAGAGCATTGGGAATTGATCCATAATGAATTGGAAAAAAATGTTTAAAGATACTCCCCACCCCCCACCCCCAAACCAGAGTCCTTTCTGTTGGGGATAATTCATACTGAAATTCTCAGGTGTCAAAAATGGTTATTTATGTATGCTACTACCGTGTTTATCCGAAAATAAAACACCATCTTATATTTATTTTTTCCTCAAAAAAGCACACTATGGCTTATTTTCAGGGGATGTCTTATTTTTTTCCTCCTCCTGCCGCGGCTGGCATTGCTGCTGTGCCTATCACAATGTCTTATTTTCGGGGTATGGCTTATATTCCTTGAATGCTTAAAATCCTGCTATGGCTTATTTTATGACTACGTCTTAAAATAGGAGAAACAGGGTACTGCAGCCCGTGTTTCTTTAGCCCAAAAATGGAAAACAAGTTAGGTCCCAACCAAAGAAGAATGGCAACTTAAGTTAAAAGAATATGCACAACTCACAGACTTAACATATAGAATAAGAGAACAAGAATAACATACATTTAAAGAAGATTGGGAAACATTTATTGAATATATGGGAAATAATTGTGTACAGCTGAAAAAGTTGGCAGCATTAAGATAAATTCAGCAGTGTAAATAAGTGTTGATGGATGCAATAATGGAATACTGAATGGTATAGTTTTTGTAAAATACGCAGGGATTTATGATATGTAAAATGAACCATGGAAAGAGAAGAAGGGAAGTCAATGATATCTTAAGGATATAAAATGAGTACTTAAAATTGTAAAACAGAAAATTTTATAAAAATTATATACAAAAAGAAGAAGAAGAAGACACCACTCAACTGTTTAAGGGACTCCACTCTAGATTTGTGTCCTTTTCTTCTCCCAAAAATGCTCCACAAGGCAGCAGGTACGGATTTTTTCTTGGAGTTTATTCCCCAAGCCTTTCTCACAAACAAGTTTAGACAGAAAGCAGCAGAGCTTTAGGATTAGAGAATACTCAACACCTGCGTACGGTCAACACAAAGAGTCATATCTCCAACATACCACTGATGAAAATCGGGACAATTGTCTTTTGGCCCTGAGCTCTCGCAGGAGCTAGCTGATTTGTGTGAAAGTGCGAAACCAAAAAAGGAGCTTCTTTTGGTCTGGCGGTCTGGCATGAGCCTGCTGATTTGTGCCAGAGTGCCAGACCCCAAAACAATACATTCCACGATTCGATCAGAAGCTGGAATGTCTTCTGTAATTCTGGAATGCCCTCCTTAAATTGAGAGGGGTATGAGGAATGTGTTCTCACCCTGAACTTCACCCTTTGGGGATTACTTTGTGTGCTGAGCGGGAGTACCCCTGCGCAAGGCTTGGTGCCAACAAGGTTAGTCAAGATTGTGCACACTACCCCATGCAGGGACCCAACAGATGAGAATCGCAAGTAGGGAGAGCAGTGTCACACTTTGGCCCTGCTTAAAGGCTTCCCAAAGACATCTGGTTGGCCACCGTGAGAGCAGGATGCTCAAATAAATGGTCCTATGGCATGACCCAGCAGGGCTTTTCTTGTTTGAAATGTATGAATGAAGTGCTTTTGTCATGATAAAAGTGGGATGTATAGGTACAGAGGGGGCCTCAAATGAGAGAAACAGCTGCCCATTGTCAATAAACCTGTTCTTTCATTCTGCTTGCAATGTTTTACATTTACTTTTTTTTTTTAAAAAAGGAGCAAACGCTGTCTGCTCACAAATGCCTGTGTTTAGAGCAGCTTTCGATGAAACAGGCCCAGCAGCGATGAATTCCAGAGGTGCTTCCTCCCACAGAGGAATGCCCAGCCTTTTCATCTCCACTGCTGCCCTCACCGTCACCTTGCCATCCTTAACAGAACTAGGATGGGTGCCAGGCTCAGCCTAGGCAAGGGTAAAAAAAAAGAGACACAAAACACAGCATTCCGAGATTCCTCTTATCTGGGATATTTCAGAGGGTAAAACCTGAAGGAGGAGGAGGAGGAAGAATCGTAGGCCGGCAGGCACAGGGGAGTGATTTCAGAGTAGAAATATGTGCCCGGAACACTCCCTCTTTGGCTCCAAGGCAAGGAATTTGCCATCCCTAAAGAGGCAGCCGTTTATCAGTCCATCCTCCTGTCACCTGAGGGGTCCAGAGGAACTCCTTTTGCTGACATCAAGTCTCTATCTTGGGAGGGGCAGCACGCAATTTATGCACGCCTATAACCTGCACAGTGCTGCATTGTTTGAAGACCCAATGGTTTCCCTTGACATAAATTATATGGGAAAGTGAAGTCCCTTTATGGGCTTTTAACGCAGCAGTTTATGCAGGCAAGGCAAAGTCAGGGAAGGAAATAAACGTCAGTGCAAAGAAGCAGGTTATGTTAGTAGACTGGGGGGGCAGCTATTTTATTCCCCTTTGTTGCCATTAATGTTTGGATAGGAACTGTGAAAGAAAGGAACTGTTTGTCTGTGGTTTGAGGAGGGACAAAATAAACACAACACTTAAATTCCAAGTGGTGATGTATACAGGAGGGCCTTGTAACATGTCAGATCATGGGTCCCATTTAACCTACGGGTAGCCTCATCTATTCTGACTGGCACCACATCTATTCTGACTGGCAGGGACATAGGAAGTTGCCTTATGCTGAGTCGGATCATTGGCCCATCTAGCTCAGTATTGTCGACACTGGCTGGCAGTGTTTCTGCAGGGTTTTAGACAGCTTCTCGCCCAGCCCAGCGATTATATGCAAAACACGTGCTCTACATTGAGCTAGGGCCCTTCCTGCAGACTAGATGTCACAATTTAGGACACGTGTTTTGTTTTGTGTTTGTCAATCTACCCTGCTCATGTATAAACCATGGGGGTTGTGAGTCAAGGTTTACCTGCAAACAGCAAACAATGCTTGCTTGATTTGTGAAAATATTGCATGGTTAGTGCTGTGGCTTAGTGGTGGAGCATTTGTCTTGTATGCAGAAGGTCCCATGTTCAATTCCCAGCATCTCCAGATAGGGTTGAGGCCCATGAGGGATTTGCTGCCCTGGTGGATTCTGCCACCTGAAGCAGGTGCCTTACCTTGCCTCATGTGTGGGCCGGCCTTGCTGATACTGATTCATCTAAGGAGTACTTACTCTTAGCTGGCATTTAGCCCATAAGAAAAAAAAACAGGCATGCATTTTTCATATTTGTCTGTAGCGTGTATTTCATCTCATGGGCTATTAAAATATTATATTTACTATGTTCCTTTAACTTGTAATGGAGTGTTTTGCCATAGCTCTGCCTCTTTGAAGAAGAGCTTTGCTGAATCAGGCCAGTTGCCCATCTAGTCCAGCATCCTGTTCTCACAGTGACCAACCAGAAACCTGTAGGAACCCCATAAGCAGGACCCAAGCATAAAAGCACTCTCCCCTCCAGCTGTTTCCAGCAGCTGGAGCTGTTAGAAAGCAGGATTGATGCAATGTTCCTCAGGAATGCAGAAAAGCCACCCAGTTTGGACCCGGATTTTTCCATTCTCTCTGGCTTTTGCTAATCTTTATGGGGTTTACATTCCATCCATCATATTTATAACCAGGCATCGGGACAGGGGATTTAGAGCTGGGGTCCTGGACATCATTCATGCAAAGGCTCTGCTTATCTCAACTGGTGGAACTGCTCATCTGCCGGATCCAAATAACTTCCTTATCTCTGCTCTTCCGCATGCATTCAAGGTGCAAATCCTGATTTTAGGCCTTTTGCGGTGGGGCAGGGACTCTGTGGAACAGCTGACTTGAATTTTTGCACATTGTCGCGCTTGGTCACCCTACAGTATACAAAACCACCAAAATAGGAAGGATAGATCAAACATTTATGATTGGACTAATCAGAGAAGGCTAAAAGATAAGCTATATTCCTTTCAACCTGAACAGAAGGGTTTGCTTTGGGTTTTTTGTTAGTTATTCCCATTTCTTCAACTTTCAGAGTGCCCTTCACATCAGCGCGATCCCAGCGCATTGCCCAACAATGCACAAAATACAATAGTACATAAAATGCAACATTTATTAAAAAACAGTCCAATTAATAAAAATAAGCAATAGCAGAGCAACCACTTAAGAATAATTTTTAAAAAGGTTTCTAATTTACTCCAAATATCCGGGAGAATGGGATTGTTTTTACTTGCTGGCAGAAACCCTACAGAGATGACCTATTTGTCATGATTTCATCACACAAAGCAGATGCAGAGGTTAGACTGTGTCCAGCCTTAACTGAGCATTTGATTTGCATTTATCCTTCATTCATCCTGATGTGCTTGCAGGGTGATTACATATCTTCCTGTTAGTCATTTGTTCACCCACACTTTTTGATGCATTCCCCTGTCACTTTCCAAAAGGCAAAGTTTGTCCTTGTTGCTCTTTAAGACACTAGGGCAGGGCTGGCGGGGGCTGGGGACTTTGGCCTGGCACACAGGCGCCATTTTGGCTTGCCAGGCTGTTTTCCCTAAACCACCCACACCTGGTGTCATATGATCCCCAGTAGGAATTTGGGGGTCCCTGCAGAGATAGCTCAGTTGATGGAGGATGAGTTCATGTCTGCCTGGCTGACTGCACATCCGAGTCCCCCAAGGGCAAATGAACTGCAGCCTGGCAAGAGTTAGCAAACCTCCTTGCACTGCAGTTCCCAAGAGCCTGACAGCCGACTTGCTCCAGGAACTAAACCGTTGATGAGCAACCTTAATGTCTGTTACTCTTTCTTCTTACGGTTCTTGGTTCCATCTGCACAGTGCATTTAAAGCAGTATCATGCCACTTTATTTTTTTTAAAATCATTTTTATTTGATTTTACAAATATAAATTTATAGCAATCCAAATGCATATCCATATATAGAGATTACTCTGAATCTCGCGACTTCTCCCCACCCCCTCCGTGGGTCCTATTGTCAACATTTACAACTGCATATTATTCCATAATCTATATTTTGTATCCATCCATATTATCAATAGTATTTGTTACATTGCAAGTGGGATTAAAACCCTGCTAATGTTTTCATCTGCTTGTGGTCGTCTTTTAAATAAATTATAAATTTTTCCCATTCTTTTTTAAAGTTTTTGTCCTCTTGGTTCCTGAGCTTTCCAGTGAGCTTTGCCATTTTGGTGTAGTCCAGGCATCCCCAAACTTGGCCCTCCAGGTGTTTTGGACTACAATTCCCATCTTCCCTGACCACTGGTTCTGTTAGCTAGGGATCATGGGAGTTGTAGGCCAAAACATCTGGAGGGCCGCAGTTTGGGGATGTCTGGTGTAGTCCATCAGCTTAGCTTGCCATTCCTCTCTGGTAGGGATTCTTTCTTCTTTCCATCTCTGGGCTAGTAACATCCGAGCGGCTGTTGTCACATACATTAAAAGTCTTTTCAGAACCTTTGGAATATCTGTAACTATAATTCCTAATAGAAAAGCTTCTGGTTTTTTTGACAAAGTTATTTTAAACATTTTTTTCATTTCATTATATATCATCTCCCAGAAAGCTTTTATTACCTTACACTACCACCACATATGATAAAAGTACCTTCTTTTCCTTTACATTTCCAACAGGTATTTGTACTTCTTCTATACATTTTTGCTAACTTATTAGGAGTCAGATACCACCGGTACATCATTTTCATATAATTCTGTTTCAGCGTAGAACATGCCGTGAATTTCAGATCTGTTTTACATCCCAAATCCTTTGCTCAGTGTATCATTACAGATTTAACCTGTTCATCTTTTGTATGCCATTCCAAGAGCAAACAGCAAACTGTACAAGCATCACACCACTTTAAACAGTCATGGCTTCCCCCCAAAGGGGTCTGGGAAAGATAGTTTGTTAAGGGTGGTGGGAGTTTTTAGGAGACCCTGATTCCCCTCACAGCTACAATATTCAGAGTGGTTTAACAGTCAGCCCCTTTTCCTAGGGAGATTTAGGGTGGATGTAGACGTGAGCTCATTCTGTGAGCCTTATTGAGGAAGAAATGTCACATTGACTCAGGAAAGCAGTGTTGCGAGCACGTTTGTTTTAGAAGGCTAAGGCTGTTTCCACTGAGGAGCAGAATTCTTTGCTTCTTCCACATACCACCAATGCTGCACAAACCGTAATCTTGTTATCAGCAGACCACCCAAGACCCTCCTGTTCCCATTTGAGCATTCCCCAATAATGTAAACCGTACACCCTAAACCCTATTAAAGGCATGGCTTTAAAAAGGCAGAGGGAAATTTCAAAAATATGTGTTAAGTCCTGTCCTATCTCCTCTTGAATGCTTTATTTACTGGGGGGTGGGAACAGTTTTGGAAAATTCCTTAGCGTTATGGAAAAACACAATAGAATACGGTCGCCTTTAAGAACATCCCTGAAAAAGCATAAGCTTACTCTAAACGAGTAAGGAATATATTTAGGGATGTCAGTACATGACGTTAAGGCATACGGTCAGGCAAAATGGATGAGACAGTAAATGAAGACTGATATATCCTAGGTTTCTAGAGAAACTGAGCTTATTATGGTTTCTGTGAAAATTGCTGTTGGGGGGGGGGGTCAATCAGCTCAGTTGGTGGTTGCCCTCTACAGTGAGCCCCAAGGACTGCAATTTGAAGAGCAAAGGCTTTCCATATTCCAGCTCACATGTTCTGGACTGGCATCGTCCACAAAAATTGGAAGCAAATTTCTATTCTTAAATGTAGCTTAGAGAAAAAATATTGAGAACCACTGCACTAATGGGTCCCAACCAACTATTTGAAGACCAGTGTCTAGCCCAACCCCCTACAATGCAGGAATCAAAGCTTTAAAAATCCCAGACAGATGGACATCCAACCTCTGTTTAAAAACCTCAAATGAAGGAGAGTGGTCTACCTAGACATTGTCCATCCAGCTCTTGAATGGCTCTTACCATCATCAGAAAATTCTTTCTGATGTTTAGTCACATTTTCCTTTCTTGTAATTTGAATCCATTGGTTCGGGCCTTACCTTCTGCAGAAAACAAGCTTGCTCCATCTTCAATGCGGCAGTCCTTCAGGTACCTGTCATTCCACCTCACAGTTTGCTGTTCTCTAAACATACCCAACTCCATCAATGGTTCCAATTAATGCTTAGTTTCCAGACCCTTGATCATCTTGGTCACTCTCCTCTGCACACGTTCCAGCTTTTCAATATCCTTCTTAAACTGTGGTGCCCAGAACTGGACACAGCATGACCAAGGCAGAATAGAATGGTACTATTACTTCCCTTGATCTGGATATTATACTTATGTTGATGCAGTCTAGGATTGTATTAGCATTTTTTGCTGCTGCATCACACTACTGACTCATGTGAAACTTGTGGTTTACTATGACCCTAAGATCCTGTCTACTGTCAAGCAAGGTGCCCCACATCCATTTTAATTTAATGTATGGGAATGGTATATTGTAGAAATACACGTGTTTACATTATAAGTAATTTATATAATAACATGTACAGATTTTCTTGTAATACATTGCAAGGGCAGACAGAGAGAAGTAGGCTACTGGTATATTCTTGCATTTATAGCAGACACTCAACAATTATACTGATGGTTACCAGTGACTCTTGAAGCAAAGTATATTAATTAACAAAATTTATCTCTTTCATTTTAGTTAAACCCTTTAATATGAATCGCTAACTAAAAGGGGGATGTTCAAAATGTATAATTACAGTGGTAGCTCGCAAGACGAATGCCCTGCAAGACGAATTTTTCGCAAGACAAATGCATTTTGCGATCTGATGGTGATCTGATGGTGACTCGCAAGACGAATTCATTTTGCGCAAAATTCGTCTTGCGAATCGCGGCTTCCCATAGGAATGCATTGAAATTTAATTAATGCGTTCCTATGGGCAAAAAAAAGAAATTTCAATGCATTCCTATGGGAATCCGTGATTCGCAAGACAAATTTTTTGCAAAACAAATTGACTCATAGAACGAATTAAATTTGTCTTGCGAGGCACCACTGTATTTTTATTACTTCCATTAGCTTAATGATTTTTAAAATTATTATTTCTATACAGACATACATTACATATCTATATCTTTATTATATAATAAAAAATACCATATATTGTAGGTCCTGTACAGAAAATATTATTAAAACTACCCCCAAATTATCTTCACCCAAGAAGGGGCATGACAGTAAGATACTAAACTCTCAAAAGGCCATTCACTGTCTCTTAGCCTAAACTACCTCACAAGGTTGTTGTGAAAATGAAAGGGAGAGGCAGAGAATCATGTATACACCACCTTGAGTTCCTTAGAGGAAAGATGGGATTTGACTGTAGTAGTAAGCAATATATTAGAAGTAGCAGAGGTGTAGTAGAGGAAGCAATTGTAGCAGCAATAGTAATAAGATTGTAAATTTGATTCTTTAAAAAAATAAAAATCAAAGCTACCTAATTTAAGCTTTCGTACCTCCTCTGATTCCCTTCCCGTTGGAGAGGTTTATAGATAGCCTTGCAAATGAAGCATCACATTCCTCTGCTGAAGGAATGAGAGGGAAATGAAAGGTTGGAGGCGATGATCACCCACATCTTGTCAGGAAGCTCATCAGGCATTCCTCAGATGGGAAGCGTAACTGGAGAGGGAGGAGAAGGATGTCTCCAAAATACCCTTCCCCTTAGATTGACTTTCAGATAAGGAGAGTGGGCCAACATGACACGTCTCTTTGATTTAAGAGTCTGCCTCTCAGGCATCTCTGCAATGGGATAGCCGCACACTATTTTATTCCTGCCGGGGTCGTGTTGGGTAATGAGGGCAGAAACGCTTGCTGCAAGTAAAGAACTGTAAAGCAGTGGAGTGGATGGGCAAGGCTTTTAATAGGATGTGGGGTCTGGATGTGAGACTGCTGGCTTTCACCAGAGCAAGAAAAATATTTCCTTAGTATGCAGTGGGGGCAACCAGGATGGATGTGAAGGAATCCAAGGGGGTGGGGACACAAGCAAAGACAGACACACCCCGGGGCTGATCTAGCTGGGCCTTCACCGATCCCTGAGAGATCTACCATCAACCACCCTATGGAAAGGATTCCAGGGGAGAGAGGGACAGGAGAACACCAACTTGGCTTCTGCTCCATGTGATTTATTTATTTTTATTTCCCACTACATGCCCCAAAGGGGCAATCTTCTATCAGTAGCTTAAAGCTGGAATGAAGCTTGCTATACAAAGATAAGAGCCATATTGGTTGCTCTCCTCTGCCTTTGACCCTCACACACCACTGCAAGCAGCTCCTGGGGCAGAAGAGCAGGAACCCTACAGAGGAATGCAACCGTTGTGCTGTAAAAAAATCCCCTGCAATAGTTTTATGGTGTGCCCCTCCCTGGTATCAGTACAGATTATGGAGGCTGGTCCTTAAATACTTTAAATGATAAAACAAGCAGACAAATAAATCACTGCTGAGATGCACCAACAATGGGGAGGCCCGGGCAGTTGCCGGTGGCTATGGACTACCTATGACATCATAAAAGTACATGGCATCTGAGTGGATACAAAGGTGGGCCTTTTCCTCTTCCCCGACAGAACACAGCGGGCAGCAACTGAGATTCAGCATTGCTCAGTCTTCTTCCACCTGGAGAAGGTGAATTGGTGGGTGGGTGGAGGTGAACATCTGGCTGTGGGATGCTATGGAGCAATAACAAGGCAAGTTCGCTTGCTTGAAGGCAGCTGATCATTATTATCTTCATCATCAATTAAAAAATTTTTTAAATTTGTATACCGTCTTTCTATCTTACAATACTCAAGGCAGTTTACAAGCTGAACAAACAAACAAACAAAAATGTACACCTTACAACAATCTAATGCAATACAAAAATGTGATAATAAAACTGTTATGTACTGAGCTGAATCCTAGAAAAATAGGATTCAGAATCAGCAGTCTGATTGGTCCGCAGGAGCTACCCAATCCAACTCCAGGTGGAAGTGAATCCGCAACCTGATTGGCCTGCAGGAGCAGCCAATAAGGCGGCTGGCAGAAGTGAATCTGCAACCTGATTGGCCTGTAGGAGCAGCCAATCAGGCTGCAGGCAGAAGTCAATCCACAACCTGATTGGCCCACAGGTGTAGCCCTGAAGTAGCCAATCACGCAAGGCCCATTGTGTAAATAATGTATATAAGCAGATGGTTTTGGGAAAAGAGCCCTTCTCTTCTTCTCCTTGATGACTATGAGCTGAATAAAGAGAATGAAATTCACTCTCGACTCCGAGTATATTTCAAAAACATAACTTTAAAATAAGCAACCTACATCAAAAAGTAACATTCAACAATCATTAGAACAGTATAAAATAATAATATCAGCATATAAAAGTTAAACAGAAATTCACCCTTAACAGTTACGATAAATAATTTCTAAACTATAATCAATAAAACAACGGCAAGCCACAGTACATAAAATGTTGTTGTTTAGTGGTTTAGTCATGTCCGACTCTTCGTGACCCCATGGACCAGAGCATGCCAGGCACTCCTGTCTTCCACTGCCTCCCGCAGTTTGGTCAGACTCATGTTGGTAGTTTTGAGAACACTGTCCAACCATCTCATCCTCTGTTGTCCCCTTCTCCTAGTGCCCTCCATCTTTCCGAACATCAGGGTCTTTTCCAGGGAGTCTTCTCTTCTCATGAGAGGTGGCTGTGCCTGGAGGAAGAACTGAGGGGAGAGACTTCATCAGGCAACGCCTTCTTCCACCTGCCTTGCTCCAACCTCTAGTCTCTGCTTCTCAATTTCTATTGTATTATTTTATGTATGGAAGTGAGAGCTGGACCATAAAGAAGGCTGATCACCGAAGAATTGATGCTTTTGAATTATGGTGCTGGAGGAGACTCTTGAGAGTCCCATGGACTGCAAGAAGATCAAACCTATCCATTCTTAAGGAAATCAGCCCTGAGTGCTCACTGGAAGGACAGATTGCCTGATGGAGTCTCTCCCCTCACAGTACAAGATAGATAGATACCAGCAAGCTGGCTGATGTCTAGTGACAGACATAGTGGATGCTGGTGGCCGATGGAGTTTGGAAGCCAGTAGATGTCGTAAGGCGGAAGCAGGCTGATGTTTGTGGATGTGAGCTGGTTGAAATTCACCTTTGGAAGCTGGTCAACAGGACGCTGGCTGATACTGTATTTGTGGGTAGTAATAATGCATCACTACTGAGGTGCCCCCACAAATGTCATGATCTAGGAAGTATTAGTTTTTGCATTTTGTTGAAAGGGGGGAAATCACTATTTACTAGGGCTGCCAGACACCCAGCAGGGCCAACCTGAAGTCCTCAGGTTTGCCTGCCAGCTTCATTGTATATCAACCGTTTTTACTTGCCTGAAAATCTGGATTGCATTTTACACTTGAGAGGGCAAACGTGGAAAGCGTAACGCTTTCAGTGACATGCGGGCCCACAGCTCTCTCCACCTGTTGGTGTGGTTCACAAAGCAAATAAAATGTAGCCAGATGCGTTTTCACAGATGACTGTTATTTGCATTCATCTCCTGGGCTGGTGTGATGACAACCCACTCCTCCCACCCCACCCCACCCCACTGCCCATCACCATACTAATGTGACTGGGAAATTCGGAACCACACACATTTGCCCGAATCGCTGGGAAACTCCAAAATAAAAGTGGCAGCAAATCTGCAAAGCCAGCAAGATTTGTCTTCATTTGGAAGGCCCAGCGGCGGACATGTATTGATCTACTTGACTTACTGTACAGTTGGCTTCCCTGCTTTCTGCCTTGCTAGTTCTACGGAACACCAGCTTCCACCGACAAGGATGCATTCCAACCAGGCAAAAGCACTGGAGGAGGATGCACACCAAGCCCTATGAAAGGGATACTGTGGAGTGATGTGGTGTGGCCTGGAGACAGTGGCATGCTGCTGCTGCTGGTGGTAGTGGTGGTGGTCATTCTTTATGCCCGCAACTCCCTGCAGACCTGAGGTTCCCCATCAACTTCGTTGGACTGGTCATGTTGTTTAGATGCCTGATGATCGTCTTCCAAAGCATCTACTCTATTCCGAACTTAAAAATGGAAAGCGTAATGCTGGTGGTCAACAAAAGAGGTTTAAAGACTGTCTCAAGGCAAATCTTTAAAAATGTAGTATAAACACTGACAACTGAGAAACATTGGCCTGTGAGCGCTCCAGTTGGAGAACATCCTTTACCAAAGGTGTCATGGGCTTTGAAGACATTCAAACTCAGGATGCAAGGGAGAAACGTGCTAAGAGGAAGGCACGCTTGGCAAATCCACACCGTGATCAACTCCCACCCGGAAACCAATGTCCCCACTGTGGAAGGACGTGTGGATCCAGAATTGGCATCCAGAGTCACTTACGGACTGATTGTTAAAACCGTGTTTATGGAAGACAATCTTACTCGGCTACGAGTGATCACCAAAGAGAGAAGAAATAACATAGGTTGCCTGCTGCAAATGACAGAAAAGTCACGGGAGCCTTGCTTCACCATCTCGTAACTGGCAGAAGTTACTTCCCCATCCACTAGCCCATTGTATTAAATTAAATTACAGTAATTTAATGTGCTACGCTCTTGCACCACCCATCTCCAAAAGAACTTCTGGGCAAGTTGCAACATTCTGAAGCGTTGCCTGGGATGGCAATGTGGGAAGGAGCTGTCTCAGAGCTAATGCTCTGCATTATCATGTTGTTGACACTCACTTTGCATTTTGGCGAATTACAGTGGAATTTGTTTCCCTTCTCTCCCCCTTATTCAGTGGTTACTAATTCCAGTTTACCAAAAACTCAGGGATCTGAATTCTCCTGTGTGGTCTTTGTAAACGCCAGTGCTGGTATCATCCCAGCCCCTCCCGACACAATTAATTGATGTGTGATTATTTTCCAAGTGTTTACTGTGCTGCTGAGCCTATCTATCATGATAAATCAATTTGTGCCGTGTGTCAGAAAGTCATCATAATGATGTATATCACTGTTGGGGAATACATACAGAACCCTACCTGACTCAGTCACATGAGATGAAACATACCGTACTCTCAGGCTTATCAGCTTCTATTTAAACAACAACAGCCACCCCAAAAAATGCAGTTCCAGCTTAAGTCAATGGACCAAAGTTTTTCTCTTAAGTAGGACTAACACTGGATATAGCTGAACATACCCGTATATGAATGAACACTTATTGAGGTATGCAAATTCTTGGCTTGACGCACATAGCTTTGTGCCACTTTATTGCTATGTAAACAGCCCTCCCATTAATCTGAATTTTGGGTTAGCCAAGTGTCCAACAGGACTCCCCTGTCTGTTTGGGGAAAACCATAGCTGAAATGTAAATGACCGTAATGCATTGCAGTTAGCCGTGATGTGTGGTTTGCTGCTCATTTGATTTATAAAATACATACTCTACAAACTGAGTGGGAAAAGGTCTTCATTTCGTACATTTTTTGTTTTAAAAAAACCCTCCATTGAGCTCTCCCACCCCACTTTCTTCAGAAACAGCTGGTGGGCTTCAGAAATTCAATTGCTCATATTTCATATGGGAAAACACATGTGGCGGGAAGAGAGAGAAGCAGGTGGAGAAGCAGCAGAATGTAATCCAAACCCTTTTCATTTACAAAACACCACTTTCTCTTCATTCATGGCCATGCTGGGTTTATAAAAGCAAACCATGCTCTGTAATTGTTAAAGGTGGCAGGCGAACAATTGCAACTGTTCAAAAAACACACCCAACAACAACCTTTATTTTTCAGCAAAATAGAAAAAAATTCCTTCAGTAGCACCTTAAAGACCAACTAAGTTTTTATTTTGGTATGAGCTTTCGTGTGCATGCACACTTCTTCAGATACACTAGAAACAGAAGTGACAGACCCTTATATATATACAGAGGGTGGTGGTGGTGGTGGGTGGGAATGGGTGATGGGCTGATGGGAGTGGTAAACCTGTTCGACTCAGACCAACACGGCTACCTACCTGTAACTTTATTTTTCAGTTTCAGTGTGGGGGGGAACTTACAACAAATAATCCCTCTAAACCCCCAGGACTGTGAGTCTAAATGTTAGTTTCCACCAAGCTGCCTATATATTTGCTTGTTAGTTTATTGGCATATTTATGGTACCCTACCTTTCTTCCTCCAACAAACAATAAGAGAAGTATTTATTTATGCCTTGCTCCCCACCACCCTGCAGAACTGACACTCAATACAGCTCACAAATATTAAAACAAATGCAGATGAAGGACAGAAAGCTAAAAAGATACTGAAAAATAAAGAACAATTGAACGACAACGGAGTTAAAGCAATGTAAATATATATGTTAACATTCAGATAGTAAGGACAGTGCAACACGATTAAAAAGCCCTTCCTTAAAAGCAGTCAGTTCCCAAAAGCCTGACAGAATAAAACAGTCTCCACCTGAAAGTGGTAGGAAAACAAGGAAGGCAGTTGCAAAATCTGGGTGCTCAAAGCAACACACAGGAAACCACAATGGAACTCAGTAATACTGCGAGGATCAAATTTATTATAAATTTTATGGTGATGCCTCCTGCTCATCTGGGTGGAAGACAAGAGAGGGGGGCATCTGAGTGTGCCTGGAAACCTGCCTGCTGGACAAAAAATAAAATTTGCATTGTTTGCTCCACCCACTTTTGCCTCTGGCCCCGCCCACGACCGGAATGTCATCATTGGAAGGTTGCCCAGAGGAACTGCAGCCTTCGTGGAGAAAAATGTTCCCTGCCACAGCAAAATGGGGATAATATTACTTACCTACTTTGCAGGGCTATTGTGAGGGTCAAGTTTATTGAGCATGCGCATAAAGGACTTTGAACAATTGCAATGCGCAATATAAAATACTGGTCGGCATCCGCCCATCTTGGGAGACAATGGAGGAATGTGCCTTTGGGGGTGAAGTCAAACCGTTGGAGAGCAACAGCACCTGCTGCGGCTGCAGAGACCAATATCGGAGAGACCTGGGCTGCATCTACACTGGCCTATTTTAATGTGATTTCCCCCTATTAGAATGATTCTAGATACGTCATTCTAAAATGTCACAGGGCATACTGGTTAATTAAAATGTTTTTTGCCGTGGGTTTTTCCTGTCAAATGTAAGTAATACCCGGCCACAACATTTCCCAAAATGCTGTTTGTTTCCCTGCAGCTGGTTGTTCTGCCCCTTTGGGACAAACTGAACACCTCCCCTTGAATACCATTGGAGGGGGGGTCGGAGTTTGAATGCAGTAAAAAAGGTAAAGGTACGCAGGTGGCGCTGTGGTCTAAACCACTGAGCCTCTTGGACTTGCCAATCGGAAGGTCGGCAGTTTGAATCCCCGCAATGGGGTGAGCTCCCATTGCTCTGTCCCAGCTCCTGCCAACTTAGCAGTTTGAAAGTACGCCAGTGCAAGTAGATAAATAGGTACCGCTGTAGCGGGAAGGTGAACGGCGTTTCTGTGCACTCTGGATTCCGTCACGGTGTTCCGTTGCGCCAGAAGTGGTTTAGTCATGCTGGTCACACGACCCGGAAAGCTGTCTGTGGACAAACGCTGGCCTCCTCAGCCTGAAAGTGAGACGAGTGCCGCAACCCCATAGTCCCCATTGAGTGGACTTAACTGTCCAAGGGTCATTTTCCTTTTTTTGCAGTAAAAAAAGGTAAAACACTACATAGGGACATACGAGCAGTGTTTCACTATATATAGCAGCATAAAACAATTAAAAATTAAATGATAAAAAGACAAGGCAATAATGCATTATGAACGTAAAACGTAGGATGTCATGTGTCCATCTACATTATGAAATAAATTCCTTAACGTTTCCTTAACGTTAAAAACCATGCGTGTAGATCTGCCCATGTTTTGTTGCAGCTGGGGCAGATGAAGGCGCCTGGTTGTGTTGCTGCAGATGTTCCATTGTGTTTCTTCTTTCTGTGCTTCTCCTGGCGGTCATCCATCCTCTGATCCTGGGATTCCTACACAGTGGAGTTCATGCCAGCCTCCGTGTCATGTTTGCAGACATCTTTTATCGCCAGCATCAATCTCCTGGTTGGCAAGAGCTGTGTGGCGTAAATGGCGACAATTATTTAGTTAAGAATTAGAAAACAGCTGTTTGCACTGGGTTCAAAGAAAACAAAGCAGAACGTGTTTGGCTCAGCAATGGAACCGGCTTTGGGACTGCCTCGAGACAGGCATGCGCCCATGCTTAGTGTGCAGTGTAAACTTAAAAGGGGAAAAAATATATTTGGGCCCTCGCCAGGTAGACAGACAGCATGAATGAAAGAAACACCTGTTCTGGCTTTGTGCGGAGTTTGAAATCATTTGATTACAGGGAAAGGTACAGCCTGACCTTAAAGTTAATTGAATTTTCTGGTGAGGAGTTATAGGGGCTTCCTCCATTTGGACTGGATTACGTATATGTATATTCTGGGTAAAAGACTTATGGATGGAAGAGAGGGGATAACAATGAGACAGGCTTTCAGTCAAAGGGGTAAGGGTTGTTGAATAATTCAAATACAAATAAGGGTTGGATTGTTCTTATTTTCTTCTAATCTGTCTATGCAGCCAAGAGGCTGACGGCTTCATAGCTGCATTAAATTGAGATATCTTTCAAGGTTACCTTGTAAAAAATTACAAAAGCTTGCTTGATTATATTACAAAAAAAAGAGAAAAAGGATTGCATTTCAATCCACTGGGTGAAAGATTGGAGTTATATCCAGTGTTAGTTCTACTCAGAAGACAGTCCATTGAAATCAATGTATGTAACTTGGGCACATTTATTTCTTTTCTTTTGGTTTTTTTAATTTTTAAAATAATCTTTATTGATTTTAAAATAAGTATAAAACAAAACATCCAACTAAAATACAAACAAAATAAATACACAAACAAACAATTACATAGGTTCAAAATCACTTACCCCTATCTTCTGCAATGTTGTTTCAACCTATCTTCTGCATTTTCATATTTGCATCTTCTTTTACAATTCGACTTCCCCTTCCCTTCCTCCCTAGCTTCAGATTTATTTACATTTCCGCTGCTTTCCTTTGTTTTCCTCTTGGGAGTTCTAGGGCACATTTATTTCAATAGGTCTACTCTTAAGTACAATCCTTGGTTCCTAAGCTAGTCAGTGCAGTTCCATAGAAATTGGAAAGCAAAGTAAAAACCTTACACCTTTGCTGGTGTTGGAGCACAGACACTTGAGTTCAAAATTCTTCCCAGCCATGAAACTCACTGGGTAACTGGGGGGTCTCTATCTCTCAGCCTAACCTGCCTCACAGGGTTGTTGTAAGAATAACATCGCCTAATTCTAAGCATCCTTCTCTAAGCACATTCTTTCAGGCAAAGATTTGAGATTTAATGTTCCTTCCCCCCTCCTGGCCCATGTGTGCCTGCACCCCCCAAAAATCTGCTCTGGAAGATTGGGGGGAACCCCCAGAACAGATTTGAACAGGTTAGGGAGAGGAGTGGGGAGTTCTGTTGTGCAAACTTGGGATACAGAGCTCTTGCAGCGCCTTTCTGATAATTTTTAATGAATTAATCCTCTGCATACAATGGAGAGAGTCTCCATGCTCGTGTGGATTAGTTAGATCTGCCTTGATGGTTCATACTCTTATCGTGTTCATGGGTTGTAATCAACATTTGGGGATTTGTTTTTATTTTTGAAAATGCTAATACCGGTATATCATTTCATGATCCATGATTGAGTGCACTGAAATAGCAAAACTGCACTATTTGCAATAGTGTAGTGTAGTGGTTCAGAACGGTGGACTCGTAATCTGGTGAACCGGGTTCACATCTCCGCTCCTCCACATGCAGCTGCTGGGTGACCTTGGGGTAGTCACACTTCTCTGAAGTCACTCAGCCTCACTCACCTCACAGAGTGTTTGTTGTGGGGGGAGGAAGGGAAAGGAGAATGTTAGCACTTTGAGACTCCTTAGGGTAGTGATAAAGCGGGATACCAAATCCAAACTCCTCCTCCTCCTCCTCCTCCTCCTCCTCCTCCTCCTCCTCCTCCTCCTCCTCCTCCTCTTCTCCTTCTCCTTCTCCTTCTCCTTCGGCTGTGTACATTGCAGGGGGTTGGACCATGAACCTCAGGGTTCCTACCAACGCTACAATTCTATGAAACACATTTAAGCCACCTCGTCTCAAATAATTCAGTCATAATCTGCATTTTAATAATTGTGTGTGCATCTGTCCATAGGACAACGAGTGTGTAAAACCCAGAGATCTATTGAAAAACAGAAAAAAGCTCTTTTTGCACTAGGAAGCAGGCAGTTGATTTCAGTGAGAAATCACAAAGTGGCAACTTGCAACAATTAGGTTTAATCCTGATACCATGATATAAGGGAATGGTGCCCTTTGTCATCAGGGAGAACAAGAATGCATTTTTTAAAAGTAAATAAACAGGCTTGAATTAGTGTGCAAACAAAATTAGCAACATCTCCCTTGAGCTCAGTGAAACTGACATATTTTTCTGCTACACAGGAAGCAAAAAGAAAGGCAAAATTAGTCTACTTAATGAAAAACATCTTTCCCAATTAGTTCTGTAAGTCCCTAGTTTACGTATTTGAATAGTTATGGTCGATGAAAGCCAGGCAAACTTCCTATCCTATAATTTCACAGTTTCTTTGTCTGCTTATTGCATTTATACTTCTTCTTTCCTCCAAGGAGCTGAAGCTGGCATACAAAGTTCTCCCGGCCTTCCTCCATTTTATCCTCCCAACAGCCCTGTGAGGTAGGCTACGCTGAGAGATTGTGAGTGGCCCAAGGTCACACAGTGAGCTTCACTACACCACACTGTAGTGAATGGTCCCTCCCCATTTATAAGAACTGCTATCCTTTTTCTCAGTTCCACAATGGGAGCATTACAGTAGCTATTTCATCATCCTTTTCAGGCTATTGAGCATTGCCAGAATATAGTTTTCAGGCAGGGGAGCAGTACTTGCAGAAAGCCTGGGATAGCTCAGTCAGTAGAGCATGAGACTCTTAATCTCAGGGTCGTGGGCAGTCCCAGATTTACGTATAAACTAAATAAGCTATAGTTTAGGGCCCCACTCTCTTGGGGGTCCCAAAAAAATTAAAGGGAAAAAAAACCTGGATGTATATTTCCAAAATATAAGATAAAAAACAAAGTCTACGTACAGCAACAGTGTTTTGTTTTGTGTTGTTTAGGCTCCTATGATGTAAGCAATGGGCCCCACCTGCTAGCCTGCTCCCTAAAATATCACTGGTTTTCTCATTTCTATTTCAATTACTTTGATAAAATACATATTTTGTTATGTGCATATGGCTTTAGATACCTATTAGGTCCATAAATTACCATATAGCATATATTCAACACACAAAAAACAGCGACAATTTGTTGTTGACAAAGGACAGATTGACATATAAAGGGTCCCATTACCTTCAGTAGCTTAGGGCCTCATCAAACCTAAATCCACAAATTGGGCAAAAAATATTTTTTTTAAAAAAAAATCCCAGCACTGCAGAAGTTGGACTACATGACCCTCATGTTCCCTTCCAGCTCTACAGTTCTATGATTCCACAATCTGTATGATAAAACTGAATGCAGCTCATTGGCACAGCCCATTCTTGGCATATAGAAAGCCCCAGGTTCAAAATCTGGATTCTCTTAGTTGCAATTCATTGAAGCTGTTGTCTGTGCAATGCGGTGTTGGCTGTGCAATGGCTATTTGAAATGTACGCACCTCAGCTTATCCCTGGTTTACATTTTCAAACTGGATGGAAGCTGGTTTGAGGGAAAGCTCACCAAACAGGAGGATTTCTCAAGACGCGAAAGGATACCTGTGGGTTGTGGCTGACGTCACATGCACCTGGACTTCGGGCACCAGCTTTCGGAGCATCCTGCAGCTGGAGGAAGCCGTGCTGCGTACGCAGCCTTGAGTAACAAGTGATGGGAAAGACCTGTGCTGAGACCATGAAGAGCTAGGGACAGTCAGAGCACACAGCACTAAATGGACAAAAATTGTCTCATCTGGCATAAGGCAACTTCCTGTGCTGTCCATAAAACAAGTTAAAACTCTGTTCTGCTTCCATAAAGGTTGAGGTTGAATCCTGACAAGACAGAAGTACTGTTTTGGGGGGACAGGGTGTGTGGGGGACTCCCTGGTCCTGAATGGGGTAACTGTGCCCCTGAAGGACCAGGTGCACAGCCGAGAAGTCATTTTGGACTCACAGCTGTCCATGGAGGTGCAGGTCAATTTTGTGTCCAGGACAGCTGTCTATCAGCTCCATCTAGTACGCAGGCTGAGACCCTACCTGCCCGTGGACTGTCTTGCCAGAATTGTGCATGCTCTAGTTATCTCCCGCTTGGACCAGTGCAATGCGCTCTATGTGGGGCTACCTTTAAAGGTGACCTGGAAACTACAACTAATCCAGAATGCGGCAGCTAGACTGGTGACTGGGAGTGGCCACTGAGACCACATAACACAAATCCTGAAAGACCTATATTGGCTCCCAGTATGTTTCTGAGCACAATTCAAAGTGTTGGTGCCGACCTTTAAAGCCCTAAATGGCCTCGGCCCAGTATACCTGAAGGAGCATCTCCACCCCCATCGCTCAGCCTGGACATTGAAGTCGGACCTTCTGGCTGTTCCCTCACTGTGAGAAGCAAAGTTACAGGGAACCAGGCAAAGGGCCTTCTTGGTAGTGGCACCCTCCCATCAGATGTCAAAGAAATAAACAACTATCTGATGTTTAGAAGACATCTGAAGGCAGCCCTGTTTGAGGAAGCTTTTAATATTTGATGAACTATTGTATTTTAATATTTTGCTGGAAGCCGCAAATTATTATTATTATTATTATTATTATTATTATTATTATTATTATTATGGTTGTTGTTGTTGATATTATTATTAATTCTTGACCCTACCTTTAATGTCTACAAGTATTTACTGTACGATTAAATGAACACCCTATTGGCATGACAGCAACCTGTTTATCTATTTCTATAGCCCATTTACGTGTGCAAGCCTTACAGAAAAAGGACTCTGTGATGCTTGATCTGCCTGTTAATAGCTTTTTTTTGATATTTTAATACCTCATTATAAAAACTGAATTTTGGAAAGAGATAATTAATGATGTGTCACTAGGCTACCACTAAAGGGAGGCTTGGGTTAAAGCAATCAAAGTGACTCTTTTTTCTTCCACTCCTTTGGGAGTTATTAACTAATCCATTTCCTGCTTTTAATGTTATGTTTTGACTTAATTGTCTTTCCTAAGTAACAAGCTATTTAATGAAATTTAAGGGTGTCTGGACTAATTTTTACATTGCAGTCACTGCAGTGCACATTGTCTCACATGCTACTGCAAGGTCTCAGCAAGCAGAGGGTGTTGATGCCTCTGAGATAGATTTAATTTCCCTTAGTTATACTTTACACTTCGCCATCTGAAGAGGTGCTTTCGTTGGTCTGTTGTCGTTGTTTTTTAAAAAAGGCATGCATATCACTTAAAATGCTAATGCTCCCAAAAATTCAGAATATGTTACCCAAGTTGGCCTTCCGAAATGAAACTTGTAGCGAGAAATGTAAGCAGTGAAGTCAGAGAGAAATGAAATTTAATAAATACAAACTGTGATCCTTAATTACAGGTAGGTAGCCGTGTTGGTCTGATGCAGTCAAAATAAAAATAAAAATAAAAAATCCTTCCAGTAGCACCTTAGAGACCAACTAAGTTTGTCATAGGTATGAGCTTTCATGTGCATGCACACTTCTTCAGATACCTTATGTGATCCTTAATGTGGCAGAACTTTGATTTTTTTTTCCTGATGAACTCATTTGTAAGCTTTTCTAAATAAAATAAAATAAACACAGTGATCATTCACAAGCAGTATTGATGATAACACAATGATATATTGATATATGCCAGTTTAGGATATCATTTCATGAATCTGGTGAAGTGGGCTTGAATGCTTATGCAATAATAAATGCTGGTCTTTAAGACAGCACAAGATTCTGTTGTTTTTGCTCACACAGCTACTTCTCTGGGAATGTGTCCACGGGAAGACTCAACGTTTTGTCTTAGGGAGGCAGTTTTTGACATACTGGTATTTCAGAATCCTTGCCTTTTATCACATGGATTGGCTTTCAGCTGAACAGACCACATTTTGTAAGTTCAAAAGGGGACTAGTTCAGAACACAGCGATCGTGTTTTAAGATTCCCAAGGTCGGAAAGCCCTCCAAAGTGGAAGGAGTTAAAACGAGCTTTTGAAAGCGCTCCAGGAAGTCACTCCTAATTGAATGGGCTTGGCTGTTGTGCTCGAATGCTTCCTTGCCATGTGGAACTGGGGGCTGAGCTACCTAGAAACTTCACATTCAAGTCATGACATCATGTCAATAGAATCTCAAGCGGCTTGGTGCCAACGGAGGAACAGCTGGCGGCTGCAACGGTCTCATGGTAAGAGTTGGCGTCCCCATCAGGATGGCACAGATATTTTTCAAGCTGCCAGCCAGCCATTCCAAGAAGCCTATCCCGATGAAATCGCCAGTGTTTCTTACACTTTGCAGACGAAGAAACATGCACTGATTTCTTCTTGTTGCTGTTAGTTGTTGTTATCAATAATAATAATAATAATAATAATAATAATAATAATTTATTATTTATACCCCACCCATCTGGCCAGGTTCCCCCAGCCACTCCGGCCGGCTTCCAACAAAACATTAAAATACAGAAATCAAACATTAAAAGCTTCCCTAAACAGGGCTGCCTTGAGATGCCTTCTAAAGGTCTGGTAATTGTTGTTCTCCTTGACCTCTGGTGGGAAGGCATTCCACAGGGTGGGTGCTACTACCGAGAAGGCCCTCTGCCTGGTTCCCTGTAACTTGGCTTCTCGTAGCGAGGGAACCGCCAGAAGACCCTCGGCGCTGGACCTCAGTGTCCGGGCAGAACGATGGGGGTGGAGACGCTCCTTCAGGTATACTGGATTATTACTGGATTATATACTGGATTATATACTGGATAATTAATAATTACCCAGCCTTCTTCCTGTAGGTCCAAATTCAAAATGCAACATTAGAAAGAATTCGAAGCAACTTACAATCTCAAAAGTAGGGTGGGTCGTAGAAATATACACCTCAAGCATCCACAGCCAGGGTAAAACTGTATAATGATGTTACCAGGTGCATCTCTGTGGGGAGGGAGTTGCACAAACAAGGGGCTGCCACAGAGAAGGCCCCGCCCTCTCCTGGGCTGCCACCCCTTCCCCCAGCTTCTGAGGGTGGTAGAACTGCCAATAGGACCTCCTCTGCTGATCTTAATACCTTGGGCAAAGTCTGTAGGGAAGGAGGCCATCTTTCAGATATTTGCAACCCAAGTTATTTAGAGCTTTAAGTACAAATGTTAGCACGTTGAATTGGGCCTGGAAATTAGCTTGCAACCAGTGCAGATGTTTTAAAACAGGGGTTATGTGAGAGGAATCTGGGCACTGCATTTCAGACCAATTGAACATTTTGAGTCATCTTCAAGGGCAGGGCCACATAGAGTACATTGCAGTAATCCAATCCAGAAGTTACCAGAGCCTGGAGTACAGTGGGCAGGTCATTTCTGTCTGAAAGCATCCATAGCTGGAAAACCAACAGTAGCTGCAAATAGGCGCTCCTAGCTACTGAGGCCAACTGAGTGACAGGGCTGAATCCAGGAGCATCCTCCATCTGGAATAGGCTGCCTGACCACCTCCTGGCCATTCTTTGGAATGTGGCTGTTCAAGTGACTTACAATGAATTCACAGAAATAAATGATCCAATACAACAGAGAAAGGGCAGCAGGCTGTTGAAATTTCTGCCTGCAAGCAGCGCTAGCTGCTGCCGATTGGGAGTGGTAGATCAGAAGACTGGAAGACCAACAGCAGGTGGCGCCAGAGCCAGTGAGAGGCCACCTGCTGATTGGCTATAAGCAAGAAGACAGGTAAGTGGGGATTGGCTGAAGGCAGAATGAAGTTGGTGGGTCATTGCTCCATTCGCCCTAATGGACCAGATTCCACCGCCTAAAACTTATGTACATCATAGCAGAAACAAGACCAAAAGAATTGGGCAAATGAAAGGCAGGGGTGCCACAACAGAGAAGCTCTTGTCTCTGATCAGCACCTGCCCCACTTCAGATGGTATGAGGCCACTCTTAACTGGTGAGCAGGTTCAGGTAAGAGCAGGTAGTCATTGGAGGTACAAGCAACCTCCATTTAGCGCTCCTTCAAAGCGCTGGCAGTCAGGCACACGTGGGCTGTTTTTGGACCCAGAACGGGGGACGGGCAGGCAGAAAGGGGGGGACGGGCAGAAAGGGGCAGGCTTACGTATGCTCTGCTGACGCACATGATGTCCCAAAACGCAACCCCCCATGCAAAATGGATGTTGCCAGCATTCTAGTTCCAAAACATTTAGGGTTTTCTTTTTCTTTTTTTCTTTTCAATGCAAAATTACAACAAAAATTACAAACGTAAACATTTAGGGTTTTCATAGATTCAAAACCAACTCTTTGATATTATTTTACTATTATTATTTGTTACATTTGCTAGTCTCTTTATCCTGCCTAGGGCCACCCAAAGCAACCTAAAAACCAAATAAGCTTCAATATGCTTGAAATCGGAATATAGCAACCAAATACTGCACAGTACTGGTTTTCATCAAGCAGAAATATTACAGTGTTTTAACAACATGCTAACTGCTCCCATAGCAAAATGGAGCTGCTTTATACTGAGCCAGACCATTGCTCCTTCTAGCTCAATACTGTTAACACTTAGTGGCAGCAGCTCTCCAGAATTTCAGACAGGGAACATTGCCAGCCATACCTGTAGATGTCGGGGATTGAACCTGGGCAGGGGTGGAGAGCAGGTGCGCTGCCCCCAGGGACGTGGCACGCGTTCTTGGGGCAGGACGCACCGCGCACAGGGGCGGGACACATGTTTGGGGGCGGGACGCACAATTGGGGGCGTGGCGCATGTTTTGGGGGCGGGGTGGAGAGCCATGATGGCGCCCCTGGGATCGTGCCGCCCAGGACACCACGCCCCCACTGCCCCTATCTTCCTACGCCCCTGAACCTGGGGCCTTCTGCTGGCAAAGCAGATATTCTGCCACTGACACACCATCAGTCCACTTGGATTTAAACTTAGTACCTTTGCTTCAGATGGCAGATTGGGAAAGGTTATGGAAAACAGATTTGAAATTTACGGCATGTTGTACACTGAAAGAAAATTATATGAAAATGATGTACTGGTGGTATTTGTCTCCTAGTAAGTTGGCAAAATTGTACAGGACAAGTACAAATATCTGCTGGAAATGTAAAGAAAAAGAAGGTACCGTACCTTTTATCATATGAGGTGGACTTGTAAGGTCTGAGAGATGATATACAGGTATAATGAAATGGAAAACATGTTTAAAATAACCTTTGTTAAAAAAAACAAAACCCAGAATCTTTTTGATTAGGAATTACAAGTACTGATGTTCCAAAGGAGCAGAAAAGACTTTTTATGTATGGAACAACAGCTGCCCAGATGTTACTAGCCCAGAGATGGAAAGAAGAAAGAATCCCTATCAGAGAGGAATGACAAACCAAGCTGATGGACTATGCTGAAATGGCAAAACTGACTGGAAAACTCAGAAACCAAGAGGACAAAAACTTTATAAAAGAATGGGGGGAAATTATTAGTTATTTAGGAAGAAGAATGGAGCAATGGATTCAAACTTCAAGAAAGAAGATTCCACCTAAACATTAGGAAGAACTTCCTGACAGTAAGAGCTGTTTGGCAGTGGAATTTGCTACCAAGGAGTGTGGTGAAGTTTCCTTCTTTGGAGGTCTTTAAGCAGAGGCTTGACAGGCATATGTCAAGAATGCTTTGATGGTGTTTCCTGCCTGGCAGGGGGTTGGACTGGATGGCCCTTGTGGTCTCTTCCAACTCTATGATTCTATGATTCGAAGAAGAAGAAGAGTTTGGATTTGATATCCCGCTTTATCACTACCCGAAGGAGTCTCACTCTGTGAGGTGAGTGGGGCTGAGAGACTTCAGAGAAGTGTGACTAGCCCAAGGTCACCCAGCAGCTGCATGTGGAGGAGCGGGGAAGCGAACCCGGTTCACCAGATCACGAGTCTACCACTCTTAACCAGATAGAAACATTGGCAGGATTTCAAGGGTGCTTCCTTACTCATACATTGAATAAGTTGTAAGGAGTAACTTTGCACCATGCAACGAGCCAGGCACAGGTCTGAAACATTGTCCCCAAGTGTAACATTCTCCTTCCTCCCATAGGAGGCAGACCCCCCCCCCCAAATAATAATACAGCCATGTAATAATACAGGACCCCCATATTCAGAGATGGTATACTGCTGAATTCCAGTTGTTTCCTCCTACAGTACTTGGTCATCCTGCAGGGGCAGTCAACACATGTGGCCCTCTAGTTCAGGGGTCCCCAAACCCCCAAACTAAGGCCCGGGGGCCGGATGCGGCCCAATCGCCTTCTAAATGTCCTTTTATTTAAAATGCGTCTCTGGGTTATTTGTGGGGCCTGCCTGGTGTTTTTACATGAGTAGAATGTGTCCTTTTATTTAAAATGCATCTCTGGGTTATTTGTGGGGTTTAGTAATTCGTTCATTTTTTTTTTAAGAATATAGTCCGGCCCCCCACAAGGTCTGAGGGACAGTGGACCTGCCCCCTGCTGAAAAAGTTTGCTGATTGGGATTACAGTATTGGCAACAGATGCATAGGTGCAGTGTGAATTCTTTCCCACGGTTTACCTAAAGGTCTCACTGAACTCAGGGGGACTTACTCCCAAGCTCTAAGTAAGTGTGCATAGAGAGGACTATGACCTTATTTGGAAGTAAATTCCTTGGAACAAAATGTGACTGGTTTCCAGCTAACCACAGATAGAGTCGAGTCCTAAGAGTATACATATATGTTTTTTAAATGGGCTTTTGCTTATTTTGGCCACAGAACTTTTGCTATTTTTTTAATGCTCTGTTCTGCTCTCTTCTTTAGCACCAACATAACCGGACTTCCATAGCATGCCAGGATACTTAGGCCGTGTTCAATCCCTTTGCGACTTTACTCAGGAGTAAGCCCATCGAGTTCAGGAGGGTTTACTCTCCTCGCTTTGTATAGGGCAGCGGGATCCTACGCGCATCGTTTAAAAAAGAGAAACGAAAGATTTACTCCCAAATAATCGCGCCTGCAGAGGATCGCACCCTTGCACCTGATCCTATGCAGGGCCCTACGCCCCGCTGACTTCAGTGCGGCTTTCTCCCGCGTAAGTGCAGATATAGGATCTCAAGGGAATTCTGCGTATTTTCACAGCCGGTTGGGAAAGTGCCTTGGGCGGGGGGAGCGCTTTAAAAAAAGAAATCATTCATCATCCTGCATTTGCTTTACGCGGCGCGGAGCGGCCGCCCCCAAACCCCGGGGCCTTTTATTGTTCGCTTCCCACGTTGCTCTGGGCCGGCGCGCGAACGGGTTAACTAACCCCGGAGGGGAGCCGCGAGGGCGGCCAAAACAATGGGCAGAATCAGAGCATGAATAATCCCCGCGCGGCGGCCACTCCTCCTCCTCCTCTCCCCCGTCGATCCCACCCACCCCCCTCCCGCCTCGGATCCCGCTATATCCCCTCCTCCTGGGGAGAAACGGTGCGTCTCTCTCCAAGTCGCCAAGTTGGTGAGGCTCCAGCTGCAGGTTGATGCGTCGATTGCGCAGCCTCGTTGCTACTTGCTTGGAAACCGCCGCAGCCGGGAAACTTTTCCCTTTGCGTCCTGCTGCTGCCGCTGTCTCCTTTTCTCCTCGGCTTTGGGGACTTTCAGCCCTTTGATCCTCAGCTATGGCTCTCCGGGGGAAACACTAGTTGCTCCTTCTCCTTTCTCCCAAATCCCAATTCCCTCCGGGATTTCTCCATTTCACTTTTTTTTTTTTTGCTTTATTGCCAAACGCACCCGCGAAAAAATGGCGAGGGCGCCGGGGAAGATCCGCTGCGCCCCGCCAGTGCCGCCGCCGCTGGTGCTGCTGCTGCTGGCCGCGGCCGTGCCCTCTGGCTCGGAAGGGCAGCCGGTCTCCTTCCACGCGGATGTGAACGGCCACAGCCTGCACCCACCTTACTTCAACCTGGCCGAGGGGACCAAGATCTCGGCCACCGCGACCTGCGGCGAGGAAGACTTCGGCGCCAAGACCCCCAGAGCCGTGGAGGATTTGTACTGCAAACTCGTGGGCGGGCCAGTGTCAGGAGGGGACCCCAACCAGACCATCCAGGTACGGTATTTTCATCGGAGGCTTCCTGATTTGTAGTTTCCATATGGCCGCATCTTGCATTGTTATTACTGTGGCTGTAAGTTGTTTTAACTGTTTTGTAATGATGAGCGTTAAATTATTGTAACCCGCCCTGGGACCTGCTGGTGACTTGTTTATAACATGAAACACGCGCGCGAATCTTTGCATCGTGGAGAGCGCGCAGAAGAACAAACTTGAGGATTCAATCCTGTGCCTTCTTTCCTGGGAGAAAGCCTCGTGGGACTTTTCTCTCAGGTGGGCTGTTACAGGATGAAGAAAGAGGGTGGGGGAAAACATATATCCTGGCTTTGCAATTATTTATCACAGCGCAGAACTTTTGGCTGGCTCCTCCGCCAGTGTGGGCTAGAGATCTCGAAATCTCCCCTCCTCCTTCCTCTTTTGTTATCTCTCAAGTTGACTTGATGTTGGTGGATTGATTCTCAGTTAATGGGGCAGGCACACAAAAGGTCTGGGGAGGAAGTGTCTCTTGCAAGTGTGTGTTTGTGCCTGTTTGCACACTCACAGAGCACATGTTTGCTCTGCGCTTCATAATGTGGGCTTTTGAAAGGAGCACTGAATCTAGCAGACCTTTTTAGTGACTCTGGGCTGAATGGCTGTGCCACCTTCCCGTTTTAAGGAGGGATGCAATTACTCTTCTTTTGGGGGGCCCCACCTCCATTGACTGTGTACAGACAAACCATCTGCCAAGAGGTAACTTCTCAGCTGCTTGTTAAGCTGGTGTGTGAGCTGCTCTGCCAAGTGGAAGTCATACAAGACTTAAATATGTAGCTGATCAGAATTCTAGTGTTGTGAGGGGGGCAGTAAGATTCTCTTCACGTTTGGCAGGACAACACACACACACACACACACACACACACACACACACACACAAGGTTAGCAAGTGGTTACTGCTGGGTAAATTGTGGCCCATTCATTTTACGGTTAGAGCCAATGTGCTCAAACTAACAACAAAACTGATTTGTGTGCTTTATTAGTATGCTTGAATGGAGTGGGGGCTCGCTGCTTCCCTCTCCATAAAGAATCAACTTCTGTTTTCTCTTCTCAAGTTGAGGGTGCCCGTTTGCCAAAAATAAATATTGCAATCCAGTCAAAGTTAAGCATTGGCTTAAAGTAAAAAATAACAATAAAAACTTGAAACAAAAATAAAAAAATCCTTCCAGTAGCACCTTAAAGACCAACTAAGTTGGTCATAGGTATGAGCTTTCGTGCGCATGCACACTTCTTCAGATACTTCAGATACACTTCTTCAGATACTTTCCGTGTATCTGAAGAAGTGTGCATGCGCACGAAAGCTCATACCTATGACAAACTTAGTTGGTCTTTAAGGTGCTACTGGAAGGATTTTTTTTTATTTTTGTTTTGACTACGTCAGACCAACACAGCTACCTACCTGTAACTACCTACCTGGCGAAATGTTTAAGCACTTATCTTTTGAAAACGTTGAAATTTAGACCATCCTGGCTTCAGGGTTGGGTGTTTTTAGGGGGAGCAGTTCTTGGTCAAGATGCCACCCCCATACTCTCTGCTTGTCTACCCCTTTGGGCACAATCCATACAACTTTCCAGGAGAGGGCAAAGTGAGAGGAAGCTGCTGGTCTTTCTTGCTCACTTGCTTACAGGGGCCAGGTGATCAGGAAGCGTCCATGAGGAGGGGGGGGCAGCACGGTTGGGGGGCCCCTCTTGGATTTGGCAGTGAGCCCCGTTTTGGGGCACGGGACTCAGCAGTTGCTCAACAATGCCAACCTCTGATTGCTGGGCCTGGACACAAATGTGATTGGCCGCTGGAATGCATTTCTTCTTTGTCAGGCGTACAAAAGAATTCCAGTGGGTTTTTAGTAAATAATAGCATAAAACCTGTGTTGAAGAGAACACACCGGCCTATTTCATGCTACTAGTTAATAATTGTTTTGTGTGTGTGTGTGTTGCTCCGAGCACCTAATGTTCATTTCCTTACAACAACCCTGTAAGGTTGGCCCAGTGTTGTTATTATCTGTGGAAGTTGAGGTACCCTCCCTTAAGGTTACCACCAGTTGAGTTCATGGCCAGAGACCCAACTACGAATATTCTTCTTCTTTTCATATCTGTGAAGTAAACCTGCTTTTCAGAGCGGTCCAGTTGGTTTGCCCTTTTCTAAGCACCTTTTCTTTTTCCTTCCTTGCTCAGAATTCGGAGTTCTGTGTTTTCACTTGATCAACTATATAAAAGATACATGTTGTTGTTGTTTAGTCGTGTCCGACTCTTCGTGACCCCATGGACCAGAGCACGCCAGGCACTCCTGTCTTCCACTGCCTCCTGCAGTTTGGTCAAACTCAGGTTGGTAGCTTCGAGAACACTGTCCAACCATCTCGTCCTCTGTCGTCCCCTTCTCCTAGTGCCCTCAATCTTTCCTAACATCAGGGTCTTTTCCAGGGAGTCTTCTCTTCTCATGAGGTGGCCAAAGTATTGGAGCCTCAGCTTCACGATCTGTCCTTCCAGTGAGCACTCAGGGCTGATTTCCTTCAGAATGGATAGGTCTGATCTTCTCTCAGTCCATGGGACTCTCAAGAGTCTCCTCCAGCACCATAATTCAAAAGCATCAATTCTTCGGTGATCAGCCTTCTTTATGGTCCAGCTCTCACTTCCATACATCACTACTGGGAGAACCATAGCTTTAACTATACGGACCTTTGTCGGCAAGGTGATGTCTCTGCTTTTTAAGATGCTGTCTAGGTTTGTCATTGCTTTTCTCCCAAGAATCAGGCGTCTTTTAATTTCGTGACTGCTGTCACCATCTGCAGTGATCAAGGAGCCCAAGAAAGTAAAATCTCTCACTGCCTCCATTTCTTCCCCTTCTATTTGCCAGGAGGTGATGGGACCAGTGGCCATGATCTTGGTTTTTTTGAGATCAGTGGCCATTATCTTGGGTTTTTTTCCTGGAGAAGGAACTGGCAAGCCACTCCAGTATCCCTGCCAAGAAAACTCCATGGACAAAGACAACAGGCATATAAAAAAAGATACATAGAAGAGAATTTAGGTAGCTCAGCTGCTAAGAGCATGAGACTCTTAATCTGAGGGTTGGGGTGGGTTCAAGCTCCACCTTGGGCAAAAGATTCCTGCAATGCAGGGGGTTGGACTAGGTGATCCAAGCGGTCCCTTACAATTTTATGATTCTAGATGGCTTTTTTGGAGTTGCTTCTTTGCGCTGAAAACGTTTGATCTTTGCATTTTCTCAAAACTGGAGCTTCTCTAGTAAGTACAAGCAAGTCCTCTAGAGTTTCACCTTGGCTCGCCTAGGTATCTCCACTCATAGTTTAATGTCTTATAAAAGAACAGTACAGGCAGTTGGCAGGCACCAACGTTTTTGCTAGTATAGCACAAATGCAGCATTTGAACCGTAGATTGAAGTTGGGTTGTTTCGGTCAAACCATAGTTAAAATTAACCACAGTTTGTTGGTCAACCCAGCAAGTTATGGCTAATCAGAAACAGAATAAAACCTTCTGAACTTTGTGGATGCATTGAAAGAAGAGGGTGGGGTGGGAAGGCTGGGCTCATTACTTTCACAATAACATGATTTATTGTAACATCTGAACACACCCAGTGGTTAATTCTCTTTGCATTAGGGTCCATATAACATCCCAAAGTCTTAAGACAAGGGAAATCATAGAATAATCTTAGAAGTAGCTGTCAGTAACTTGGGACATAATAGTTATTCTGTATGACAGCATTAAACTTGAGTTGCCAAAACCTGGATGTATGGCAACCCTAATTAAACAACAACAACAAAAAAGAATACACAGGGATGTAATGTTAATCCATAGTTTAGCTTTGCAAGAACAAGTCTAGAGTCTTGGACTGATGCCTCTGGCATGGCCACAATGAAAATCTAGAAACGTTTGTTTATGATTTAGCTTAAGCACAGCTTTCCTGGACAAACTATGATAAATCTTAGTTCATGAAATTGGCTTGTTTTCACTAACCACAGTTATGTTTTCGATGTAATGGTAAACTGTGGTTAATTTAAAAGTAAGCTGAAGCTTCTGAACTCCTCAGTGGATGAGAAGAGGGGAATATACAATCTGCTGTGGCTTATATTTACCATCCTAAACCTTAGTTTTGTGTTAAATGTGAACTGGGCTTTTAAATAAACCCTAAAATACAGAGGCCCCACCTTTCGCTCTGCTTTGATAGCACAAACTTCGTTGGGCTGATTCTCTTCCTTGGTGTGGACTGCCAGGAATATTCAGGGATCAGCCTGCTACAAATGCTTCTATACATATTTACTTGAAGGTTTGGGTCTGGTATTCTTCCAAACCATTTCAAAACAGATGTGCAAGTGTACACTACTTTGGAGACAGACAGTAAATATTTTTATGGGAGCCGAAGGTGGTGTGATAGAGGCATTGTGGTGTGTAGCAAATCAACAAGAGCTGGGAACAGAGGAAGTTTGAGTCTACACACCAGGCACAACAATGCTTCTGTTCTGTAATATCATGTGCAACACTTTGGAAAAAGTGCCTCGGTTACCCAACCCTAAATGGAGAGTGTTGAATGTTGAGAATATAGGTGTGAATAAGTCCGCAAATTGTTTGAAGGAATGTGGGTGGGAAAGAAGGGTGTGTTAAGGATAAACAATTATTACAGGCTTATGTCAAAGTAAATGTCTGCTTAAACTGGGACCTGACTGAGAGGCCACATGCACCCAAGGCCAAGAATTTCCTAGGAATGTGGATGGCAAAAATGTACCGCTGTTCAAAGTGACTTGCACTTTGCAAAGTGCTTAACAACTGTGGACATCTGGGATGGAGGGGAGACCAGTTGCAAGAGAGGATTTGCTAAAGGTTGGGGTGGGGGGAGCAAGTGAGCTTTTATTTCACTGTGTCCCAGGCCTATTGTAAATCCTGCAAGGGCAACCATAGGAGTTGGAAAGCAAGTGGAATTTGAAACCTTCCCCAGTGTGCGAAGAAAGTCTTAAGACAAACCTTAGCAGCAGGGACCATTGTGGCTCGTGCTGGGTCAGGAAGAAGTTGAGATGCCAGTTCACCTGGCGCCCTTCCTTTGTGTAAGATTAAGAAGGATGATATCCATACATTTGCAGTCGAAGACACTTGACTCACGTGAAAAATTAGCATGGCAGAAACCATTTTGGCTTATGTTTCTGTTTTATGGTTGAATTTGGATATAGGGTTACGTATTCTGAATGGCCAAAGCTTTAGCCGCTTGGAATCTCCAGTTAACAATCAACCCACCCATGTTTTGGCTTGCAAGTTTGTGTAGAACATGTAAAGAACAGTGTAGAACAGTGTAAACCCAGGGTAAACCAGAAAATTTTAGTTACAGGTAGGTAGCCGTGTTGGTCTGACATAGTCAAAACAAAATAAAAAAATTCCTTCCAGCAGCACCTTAAAGACAAACTAAGTTTTTTTATTTTGGTATGAGCTTTCGTGTGCATGCACACTTCTTCAGATACACTGAAATACAGTGATACCTCTACTTACGAATTTAATGCGTTCCGAACGCACATTCGTAAGTAGAAAAAAATTGTAAGTCAAATCCCCTAGGAATGCATTGAGAGAAAAAATTAGTAAGTCGAAGCAACCCTACCTAAAATTCGTAAGTAGAAAAAATCCTATCTAAACCGCATCCAAGATAGTGGACGGAGCTCCATTCATAAGTCGAAACTTTCGTAAGTAGAGTTATTCGTAAGTAGAGGTACCTCTGTAGAAGTCCCCAGACGCTTATATATAGAGAAAGGGTGGGGAGGGGTATCACTCAGAAGGGTGGTGGAAATGGGTGATTGACTGACTGATAGCTGTTGATGACTGTAAACGACTGCAAATGGTCTTGCATGAAAAAGCAAGGGGTGAGATGGCTGAATATCGCTTTATCATGTATAATGAGATAAGAATCCAACGTCTCTGTTCAAACCAGGTCTCTCCATGGTTTTAAGCTTGGTGATAAGTTGCAATTCAGCAACTTCTCTTTCCAGTCTATTTCTGAAATTCTTGTGTAGTAAGACAGCTACTTTGAGATCTTGTATAGAATGTCCTGGGAGATTGAAGTGTTCTCCTACTGGTTTCTCTGTCTTGTGATTCATGATGTCAGATTTATGTCCATTTATCCTTTGGCGTGGGGTTTGGCCTGTTTGTCCAATATAGAGAGCTGAAGGGCACTGTTGGCATTTGATGGCACACAATGTTAGAGGATGAGCAATTAAATAGTCCTGAGATGGTATGTTGGATGCTGTTGGGACCAGTAATGGTGTTGTCGGGGTGTATGTGGCAGCAAAGTTGGCATCTGGGTTTATTGCAGGCTCTGGTACCAGTGTCCATGTTAAGTCTGGTGGTTGTATTATTGTGGGTGAGGAGCTGTCTGTAGGCAATGAAAGGTCTTCCTCCCAGAGCTTGAGAAAGAGAGCTGTCATTGTCTAGCAGAGGTTGTAGATCTCTGATGATGCGTTGTACTGTTTTAACTTGGGAGCAGTAGTGGTGTTCTGTTTTTTTCTTTTTTGGGTCTTGCAGCAGGTTCTCTCAAGGTATCAGTCTGGCTCTGTTGATCTGTTGTTTAACTTCATCAGGTGGATATTTTAGTTCTAAAAAGGTTTGCTGTAGATCTCTTAGGTGAGATTCTCTGTCTGTAGAGTTGGAACAGATACGGTTGTAACGTAGGGCCTGGCTATATACAATGGATTGTTTGGTATGTTTGGGATGGTAGCTAGAAGCATGTAGATATGTTTGTCGGTCAGTTGGTTTTCTGTATAAGGTGGTGTCTATACGTCCATCCTGTATTTTTATAGTAGTGTCCAAAAAATGTATTTCTTGCATAGATTGGTTCATTGTTAGGTTGATGGTGGGGTGAAAGTTATTGAATGTCTGGTGGAAGGTTTCCAGGGTCTGTTGACCATGTGTCCAGATAATAAAAATATTGTCAATGTATCGCAGGTACAAGAGAGGTTTGAGTGGGTAGAAAATTTTAAACCAGAAAAGGAAGCAGGCAGTTCCCATATTGGTGAGGAGGAAGGTATGCATATATGAGGGGGTACCTGGATGCCAGGGTGCCTGAAATGTTGGTGCTGATGCCTTATTCAGTTGACCTTGTTTGTTGGTAACTGGCACAGGGCAGCCCAAATTGTGTGCCGGGGGCGGGGGGCACCTGGCCAAACACAGAATGGGTTGTGTGAAGTGGCCCATGCCCCAAGCGTCTTAAGTGCACCCTTGTGGTTTCCAAAGTGACAACCCCCCTTTGAGACTGGATTTTCAAAAGGGCTTCTCTCCTTGTCTTGTTTTAGTGTTAAACTGAAATGAGAATCTGGGCTTGGGTGAAATGTAGGCACTAAAAAAAGTTCAGCTTTATTGAAAATGCTTATTTTATTTTGGGGTGAACCAGCCATTCTGGGAACTGTAGCTTTGGATTTGGTTACCGCAATTCATCCGTTTGGTAACTTATTCATTCAGTAAGTTGCTTTTTTGGGGGGAGGGCGACTTATTGCTTCCCAAGAACAAGGGCAGCCGATTTGTTTCTTTTATTTCAGTCCATGTTGAACATACCTGATAGTAACCGCCACCCTTGGATGCTAAAAGAGTGATAGCTAAGAGGCACTTGTTACATGCTACATGGGTATGTTTAGCCTGGAGAAGAGAAGGTTAAGGGGTGATATGATAGCCATGTTCAAATATATTAAAGGATGCCATATAGAGGAGGGAGAAAGGTTGTTTCAGACATGGAGCAATGGATTCAAAGTACAAGAAAGAAGATTCCACCTAAACATTAGGAAGACCTTCCTGACAGTAAGAGCTGTTCGGCAGTGGAATTTGCTACCAAGGAGTGTGGTGGAGTCTCCTTCTTTGGAGGTCTTTAAGCAGAGGCTTGACAGGCATATGTCAAGAATGCTTTAATGGTGTTTCCTGCTTGGCAGGGGGTTGGACTGGATGGCCCTTGTGGTCTCTTCCAACTCTATGATTCTATGATTCTATGTTAAAGACTAGGTGTTTGACAGGCAATGCTTGTTGAACCGTGAGGCTACCATGCCGGATTCTCTATAACCAGCTATGTAATACCTGCACACAAGAGGCTTATGTAAAAGTGCCCAGGTTCTCATGACAACTCTTTATGCCTCTTTCACCAGGTCTGATTTGTGCCCTTCCAATTGCAGCCTTGCACCATTCATATGTCCTTTCTTGGATACTACCAGCAACTTCCAATTAAACAAGCTTTGGCTATTCATAATGCTCAGTTGGATTGTGGTTGCTGCTCCCCTTCGTGTTCTTCTGTATGGCTTTGATACTGCTGCCCCTTTGATGTAAGCCGTACTTCCTAGACTGATTTTTCTCTGGCCAATCTGAGTGCTTTGGTAAAATCCTTTTGTGGCTGGTTCCTCCCCATAACAGTGGGCAGCACTGAAGGGGAAATAAAGGGAAGGTATAGGAGAGGAGGTATTAGTTGAAAGGTCACCGTTCTTAGTTCATTATCTTTAGGGATTTCAACACTCCCTAGTGACAAAATCAACGATGAAGGCATGGAGAAAAAGAGGGGGGAGTGTGTTCAATTTCCGTTGGCTGAGGCAACCATAATGAACTCATGAGTTGGTTTGTAGAGTTCTCCAAATTGCACCAATTAAGCTTGCTCTCACCCTTTCACCTTCACTACCTTGTATATCATTCCCCAATGGAACACACCCACAGGCTGGAAAACTATGGAGAAAAGCCCTGGAAGAGCTAATCTTTGTATAAGATTATAAAATATGGGCCATTAGAATAGTTACTTCCATAGGTGTATCAAAATGGCCACATAGTTGGGGAAGAGAGAGCTAGCTCAGTGGTCCCACCAAGCTGAACGCCCCAGCTCCAATTCCCAGCATGTCCACTATAGGGTGGGCAGATAAAGGTAAAGGGACCCCTGACCATTAGGTCCAGTCGTGACCGACTCTGGGGTTGCACGCTTATCTCGCATTATTGGCCGAGGGAGCCAGCGCACAGCTTCCAGGTCATGTGGCCAGCAGGACAAAGCCACTTCTGGTGAACTAGAGCAGCACACGGAAACGCCGTTTACCTTCCCGCTGTAGCGGTTCCTATTTATCTACTTGCATTTTGACGTGCTTTTGAACTGCTAGGTTGGCAGGAGCTGGGACCGAGCAACGGGAGCTCACCCCGCCGCAGGGATTCGAACCGCCAACCTTCTGATCGGCAAGCCCTAGGCTCTGCGGTTTAACCCACAGTGCCACCTGGGTCCTCATCTGGGTGGGCAGATACCATTGTGTAAAATCATGCAGAGGCAGTACTGAATGACGTAAACCAATGGTTAGACAATGCCCTATTTTTATTAAGTTTGTGTTTAAAAAAAACCCCAACAACTTAACAGTTTTCTATTGTGTTGTTGTTTTTAACTGCTATTTAGTAACAAAACCCTAAACACTTCAATAGTACTACTACTAGTAGTAGTAGTAATAATAATAATAACAACAACAACGGACCTTTTTATTCTTGTACTTCCAGTATAATTATTTGAGTGTTAATCTCGAGGTGGACAATCCTTACGAATTCAGTGTAGCAGCAAGTGCAGATTGAAAGCCTTTTTTTAAAAAAATTGAGAGGTTGCATTGCATCGTGCCCTCGGGGGTTTAGCATATTTTCTGCTCTTCTCTTTACTACTGCCCTCTTTCTCCATTTCCTATAGTAGTGGCTGGAATGTCAGTCCAGCAATAGGGAGGTTTGTGTGTGCTAGGGGTTGTTTCATTGGCTGTCTACTATAAGAGACCCACTAGTCGTTTCTCTTGCTCAGGAGAAAACTTGGGGCACATGTTGTTGTTGTTGTTGTTTAGTCGTTTAGTCGTGTCCGACTCTTCGTGACCCCATGGACCATAGCACGCCAGGCACTCCTGTCTTGCACTGCCTCCCGCAGTTTGGTCAAACTCATGTTCGTAGCTTCGAGAACACTGTCCAACCATCTCATCCTCTGTCGTCCCCTTCTCCTAGTGCCCTCAATCTTTCCCAACATCAGGGTCTTTTCCAAGGATTCTTCTCTTCTCATGAGGTGGCCAAAGTATTGGAGCCTCAGCTTCACGATCTGTCCTTCCAGTGAGCACTCAGGGCTGATTTCCTTAAGAATGGATAGGTTTGATCTTCTAGCAGTCCATGGGACTCTCAAGAGTCTCCTCCAGCACCACAATTCAAAAGCATCAATTCTTCGGCGATCAGCCTTCTTTATGGTCCAGCTCTCACTTCCATACATCACTACTGGGAAAACCATAGCTTTAACTATACGGACCTTTGTAGGCAAGGTGATGTCTCTGCTTTTTAAGATGCTGTCTAGGTTTGTCATTGCTTTTCTCCCAAGAAGCAGGCGTCTTTTAATTTCGTGACTGCTGTCACCATCTGCAGTGATCAAGGAGCCCAAAAAAGTAAAATCTCTCACTGCCTCCATTTCTTCTCCTTCTATTTGCCAGGAGGTGATGGGACCAGTGGCCATGATCTTGGTTTTTTTGATGTTGAGCTTCAGGCCATATTTTGCGCTCTCCTCTTTCACCCTCATTAAAAGGTTCTTTAATTCCTCCTCACTTTCTGCCATCAAGGTTGTATCATCTGCATATCTGAGGTTGTTGATATTTCTTCAACCTCAGATATGCAGATGACACAACCTTGATGTCTACTATAAGAGACCCACTAGTCGTTTCTCTTGCTCAGGAGAAAACTTGGGGCACATAGTGAGCTCTTTTAAGTCCCATTGATTTCAGTGGGAGGGTTAAGCTGAGCAGGATTCGGACAAAAACCAGAAGTAGTTTGCACGCATTCATTCCCTTTGAGCTGTGTGTGAGTCATGGTGCCATGGGTTCTGTGCCTCTGATGGAGGAGCACTGTGTGTAGCTGATAGTGGAAGTTTTAATGGCAGAGAGAGCTTGATCTTTCTCTCTTTAAGATATTACAGTGGAACCTCGGTTTATGAACACCTCGGTTTATGAATTTTCAGTTTATGAACGGCGCGGAACCATCTGGAACGGATTAATTCATATTCCATTACTTTCAATGGGAAAGTTCGCTTCAGTTTATGAACGCTTCAGTTTATGAACAGACTTCCGGAACCAATTACACCCATGCTTCAGTTTATGAACGCTTCAGTTTAAGTACTCTGCGGACCCGTCTGGAACGGATTAATCCACTTTCCATTACTTTCAATGGAAAAGTTTGCTTCAGTTTATGAACGCTTCAGTTTAAGTACTCCGCGAACAGATTAATCCACTTTCCATTACTTTCAATGGGAAAGTTTGCTTCAGTTTATGAACGCTTCAGTTTATGAACAGACTTCCGGAACCAATTGTGTTCATAAACCGAGGTACCACTGTATACCTTTGGCTGTACCTTTCCATCCTTAAACACTTCGCCTTTGTGTTGGTGACATATTCTGCTCCCTTGCATGCTGATCCTGCTATAATGGTTGAACCAGCAACAATCGGCCCAGTTGGTACACGGCTTATGAGTATTTGAAATCCTGGCTTGCCATTGTGGCAGTAAGCCGATCACTCCTAAAAGGTCTGTGCGGACTGGAGAAAGCAGATATCTGAAAGGCCGTTCTGATTAAAGCACGTTGTGTTTAAAAAAATGCAATGGTAGCAGCACAATGTACAGTACAGTGTACAGTGACCAATGTGATTGCATGTTTTAAATTGTTTTAATGTTCTAATTTGAGAGCTGTTCGACAGTGGAATTTGCTGCCAAGGAGTGTGGTGGAGTCTCCTTCTTTGGAGGTCTTTAAGCAGAGGCTTGACAGCCATCTGTCAGGAATGCTTTGATGGTGTTTCCTGCTTGGCAGGGGGTTGGACTGGATGGCCCTTGTGGTCTCTTCCAACTCTGATTCTATGAATTAGGACTTCAGGGTGAAGGGCATTTAATAAATAAAAATAATAGATAACGTAATAATAGTGCAGGACATTACAGTTGCTAGAATAACCTTTAAGTGGTCCACTAAGGCCCTCAGCAATTTTCAAGTGGGCCTAATCTTATCAACTGATGTACAAAACGGACCTGTGTGGACAGTTGCATTTTGATCGATACAATGCAAGAAATGCTAGAACTTTGTCCCATCAGTTTTCCCTGTTCTAACGTACGTCCTCACAGGTTTCTATTACACTCTGCAAAGACCTCAACAATCCCTTTGCTTTAAATGGGAGATTTAAAATGAGAGAAAGGATTAGATTTGCAATTGCTTGAGAGGAAGCCCTTCCATTCAAACCCGCTCCATTATCTCAGTTTGCTCTGATTACCCAGGTATTGAATTCCACAATCCTTTTTGTAACTTGCTTGTCTGCTGCTGCAAAACCTTTCTAGGTCTCCCATCCCTTTTCCTGAGAAAAAGCCTGTTGTTGCAATTTAACCTATTGTTGCAATTTGCTTGGATCTGCAAGGTTAATGGGATTTGTTTTCTCAGGACTTTCATAAACACGGTGCTCAGTTTTATCTTGCTTGCGAGAAACCAAACGCCCACCTCACGCTCCCACATACATTTTTCCTTAAGGGGAGAAATGATGTTGTTTATTTAATATGATAGATGAGCAGCGTAGGCAAACGTTTGATCTTGGTGGACTAGAACGGCTAGTGATCTGCTCAACCCTGATTTTGCTGCCATCCTGCTGCACCCTTATCCATTTGAGCTCAAGTGTTAAGAGGGCGCCTCCATGACTCTTCCTCAGTGTTCACGAGTGCCTTAGGGTGCAATTATTGCATAGGATCTCCGTACAGTGATGGCTCGCAAGATGAATTTAATTCGTTCCACGGGTCTTTTCTTATAACGAAAAATTCATCTAGCGAATCCCATAGGAATGCATTGAATTTTTTTGATTTTTTTTTGCCCATAGGAACGCATTAATTGAATTTCAATGCATTCCTATGGGAAACCGCGATTCGCTAGACGAATTTTTCGTAAAACGAATTCGTCTAGCGAGGCAACCTCCGCTAGAAAAAACCTTTCGTTAAGCGGAAATTTCGTTAAGCAGGGCATTCGTTAAGCGAGGCACCACTGTATTTCAAAAAGTGAAAATGCGGACACAAAAGTTGTTGAGTGGTTGTTGTTGTTTTGGTGTGGGGACAAATCTCAACAACAACAAAAGTTTCTGAGGTATTTTTTTTAATGAAAATTGCTAAAATCTACACTTCCAACATGGGCTGCCATACGTCTGGATTTTCCTGGACATTTCAGCCATTTTCACCTCGGACGCTGCTTAAGGAGGCTGAATACCGGCTTGGCCTGGGAAAATTCCGGACGCATGACAACCCTGTTACTGCAGCAAATAGGTTGTCCCATTTTTCCCATTAAGTGTGGGCTTCATTTCCTTCACAGGAGAGCCAAAGGCCTGAAAGAAGTTGACAGTTCGGCCTGGTGTCATGCTGCCGTTACCATAGCAACCACCGGCAGCCCTACACGGAGGCACTGATCCAGTCTGCTGCTAGAGCAGAAGGCCATTAATCCCGCTAGCAAATTACGCCCCTGCTGAGATCCTACTTTTGACCTAATGCTTCACTTTTCCGAAAACATTTAAAACAAACAAACAAAAGAACTCTCCAGGTTCGATACAAATGTCACGTTTATTTTTAGACCAAATGTGCTTGGCTTGGCATTACTGTACTAGCAACATATTTATTTCAGCCCATCCTAACTCTAAGGCTCAGGGCAAGTTGCTTCATTTAAAAAACTCTCTCCAACCACACAACATGTTTTCTTCCATTCCCGCGCCCCACATGAGGAATACTGGGCTCTCAGGCTTGTTGCCCAGATTTACCCAGTCAGTCCATAGTTGTGCTGGACCGTTAACTTAGATATTCCATGTAACTCATGTAGTTACTCTTCTACAGTTCATCTCTTTTATTTTATATTAGTAGCGGTTCTCATACCTGATGTTGCTCAGAAATTCTATTTAAAAAACTCCACAAAAATCAGTGCAGTTTTGAAATCAGTGGATAAAATCTGTGCAACTTTGAAAGGTTTGGCCTACTATTCTTATTCAAAATGGCGTCCAACTATAGCTAAACAGATGCTTCTTGATTTCAGGAATCATCATGCAGAATTGTGTTACTGTTATTTTAAGAGGTGCCCAAAGAGCAAGCAAACAACTTCCTAAAGCAGATGTGACTGGTTCTGTTTATCTTTCGTTTTTCTCCAAACAGCAGGGATATTGTCACAGAACATTGTTGGCATGTATGCATTCTGCGTTTCTAGAGCCAGACTATGGGGAGGGTGGAGGGTGGGAAAAGCTGTCCCTGAAGCCAAAGAGAATCCTAGAAGCCTTGTGGGTCTTTGTGTGGGTATAGGAGGAACTGTGAGAAGCGATATTAGAAAGAGTCCTGGTTTCTTGTGACCAGAACAGAACTACTGTTCTCACTCAGAGTGGACCACAGTCATCCCTTAAAGAATAATCTACCTGGCTGTGCTGCTAGAGTAGGTTGCAAAGCGACACAACTCTGGTGTGTGAAGTGGGATCAGAGCTTATGAGACAGTGTAAGACAAGCATCGGCAACGTTTTCCAGCTGTAGGCCGGAGCGTTCCCACGGACTATTGTCCGTGGACTGGATGTGGGCTGGACATGCGCAGAAGCGATTTCTGGCGCCGCGCTGCCTATGTTTCGTGGCACCGGAAATCACTACTGCACTTGTCCACACCACCGGAAATCATTTCTGCGGCTGCGCAGACGCCAGAAATTGCACCTGCGCAGACGCGATTTCTGACGCCGCTCGGCGAGTCCCCAGTTTAGCGCAGCGGGCAGGGGACTTGCTGAGTGGGCGGCTCAGTGACCATGCGGCTCGTGGGCCGGATAAACGGCCTCCGTGGGCCGTATCTGACCCTTGGGCCGGAGGTTGCTGGTGTATGGTGTAAGACAGGCATCCCCAAACTTCGGCCCTCAAAATGTTTTGGACTACAATTCCCATCTTCCCCAACCACTGGTCCTGTTAGCTAGGGATCATGGGAGTTGTAGGCCAAAACATCTGGAGGGCCGCAGTTTGGGGATGCCTGGTGTAAGAGAACAGTTTTTACTTACCAATCGGTAATTGCGAGATACCAAGACAGCACTTAAGATGGCTTAAGCAGCAAACTATTAACTAGCTAAGATAACTAACTGGACTGATGTACAAGGATGGTGGATTTATTTTCTGAGGACTTTCATAAACATGATGCACAGTTTTATCTTGCTTGTGAAAAACCAAACAGCACTTCTCACAGGCCTTTGGACAGAATGACCCCTCCATTCTCTCTCTTGCCACTGTGGCTTAGCACTACTGTACATGAATGAGGTGCATGAATGAGCTTGCACATTCTCTCCATACCAGGGAGGAGAACTTCAGCAGCTTTTACTTTCAGTTTTTGTCACGTTTTTCAGCAGGAGAAGAGTAAGATGCATTTGTTCCACTGAGGACAAGGTCTAAGGGGAGGAAATGTGCAAACTCATGGCCTGCTTTCAATCTAGTTAGGGTTGAGAGTCTCCCTATTGCCCCTGGGCTGCTTGGAGGACTGAATATGGTCCATGTTTATGATCACGCATGTGGAATGAGGGTGTGGACCCATAATCTTCCTGAATAAAAATGGAAACGTTTTCTCTGCTTTGTTTTTTTTAAAACCACAGGGTCAGTACTGTGACATCTGCTCATCGGCCAACAGCAACAAAGCCCATCCCATCACCAATGCTATAGATGGCACCGAGCGCTGGTGGCAAAGCCCTCCTCTTTCGCGAAGGCTGGAATTCAATGAGGTCAACGTCACCTTGGATCTTGGACAGGTAACTGCAGGGAAAGGGACAGAGGTTTATACAGCATTCTCCTTGATCAAGGGACCCTTTTTACTTTGCAGAGATATTGATAGACAAGAGTGTTCTTCTTTTTTCATGGATTTTTGAGTTACACAACAGGACACATCGGAAATCCTGCAACTTTCCTTAGCTAACTTCACTCACAGTATTGTTGGCCCCCAAAGTCTTCTCCAGAAGACAACGGAATCACGCAGAGCTGTAGCACTACATGTATGAATAGCAAGGTTACCTTGTTTTCAAAGTGCTTCAGATGTATGTGCAGTATATATATTGAACAGAATCTTACTACTTCAAGCTGCATGAGGGGCTGAGCTGCATATTTTATTGCTCTCCAATGTGAAGCATCTCTGCACCTAGTTCAACAGCATTCCTGTGAGAAAGCTGTGCTTGGACCCTTCTCCTTGCAACAGGGAGTGACACAGAGCAGGCAAAGATTTCATCTTGATTCTAGGGATAAGCCAGCCATAAGGGAAATTTCCATCATGGCCATCATACATATATTCCTCATATTTAATTGGATGTACAGTATTTAATGGGTTTGGGACCTTGTGGTTGAATGGAAGTCACAAAGTCAATGCAGTGGTACCTCTACTTACGAATTTAATGCGTCCCGAACGCACATTCGTAAGTCGGAAAAAATTGTAAGTCAAATCGCATAGGAATGCATTGCGAGGAAAAAATTGCAACCCTATCTAAAAATTTGTAAGTAGAAAAAATCCTATCTAAACCACATCCAAGATGGCGGGCGGAGCTCCGTTCGTAAGTAGAAACATTCGTAAGTAGAGTTATTTGTAAGTAGAGGTACCACTGTACTGGACTGTTCTTTGTTAGTGAGATCGTGTGTGGACATTTGCGCTTTCTGCAGGCGGGATGAAGCATCTGAAAGGTGACACGCCACTTAAATACAAAAGAAAGCAAATAACTGCACTTTGAGTAGTCACGTCTGGGATTTTAAAGCAAATTGCTGATATCCTGTTGTTGAATGTTAGCTCAAACCTTTGGGGATCAGAGTTCATACTGGCCTGTCAAGACAAAGTGTAATGATTTGAATACGAAAAGTATCTGGTGTCCAATAACCTTTCCTTCCTTTTGATAACCTGGTTTCTGGGTCACTGTTCATTTCTTAATAAACAGTGGTTTACTCAGCCCTTTTTGTGATATAGGCTGCTAGAAAATTGTTTTATATTTTGAAAAAAAAAAGATTTATGTTTGAAGTATTATATATATTTAAATGGGGACCCCTCCCATATTCTTTAGAATAATAACATGTATCAGCAAACTGAACTGGATTAATCAGAGAGTATACACTGTATAACGATGTTCCTGGTTCTTTGTTAAACTTTTCCTAGACAAGTGGAGAATTCAAAGAAGCACAGTGTTTCACACCAGCATGCAAGGGATAACACAAATTCTGCAAAATAACTGTGCGGGTGTACAACGATTGCCATATAATTTTTGTGTGTAGAAAACCCTGACTGGTTGTGAGCCTTTTGTTTAGTAGTAGTGGATCTGCTGGTCTTATCTGCAGAAATCTCCACAAAGGAATAGTTGGGCACTGTTTTCTCTTTGCAAATGCAGGAACTCGGTAAGAAAGGTAATCTCCAGGTGGCTTTTGCGGGTCTATGACCTAGGGCCATTGGCTTTGCCTGTTTGGGAACCAGTTCTCATTTCAAAGCTGGCAGCTTCAGTTTGAAACACTCTAGTTAAATATTTAAACAAAGCTCCAATACGCGGAGGAAGGAGGGCAGCTGTCTAGAATGAATGCCTGGGGATGGAGGCAGTTGAATATCTCCTTGGAGAGAGCCTTTCCATCGCTGAAAGCTCTGTCAGTAACCTATATGCCAGCCTTTCATTTCAAGTGCACACAAAATGTGACAGGCAAAGCTTCTGGGGGAGAACTGGCTTACCAGTTGCTTGCTGAATAGAATAGGCGGAGGAAGCAGTCTGTGTTGTAAACAATTCCCTCCTTGGAATTCAGTGAGTCCAGCATTCAGTTCTGAAGTGTGATTTTGATGATGTAGCATTTAAAGGACTAGAGTGTCACAGCAGGCAGACTGGAGGTTTACTGTTCCACCCTGCTGGCTTCTGAAACATTTGGGTTCAATTTTCTAGAAAACACTAAATGCAAAAGCAGACGCGACACTAGTTTTCAAACAGCCTGGTCTGTTTACTTGTGGCTTTGGAAATTCCCCCTTGTGTGTTATTTTTCTCCTGTGAAGTTGATCAGAATTCTGCTCGTTTTTTGTGGTGGTGTAATTTTTGTGGTGGTGTAATGAGAAATCTCTATGTGGGACAAGAAGCTACAGTTAGAACTGGATATGGAACAACGGATTGGTTCAAAATTGGGAAAGGAGTACGACAAGGTTGTATATTGTCTCCCTGCTTATTTAACTTATATGCAGAATTCATCATGCGAAAGGCTGGACTAGATGAATCCCAAGCAGGAATTAAGATTGCCGGAAGAAATATCAACAACCTCAGATATGCAGATGACACAACCTTGATGGCAGAAAGTGAGGAGGAATTAAAGAACCTTTTAATGAGGGTGAAAGAGGAGAGCGCAAAATATGGTCTGAAGCTCAACATCAAAAAAACCAAGATCATGGCCACTGGTCCCATCACCTCCTGGCAAATAGAAGGGGAAGAAATGGAGGCAGTGAGAGATTTTACTTTCTTGGGCTCCTTGATCACTGCAGATGGTGACAGCAGTCACGAAATTAAAAGACGCCTGCTTCTTGGGAGAAAAGCAATGACAAACCTAGACAGCATCTTAAAAAGCAGAGACATCACCTTGCCGACAAAGGTCCGTATAGTTAAAGCTATGGTTTTCCCAGTAGTGATGTATGGAAGTGAGAGCTGGACCATAAAGAAGGCTGATCGCCGAAGAATTGATGCTTTTGAATTATGGTGCTGGAGGAGACTCTTGAGAGTCCCATGGACTGCTAGAAGATCAAACCTATCCATTCTTAAGGAAATCAGCCCTGAGTGCTCCCTGGAAGGACAGATCGTGAAGCTGAGGCTCCAATACTTTGGCCACCTCATGAGAAGAGAAGAATCCTTGGAAAAGACCCTGATGTTGGGAAAGATTGAGGGCACTAGGAGAAGGGGACGACAGAGGACAAGATGGTTGGACAGTGTTCTCGAAGCTACGAACATGAGTTTGACCAAACTACGGGAGGCAGTGGAAGACAGGAGTGCCTGGCGTGCTCTGGTCCATGGGGTCACGAAGAGTCGGACACGACTAAACGACTAAACAACAACAAAAATTCAAACTAGGTTTCAATGCCACTTTCCTGCCCATAAGCTCTGTACTACGAGGCCTGTTCCTATAGGGTACTGGCATAGTGGCTTCATGTAATAATAAATTCCCAGGGTACCTGGGGAAGGTAGAGATAATGCCCCGAAATAATATCTGACAGAAAATGACTTGATGGCTTAAGGTTAAGATCAGCATTTTGACTTTGGCCCCGCAGCAAACTGTTAACTAACTAAGATAACTGAACTGATAACTGAATCAGTAAGATTCAGTAAGAGCTGTTCGGCAGTGGAATTTGCTACCAAGGAGTGTGGTGGAGTCTCCTTCTTTGGAGGTCTTTAAGCAGACGCTTGACAGGCATATGTCAAGAATGCTTTGATGGTGTTTCCTGCTCAGCAGGGGGTTGGACTGGATGGCCCTTGTGGTCTCTTCCAACTCTACAATTCTATGATTCTATGAATCGTCTCACATCAGAGGACAGTGCTGCTATTGCATCCTGCTAGAAATAGGAAAATCAAGATCTGGAGGATGCAATGCATTTCTCATATCAGTAGTTGAGTAAATTACGGGAGACGGCTTCTTAGCTTGATCGGTGACATCAACAGCTGCAAAATACCGGTAGTTGCTGTTGGGGTTTGCCACTGTGATATCACCACCTATACTTGTGGCAGTGGCTAAGATTTCCAAGGAAAGAGCCTGGTGTCCACGTCCCAGGATGCCTTTGAATGATGGGGATATGGCCAGGCAAAGCAGGTAAAGTTGCCTATCCTTGCGTTTTGCAGTTTGGTTTTTTTTTTTGCTGCAATTGATAAGGTTGTTACTGATGATGGCAATTCCTTTCTGTAGCTGTTTTCAGTGTACAGAGTGCATGGCAACTCTTGCCTCGTTTACCCCCACGACAGCCCTGTGAACGAGGCTGCTATTATTCCAGTTTAACAAGCTGTTCTTTTGTTTGTGCCCTTTCCTGTTGCCTGCCCATCTGTCCTGAGTAGCAGGACCCACAAATAAAGAAGCAAGGAGGAGCATTGGAATCCCCAGCCAGTGAATGACAACCTGAAAAAGAGAAAAGGGAGGGGGGGGGAAAATAAAAATAAAAACTGAAGTGGCGGGCCACCCAGCCTGAGTAATTTATATAATAGACTCACATCGTGTAGTGAATGGCCTGTGATGGCTTTAAGTTTACAGTTCTCTGGCAGGGGGAGGTCAAGGAGGTTCTGCCAAATAATGGAAAGGGCTATTCATTTGATTATCTATTTGGAGGTATCTGTTTTTGGGTGGGGGTGGGATTGTAACTGTTTCAGATCAGCTGCAGACATTTGTGTATCATCAGCGAGAATGGTTGATGTTTATGCTAACCCACTGATGGGCAACCTTTTGAGCTTGGTGTGTCAAAATTCGCCAAAAAACCGAGCATAACTCGGGTGGTGTGTCACTTCGAGAAAAAACACCATAAACTATTTCATGATATTCATAGTTTAAATAACAAAAATGTATAATTGTAATATATAACTATTCTAATAAACCAAAAACTAATTATTTAACCAAACCAAACCAAAAACTCCTTATTTATTACAAAGTGCCCAGAGTTGTTGGGCTTTTGGGGGGGGGAGCTGCTGACCAAAGTTTTGGAGGTTTTTTTGGGGTGTGTTCAAAAGTTGCTTTGCTTTTTTTGAGGGGATGCCCCAAAGCTGCTGCACTTTTTTGGGGGGGAAAGAGAACAGAAATAAATGATGAATAACACCTTCACTGGAACTAACATGCAGCACCGACATAGTCTGCCAAAGCACCAAAAACCCCAGCACAGAACAGGTTAAGAAACGAACGCTGTTACACCCAATCATAGTCTGCCAAAGCACCAGAAAAAAACAGCACAGAAAGGGTTAAAAAACTAATCTCTGGCTACCAGCAGCAACAACAACAAAAAGGATCCTGGTTTTAACAGCGGAGACAAGCTGTAGCGGAGACAAGCTGTAGGAGGAGCGGGAGAACTAATGGGGAAAAAAACCCCAACAACAACAACAACAGCGAATGGGCTGATGGGGCGTGTGCCAGCAGTGAGGGCTCTGCGTGTCACGTCTGACACGCGTGTCATAGGTTCGCCATCACTGTGCTAACCTGTGATCATCAGAAGCAAAATGTAGCCTGGCGTCTTGATGTCCTCTGACGACTGGTTATGAAGTGAGCAAATTGGTTAGGAAACTCTCAGTGGATTGTGCAAAAAGAGAACAATATTTCGTCTTTGTAATCAGTAGTAATAGTAGTAGTAGTAGTAATAAAATTTTATTTATACCCCGCCCTCCCTGGCCAAGACCGGGCTCAAGGCGGCTAACACTGAATAGAAATACAGTAAAAACATTAAAACAAAATAAAACAAAAACAGTTGATTAAAATATAAGTTAGAATACAGTTTAAAATGCAGCCTCATTTTAGTGGTAGCCTATAAGGGGAAAAAATGTCAAATATTCACCGGGGCCAACTATCTATGCTGGTCCTACATGGGCCAGCAAAAAGAACCGATGGAAAATTTATATACAAATCCCATATAAGGGGGTTCATTCAGCAAATGAATGAATGAATGAATGAATGAGAGGGGTGGGTTTAGACCAGGCACCCCCAAACTGCGGCCCTCCAGATGTTTTGGCCTACAACTCCCATGATCCCTAGCTAAGAGGACCAATGGTCAGGGATGATGGGAATTGTAGTCCAAAACATCTGGAGGGCTGAAGTTTGGGGATGCCTGGTTTAGACTGAGTCCAGCCCAAAGGCCAGGCGGAACAGCTCCGCCTTGCAGGCCCTGCGGAAAGATGTCAAATCCCTGATTTCAAAACGAACAGATACAGTAGGTATCAGGGAGTTGTGATGTAGCAGTTGTCTATATTAACAAAGAGACTAAAGTGCTTTAAGGAATATTGAACAGCTGGCTTCTTTCCAGATCCCTGACATCTCCTCCCATGAAGGTGATTCCAGGCCAAGGCACCCAGAAAGGGTTACATGATGTTAGTATTTGGTGGATAGCTGCATGAAGAGAAATGCTTAAGGGTCTTGGAAAGCAACAAAAAGAGAACATTCATGCCAGGACATGCTTGCAGCTAAGTGTTGTTGATTGTAGAGGCTGTTGCAATCCTCCTTAAAAGGAGGTATTGGTTGTGAGTTACTCTGGGGAGACATGTGAAGATTGGGAGCCTATTTGGGCCACAGACTACACCACTTGGTGTGTGTTCACAGCCAGAGGATGATAATGTTCGGAAGTACCAAATCCTCTTCTATTGTGACACACACGAAAAAGTTTAGCCCAGGTTATATGTGTGCTACCATCTGTTATATGGGGCTCAGATATGGACAGGGTGCTCACCTTGGATCTAGAGAAGCTGTTCAGTCTAAGTTCCTAGGGCAATTTTTTTCTGATCCCTCCTGTGTTCCAAATGCTTCATTGCGCTTGGAGCCTAATCTCGCCTCTGTTGAATTACAGACCTGGCATAGGACATTCAATTATTGGCTTCGGCTAAATTTAAACCCCCACCGGTCTACTACCCTTAGTATCACAAGATTGTCATGAGAGCGCTTGGACTAAAAATGTCACCCAAAAGCTTCATTTTCTTCCGGTTTCTCACTACAACAGTTATGAACACTGGGCTTCAGTAAAGCAAATTATTTAATTACATGGCGCCTATATATAATTGAGCGATGGAATAATTTGGCCACAATAAGAAAATTTAGTCCATGGTATGATTATTTCCCACCTAGTCGTTTTGATATGTTGGCACCTTATTTGCAAAATTTAACAGTTCCAAAATATAGACACACTTTCACTTTTGCAAGATTAAATATACCTGCCTTCAGCTGTACTTGAGGGCCGAGTTCAAAAGGTTCCACTGGAAAAACGGTTATGTCCATGTGGAGATGGCAGTATTGAGTCAGTAGCTCATGTGCTACTAGCTTGCACTCTTTATAAACATTGGAGGAGTGAGGTTATTACCCCCCTACTACTATCCATACCAGGTGGCTCAACCATTGCTACTGTATCTTTTCTTCTAGCAGATCAAGATAACCAGGTGACAGCAAAAACCGTAAATTTTTTGGCAGGGGCAGTTTAGACTAAGATCTCTCAAGAACAGGGGTCACCAAACTTTTTCAGCAAGGGGCTGGTCCACTGTCTCTCAGTCCTTGTGGGGGTCCGGACTAATTTTTTTTGGGGGGGATGAACGAATTCCTATGCCCCACAAATAACCCAGAGATGTATTTTGAATAAAAAACACACATTCTACTCATGTAAAAACACCAGGCAGGCCCCACAAATAACCCAGAGATGCATTTTAAATAAAAGGACAGATTCTACTCATGTAAAAACACACTGATTCCTGGACCGTCCGCGGGCTGGATTTGGAAGGCGATTGGGCTGGATCTGGCCCCCGGGACTTAGTTTGCCTGCCCATGCTCAGAATGTATTTTGTATAGTTAAGTTTTTACCTCTGTCTTCAGTAAATTGTATTGTATTTTATTGCTATGTCTGGTGGCTGATTCAAATAAAGATTCTTCTTCTATATGTGTACTACCATTCTGCAGGAAAATCTGCAGATTGTGGTATTGGGATTCGTAAGATCTCAGCTTGCAGTTTAAACATAAACTAGGTTTCTAGCTCTTGTGGCTTTGAAGATATGCACAAAAGTGCATTGGACAATGTCTGCTAAAATGGCACAACTCGGAGGGAAGGCACTTTGCACCCTGCATAGATTCACACACACACACAGCTGAAATAATTTGTGAAAAGTAGTAAAATAATGAAAGTTATTCAAAATAAGCAGAACTATGCAACATATGGTTTTCATAATCATATGCAGAATTTAACTTTTACAGGCAAGAATTTTTTTAATTTTTAAAGCACGGAGTTAACATAGTCCTGCCTGCTGTCTGATTGCACCTTCAAATCCTGAGAAGAGATAGGTACGCAGAGAGGGAGCTGCAGCAGTTACCTCTTCAGCACATGCCGCACTAGTTGAGTTGTGTTTAGAGGAGATAAAAGTGGTGCTTGTTGGCAGCTTTCAGAAAAAGAAGAAAGAACTAGTTTTCTTCCTCCAGGGTCAGTTTAATGTCGTTTCCCTTAGTGATTGTAATAAAATGGTGTTCTCTATAGAAAAGAATCATTTGTCTTCTTCCCTATGAAGCGTCTTTGGTTTTCTGAAAGCCACCACAGTTGAAATCTTTCAGGAAAAGCTCATCCATGGAGGCCATTGTGGTCTAACCTGTTAACTTTCCCCCCTTGCTTTTAAGAACAATTACCAGTCTGTACGCTTCATGCTGCTTCCTTTCTGCCTTTCTTTCCAAATGAAAGTTTACTCTCAGGGTGAAAAAACAGTTTCTGGAAAGATGTGGCATTTGGGGTCCTTTTATGTCAATATTGTATTATTTATTCTTTTTGATTTAAAGAACAATCTATCCATTTGGTACTAAAATAATACCACCTCCAAAATTAATAAATCCAATGCAGGCATAATAGTCAATTAAGGGGGGGGGAACAGTGATTAATAAGACACAGCCTATTCCATCCCAAAAAAAGTCTGGGAATATGGGGAAGTTTTAACATGGAACCCAAAAGTTCAGGTAATCCTTTCTGGGGGCAGCATTCTATAAATGGCAGGGGCCACAACCATAAAGACTCTCCAAAGCTCTGTTAGGGGTAGCATATGGAGGAGGGCCTGATACGGTGGAACCTCGGTTTATGACTACCTCCGTTTACGAAAACCTCTGTTTACGAATGCCGCAGACCCGGAAGTCTTTACATCCGGGTTCCGCGGCGTCGGATGCGCAGACTCGATCTGTGCAGCTCACGCATGCACAGAAGTGCTCTATTGGTGCTTTGCGCACACGAATGCCTTGGCGAGCGAACGCCTCCACGGAACGGATTGCGTTCGCAAACCGAGGTACCACTGTATGTTGAATTGGGCTTGGAAATGTGGACAGTGCGGTTGGGCCAGATTGGGTGTTATACTATCTCAGGGGTCCCCAAACTACGGCCCCCGGGCCGGATGCGGCCCAATTGGCCTCCCAATCCGGCCTGCGACGACCCCCGCCGCCCGCTGCCGCCGCCCGCTCTTACGGCACGCGGCGCGGCGGCGATCTTCAAAATCGGAAAAAAATCGCCGAAAATCCTTTGTGCGCATGCGTATGGGCCTCTCCCGACCCAGAAGAGGTCATTTCCGATGTACTTCCGGGTCGGGGGAGGCCCATACGCATGCGCACAAGCGATTTTCGGCGATTTTTTCCGACAGTGTGCGTGTGCGCATGCGCACGGGCGCGCACTCCCCCGCCCTCCGGCCCGCTGCACGCGCACTCCCCTGCCCTCTGGCCCGCCGCGCGGCGGGCACCGGCCCGAAGCCCGCTAAGTCTGGGGACCCCTGTACTATCTGATGGTTTCATCCCTGTTGTTAATCTGAGTGCTGCTTTCTGCACTTGCTTGACTTTCTGAGCTGCCTTCAAAGGCAACCCCTTATACAGTATAGTGCATTGCAGTAATCTAATCTAGAGGTTCCCGGAGCATAGACTATGTTCTCCCCATCGAGATAGAACCATGGTAGGACCACTAGCTGAAGCTGGTAGAAGATGCTCCATGTCACTGAGGCTGCCTGGACCCCATGACAGTAATGTATCCAAGAGAACCCCCAAGCTATGAACCTGCACCTTCAGGGGGAGTATGTCTGCTCCCCCTGAAGACCGCAGAGCCAAGCTTGACATATACATTACATGAAGATTCCTCTGTCTAGCCTGAACTGACCTTTGCAAAATGCTTAGGGAATGTACCATCTATTAATAAATTAAAACACCTTCCCCTGAACTGTATTAGTAGTTAGATTTAATTGTAATGCTTTCTACAGGTAAAGTGAACCATTACATTTCGTACAGAGTTAATATACAGTTTGCAGTGTTTTAAGGGTACATTTGAGGTTGTAGTCAAAGGATAAAGGTAAAGGGACCCCTGACTATTAGGTCCACTAGTGACCGACTCTGGGGTTGTGGCGCTCGTCTCACATTATTGGCTGAGGGAGCCGGCGTCATGTGGCCAGCATGACAAAGCCACTTCTGGCAAGCCAGAGCAGCACACGGAAACGCCGTTTACCTTCCCGCTGTAGAGGTTCCTATTTATCTACTTGCATTTTTGATGTGCTTTCGAACTGCTAGGTTGGCAGGAGCTGGGACCGAGCAACGGGAACTCACCCTGTCACAGGGATTCGAACTGCTGACCTTCTGATCAGCAAGCCCTAGGCTCAGAGGTTTAACCCACAGCGCCACCTGGGTCCCTATATTCAAAGGATACTAACCTTTTAAATGATACAGAAATCGTAAGAAAGCTTGAGATTCTGCCTGCTTTTGTCTGATTTTAAGAAATCTTGGATATTTTAAGTATCCAGTGCCATGTCTCTGAACTCCTGGCTGCTTACTGGGATGAGGTGGGAGTGGGGCAGGGTAGTGGCGAACAGGGCCGTCTCAAGCAGGTTGGGCGCCCTGGCGCTGAGGCGCGGAGATCGCTCCGGCGCCCCCGCCCGCGCAGCGCCCCCCCCAGCCCGGCGCCCTGGCGCCCCGCGCCACTGGGACTATACCTAAAGCCAGGCCTGGTGGCGAAGTTGGAAGCAGTGGGGCTCCCTGGCAGCAACACCAGAATGGCTGTAACACCACAGCAGCCATTCCTGCTAGCTGACAGCTAGTCATCAAAGATGTGAAACTGTTCAGTAACTTGGATGGCTTTAAAAGGGCTTTGACAAATTAATGGAGGCGAGGTCTAATAATGGCTATTTGTCTTGATGGCTCTATGGAGCTTCTGTGTTTTAGACACTGCGTGATTCTGAAAACCCAGTTGCTGGGGAATAAAAGAGGAAGGTGCCTATTATCCTCATGTGCTTCCCAAAAAATCTGCTTAGCTGCTGCGGAAGGTCAGATACTGCACTGGATGGATCTTTGGTCTGATCCTGCCACACTCTTCTTCCAGCCTTGGCCCAGTATACTTGAAGGAGTGTCTCCACCTCCATCATTCAGCCTGGACACTGAGATCGAGCGCTGAGGGCCTTCTGGCAGTTCCGTCACTGCGAGAAGTGAGGTTACAGGGAACCATGCAGAGGGCCTTCTCGGTAGTGGCACCTGTGGAACACCTTCCCATCAGATGCCAAGGCAATAAGCAACTATCTTACTTATAAAAGACACCTGAAGGGAAGTTTTTAATGTTTAATGCTGTATTGTTTTAATATTTGGTTGGGAGCTGCCCAGAGTGGCTGGGGAAACCCAGCCAGATGGGTGGGGTATAAATATTTATTTATTTATTTATTTATTTATTTATTTATTTATTTATTTATTATTATTGAGTCTTTTTTGATCAAGGTTTTTTAAAAATGAGATTTTTGCCTGCCTGCCTGCCTGCCTGCCCCAAAACCTTTTCCAATATGTTTTGCTTTGTTCAGTTACTGAAGGACGAATAGAGTCCAGACTGCACCTGGGAGTTGCTAAGCATGGTTTTTCCCCTCACCCCACCCTCTCCCCCAGGCCAGCCACTTTTGTTACGCACACTTGGATTCTTCAAAGATTAGGGGCAAGGCACCCTGAGGTGAACTGTGTCCGGAGCAAGGTCAGACATGTCAGTGAAGCTGGGAATTTCAGGGGGCTTGGTCTGTAATTATTAGGAAGATGTGAGCGATGTGCCGTTTTCTTGCGAGCTGCGTGATACGGTAACTGGCTGCTCTTGCCTCTTGGCCTGTTTGAAAATGCCTGCAACTGGAGAAATGACTACAACTGAGCATGTCGAAGCAGACATTTCCTCTGCTGGACATTGTTACCGTTGAATCAAGGATCTCTGGACTTTTAAAGTTGGAGGAAGAACTCTGCAGTAGTTGGTAGGGTTGGGCCAACAACACATTTGGGCACATTCTACCACTTGCTTTTGGTAATCAGAACCATGCTTCCCCATCTTAGGGAAAGGGTGTGAAACAGTTTGTAAATGAGGAGAAGAGGGAACACGTTCCTGTTGCCAAGCCGGCCTCTTCCCCTTTGCATTGGGATGCACACCCCCTTTCAAGTACTGTAAAGCAATTGAGAGGAGTGACATCATTTGCGCATCTGAATGCAGCTGATGTTCCTTCACCCAATTTCGGTGGAATTCCCATCTTGATGTGTATCAGGGTGAGAGGTCGAATTTACCACTCTGGGCAGCGACAGGTTGGGAAACATAGTTTGCAGATGAGAAGGAAAAAATGTGCTAGAGAGTGGAAAGTTTGGGGTCCCCCACCCCCACCCTGTTTGTTGGGCATTTGTACCAACCAAGTGGCAGCAACAGCAGGGTCGACGAAATAACAAACTCGCCTGCAATATCTTTGCTTGCTTTTTATTATACAATATATACAACACATACAGTGGTACCTCTACTTACGAATTTAATGCGTTCCGAACGCACATTTGTAAGTCAAATCCCATAGGAATGCATTGGGAGAAAAAATTCGTAAGTAGAAGCAACCCTATCTAAAAATTCGTAAGTAGAAAAAATCCTATCTAAAAATTCGTAAGTAGAAAAAACCCTATCTAAACCGCATCCAAGATGGCGGACGGAGCTTCATTCGTAAGTTGAAACATTTGTAAGTAGAGGTACCACTGTACAATATACCCCTCTTAGCACCATTCCTCTATACCGTGTTTCTCATATTATAAGACATGTCTTATATTTATTTTTTCCTCAAAAAAACACACTATGGCTTATTTTCAGGGGATGTCTTATATTTTTCCTCCTCCTCCTGCCATGGCCGGTATTGCTGCTGTGCCTATCACTATGTCTTATTTTCGGGGTATGGCTTATATTCCTTGAATGCTTAAAAATCCTGCTATGGCTTATTTTATGGGTATGTCTTAAAATATGAGAAACAGGGTACCTCACACACAAACTCATGAAACATTTGGGTAACTTAAATACAATTTTCAAAATAATCAATTACCCAATCACCTTGCCACATTCAGTGCAGCAAGGCAACTCCACCTCCAATTATTCAAATTATCAAAAGCTCACAGGTGTGCTATCATTCAGATCAGGGCTACAAACACACATCTCTGTGTAGCACCATTGACCACATCAATCTTAAAGAAAAACCTAACACACCCAAGCATTTTCAGGTCTCCTGATTGGCAGCTGTCACAGAAAAAGTTGAACCTCAGGAAAATTTGGGAGAGAACTACCAGTGATGGTGCATTTTTATTGTATAGGTTGATGATGTTCCAGGAGAGGTAAATTTTGTTTGCATGATTCTGATTGTTTGAGCAACTTTAAAAGAAAAGGCTGGCCGGTCTCAGATCCTAGCAGAAAATGTGCCTAATTAAAGGCAATTTATTAACACAAGTCTCTTGATACAGGAATGTCATGAAGCACATAATACGTTCTGCCTTTTCCTGCAACATAATTTGCATACAGCAACTTGTATACCTGGTCAAGTCAAATGAAATCTCTGGCTTTTTGCTTTATGTAATATTGAACTCCACCTCTGAGTCACAGTCTGGGAGTATTGTAAGACATAGAAATCAGCACAACAACTGGCAGAATGCAGCTGAACAGTCCCATGTAGGTCAGTGGTTTTCAACTAGTGTGCCGTGGCACCCTGGGGTGCCTTGAATGATGGTCAGGGGTGCCATGGGTAACACTGGCCGGTTTCCCTCTTTCTTTCTTTCTTTCTTTCCTTCCCTCCTCTGAATCCCTCTTGTGTCTCTGCCTCCTAAAGGCGTGCACAGCTTTTATTGCAGCAGCCCTGGCTATAAGCTCTGCAGGCGAATGGTGCGCCTGGGAGGCACCTCTCTTTGGGGTGGGGTGGGCAGCTCAGAGACCAGGGAGGGCGGCTGTGGCTGCCTGGAGGACTTCCAAGGATAGGGGAAAGGAGGCTGAGGGAACACTCCACAAGGCAGGGTGTTTGAAAAAGGGAAAGAGGCTGTCAGCTTTGCAGGCAAGGGGTGACATAACTAGGCTCCTGAGCCCCACAGGGGTGCCACAGAGAGAATGTAGTTGGTGAAGGGAGCCGTGGACTCAAAATGGTTGAAAACTTCTGCCCTAGGTGCTTGCTATTTTCTGCCTTCTTGGGAATCCCGACCACAGCATATGGCTGCACCACTCGGGGCAAGGATGAAGAATCTGGCCCTCAATGTGTTGCTAGAGTTCAGTTCCCATCCTTACCCATTGGCCTTGCTGGCTGGGGCTGCTGGGATGTGGAGTCCAGCAACATTGGCCAGGGGTGTTGGCTGAAGCGGAGGTTCCTCATCCTTGACTTTGGGCTTGTGTTTGTCAGTCCCCGGACAAAACTGACAGTACTGGGAGTATTCAGAATTCTGAATGTACAAATTGTGATGGTTATTGGGAAGGAGGCAGTCTCTTGTTCCAATGAATGAAGGCCCAAGCTGTTCATTTAAATACATTCAGAAAAATGCATGTTCTGTAATACATTGAGCATACAGAATTGAGGATTCCTGGGCACATATTGTGGCTTGTTTTTGGCAGGGACCTCACACAGACCTGCCAAAGCGGTCAGTCTGTGCCAGGTGATTCAGGTTCAGATAAATATGTGACAATATTGAGTTTTCCTAGAAAGGGGAAAGAGGCTTGCTCTTTCAAAGTCTTCGCACATTGTCTCCAATTGCAAACACAGACTCAAGACGGCAAACACAGATCTGGTCTCCAGCTTCATCGTTGCTGTGCTGTTATTGCTGCAAAACTGTTTGCTGCTTAATCTCCCTTCATTCCCTCACAAAGGCTGCACCCACCCTGGCTCAGTGCGAACTCTGGTCCTGGCCAGGATCCAGCTTGCCTTTTCAGGCCTTTGTGTAACTCTATGCGCTGCCAGTGGACCTGGGTTTGAAATTCTTCCTGAAAACACACCACAAACCTTTGTTTGCCTCCATTTCCAGCCCAATTTCTGCATAGAGGTGGCGGCAAAATGATTTGTAACTCGCGTGCTTTTGAAATCTTGGGGTGAATCTTGTTTTGAGCAAATCTGGTTGTTGCTTAAGTTTCATTATCACTTCACTGTTGCTAGATCAGGGAGAGGGCCTCTCCTGTGGTTCTTCTGCAGCTAATTAAGTACCTTCAGGGTTTGTATTCTGCCTTTCCATTTTAGCGACAAAGTGCCCCAGGTGTGTTGTAACATCAAGGGTGGAAAAACTAGTCATGGCAATATAGCCACTTCAACCAGTGGTGGAAGGCATGATTTGGCTGCACTGATATCATTGCCCCTGGTGACCCTGATTCCTTGATGCTAGCAAACTTAATAGAAGCTACTGATGACGAGACAACATCTGTGTATATAATTTTGCCCATTACTGTACTCCCCTTCCAATTATGACAAAAGTGACTAAATGTTGGGCGCTAGCAATGATGTATATAGAAGGTAATGGTCCATCAGCAAGGTTCTGTCAATTTGGCGGTCACTGAAAATAGATTTACCAAAAATGTTAATTCCCCCTCCAAATCACTTACGGACTCCCTGTTAAAGACTGTGCTCATGGAAGACAACCTTACTCGGCTACGAAACGCCAAAGAAATCATTTTAAACCTAGCTTGGTTGGATTTTTGCTTCCTTCGCTGATAGTTTTTCAGTTGCAAATTTGTGATGGGGTCATGTGTGTAGGAATGCCTGAACCAATGTTGGGTGTTTAACAGGAGGTCAGCTGTTTTATAGGGGAATCATGGGTAAGTTCGAGATTTGATAGTTATTCTCTCTCTCTCTCTCTCTCTCTCTCTCTCTCTCTCTCTCTCACACACACACACACACACACACACACACACACAGGGGAGGGAGGGAGGGAGGGAGGGAGGGAGGGAGGAAGAAAGAAAGAAAGAAAGAAAGAAAGAAAGAAAGAAAGAAAGAAAGAAAGAAAGAAAGAAAGAAAGAAAGGTTTGTGCATGAAAATTGTTTTTGCCAGGGAATTGTCCCAGCTGTGCCTTAAGTTGCTAGTCTAATTGAGAGGATGACACTTGCTGTAAGACTGAGTGGACTCCTATCACATTGCCTAGAAAGATAATAAAAAAATTCCTTCAGATAATAAAAAAATTCCTTATTTTATTTTGTTTCGACTCAGACCAACAAGGCTACCTACCTGTACCTAGAAAGATAGTGAGGGCTACAAGCAAGGTGGGGGGGGGAGGTTATTTTATCTCACTTTCAATCTGCCATTCTTTCCTAGTAGTGCCTACTTACTTCCAAGACATTTCAGATGTTTGAAGTTTTTCACAAATACTTCCAGTGGCACATAGGCACTGAGCAGCCTCTCTTGCTTTGCTGTGTGTGTGCACACACACAGAGCGTCCAATCTTCCTTGGAGCTAATTAGTTCACAAAGAGCCACTTCCATTATTTGTTCAGCAAGCAGCTTTTGAAATTCCAATCACCACCTAGTTTATCAGATCAGAGGCTGATAAGGAAATGCAGTCAGCCATTGCTTCCCCCCACCACATCCCCTCGCTATTAAATGACACATTTCCCTCCCAGCGCCTTTTCAGAAGCCGCACCTTTCCTCCAGGCCCTGCCTTTGTTCTTCCTGAAGGAATCTCCTTATCTGGGTTCAGGCCAAGGGCTGGGGATGACAAAAGCAGGAGCCCTTCTGCTAGATTTTGAGCTGGCGTTTGGTGTCTAGTTAGAATGCTTTCCACAAGATGGGAGAAACCAGCACATGCAGAATGGCTCCACGCGCTAGATCACAGTTCTTCAATCCTTGGGGTCCCAAATATTGCTGGACTACAACTCCCATCATCCTTGGCTACTTCAGCCAGTGGTCAGGAATGCTGGGAGTTTTAGTCCCAACATAATATTGGGACCCAAGGTTGAAGACGGCTGTGCTTAGACCAGGCTTCCTCAACCTCGGCCCTCCAGGTGTTTTGAGACTACAATTCCCATCATCCCTGACCACTGGTCCTTCTAGCTAGGGATCATGGGAGTTGTAGGCCAAAAACATCTGGAAGGCCGAGGTTGAGGAAGCCTGGCTTAGACGTATTGCATGGAATGTGATATGTTATGGCCACTAGGAAAGGGATTTTTTTTGTTGCCCCCCCCAGCAGCATATACCTGCATTAAATAAATACAATAACTATTATGCAGCAGCTGCAGCCTAGAATAAGATGGACAGGACTAAAATATCATATATTACAAGCACTCTCCTGTGAGAGATCTTCCAGTGCTCTCCATTCCCATTGTTGTCTCCTAATTTGAGGGTATTTAAAAAATATATTATTTTCTTGCTTTTATATCCTGCCTTCGGCTATGGAACGCATAGTAGCATATAGGCAGTTGCTTATCCAGGCACTAGCTAAACTCAAACCTCCTTAGTTTAAGCATAGCGATGACCTCACGTGCCTTCAGACTGTACCCTGGGTAGACAACGCACTATAACCTGTCTGCTAGTCGCAACCCGTCCAACCCGATTTGGTAGTCTGATAAAAAGAATTTGCATTTCCAACTTTGGTAGCTGCGGGTCATGTCTTAGCCTGTGTGATTCTGAGCATTAGTCTGCTCGTCGTTGTCAAACCTCACAGGTTTATGTTGTGATAATTGCATTTTGCCAAATAGTCTGGGCTTGCTGTTAAAAGTTGCAGTCTCTCCCTCCGCAACTCTCTTAAGAAGAAAAGTGAGTGATTGCACATCTGGAACCATATCTCTCCTACAGCAGCTGCTTGTGCATGAGGGTTAGGCAGCCAATTTTTCATTTGATTTGAATTTATGAACATACATGAGTGGTAATTATGGGTTGATGAAAGCCTGTTTCTTTATACCGGTGGTGTCCAAACTTTTTTCAAAGAGGGCCAAATTTGATGAAGTGAAGGGCCGTAAGGGCCGACCAAAGTTGTTAACCTTTTTTTTGGATTTAAGTTTAGTTTTTTTCTTTTTTTAGGATTTTACCCCAGGAAATGAACTGCCACAGGGGCCGGATTAAAATGACCGGCGGGCCAGATTAGCAGTTTAGGCCCCAGAAACAGACTTTGGACATGCCTGCTTTATACCGCTCGATAGCATAGCTGCCAAGTCTCCCGCTGAAAAATGTGGGATCAGCAGCGGCGTGGCACCGGAAGTCGCTTCTACGCATGTCCAGACACGCATAGAAGTAACTTCCGGTGCCGCGCTACCCATGTCTGGGCACCGGATATCGGGCGGTGCCAGGACCCAAAATGGAGCCTCCCTGGCAGGTAGGAAATCCATGGGATTTACGGGATTTTTTCCAGCGGGAAACGGTTTAAAATACAGGGTTTCCTGCGAAAAACGGGAGACTTGGCAGCTATGCTCGATAGGCAGTATTCAAATGTAAATAACATGAACTTAAATGTATGCTTTGGCTGTAATCTTGCTCCCTCAGACTGTACATGCTCAGAGAGCAGTAGTTACTAACAGGAGCCACCATAGCTGCCAAGTCTCCCGTTTTCCCCGGGAAATCCCCGTTTTTCCAGCTGTTCCTAGCTGAAAAAACGGATCTTTTTGTTTTCCCCCGGTTTATTCTGGCGCGGCGGCCATTTTGGAACTGGGCAAAGCAGCATCAAAAGTCACTTCTGAGCATGCTCCGCCCAGTTCCAAAATGGCGGCAGCGCTACTTCCGGTCTGCTATTTCCGGCCCGGTCCCTTATTTCTCTGACAGCAACTTGGCAGGTATGGGAGCCACGCATAGTCCACCCCTCTCTCCGTGCACCACTGTCCAAGGAAACACAACTTGCCATACCAGCTTGTTTCATTGCAACCAAAGAATATATTTAAAGCCAAAGCTTTTCTGTGTCTTGCATGCGTGGGACCAGCCAGTATCATATCCACTACCAGACCCTACATCCCTGTACCTGTTTCTTGTTATAGAGTTATCCTGCCAGCCTGGAACTGGGGCAAGAGCAAATTACTGACCATCCAATGTAAAATGCATAAGGGCTTCTTGAAGTACACCCTCTAGTATACTCTTGAAGTACATTGCGTAGCCCCAGTGGAGTGCTCTGCCATGGCACATGGTGGAACTGGTGGTTGTTTGGTTTTGCTTGACTCCTATTTGGAACCACTCCATACAGCCTGTTCTCCGTACGTGCACACAAGCACGATGAGAGCACGACTGTGCCCATAGAGTAGTTTCTCCTGCATGGGCCTCCCTGAATGGGCAAGAGGCACTTGTATTTGTTCATTTTGGAGGTTGGAATGTTTTCTGTGCTCATGCAGTGCTATTTGTTGTAATGTAAGTGATGCAGGACAAGTTGGGCCACAGGCTTGTTGTCCTTGGAAACTCAAGAGACTCTGCATGAAACTTCAGTGCATGGTGCTGGTTCACCTTATACTATCAGGCCAAAATGCCTGGAACAAAGAATTTTGTAAGCATTGCAAGTGAAGCATGTGAAGTAAATGTATGTTAGCTTGTTTTAACAGTCTAGGTGCAGGGTCTGATGTTTCTGGTAGTAGAATTTGGGATATTTTCAGTGCAGAAGCACAGGTGTCCTGTAAATTCCCCAGTCTGGGGTGAAGCATAGGTAGCTCATTTACTGTTTCGTTTGTTACAAGACTCACCAGTTTGGAGCATAAAGCCTTTTGCATAGTGCAGTTGTACTCTGTGCCTTTGACTGATGGGTAAGTAGCCTTGGATGGTATTACGTTTACTCAGTTTCTGAAGGCATTTGATCTTTCTTTTGTCAAATCTTTCAACAAACCAATTAAAACCCAACTAGGGACCACCCAGTGCCTGAATTTAGAGCCATCACTTCAAAGAGTGGGGTGGGTGGGGGGAGGGCAGTGCTATAACCCTAGGTAACATATTGATTTCATGTGCTGTGACAGAAAGGTGGTTCTGAAGCTGATTTCTGCCTTGTTTAGCTCTCAGTTTAGCAGAATATGAGTATTTCCCTCTTGACAGCAGAGGCACACTAACTTCTCTGAATAGATCTGATTGCTCAAGGCTGTGAATGTGACATATGCCCTGTGACTGTAAACTGAGTGTTTGGGAGAGAAGGGGTAGGATTTGGATGTCATACTCAAGCAAAGCTGCTGTTGAAAAAGTCCAGGGGAAAAAAATGTTGTGCCCCCCCCTTCTTCCTGCTCTGAGAAGAGGTGAGCTGGAAGGAGGGAGGGTTGCTATTAGTTTCATATAATTTACCTGGTTACCAGGTGACTTCCCCACCTTCATTGTTGGAAAGGGAATCTACACAAGAAAGAGTTGGGGAATTCATTATTTAGAACGTGTTTTCTCTTTTTCAAAGAGATCCAAAGCTGCGAAGAACATAAACAAAACCAGCCAATATCGCAGTGCCAACTAGCAATCCCATGGACAACAATATTGGCGTTAAAGAGAACAAACAATGTATAAATGCGGTACTGGCAATAATGGATCTGTTATTTCACTTGTACACTACTTGGAGTGTTGCTTATGATAGAGAATGTGGTCGATAAATTCTGAAGTGTGTATATATATTTAAGTAGAGCGTTTGATTTGGATATATATTCAGCTCCTTCCTGTTTAGCTTACTGGATAACTTTTAGCAAGTTGCTTGCCTCTCAACTCTCCATGTGCAAAAATGAAATATCATCTACCTTGCAGGATTGTGCCGGCTGATATATGGAGTGGAAAGCACTTGGGTGTGATGCAGGTGTTACCTTTTCTCAGTCATCCTGAGAAAAGGATGATAGGACTTCCTGTCTTGTGCACCCTTAATCTTGGAAAGAGTTGCATGTGTACAGGGGACCAGTGGGATGCTGGGTGATCCAAGGAGAGGTGCTGAAGGCAGGGCATGGTCATGGCAAGTGTGGTGCAAGAAGTTGCCAGGTCTTTGCTTCAATGAGAACTTTACAGTATTAGCAAAGGAGTAGAATAATGGCTAGTGATATTTATATAGAGAGAGGAGGGAGAAAGGTTGTTTTCTGCTGCTCCAGAGAAGCGGACACGGAGCAATGGATTCAAACTACAAGAAAGAAGATTCCACCTAAACATTAGGAAGAACTTCCTGACAGTAAGAGCTGTTCGACAGTGGAATTTGCTGCCAAGAAGTGTGGTGGAGTCTCCTTCTTTGGAGGTCTTTAAGCAGAGGCTTGACAGGCATATGTCAAGAATGCTTTGATGGTGTTTCCTGCTTGGCAGGGGGTTGGACTGGATGGCCCTTGTGGTCTCTTCCAACTCTATGATTCTATGATTTATAAAGCCTGTTTTCTAAATCAGCATGGTCCAATGCAATGCAATTTACGTAACTTTAGTGATTTCACTGCAGCAGACAGTGAGATGAATAAGGAAGTTTTAGGCACAATGTGAGCTGTAGGGGAACTGTGCTACATGTGATGGATACAGGGTGGAACCCAAAGGGTGGTAGTATTCTAAGGACTGTAGCAGGCTGTGCTTCTGCTGCCAAGCATATCCAGTGTGGCTGCTGCCGTGCAAATTCCTAGGCTAACTACCTTAGAATTTTTTATTATTATTATTTTACTTTGATGTTTTGAACCCCACCTTGCTGAGAACTTGTTCATAGTCCTTTAAGTGTGAAGTGGCCTCTGGCGTGCTTTAATGATAGAGTTAAAACTCTGGAATGCTTAGCAGTTGGCTTCGCCAGGGTAGGTCAGGAGGTGAGCTTTGCTTTGCAGCGCTGGTGGTCACAGGCTTCTCTGCTGTGGACCGAGGCCAGCTGCTCATGGCGCGCTGCAAGTTTTAATCCACAAAGCACACACTGTATAGGTATAGAGTGGTTTTGAATGGCTGTCCATTTTTCTTGTCTAGAAAGGTAATAAATCCTCCTGGGGAGGGGACCGGGGCAAGATGTTGGGCACTTAGGATCAAGCGGGCCCTGTTTGAACATTGCTACTTGGCTACGGCGAAGGGCAACCAAAGTTGAATTGTTGCTAGACGTAGCAGCAGTGATATACAGTGGTGCCTCGCTAGACGAAATTAATTCGTTCCACGGGTCTTTTCTTATAGCGAAAAATTTGTCTAGCGAATCCCATAGGAATGCATTGAATTTTTTTTGAATGTTTTTTTTTTGCCCATAGGAACGGATTAATTGAATTTCAATGCATTCCTATGGGAAACTGCGATTCGCCCGACGAATTTTTTGTAAAACGCATTCGTCTAGCGAGGCAACCTCCGCTCGAAAAATCCTTTTGTTAAGCGGAAATTTCGTTAAGCAGGGCATTCGTTAAGCGAGGCACCACTGTACAGTATACAAAAGTTCTACCTACCTTCCCTCCTGCAATACATGTTAAAAGCTTGAGGGGACCTGTCCCCCCATTTTCTGTCCTGGGTGATAGACGTTTCCTAGTGCACATGTTGCAATGCATCTATCTGTATGCTGCTCAGCACAGTCTGTGCCTGTGGGCAGGATGTGAGAGGAATAACTTTTCTATATAAGATCACTGAGTGGACAAGGGGAGACAGCTGCACGGAACGGCAGCCTCTGAGATTAGAGTGCCTCTGAATAGAAACCTCTTCCCTGGTTTAAAAAAGCTCGACGGGACGTTTGACCTGAAAGTGTGCACATTCTGCCTAAGCATTTTGGGAGGTTGCTGGACAGAACTGGACGTATCCTTCCAGGGGGTTAATTACACTGAAATGTGAATTTCGATCCATCAGGCCTCCTCTCAGGCTGGGGGCAAACAGAGGGGAGACGTCCCAAAGCTGTGGCCTCTACTGGAGTTCATTTAATGCTTCTGTTTCTAGTGTCAGTGAAAAGAATTAAAATAGCAGGGCATGGAGCAAGAAGGGCCAGCATGACAAAGCCGCTTCTGGTGAACCAGAGCAGCTAACGGAAACACCGTTTACCTTCCCGGCGGAGCAGTACCTATTTATCTACTTGCACTTTGACGTGCTTTCAAACTGCTAGGTTGGCAGGAGCTGGGACCGAGCAACAGGAGCTCACCCCATTGCGGGGATTCGAATCAACAATGATCGGCAAGCCCTAGGCTCTGTGGTTTAACCCACAGCGCCACCCGCGTCCAATACAGGCATAGCAAGGTTTTAAAAGTGCCTCTCAAGTCTTATAGTGTTGTAGTTTCATGGCATCTCAGAAGTTTTGCTACTTTCTCCATAATGCCTAGGACTGTTCAGTACAAAGGAAACCCTAAAGAAGTCAGGACAATTGAACCTTTCTTTCATCATGGTGTTTAGATATTTATTGCAATTTTTTTTGCATAAACTGGGCAGTAAAATAAAACACATGCAATGATTTCAACCTGTTTTATACCTTGCAATGTTGTTGCAGGGATAAATGAGGAGACCATGTATGCTGCCATGAACTCTTTGGAGCCAGGGTAGAATTTAATTGACAATAGATAAGGTTTTCACCAAGGTTTGGGACTCCCCGTTAAATTCGCATAACAACTGTCAAGCCACCTCTCCCGCAGAGCCTGCTTTCCCAAGCCTCATGCTCAGACATTTCCTGTTGTTAGTTAAAACAACATAGGGCCTTTAAAAGCAAACTCTCACTAATTCTACCTCTGACGAATAAAAAGCTGTCACTGAATTTAAGAAGAGATTTTGTGTCTAAAGCGGAAATGTTCCTGGTACTTTAAGATGATGGGGATTTCTAGTGTTTATTAACTTTGTGAGATTCATTCTGAGCGTCTGCGAATGAGTGTTGGCTGCCCTGCACAACCCTTGATGAAATTGAGAGCCGTAGGGTCTTCCCTACAAGAAGGTTAAAAGCCGTCTTAAAATGTCAGACAGTAGGAAGTTTTGGATTGACAAGATTACCATATTGGACCTGACATTCTAAAATGCAGGCACATCCATTCTCATGCTTGTATGAATGGATATAGTAGTAACAGGTCATGTTAATTTAACAGAGCTGGGTGACACATACATTGGTACCCTGGTTTTCGAACAAAATGCATTGTGGGAGTCTGTTTGACTCCCGAAACCATTAAAAAACCAAACTGTGGCTTTTGATTGGCTGTAGTAGTATCCTGCAGCTGATTGGAAGCTGCAGAAGCTGCGACGGATGTTCAGCTTCCGAAAATTGTTTGAAAACAGGAACACTCACTTCCAGGTTTCGATCATTTGGGAGCCGATTTGTTCGGGAGCCTAGGCATTCATTCGGCTTCTAAGGTACGACTGTAGACACTTTATACTTCTGGCAGGCAGAACATAGATTGGGATCTAGTAGTAGGAAATCACTGAGTGATTTGTAGTAGATTGGCGAGAGTTCTTGTCTTCCGTTTGTGTAGCAATAGCTGGACTTACTTTAATATTGCTTGTCCATTCTCCTCACCTGGAAAATATCAGTTAATTGACTAATTTGTGACCAAGTCTTTTTGCAGCTGTGCTGACCAGTTTTAGAAGTCTCTGGTTTGCAGGGACTCTGAGCAATGGCGGAGGAAGGGGGCGGGGGCGGTCCTCCCTGGGTGCCATCTCTGGCGTGTGTGTGTGACAAGGCAACACACCGCGGGGGGCTCAGCCCGCCCCCTGGGCATGGTGGCGCAAGCCGCCACCATCGCGCTGCCGCCACTTTAATCAGAGCATCCCTCCACCGTCCGTATGGCGCATGTGTGGCGGCGCCATAACATAGTGGCGACGCACATGCACAGTATGGAGCAGCATGCGCTCATGCGCTGTATGCAGTGTTGCTGTGCATGCGCCACTGGATGGGGTGCCCCGTCCCTGTGGGCGGTTCACCCCGCCCCTGGACACCCCATACCGGGTGCCGGAGAGCCTGCCTTCACCCCTGACTCTAAGGCAGGTCTGTACTTGTGCATGTAGATCACCCCCAGTGTGTGGCTCAGTGGGTGCAGGAGGCAGATGGCTTTACCCCCTAAGTCAGTATTTTGATCTGGCTGTGTTCCCAGCCCCTGTTTTGCACTGGGTGGACAATCAAGGTGTTCTGTTAAAAACAAACACACACAAAAGTAGAGCCTGTGAAATCTTCGCACCTCAATGCTACTGTGGCAAAGCGCTTCACATTTGCAACAACCCAGCAAGGCAACCTAGTGAGTTCAACACTTGAGGCAAAATTTGAGCTAGGGACTTCTCAGCCTAAAGCTCAAACAAAGTAAAATAAAAAAAATTCCCTCCAGTAGCATCTTAGAGCAGTGTTTCTCAACCTTTTTTGGGCCACGGCACACTTGTTCCATGAAAAAAATCACGAGGCACACCACCATTAAAAAGGTTAAAAAATTTAACTCTGTGCCGCCCTATATTATAATTATGACTGTAAGAAACACTTGCCAAATATTGCTTTCCGGCGGGTCAGTGTTGTGAATTGGCGGCCGCCAGGCTCGTTTGCACTGAGCTTTGGGAAAGAGGAGGAGAAATATTGCTTTCCGGCGGGTTAGCAGTGGCTATTGGCGGCCGCCAGGCACGTGACAATGCAAATCGCCCTCCTCGTCGCCGCACGTCGCGGCACACCAGCCAGCGTCTCGCGGCACACTAGTGTGCCACGGAACAGCGGTTGAGAAACGCTGCCTTAGAGACCAACTAAGTTTGTTATTGGTATTAGCTTTTGTGTGCACGAACACTTCTTCAGATACGAAGTGTGCAGGTATCTGAAGAAGTGTGCATGCACACGAAAGCTCATACCAATAACAAACTTAGTTGGTCTCCAAGGTGCTACTAGAAGGAATTTTTTTATTTTGTTTTGACTACGGCAGACCAACACGGCTACCTACCTGTAACTCAAACAAAGTTTGAGAGAGACGTATTGCAATCTTCCAGACCAGAGTATGTTTTTGCCAGGGAATTGTGTTTTGTGGGGCTGGGATAGATGAGCTTCATCCTGCAGGTGTAGGACTAGGGGCAAACTGAAATAATACGAATTCCTTATGAGACTTGTTATGATATACAAGTGATAGTTGAAGGAGCTGTGCCTGCATGTGTATAACAAATGATTTTGGCCCTGTAGTAAATCCTTTAGCATCTTGGGGCCAGCTTACTTGCAAGATCACCTTGTGCCATGTAGACCCACTTGACTTCTTCAAACTGTGGAACTGGCACGGTTAGAGGTGCCACACAGTAGTCATTCCTCATTTGGAAGAAAGTAATCTTTTAGTATGGCAGCACCCATTCTTTGGAACTCCCTGCCTATTGACATCAGGCAGACGCCATCACTGGCATAGCTGCCAAGTTATCCCTTTTTTAAAGGGATTTTCCATTATGCTGAATAGGCTTCCTCGCGAGAAAAGGGAAAACTTGGCAGCTATGATCACTGGACTTTTTTCAGCACCTGCTTTAAAACATTTTTGTTGAGCCAAGAGTATCTTTTTGTTGAGGCAAGAGTATCTAGACATGTAGAATGTTGAGATATGTTTTAATCTGTTTTTAGCTGATCATTGACTTTAATTTTCTTTTTTAATTTCATTGGGTTTTTTTGTGTGTGTGTGTGGGGGGGGTAAACCTCTTTGAGGAGCAGTTGTTTTACGATCAAGCAGTATACAAATTGTCTGACTAGATAAGCAAATTGACCGTGATTGGTTTTAGATTTTCTCAGAGTGGATTTGATTTAAATCAAATCAATTTAAATCAAATCGAAAGCATTTTATTTTAAAAATCCAATTTAATTTTTAAAAAAATCCAATTTAAATAAAAATAGTTGGTCTCTAAGATGCTACTGGAAGGATTTTTATTTTTATTTTTTATAAATCATTGATTTTTACCCACCCTGGCTTTTCTGGACTTTAGCTTTTCCCAGAGCGACCTATGAGCCGAAATGGTTTTTAGGTAGGGCGCCTTCCTCCGATGGTCTGCAATGGGAAGGGTGTGCTCTGGCCTGGGAGCTCGCACTCCACCGTCGGAAACTAAACTTCCTATTCCCTATTCAGAATGAAAGATGGGATGGGAGCCAAAGCTGCAAGTCTAAAGAACCTTTTGAACTCCGGGAGGGCTTCAGTCACAAAGCTCAGAGCGGCTTGGTGTGCTCAGTGTTCTGTAAGATGGAACAAATCAACAGTTAAAGAGAAAAGAGCCTGTGGTTCACCTTCCCCCCACCCTTCCCAACTCACTTGCTCACCAGTTTTAAAGAATGGCAAAAGTACTACTCGCTCTTAGAAGCAATTGGGACGGATTTGGGGCCTGGGTACAGAAGCTGCCATGAGAATGAACGCAGAGTATGGTATGAAGGGGGACACGGGTGGAGCTGTGGTCTTCTAAACCACAGAGCCTAGGGCTTGCCGATCAAGAAGGTCATACATTGAATAAGTTGTAGGGAGTAACTTTGTACCATGGAAGGAGCCAGGCACTGGTCTGAAACATTGTCCCCAAGCATAACATTCTCCTTCCTCCCAGAGGAGTCAGTAAAAGGTAAATTCAGGATACCGCTGGGAATGGTAAAGCATGCTGTTGTAGGATCATCTGGGGGCAGACCTCCCTATTTATCATGGCTAAATAGAACCTCCATATTCAGAGATGGAAGGACACGGGTGGCGCTGTGGGTTAAACCACAGAACTAAGGGCTTGCCAATCAGAAGGTCAGTGGTTTGAATCCCCGCGACGGGGTGAGCTCCCATTCCCTGCTCCTGCCAACCTACCAGTTCGAAAGCATGTCAAAGTGAAAGTAGATAACTAGGTACTGCTCCGGCGAGAAGGTAAACGGTGTTTCCGTGGGCTGCTTTGGTTTGCCAGAAGCGGCTTAGTCATGCTGGCCACATGACCTGGAAGCTGTACGTCGGCTCCCTCAGCCAGTAAAGTGAGGTGAGTGCCGCAACACCAGAGTCTTCCGTGACTGAACCTAACAGTCAGGGGTCCCTTTACCTTTATGGTATGAAGGGTCTTGCCATAATTCCCACAGAGGACACCTTCACGGTGTGAAGAAACTGGAGTGAGAGAACTTTTTATGGAAAGTAATCCAATGAGCTGTATGCCGGCTCCCTCGGCCAATAACGCGAGATGAGCGCCACAACCCCAGAGTCGGTCACGACTGGACCTAATGGTCAGGGGTCCCTTTACCTTTACCTAATCCAATGATGCTATGTGGTTAGAGATTGAGGATGAACAAAAGGAAGCAGCGGATAGGCAAACTATGGAATCCTTTGCGACAGGATGTAGCAATGACTGTGACTTGGAGGGCTTTCAAAGGGGCGTTAAGAAGACTATCCATGGCTTATGTTGGCTATATCGCCTCCATGCCAGCGGCAGTTTGCTTCTGTATATGAGGTGCTTGGGAGCTCAAGCTGGAGAGAGGTATTGCCCTCATGTCATGCTTGGCCACTGTTAGACTAGATAAGGCTTTTAATTTGATCCAGGAGGGCACTTCATGTCTCCTTAGGAGGATTAGATTGGCTGAAAAGTTGGGAGCTAGGTCTCTCTCTCTCTCTCTCTCTCTCTCTCTACAGGTAGCAGTCTGGTATCTCTTGAGTCTTGGAGCAGGGCGGCACAATTTGGGTTGCTCTAATGCAGGGGTCAACAAGCTTTTTCAGCAGTGGGCCGGTCCACTGTCCCTCAGACCTTGTGGGGGGCCGGCCTATATTTTGAAAAAAAATAATACAGTACAGGTATGAACAAATTCCTATGCCCCCAAAATAACCCAGAGATGCATTTTAAATAAAAGGACACATTCTACTCATGTAAAAACACACAGATTCCAGCAATTAGGCTGGATCTGGCCCCCGGGCCTTGGTTTGCCTACCCATGATGTACAGGATACAATTGTAATAAATAAGCAAGGACTGAATGGTCAATTTGCGTTTCATGCAGTTGTGCGAAAGGCATGGGCTGCGGCCCCCAAGCCTTAGTTTGCCTACCCATGCTCTAATGCAGGCATCCCCAAACTTCGGCCCTCCAGATGTTTTGTACTACAATTCCCATCATCCCTGACCACTGGTCCTGTTAGCGAGGGATCATGGGAGTTGTAGGCCAAAACACCTGGAGGGCCGCAGTTTGGGGATGCCTGCTCTAATGATTACTCTCTATCTTCCATGGCCACCTCATGAGGGGCTGCTATGGAGGAGAGTGGTCTGCAGAATCACCTGAGTGTTTCCCTTCATGTAAGACCTCTCCCAGACCGTACCCGAACCTATGAGTCATGAAGAACGTAGTCCTGATGCCTAGAGGTTCAGCTGAACTAAGTGTCAATAACCCATGTGCGAACGGGAGGCTGTGTGCTTTTACCATTTCTCTTGCTGGAGTTTGTAGCAGAGACAGAGGGGAGAGGTCATTCACCATCCTACAAAGCCTGGAATGAACAGGGAAGCTTCCTGGAGAGAGTGAGAGGTAGGGCAGATACGAACAAAAGCCTGCTGCTTAAGTCGTTGTCAGAGAGCATAATAAAGTATTCTGTCTGTGGGAGTAGTAGGTTTTATTAAATCAAAACAGCCTTTTCTTTTCCCTCCTCAAACTGAGATGCCAGAACTAGACCGAAAAAATGCTGTTGATGTGATCTTATTGGGTCTTGCTAGCTAAATTCAACAAAGCGTAATTGGAATTTTCTGCCTTATCTCCTTTCCCTGCCCCAAATGGACTTTCCCAGATGTTTGAACAATTTTACACTGCAGAGTTTTCTTTGGCCAAGTTTCAGCATCCAGCTGTTGATTATAAAAATATGGTTTTCATTACACCCATGAGAGATGCATTTTGTCTTTCAGATCAGGTTTTCATAAGTACCCTGAGTTCTTTTATTTCTTTTTTGCCTTGTAAATTAAATGTAGAGAAGTGTGCCTGTACCATTTTTTATCTGTGTGATGAGACAAAGATGCTTTATGGGTTGGGGAAGCCCTTGCGGACAGAGCATTCCTGCCAAACATTTTGCAAGCCCTAACTAGAGCTGTGTATGTAGTACATAAGTTTGGGTCTTCTGCACCTGTGTGCAAGCCCAGAATCTGGCACTGAGTGCAGAATACAGCACCTGAAAAAGCTCTTCTTTCTTGTTTAAAAAAGTAGTGATTTAGAACTGGGAATACAGTGGTACCGCGGTTTACGAACTTAATCCGTTCCGGAAGTCTGTTCTTAAGCCGAAACCGTTCTTAAACCGAGGCACGCTTTCCCTTCCACCGTTCTGCTTCCATTCTTAGACCGAGGTAAAGTTTGCAAACCGGGACACTACTTCCAGTTTTGCAGAGTTCGTATAAACAGGGCTGTTCAAAAACCGAGGTACCACTGTATATTATTCAAAATGTGGATTTGACAGCAGATCCTCAAATGTTTCCAGTAAGGGTGGAGAGTTGGAGGAACAGAACGTGATGTGCGCATGCACAAACATGTGTGTTTGTGTGTGTGTGTGAGAGAGAGGCATTAAGCTTCGTATGCAGAAAATAATATTTTCTGCAGACTTCCTTCTTCATGGCCTTTGTGTAACCCAGCATATGAATCTTGTGCCTTCATAGAGTCAACGCCAGAACTGTAACAGCTAAGTTAGTGTCATTCCTGCTCTTCCCTTAAGACCTTTTAAATCTATTTGTTCACCCTCACAGGGTAGTGGGGGGGGGGGAAGGCACTGAGTTCTCTGCTGAACCCCAAGGAACAAACACTAGCTACAGTTTCCCCCTTAGGCAAATCGTTGTATTAGTTGGGTTGGGCGGCACTGTCCGCAAAGAAGACATTGTCTAAAATTCTTCAAGCAGGTATGATTTAACTGATCTTGGTTAGCAACATGAGAGAGAATAGTCTGCATGTGAAAGCAAAATCCCATTCCACTTGATTTCATTAATTTCTAGTTGTTGCTTCTGTTGCTGAATGCTGAGAAAGCGACAATTGTCTTCTTATTCATTGTATTTTCTATCTGGCACATTATGACCCCCATAGTGGCTTTTAAAATCACATATTAAATTGCATATTAAAGAATCACTCCAGAATTAATTTAAAAGCCAAGAAATGGAGAAAGACTAATTTAATTACCAGTTATACTCCAGAAAGGTTACCCAAAAGGAAAGTCCTTGCAAATTTTCCAAACATGTTCCTCCTCCTCCTCCTCCTCCTCCTCCTCCTCCAACTCCTCCTCTCCTCTTCCTCCTTCCCTTTTCAACTATAGAAGTGATACCAGAGACCCAAATGGCTGCTAGTTTGGCCTGATCTGGTTCAGGTTAATCACAGGACAGATCTGGGCCAAGGCCCAGTCCCTCTCTGTCTTTATGGCTATCTTTTGATCTTCGCAGAGTTGCTGTAATTCAGTTATTCCTTTAACCATAAGGTTCCTTGTGCACCTTCTCAGAGACAGATGACCTCACAGTTTATGTTAATGTACTTGTGTTGTTCGTTTATCTCTAGTACACTTACAACAAATGTCTTGGGAGAAGATTTCAGGAGAACAAAGGAACAGCCCTTGATCAGGCCAAAGCATAGCTGCCAAGTTCCAGCCTGAGAAATAAGGGACTGGACCGGAAGTAGCAGACCGGAAGTAGCGCTGCCACCATTTTGGAACTGGGCGGAGCATGCTCAGAAGCTACTTTTGATGCTACTCTGCCCTGTTCCAAAATGGCCACTGCACCAGAAGTCACGCTGCAGCCATTTTGGAACTGGGCAAAACAGCATCAAAAGTCGCTTCTGAGCATGCTCCGCCCAGTTCCAAAATGGCCACCGCGCCAGAATAAACCGGGGAAAAACAAAAACAGCTGGAAAAATGGGGGTTTCCCGGGGAATACAGGAGACTTGGCAGCTATGGGCCAAAGACCCATCTAGTCCAACATCCTGTTCTCACTGTGGTCAACTTGATGCCTGCGGTAAACCTGCAAACAGGACCTGAGAGCAACAGCACTGTTGCTCCATTATTCCATTTCCATCAACTTGTAGTCAGAGGCATATTGCCCCCCAAGAGGGGAGGTGGAATAGAGTCACAATGGTTATTAGCAGTTGATAGTGTTACCGTCCATGAATTTGTTTAAGTCCTCTTTGAAGCTGTCCAAGTTGGTGGCCATCATTAGTGAATTCCATAGTTTAACTATGGGCCGCGTGAAGAAGTATACTTACGTTTGTTTATCCTGATTCTTTCACCATTCAGTGTTATTGAATAATCTGGGGGTTTTATATTATGAAGGATATAGTGAGTCAGTATTAACAGGAATAAATAGCATTGTTGGTCAAGACCTCCCCATGGAGCCTATTGTAACAATATCTGGATAGCTCCAAAACATCATTCAATAGGAAAATCAAGAAATGGTATCCTGTTTACGAACAGCAACAAAAACAGAAAACTGGAAAAACCCTTTCCCCACCATCAATAAATTCCTGGCTCTCTAGAATTTGGGAAATAACCTTTATGTCTGTAAATCTAATAAGAGTGAAAGAAGATAGGCAAATAGAAGAAAATTCCATTAAAAAGTAGAGGTATTTTATACTGTACTGGAGTACTACTGCTCTCGGACTTCATGCAAATGCAGTGTTGTGATGTGGCACTACATATCCTCCAATGGGGGCTGCGTGACGACAGCCTTGCATTTTTATGTATATAGGAGTATTTATTTAAGTTATTTATATACCTGTTTTCAGGTAGACTTTACAGAGCGGTTTACAAACATTAAGCACTGATTTCAAAAGTTACAATAAAATGGAAAAGGCAACTTGTGTTACTCATTCCCACTCCCCTCAGGACAAGATGGCTGTGTAAAATCCCCTGCAGTTACTGTTGGGGGGGGAAGATACCGGTAGCTGCATTTTCCTATCTCTGTTGCCTGTTTCATTTCCAGAATTTTTTGTTTTAAAGGAAGCTCAGCTGAGAGTATGAGATCTTTACAGGCTATAATGGGCTTACTATAATCTCTTGTTTTTGCGAATAATTTTATCCTGAGCAGTGTGGAAACGGGATTTGCCTTGCAAAGTCTCCCAAGATGATCTTTTCAGCATTTGGAGTCCTGAAAAATTAAGCCCAGAAGCCTTGAAGTTGGTTTGCATGTTTACCGTAAAGGAGGCAGACTGGATGAATAACCCACAGTGGATTCTGATAATCCTAAACCTCAGATTAAATTTTTTTGGGGGATATGCCTAATTGGCTACTGATTTTCATTCACATTGAGGTTAGGCTAAAAACCCATCCTCATCCTTTCTCTTTTTTGAGCATATTTCTTCCTTTAATGCAGAAATCGATATAGAGGACAGTAGCCCTTTAAAGGAAGTTTTAAACTTCTAATGTGGCCTATTATTTTGGTCCCAGGGAAAATTTATATCCATAACAGACCTCAGAATTTTCTTTAGTGAGTTGTGTTTGGCCAGGTGCCATAAGAAATGATTTATTCTTGGTCTCTGCAAGCAGGCTTTTAAAAACTGACATTAAGAAACTTCAGAGAGGCAGTCCAGGTCTACATGAGAATATCCATACAGCACAGACTTTGAAACCAAGTAGTTAATAGTTCTTGGTTTCCTAAAAGTTTACACAATACTTTCTGCAGTGTAATCTGTGCTGTGTCGTACTTGTGTTCCTGTCACAGTTGTGGTCTCTGGAGATGCACTCATAGCTGGGGACTGAATCACTGGCTGTAACTCATCATTTATGAATTCCGTACATCTGGTGGCTAAGCTCTAAAACCGGCATAGGCAAACTCGGCCTTCCAGATGTTTTTGGCCTACAACTCCCATCATTCCAAGCTAACAGGACCAGTGGTCAGGGATGATGGGAGTTGTAGTCCCAAAACATCTGGAGGGTCGAGTTTGCCTATGCCTGCTCTAAAACCTCAGGAAAAGTGGGATTCATTAGTCTCTCCATAGTTTTGTTTCCACGGAATAGGATATTAATAAGGGGTGCAAGAGATGGAAATGTTGAGTTAGCTTGTTTGGTTCTAGGGAGTCCGCTCACATGTTGGTGCTTGTCTTTCTGTGGCCCAGTTCAGAAATGTGAAAGTGGGCTTAATCCCCTCCATCCTTAATGTCAAAAATGTATTTGAACATAAGAGCCTGCTGGATTAGGCCAGTGGTCCATCTGGTCCAGCATCCTGTCCTCACAGGGGCCAAACAAATTCCTTTGGGAGACCAGCAAGCAGGACCCAAGAACAAGAGCACTCTCCCCTTTTGTGGTTTCCAGCAACTGGTATTCAGAAGCATTGCTGCCCCTATCTGTGGAGGCAGAGCATAGCCATCATGACTAGGAGCCATCAATAGCCGTATCCTCCGTGAATTTGTCTAATCCTCTATTACCGTAGAACCATCCAATTGAAATTGAACTTGAACTGTGCTCTGAGAGAACTTATCTTTAAAGCTAGATTTTTCTCCCTCCTTGAGTAAAGAAGAGCTGAGCCCCAGTTTTCTGCCATGGGGTTCAATGGACCAGGGAGGATATGGGCCTTGAGCATTTGGGCCAGTGTGGTGTAGTGGTTAGAGCTTCAGACTAGGGAGACACGGAGTCAAATTCCTATTTGAACTTCGGCTAGTTATGATCTCTCATCCAAAGGTACCGCGCAAAGGTAAAATGGGCGGCATGACACCTTGAGCTATTTAGAGAAATGGTGGGGTCAACCAGGCAATCAAACAAAGCATGGCTTGTTTCTCCAAAGTTTGATTTGTGTTTCAAGCTGCTCTTGCCTTTGCAGTTTGGTGAGCAAATGGGGTGGTGTGGTGAAAGAAACCAGGGTTAAAAAAGGGTGCTGAGTTGACATGAAATATCAAGCTGTAGTTGAAACAAACCAAGGTTTGTAAGCCCTCAGCAAACTATGGTTTCAGACTGTAATTTGTTGGCAGTAAGCAAACCATAGTTAAGCCACCGGGCAGGGTTCGAACATAACACTAAGCCATTGTTTAATAAACCACAAAAAAGTAACATTTTCTTCTGGCTGCCTTGAACTACCACTCTCTAAGGAATTGTTCCTTTGATGTTCTGGGTTGGGGAAGCTGCTAATTTTTCTTTCCAACTGTTCAGGAAGAAGGAGCTTCAAATTGTTCTGAAGCATTTTCTTCCTCCACTTTCCCCTTGCTTACCTGCCCTAACTTTTTCCATGAGCAATGAAGAGCAAGCTCTAAATCCTATTCCACCCCGCCCAAGCAAATATGGAAATGACTTCTGTAGTGATTGAGACAGGAAGGCTCTGGAGATAAGGGAATGTAACAGGAGTTATTGTCAAGTTGTGGGAGCAACACGGGTTGCGCTAGACCATGTTTTCTGAAGTGTACAAGCAGCCAGCTTTCAGAGTTCAGGGAGAGTCCAGCTGTTCCCTGATAACACTCACTTCCTCTTTAAGTCTCCATTCTTGAGTTGCTTGTGCTGTATACAACACTGGACTCACATTGCAAGCCAGCAATGTGATGCTCTTATGCACAAAAAGGGCAACTGCTGTTTTGGAAGGCATTGTTTGCAAAGCACAACTGCTAATTTAGTCACAAGTTAGTAGTCCGCAGGGCCGTCTTAAGCACCTTTGGTGCCCTCGCACCATGGTGCGACGGATCCCTCCGCCATCCCCCGCCGCCCTGTTTTCCAACGCGATGGGCGGGCGGGCGCAGCGCGGTCGCCGAAGGCGCTGCGGAGCAGCCGGCGGGCGGGTGGGCGCGGCTGTGTGGCGCCCCCCCTGGCGGGCCGGCACCGTGGCGCCCTGCGCCACCCAGCCTGGCCATAGAGCCGGCCCTGGTAGTCCGCTCTATCCAAAAGGGTGCCATTGAGAGGGAGAGCATCACTAAAAGAACACGGAGCATTGGACAGAAATCATTGGGCACTTTTCTTTTGGGGAAGGAGTGTAGTTCAGTGGTAAAGTCATCTTCCTTGAATGCAGAAGTTCCCAGGTTTAATCCCCAGAAGCTACAGGTGTGGCTGGAGAGACTCCCTTTCCGGAATCCTGGAAAACCTCTGCCAGTTAGTGTAGACATTTCTGAGCTAGGTGGACCAGTAAGACTGACTCGGTATAAGACAATTTCCTATAAATACAGGATAGAGTAAATACAAAATGTTGCTTAAAACAAAGGTAACTTGCTTGAACCATGAGAGTTCTTGTCTCTCCCCACCACCCCACAAAAATTGGTGCACTTAAGTGAATCTCTCTGCATCATTTAACCACTAAACCCTATCAGTTAGTCACAAGGTCTCTTTCTTAAGCCTCCTTTGCCTCTGCATTCCCATTCTGCTAATCTGTCTTGTGATGTCTAACATTCAGTTCTTCAAAGGGGAAAAGAGCCATCCGTCTTCTGCTGTGCACTTCAGTTTAGCTTCACCTTAATTTGTTAGGACATGCTTTACATCCGGAAAGAGGAATCTTAACCTGGGAAATTTGTTTTCAGGTCCCCACTCTAGTGACCGCCTGCGACCCTTTGACTATGTAATATATATTGAGCAGCCTGAAATGGAGTTGATTTTGCCTAGTGCACTTTTCAAAATAATAATCTGGTTTAGCTAATATAGTGACAGTTCTTTTCGTCCACTTACTGCTTGCACTCTTCCATGAACACTTCAAAACTCTGTACAAATATTAAAAAGGTAAAGGGACCCCTGACCATTAGGTCCAGTCGTCACCGACTCTGGGGTTGCGCGCTCATCTCGCATTATTGGCCAAGGGAGCTAGCGTATAGCTTCCAGGTCATGTGGCCAGCATGATAAAGTCAGTTCTGGCAAACCAGAGCAGCACACGGAAACGCCATTTACCTTCCCGCTGTAGCAGTACCTATTTATCTACTTGCATTTTGACGTGCTTTCGAACTGCTAGGTTGGCAGGAGCTGGGACTGAGCAACGGGAGCTCACCCCGTCGCGGGGATTCGAACCGCCGACCTTCTGATCGGCAAGCCCTAGGCTCAGTGGTTTAACCCAAAAGCGCCACCTGGGTTAATACAAATATTAAGCTGCTGTTATTAAACCTGATGGAAACCAGAGGGCCAGCTCTACTGCTCTGGCAACTCTTTCACTATATTTTGATTCTGTGGCAAAATCAAAAGGCCTCTAGGATGCTGAATCATTACTGGTATATGTCTCTAGAAAAGAAAATACATCATAGACAGTGATATGCAAAGGGAACAAGAAGGGTCAGGTGAGGTCTTGAAACTTTTCCTATCAACCTACATTAGGGCATAAGGTTGTAATTTGTGCAGGTTTCCTAGGCAAACACAGCTGTTTGATTTGGCACTAGCATGTTTATTGTGGTTTGATCTGAAAACCACAGACTTTTTTTGCCTCTAAGCAGACCCAGGCCAAGTGGTGGAAATGTAAGGTGTGCAACAGAATCCCAAGCCAAGCACTTTTTTGGGGGGGAGGGTGATTTTTAAAAATCCATGTGCACAATGTTTCAGCTATAGACAGCTGCTTACTTGGGGGCAAGGAGTGAATTCCATTTGCTAAATACCAGTAGGTGACAATTTCTGAAGCATTTGCTATCTAAGCCAGGAATCAAAGAGCTATTTTAGGTTTACCTCCATGGTCCCTGTGGGATTTTTAAAGTATTTTTTTTTATACCAAAAAATTAGGTTTAAAATTGGGGCTCATATTATACACAGGTAGTGCTGAGGGGTGTTTTATTAATTTGGAGTCCCCCCCCCTTATACATGTGGGCATCTTATACACGGAAAAATATGGTACTTTTTTGTTGAACATCGGATTTCCATATATTTTCTTTTACTTTTTATATACTTTTGTCCAAGGAGCACAAAGTGATGTTTGTGGTTTTCCCCACCCTCATTTTATCCTCACAACCACTTTTTGTGGTAGGTTACACTGAGAGATAGTAGCTGGCTCATGGCTGCCCAGTAAGCTTCTTGAATGTGTGAGGTTTTGAACCCGGACCTTCCAGGCCCCAGTCTAACACAATGAATCACTGTATCACACTGGCGGTCAGCATTTTTCTTTTTAAACATTGCATTGAAGGTAAGAAAAAGGGTAGAGCTTCATTCATTTGCTGCAAGCAGCTTGCTGCTTGGCAGGAAGATAGGGTGGCTGCTGTTTGAGAAATTGTGATTCCAGCCTTCTAACTGGATTTAAAACACTTATCTGCTGCTGTCTTCTGATATTTTCCAGCCTCAGAAAATATTTTTGAGGCAAGTTAAGGACAGGAGAATAAATATAAAAAACGATAAAAACAACCATTAAAGCAGCCTCCTCTACAGTATTAGTATTTTCTCTTCAACAGCAGTAAATCACGGATCTAAACATTTAAAGCTTTGGAAAACAATAAAGTCTTGACCTAACATATAAGAGATGCCAAATTTGGCGCCTGTTGAATTGAAAAGGCAGAGGAGCCCCAGAGCCAAGGTGCCATAACCGTAAACATTCAATATTTGGTAGCCACCCACCTCACCTCCGAAGCCGGGGCACCTAGAACCAGTCCTTTTAGTAGCCAGGCAAGTTCATATGGGAATAGCTGACCTTTCAAATATCCAGTGGCTAGACTATAATTTTAGGGCTTTAAAAGATAAAACCCACCACTTTGAATTCTGCCTCAAAACCGAACTGGCAACCAACTCCTGACAAGATATGTTGAGTCTTGCAGCTGTATCCTGGAGCAGTTGACATTTACAGTCTTTATAGGCACTCCAAATATTGGTTTGGTTCTTTGGATCTTGGCCAGAATTATTACTGCTACCAGTTTAAAAGCTCCTTTGGCAGTATAAGGCCTGCCCCTTTGGCTCATAATTTTTGCAGGAATCGGGGTTACCTGCTACTGTTTCCAGAGAGTGTCTACCTTCTCAAATTCCCATATAAGCTGCATGGCCCAGCTTCTCATTTTGACCGTGTCCTATGGCTGTAGGCATTTCTGAACAGGAACATGTTTAGGAGGTCGGTGATGATGATGATGATGATGTTATTTGTACTCCACCCATCTGACTGGGTTGCCCCAGCCGCTCTGGGGCACATGGGCCAAGACATCTCTCTGGGGAGGTTACTAGTCTAATAAATTAATGCTTGAAATACTTCACCAACCTAATATCCTCCAGTGTTTTGAATTGCAGTTCCCCTTAGCTCCAGCCAGCCTGATCTTCTTGCTGTTGTGCAGGTGTGAGCTAAGCTGTGATTTTGGCTTAGCGTGTCTTGCAAACCCAACCTTATAGTTTGTTCTTGGGTTTATGGTCCATCTAGAGCGGGCATGACCAAATTTGGCCTTCCGGGTGTTTTGGGACTACAACTCCCATCATCCCTAGCTAACAGGACCAGTGGTCAGGGATGATGGGAATTGTAGTCCCAAAACATCTGGAGGGCCAAGTTTGGCCATGCCTGGTCTAGAGGAAGACAAAACAATGGTTTCAGCTTTAAAAAAAATCTGGAGCAGGATAAATCTTTATTTCATGAATTTATATACCCTCTTTCATCTGAAGATTACAGGGGGGCTTACAACATAAAAAATAAAACATAAAACATAAGATATATATTGCAATAGTAAAAAAACACGAACCAATAAACCCATTAGCACAGGTTCAGATGGCAAGCTACGCCCAACCATGGTTTTAGCTTGGAACGCCTGGACAATGAGAAAACGGGCCATTTTTTTCTCTCTGGGAGCCTGCAAGCAATGCCAAGCTCCCACTACCCACATTTTCATTTCATTGTGGGGGTTCAGCAGCTCTTACCTTGCTACCTGGTAAGCTGAATTATGAGCTGACTCATTCTCTGTTTGGTGTCTGCAGCACTTTGGACAATTATACAAATCCCCAGTATTCTGAATCTACATTGATCTTGGGGACAGGCCTTTCCTTATTGAAGCCCTGGGTTTACTCACTGTACAATCCAACACATTCCATGCATGCAACATTGCTACTTAGGGCACTGCCCATCTTTCCAGGTGCTTATGAATGAGTAGCTGCAGTGCATTGATAGGTTTATTTTGGCATCCTGCTTGCCCTGCATCTCTCCCCCATCCCCTGACAGTGTTGGGTGCATGTGTCAAACCATGCTGGTGAATGGCATGCACAAGTTTGAAACCGCTGATGAGACATTTCCACTTGGATTTCTGTTGGGACTCTTCATCTCTCTGTTCCTTAGTTAGGGTACAAACTGTGGATGTGAGGCACGTATGGTTGCTAGCTTATGCCTTTCGGGCTGGTTCTGGAGTCACGAATCAAGGCCACGGACTGTGCCTGCCAAAAGCATAGATATGGAATTGGACGTGTCAAAATGTTAACTCCTTTTCTGACGAGTTTCATTCTTTCCCAAGCACATTCCAAAGATGACCAGAAATGATACTGCCACTGGCGGAATCCTCTGCTGGAAAGTATTCTGGGGTATGTTAACTGCAAACAGACTTCTTGAATCCTTGGAGCATTTACTTTTTGTGTTTTTTTTAAAAAAGGGGGGGTCGAAGTAGCATGACATCTCTCATTTGAAAGGTCAGAGTTTGAAATTCCTCATGTAGTTGTAGCACAGTTATCGTAGCGAGTCGTTATCTTTCGCTTCTAAAAAAAAATGTTCCAGGGAAGAAGGTTCAGTAGCATCTGCCTGGACCTGGACCGATGTTTGCAACAGACAGAAAACAGCTGTTACATGTCTGTGAAGAGGTAGGGCCATGCAATCTCAGAAAAACCAGCGGTGAGCGGTGACTTTGTGGGTGACCATTGAGAACGAAAAAGCGTTCTTTGGATTGTGCCCTCCATATAATGAACTCGCTCGTAGGAACAAGAGGATATTACTGTAGGATTAGAACGCTGCAGATCAAAGGGATGGGGAACCTCAGGCCTTGGCGGGGGACAAATGCAGGACTCCAGGCACCTCTGTCTGGCCTTTGGGCTTCTTCCCAGCCACACCCTCTTTCCCTAGGCCACACCACTCACTAACCTTGCTTCACACCCTCCGTGAATGACTGGTGTCCTAGAACTCTAAAAATGACACCTTTTTTTGGTCTGGTCTGGATAAGGGATAGAGAAGGAGAAGAGTTTGGATTTGATATGCTGCTTTATCACTCCCCGAAGGAGTCTTAAAGCACCCAACATTCTCCTTTCCCTTCCTCCCCCACAACAAACACTCTGTGAGGTAAGTGGGGCTGAGAGACTTCAGAGAAGTGTGACTAGCCCAAGGTCACCCAGCAACTGCATGTGGAGGAGCGGAGACGTGAACCCGGTTCACCAGATTCCGAGTCTACCGCTCTTAACCACTACACCACACTGGCCCTCAGTGGTGTGTGAGTCTATATAAGAGTTAGCCTGGTGTGTGAAGGTAAAATTTACATTTCTTCCTGCACCTACTTTTGCCTCTGGCCCCGCCCACCACTAGTATATGCCTACCCCTCCAACCCCCCCCAACCCAGAAGGTATCCCAGAAGGCACTGTGGCTCTTGGGTTGTTAAAGGTTCCCCATCCTTGGCCTATTTAGTCCAGCATCCTGTTCTCACAGCTGGGCAACCAAGTGCCTATGAAAAGTCCACCTGCAAGACGCGAGGGAAGTGACACAACAGAGCCGTTGTGAAAAGTAGCCATTGAAAGCCTTACCTTACCTTCTATAAATTTGAAATGGGATGCCTAGCCTTTCTGGGTTTGAAACTCAAACCCAATCTCTCTGTTCAGAGATGCACACACGTACACAGCCAATTTGCATAATATATTTTCTGCTTGTGTGATCGGCCCTCTCCAGGAATCTACTTTTACGGCCAAGTGCAGTGCATGAATCTGATGGAGCCAGAAACAACTTCTGTAGACAACTTAGGATTCCTTTGCCCCGTTCCCACAAACAAACAAAAATGGTTGCTGACTACATTCCTGGTTGCCAGGATCGCACTTGTTGGCACAAGCATGCAACTTGAAGAGTTGCTCTCATGGGCAGGGTGGGCAGCCCTTCATAAACAGGAGTGTTAGTGCTTTTCCCTCCACAGTCTCTTGTGCTTTTAATAACTGTAGTACCCTGTACTCACTCATGATGTAAATCTCTCTCCAGGATAACCCAGCCCTGCCTGCAGTCCTGTTTCTTAGTCCAGAGAACTCTCTTAGCGATAAAGCATGCTTAATGGGCCACTTGCTGCAGCATATTGGCAGAGATCATTAGCTCATTTCTGGCAGGATACACACCTGCAAGAACAGATGGCAGGTGCAGGGTGCCAACTTGAAAGGCAAGGGTTGCGACAGATTTCACTCCCATCCACCTGCGCTTTGGTTTAGAGGTGTGAAATCTAGCTGTTAGTTTGATCTGGTTATGTGACGCTTCTACGGTATTTTTGATGTCTTAAAAACAATGTGTAGGATTCAGCTAACAAGCCCTGTTGGAAGAAGCCCTGTGCATTTTCCACCAGCCATGGGTTCTCTGTGTCAGGTCCCCCTATCTATGTTTCCTAGTCTGTAAAAAATGAGAAAAATAATGGCGTACCTTACAGAGCCATTGTGAAGCACGTCAAAGTGCAAGTAGATAAATAGGTACCGCTCCGGCGGGAAGGTAAACGGTGTTTCCGTGCGTTGCTCTGGTTTCACCAGAAGCGGCTTAGTCATGCTGGCCACATGACCCGGAAAAACTGTCTGTGGACAAACGCCAGCTCCCTCGGCCAGTAAAGCGAGATGAGCACCGCAACCCCGGAGTTCTTTGCGACTGGACTTAACTGTCAGGGGTCCTTTACCTTTACCGTGAAAGATTATAAAGCATGATTAAATAGTTTCATTTGTTTATTGAACTAATAGTACCCTCTCCTCCCCGCCCCCTTTAAAGAAAAAGTTTATAGAAGCTTAGACAGGGGCTTCCATCTAGGATCATATCAGGTTCATACTTCCTTAGCATCACCAGTGCCCATCTCCAGGTGTTCACTGGCTTGTAGTGAGGAGCCCTCTCTTAATCAAGTGAATCAGTCGGTAGAGCATGAAACACTTAATCTCAGGGTCGTGTATTTAAGCCCCACGTTGGGCAAAATATTTTCCTTGTACTCCCTCCCAGCTCTACAGTTCTATGGTTCTAGTTTAGAGAGTTGCAGTGGCATAACTTCACTCATCAAGTGTTTAGGCCCTCGGGGCATAAGGAATATATGTAACGAAATAGTCACACGGTGGGTTTCATTGTCCTGTCACTGCAGTGGCAAAGAACGGAGGGGTCTTTGACATTGCTTCAGGGCCCTTCATCTGGAAATGGCAGTCTGAATGGACAACTGCAGAGCCTCCTTTATGTGCTACACCTCCCTCTGTCCGGTGGTCAGCTGATTGAATAGCTTGAACGTCAATCGCTTCGCTAAGTAACCTAGGAGACATGGCTTCCTAATTTCATGGAATGACTTCATGCTGGTCCAGGCTCTACCAACTGAGAACTGATGGCATCAATCTGCCCCTTTTGAGCTGCATGCTTAAAAATCTAGTATTTTCTCCCAGTGGAATCAATTCTTCACCAAATGCTGTGGCCAGTAACTGATTTCACCCCCAGTAGGATCAGCAGTCCAAGCGGTAGATGTGGGGGTGATTTTCAGTAGGCCAGCAACAACGTAATTCCCCACCTCCACCACCTGAAATTGCACTACTGAAGTTAAGAAGGCTTATGGTAGCCAGGAGTATATTTGTGTGTGAATAGACTATGATCTCCATTCTGTCCTGGGCTCAGAATTCTCCTTTGCACCAGACTCTTTTTGATAGATCAGAGTTCCAATAAAAGAGGAAAGTGGATTCTCATGCCTGAAGGCTGCTCGACGCTGGTGTAGCCTTCCAGAAAATGACTTCAAAATTGAGACTATGTATTGTTGTACTTTGGCCACCTCATGAGAAGAGAAGACTCCCTGGAAAAGACCCTGATGTTGGGAAAGATGGAGGGCACAAGGAGAAGGGGACGACAGAGGACGAGATGGTTGGTCAGTGTTCTCGAAGCTACCAACATGAGTTTGACCAAGCTGCGGGAGGCAGTGCAAGACAGAAGTGCCTGGCGTGCTCTGGTCCATGGGGTCACGAAGAGTCGGACACGACTAAACAACAACAAAACAAAAACAATTGTACTGATTACCAAATGCAAAATGCACCTGAATGACATAATTAAGGTCACTCACACATTTAAGTAAGGACTTGCTTGCAAAGTTTTTGTTTGTTTGTTTGTTTGTTAAGATCATTAGCATTATTATTTGTTGCCTGACTCCTGACCACCCCTTTTACCTTCAGTTAAGCTTTAACATCGTGTCTTCTTGTTGTTCACCCCCTGAAGTTGCAGCACTAATATATAGTACAGAGAGGATCCCTTGTGGAAATAAAAAAGGGAGAGGCTTGATTTGTATTCCTTTCCAGCTGGATTCCTCCATAATTAACCTACTGTAGAAAGATAAGAGTGAGTTCACCTTCTCAGGAATGTAGGTCTGGATATATATATATATATATATATATATATATATATAGGGTGTGTGATGCGGCTGGTGGGAATGAGGCACCTAAGAGGGTATTATGTGTGCTCTCACACACGTAGATTGCTTTTGCAACAAAACTTAGTATTCAAAGTGGATCTTTATGTGCTTTTCAAAAGTTAAATTATGCAGGGACAGTAAATCTTACTGGACAGGGAGGAAAGTTAAAATGTTTTAATTCTTATATACTGGCCTTTAGTGAACTGCCTCACAGTCTGGTTTTTTTTTTGGGGGGGGGATGTTATATACATTTAAGGGAAACGTTTCCTTAACCGTACCCATGCTGCATTCTCAAAATACAATGTTTACTGGGGAAACTGTTGAGGCTTATATTCCACCTGTTAATTGAGGAACAAGTGAAGTAAAAGGAAAACTGTCAAAAGAAGTGGAGAAGTTCAGAGACTCTGAGATGAGCTACCACAACGTTCTCCAACCAGGTGCCCTCCAAATGTTTTGGATTGCAACTCTCATCACCTCCAGACATCACACACCTGGAGAACATGGGATCTCTCAGCACAACCATGAGAAAGAAACAGGAACTCTTAAAATATGTGGATTAATAAGGTTTCTGCATAAATATGTGCTCAAGGGTGTTTATATTTTTCTGGAAGAGCACATAGTCAAGAAATAGATATAGGAGTAACAAAGCTACTGATGAACAGAAGAAATGACAAAGTCCTTGACAGATGGACATCAGCGTAAGTGTTTTACTGTTTCAAAGGAAGTATAAATCACCAGTTGCCACCAGCAGCAATATATATATATATATATATATATATATATATATATATATATAAGCAAATAGACTCCATCCTTCGTATAGAACTAGATAAGTGCAGGGACGGGACTTGCCCCAGGGGACTATTATTATAATTATTTCATGTTGACGGGCCGGCTATAAATATTATAATATTAAAAATAAATAGAGTGAGCTATCATTATAATACACATAAGAACTTGATGTATCATGCCAATGGCCCAACCTGTCCAGCATTCTGTTCTCACAGTGGCCGGCCAGATGCCCGTGGGAAACTTGTAAGTAGGACTTGAGAGCCAAGAGCACTACCCTTGCCTGCAGTTTCCAGCAACTGATGCTCAGAAGCATCCTGCCTGTGACGGCAAGTATATGAATCCAAATTCAGTGGGACCTCGACTTACGAATTTAATCCATTCTGAATGCACACTCGTAGGTCGAAAACTTCGTAAGTCGAGTTTCCCATAGGAAAAGCAGTTTCCCATAGGAATGCATTGGAAATGGGAAAATTTGCAAGTCGAGGAAACTGCATCTAAAAATTCGTAAGTCGAGGAAACCGCATCTAGCCACGAATGGGTTTTCCATTTGGATGTTGAAAAAATCGCAAGCGCGCAGCCACTTTTTCCACTCGTAAGTTGAAAATGTCAGATGTCGAGGCCATTTCCATGAGTGAGCTCCAAGCCAAATCACTGTGGGTGTTGGGGACGGATCATTTTACCTGTGTTTTCATCCCACTGGACCATTCCCTCCACCCCTGCCGAACAAATATTTTCTCCCCCATTATGCAGTGATTGGCACGGCCAAAAGCGCAGGATGCAGATAGCATGACGTAGGTTACCCCCTGCTGCCATATATATGCTTTTCTCTCTTTGCCATATATAGCAGTTTATAGATTTATTCAAGTCTCCTCCTGCTTAACTGTCTTTGAGATTTTATAATAATAGCAGTAATAATAAATATTGCTGTTATTACTGTAAAAACAGCACCTATAAACTATGGTATGCCTGACAACAACTCTGTAATTAGGGTAACATGATTGTCACCATGTTGTAGCCATGCCAATTAATTCTGCGTGGGCAATCAGCTATCCTCCCTTTCTCTCCGCTGAGAAAATGTTTGCTTGAGTCTCCAGAGATATTGAGGAAAATATGAGCTCAATAAAGTGTGTGTGTGTGTGTGTGTGTGTGTGTGTGTGTGTGTTTGGAGGGGGAGCAAAATGCAGGCTTACTTCTTGCTATATTAGAGGTTGGCCAGAAAAGCAGAAATAGGCTAAATTTGGCATGCAAGAGCCTGCATTTCTTGCCAGTTCCCTCTTATTTTTAGTCTTTGGAACCCTGTGAATTTTCTCTACATAAGCTCACTTGATAACAAGCATCCTGGCTTTATATCTCCATCCCGTGCCCTGTGAGTTCTGCAGGATGTGAAGGAAATAGAGAGTTCATTCCATGTAAAAACAGTGGTCCGCCTAGATTCTTCGCTTTATACCATGGGATACAGCCAAGTGCAGATAATAAAAGGGGTGTGTGTGTGTGTGTGTGTGTGTGTGTGTGTGTGTGTGTGTATTGCAATCTGTACAGTTGAGGACAGGACAAGGAATGTGTGTGTGTGAGGGGTGGTAAGAAAGAGGAAATAGGTATGGTCCTTAGAGAATCAGACCATTCGTTCATATAACCCAGTATTTTCTACCCTGATTGGCAGCAAGTCTTCAAGGTCTAAAACAGGGGTCTTTCCCATCACTGTCTACCCAGTCCTTTTAGATGCCATCGAAGCTAGGAACTTCTCCATGCAAAACATGTACACTCCATGAAGTTGTAGTCCTTGACTGAACAGGGGGAAATGGCCGTCAGCCAAAAAGAACCCCACAGAAACATCAGCTTGGAACTTCAGTTCCTCAGAATCTGCATAGGGAAGGCCCCGTAGCTCAGTGGTAGAACATCTGCTTTGCACACAGAAGGTCTGAGGTTTCAATCTCCAGCATCTCCAGGTGGGGCTTGGAGAGACTCCTTGTCTGAAATCTTGGAAAGCCGCTGCTAGTCAGTGTAGACCAGGGGTCAGCAACCTTTTTCAGCCATGGGCCGGTACACTGTCCCTCAGACCATTTGGTGGGCCGGACTATATTTTTTTGGGAAAAGAACGAATTCCTATGCCCCACAAATAACCCAGAGATGCATTTTAAATAAAAGGACACATTTTACTCATGTAAAAACACACTGATTCCCGGACCATTCGCAGGCTGGATTGGGAAGGCGCCTTAGGTTGCCTACCCCTGGTGTAGACCATAGCTGCCAAGTCTCCCGTATTCCCCGGGAAACCCCCGTTTTTCCAGCTGTTCCCAGCTGAAAAAAATGGATTTTTTTGTTTCCCCCTGGTTTATTCTGGCGCGGTGGCCATTTTGGAACTGGGCGGAGCATGCTCAGAAGCGACTTTTGATGCTGCTTTGCCCAGTTCCAAAATGGCTGCAGCGCGACTTCTGGTGTGGCGGCCATTTTGGAACAGGGCAGAGCAGCATCAAAAGTAGCTTCTAAGCATGCTCCGCCCAGTTCCAAAATGGCGGCAGCGCTACTTCCGGTCTGCTACTTCCGGTCCAGTCCCTTATTTCTCAGGCTGGAACTTGGCAGCTATGGTGTAGACAGTATTGAGCTAGATGGCTTGGTACAAATTTGAAGATAAAAGTATGAAAAGACTACTTAATCCCCTTGTCATGTTGTACAGTTGGCCAGAAATAGGAATAATTAGTGCTTCATGTGCTAAATCTTGACCAAGAAATAATTTCCACTGGGGAGTAGAAATGTGAAGGCAAGAAAAGGTTTGGGAATCCTCTCCACCACCACCCTCCTCCCCAGTTTAGCCTCTTCTCCCAGTGGAGAAATTGGAAATCCGGAGATGGGGAGAGAACCTTCATATGAACTGTGTTCTTCTCCACTAGAAAAAAGATTGCAATGCTTTTAAAGTCAAGGTTTCAAAAACAGTGTTTTACCTGCACTTTGCTGTTTCAAATGGTTGGTTTTTTTGTTTTTGTTTTAAACTAGCTCTGCAAGATGATGTACAGTATCGGGCGATTACAATCCCTGTACACTATAGGCCTGTGTGTTCAGTCATTCATAAGTTTATTATAATATAAAGCACAGTGCAAAGTATACACACAACCTCGGTGAAACTGATGGTTATGTTGTCAATCATGCCAGGTATGGCAACACTCAGATACATTGTTAGCTGCTTCATAATGCATGCATTGATCCCCTTGAGAAAAATACTCAGAAGGGTCTTTAAAGATTGACCAGGAAACCCTCTGTCAGGGGGATGCATTATGTGTTTGCTTAACATATGTGCAACTCAAATCCTACCTGCCTTTCCCAAGCTAGCGTCATCCCACCAGCCCCAGATAACATGGCCAATGTGCAGGGATTCTGGAAGTTGTACTCCAACAATATCTGGAGGGCACCAGGTTGGGGAAGGCAAGGGACAAACATTTTATACTTCTAAATTGAATAAAATATAGGAAAATGTAGTCCTTTCCTATGACACAAAAAGAATTTTGTATAAATTAGCTGCCACACAAATTTCTACTTGTTTGTGTGGCAGCTATTTCATACAAAATTCATTTTGTGTCCTAAGGAAACTAAATTAAATTTAGAGCTGATAGGAATATAATATTTCTTCTGAAATTTCCACTTATTCCAATCAACACTGGGCGTCTTCCGATGGTGACTGTCTGCTGATGGAAGGAATCTGTCAGCAGAATGGATAGGGGGACACATTTTGCCATTTCCTCCCTTCCCCGCGACTCTCCCAATTCTGCTCCAGTGGGTCTCCAGTCCAAACTGTGGGATTGCCCCCCCAATGACCTCTCTCTTTTTCTGATGATGACTCTCCACTCTTAGATACCATCCCATGTGTCCCACCCACCCTCATGGCGTCCAAATACAACCAGGGTGATCTAGTAATAGGGTGGATTATTTTATATTTCACTACATGTTTATGGAAGTATTGTCACAACCCTGTACAGTATAACGTTTGCCCACACTTATTTGTATTAATGGTTCTTACGTTACCAGAAAATCGCAGCGAGCATTCTACTTATGTTCTGGGCTGTTATTGCAGTGCTAATCAGAATTGCCTAACAAACCTTTAATCTCTGCTTGGAAATCCATTTTATTACTCTTACTAATACTCTGTTATGAACTAAAGCATAGTTGGTTGAAGCATGTTAAGGGGTGTCTAATCTGTATGAAAATATCTTGAGAAAGTGCCTTTCTCTTTTGACACAGACTTGCCATGTAATTGTCACCCGAAAGAGACCACCCTGTACAAAGTCTCAGATCTCAAAGAGTGCCAAGTTGCGTGTCGTTTTCCTCTCGGCCAGTGGATTTTGTGGGAAACTGAAAAAGGAATAGCTCTGGCAGGGATGTTAAGTTATTCCCCAAAGAGCGAAGCCATTCTAGGCAAGAATTTACAAAGCAGGAGAATGCATAACTTAGTGGGCTGGTATTTAGCCATGATTTCGTTGCCAAAAGAACAGTTGTAAACCAGTGAGAACTGAGTCCTCAAGGAAAGCAGCTGACTATAGAATCTGGCCTGGGCGGTTCAGCTTAGTGAGTAGGTAGATGAGACTAATTAGGACTCTTGGCATCTGTTTGCATTCATGACACGATGGGCTTTGCAGCAGTCCTGTGAGTAAAAGCAAGGACGAAGTATTGCTTCTGTGGTGTTCTGAAAAACCAAGCAGCGATTGGAAGCCTCAAATTTGCTTTTCTTTTCCTCTTGGTGGTTGACCTATTGTAGGAATGTTAAAGCTTTGAGGGGGCACATGGGTTCCTGCTTTGTCTCTCTCTAGATAGCAGGGCAATCCAACCTCTCAGACCAAGTGGGCTACCATGCTGCCTTGTTGCGTGTGCAAGCCCTACATTTGATGCCCCCACCCAGCCCTTCCGCTGCCTTCCCAAAGCCAGGTAGGCAAGGCACAGGACTCTGGGAAGGAGGTGCAAGACTCTGGCAGGGTCCTAGAGATGCCCTACTTCCCTCCCAAAGCTGGGAAAACACTAACTAGGCTTTGAGAAGGAGATGGGTGGACTCGCATGTCCTTCTCAAAACCCAGCACCTTGCTTACATGCAGGGTGGATTTGCTTTAAATCAAATAGGTTTAAATCACGATTTAAATCACTAGTCAGTAAGACTTGATTTAAATCACTGGTCAGTAAGACTTGATTTAAATCATATTTTTTTACAGAAAGACTCATTCTTGCTGGTATAATGTTAATATTTACAACCAGATGAATGTTTCATTTTTGGAATAATAAATTTTCAGAGTAGTTTTTACAGTTAAATCATAAATTACTGATTTGGTTATACTATTAGAAATACATAGACAGATAATTATGAAATTATGGTGAGGTTTAATAAGTTAACTGTTTATATTTGGACTACTTTTCTGCTGTAATTTATCAGAAGGAGAAAAATAATCATTTCCTTAATAACAATTCAAACAATTTATGTAACTTAAACAATAACACCATAGCATATGTATCCATGTTTGTTAACTGATGTGGTTAAACGGGTTGTTTAAATAAAAACCTAGAGTGAGTTATAGAACACATGAAAAACTTGAAACATATCCTTTTTTCCTGATGACTATAATGTACAGTTATATCTCGGTTTACGTCCGCTGTGGTTTGAGTACTCTTGGTTTGAGTACTCCATGCCCTGGGAAGTGTTTACTTCTGGGTTCCGTGGCGCGCACATGCACAGAAGTGATCTGCGTGGCATGCACATGCGCGGAAGCACTCTATCAGCGCTTTGCGCACACGCACTATCAGCACTTGGTTTAAGTAGTTTTCAGGGAGTGAATGGCTCCCCGGAACCAATTAGGTACTTAAACCAAGGTACCACTGTAACTTAAATAGAAAAACTATCTTTATTCCTCCTCCAAAAGCATTTTATTTTAATAATCCGATTTAAATTAAAAATAAATAAATCAATTTTTTAAAAAATCATTGATTTTTATCCACCCTGCTTACATGGCTTTGGGAAGGCAATTCAAGAGCAGGTGGGGGGGGAGGCATTGCCTTTGGGCAGTGTGTTGGACTACCCTGTTCTAGAGAATACCGGTTTTTGTATGGGTTACTCTGGGCTGGGAAATGACCATCACAACTAGGATAATAGTTTAGTGTGGCAGGTCCAGCTGTTGTCTGAAATTCTGTGTACAGTTTCCTTTGGGAACAAATATAAAATTCGCAGCCAACTAACATGTTCTGTCAGTTCAGTGATTTTTGCTTGAGCTCCCCAAATTGCTTTTGGGTTTCTCCAACCGTCAGGAACTGATTTGGGGAGGAATACTAGGGCTTGCCGATCAGAAGGTCGGTGGTTCAAATCCCCGCTACGGGGTGAGCTCCTGTTGCTTAGTCCCTGTTCCTGCCAACCTAGCAGTTCAAAAGCACGAAGTGCTTGTAGATAAATAGGTACCGCTCTGGCGGAAAGGTAAATGGCGTTTCTGTGCGCTGCTCTGGTTCGCCAGAAGCGGCTTAGTCATGCTGGCCACATGACCCGGAAGCTGTACGTCGGCTCCCACGGCCAGTAAAGCAAGATGAGCATCGCAACCCCAGAGTCGCCCGTGACTGAACCTAATGGTCAGGGGTCCCTTTTCCTTTACCTTTAGGGTACATGCCAGGAGAGGACATGAGAGTCCCATTGTGCAAGCAGAAATCTTTGTGCCGGCTGAAAGACCTCAGCTGGATACTGTTCCAGTCAGAGTAGACCGATCAGCTGAGTTAGTAAGGTGCATTAATTTTAAATGATCTACTCTTAAGTAGGACTAGCATTAGCTACAACCCTATGGGAGCAGTTCTAACTATAGGAAGCCAGTGTAGTTTATGCCAGATCCCATTCAGGAATGAAGTTGAAAGAGGAAAAACAAGCATTTAAAATAGAGCTTGACACACATCGGCCTTTTTGCCCGTGTAAATTCCATCAAGTGCCCATGTCATGAAGTTAGGATCAAGAATAAGTCCTCTTCTGCCCTGTCCAGCCCCTGCCCACATGCCCAGAGAGCTCCCTTTTGGAGGCTTCCATTGGTGTTGGCTGCGGTCGAGCTGAGTCAGGTTATACCCTAGCATATCTCTGGCTGAGTCGCGGTGGGGAACCTATGTGGAGTTCTGTCAGATCCTAAGTTGTCAGATACTGATCTTGATTGTCCTCTATAACTGGGACTTTATTCTGTTTTGGGCTCAAGGTCCATAGGATTGAATGAAGCATTTACGGTACTTCCCACTGTGATCCTGCACAATTTAGTTCACTGTGTTGGACTCGAAAACGCATGCTGTTGTAAGCATTATATTTCCTCTGTGTGTTGATCTTGAAGCGTTCTTACCAGTAAAAGAAGCTTCCCTCCCCACCCGCCCCGCCTTTTAAAGATCAGTTTTTGACATGATGATAAAGTGAAGATTTTTGGAGAGAGCCAGTGCCAGCTTGTGAAGGGAACTTCTGTTGCTGAGTTTGTTTTTTCCCCTAGTGCTGACATTTTAAAGCTGTACATTTATTTCAGTCTTGGCAAGGAAGTGGTTGCATAAATCAGCATTCGAACTAATTGGGAGCAGCTCAAGATGAATGCTAAGAAGGCCTTATCAGAAGCTACTTGTTGCCTTTGCCTATGGAACTGGCTGGCTGTGTGTTTTATAGAGTGCACTCTTTCCTCTCCATCTGTCTGGCCTGGCAAATGCAGAATTAACTGCACCAGGGAGTGGTTTATTTCAAGAGCAGGAGTCAACGAGCAAATGTTCGTAGTAAACCCTACTACAAATTGATAAGCTGATATACAAGTCTCCAGAAGCAGCTTCTAGAATTGTTCAAGGTTCTAGATGAGATTACTGAAAATTTTTGATTCTTTTATGCTTGGCTTGTTGTGGTTCATGAATAAGCCCTCTGCCTTTACCCCCCTTAGCATGCAAATCTAGCTGTGTAGGAAATTGCCCTCGCCTTGGTGGTCCACAGCGTTTTGAGTAACTCTGCTGTGTTTTTTCAGGTTTGATTTGTGACCCTTTTTTTGCGGGTGGTACTGTTAAGACACTACCTTGTAAGCTTTTTAAACTTTTCAGGGCTCCTGAATGGAACCGCTCTATTTTTTTTCCTGTTGTTTGCTGATTAATAGCTTCCCTAAATTGACCAAGCATCAGTTCCCTTGGGGGAGTGGGGCGGCATTAATTAATTATTTGTTCTTTTGTTGTTGTTGTTCTTTTTGGAAAAATATAAGAGAAAAACGAGTTAATTAGCAATTAAGGGCTCGGCTCGCTCTTTTTCACTCTGCAGGAAGTGAAACTGGCACTAGGGCAGTCTTAGAATGAGCATTCAGGGGCAAATCACCAGCCCATATCTACAGGAAACAAACAGAGGTTGAACCGGAGCTTTGCTGAATGGAAATTACTCATGAGAAGACATTATAGAAGGCTCTTTGCCATGAGTCCCAGCGTTTCTGGATAACACAGCAGTATATTAAGTACTTGTGGAATCTCTATTTCAATTCTTCTCCCTGCATTTTTATGTAATGAAAATTGCAAACGAATCTTGCAAAATGTCTGAGAAACACCACAAAGGGAGTGATACTCACAATCTGGTTTTTGATTCATGATTAACATTGAAATAAAAGCTTGGCAAACGTGTCTTCATCATACAGTATATCCCAAGTGCCGCTCTGTGCGCCTGTAACATAATGAAGAGTGGACTTTGTGCATTGCTTTTTAGCTCAGGCTGAAATTCACCTCTGTTTCCTCTTTCTCTCACAGCTCTTCCATGTGGCCTACGTTCTGATCAAGTTTGCAAATTCCCCTCGCCCAGACCTGTGGGTGCTTGAGCGGTCAACGGATTTTGGACTTACATATGAGCCTTGGCAGTACTTTGCCTGTGAGTATGAGAGAAAAGTGGAAGGGATGTGGCAGCGGAGCCACGTTCACCGGGGGGGGGGGAACCTCCAGTCTTGGCCTGCCAGGGGTCCAGGTTGGCCTGCAATGCCATTTCCCCCACTTTGCCCATCAGCTGGTGTCCCCTGTGATGTCATCTGATGGACAGCAGGGGGTGGGCTAAGTTCTATGTTGGCTGAGTGTGCCAGTTCCCCAGGAAGGAAGAAGTGTGTGCAGCCAAACTGAGCAGGATTTAACCCCTGCTCAAGAGCTACTGGGCTCAGTTTGACAGGATTCCACAAAACCTCTTCTCTTCCTGATTCTGCATTGGAATTCCTTGCTATAACAAAGGCTCCCCCCCCCTATGTTTCAGTATGGGGTTTTGATGGAGTTTACATTGAAAGCCCTGCTTTTAAACAAAAGGGAGAACCTCTGTTTTAGCAGCAACTTGCACCTGCCATCATTGTGACATCAGGTGATACGGTAGGCAGGTGGGCAGCCCCACCCACCCGCCACATTTGGCCAACGAGGCTGATCCTAGTAAGGACCTGGCCTGTGGAGCAAAAAAAAAAAGTCTCCCACCTTTGACCTACTCCAGTGGCTCTGGAGCAAAAAAACAGCCAGCATTTCAGGACTTAGGCGAAGCTCTGTATTATTTCTCCCCTTTGCTTACTTATTTGTCATAGTGGTATATAGGATCTGCAGGTTCAACTGAATACCAGTTGATGGAGAACTGCAACAGAAGAAGGTAGTGCTTTCAGTCCTTTCTTGTGGACTTCCCAGAGGCTTCTGGTTGGCTACTGGTTGGTAGGAAGCAGGTCTGGATGAACCTTTTGTCTGAGCAGTCAAGGCTCTTCTTATGACTATATCCCAACCAGAATGCCCTGGCGTCGTACAAAATCCCCTACTGTACAGTCGGCCAGATTTTCCACGTTAACAATCTAGCATCTTGAAAAGGTGCATGGATGAAGGAATTTTGGCAGGTGTAATTTTCCAAATCAACACAGCAGAACTGTGACATGACAAGTTGCTTTAAGTTCCTTCCTTAACTGTTGTGCAGAAGGTGCAAGATCCCTAAAATAGCTGCTTCTAACTTGTGGTACATGGGTTTCAGTATGTGATAGGCTTTCCTGGAACAGATTTCTCACCGATCCCTCTCAGAGTGGATTTTGGTTGCGTCAGGAGGCATGGTTATTAACCCAAACTACCCCTCTTGCACAGTGAACTGTTGATTGTTTCATTTCCTTAAGATAATGTGACTGGTAGTCAGTTGATGGAAGGGTTCAGGCTGGATCAGACCCGCAAAGCCTCTTCCTGAGCAGCCATAGGGCTAGGATTCCCAAAGGCATTGGTAGGATTGCTGACATTTTTCTGGGATGACTCTTGTGCTTGTAACAACTGTATGACAAACAAAAATGCAGCAGATGGAGTATTTTGTGGCCTGCAGAAACAGGAACAGTGGAGGGAAAGTTACTTGTTGAATTTCTTGCATTATGCAGCTGTTAAAAGCAGAGGCAGCTAGCCAGACAAAAAAAATAGAGGAACTATAAAGCCATATAAGTGCCATCGGGACCTGTTCTGGCAGTTCAAGAGGTAAGGAGGTCTTGCAGCAATTAGCAGGTGAACATGTTGACCAAACAGCTGTTAAATCCTCATCTATAGGGACCAGTTGAAAATATGGCAAGCGTATTTGAAACTTGTTCTTGACTTGTGTTATTTTGCTCCAGCACACACTTAGCATGCCATATGTTTTTGGAAATGTATTGTGATGGGATAGTTGGGTGCCTAGTGAAGAATGTGTTTTTCATCACTGCTGACTACTCAGAAAAGGTATAATGATTGAAAAGATGAATTATGTTTTGAGTCTCAAGTGTATTTTTTATTTTCCTTTATTTTTTAACGAGGAGACTCAGAATGACTGGGGTCGATAATATCTGAAATATTGCATCCTTTCTGGAATGAGGGAAAGGAATGTTTCCCTGAAGCTAACAACAAGGGAGTTTGTTTGTTGGTTGGTTTGTTTGAATACACTGCTTGATGGTTAAAAAATCCCTAAAGCTCCAGAAGAATAAATGAATAAATTTCTTGCAGGTAAAACAGTTAAAAGCTGCAATATGAAATTAAAATTAAAATGAGAAATAAACTAAAATAATATTAAAACACACATCAACGTTCTAGATATTGGGGAGGCTTGTCCAAACAACAGGTTTCTAAGCAGGTGCTGAAGAGAGTACAGTGAAGGTATCTCTCTACCTGATGTCGGCAGGCAGGGAATTCCAAAGTGTAGGTGTTGCCAAAGTATTCCAGGTCCTGCACCTATATTGTGTTCTGATAACAGAGAAAGGGGTCCTGATATGTATAGTGACGAGCTTATGAGGAAATCGTTTTTCATTGCTCACTCGTTTTATCTGTGTTGTTGTATCCTGGATGTAAAGAGTTTTATATATATTTGCTTAAGGAAGTTACTTTATAGGTTGGTCCTGACATGATAAGCACCCAGACATTCGCCTTGTCTTTCCTAAATCTCTGCAGTTAAAGATTAGAGCAACTTGCAAGGAGGTTTCTGTGTATCTTTCTGTAGTCTCTCATTGTGGTGTTGTCTTCTTCCTGTCTTTTACTTTCCTCATCCATCATTCCTAGCATTTATTGGAAAGCTAACCTTTCAGCCAGAAACTCTGTGAAAGCTTGGGGGCATATCCCGACAGGAACAACCTGCCAGTTGTTTCTGAAAGCAGTCACAATTAGGAAGTGCCATTGCTCCATATGCAGAAAGAGTCATCTTCAATCATTGAGCATCTGGGGGGATAAGTGGGGATCCTCAAACTTCAGCTAGCCTTGGTCATGAGCCCAAATTTGTGGTTGCCATGACTCTGCCCTCCCACCAAATCAGGGGAGGGTCAAGAACTTCTCTCTGGCCTTCAGAGGTGTGTGGAAAGCCTCCAAAGAGCAGCATGAGGGGAGAGAAAATTCCCAGCTCCCCTTCACAGGGCCAAGCTCGGGAAGATGGAGGGAACTTATATCTTTAGTTGCATATTGCTTTGGTGGTTCTCAAAAATGCAATGTGAGATCCCTCCAAGCCTGTCATTCCTGTCCCAGAGGTGAGGGTAATTCTCAGCAAGGCAAGCGTTATGAAGAACTTTGCAGGTCCTTGTAGATTTGGTGACCTCTGTGATTCTGTTAGTCTCTCTTTATCTCTACTCCCTTCTTCCAAGTGATGTGGATAAGCAGTAGTAATAATAATAATAATAATAATAATAATAATAATAATAGTGTAAGTCATTCTTACATCTTGTCACAAGACTTCATGTCTGCTGTCTGAAGTTAAGATTAATACTAGTGTCCCCCCCATCATTGTATATGAATGTCACAAATATATTAAAGTTTGTATTTCAGAATGTTTTTGGGAGTCTAATGTTCTTCTGAATATCCCACTCATTTTCAGAGTAAGCTGGAGTAGTTAGCTCCCTCCCTCTCTGAACCCATAAGTATCTTTCACAAACCCCTTCTTGCTTTTGTCTTTTGATCAAAAGTTTTGCATGCTGCTTGGGCATATGCTTTGAGTGGCGAGATGGTTCAACGCCTTGTCTTTGTTTTTACTCAGAAGCAGATTTTTCACTTAGCACAGCATCTTTCTTATTTGCACAAAATGGCCCTGTTTGGACACTAGTTTAGAGACCCACCCATCTTTGACCTCTGTAGGCACTAAGCCCAGCTATGTCGCTTCTTGGCAGACATTTTTATCTAATTAGTTGGCAGTGCCAAGACCAATTTGGCAGGACCATAGCTATATCAATTTATTATAGGACATGGGAAGAAGAGGTGAATGTTTTCTGAAGTCTCGTTTCCTCATTGTTTGTGGTCCCAAGTTGGCTTTGGAAGAGGAGCCTGTTTCTGTTTCCTGCAGCCTAGACAATTGGCATTGCCGACCAGACATTTAGGGATGTCTGTTCTTCCTCCGGTAGTTCCCTGGGAAAGGGAAATTAAGGAAATTGGACAAGAGAATTTATTTCTGAGTTTGATGTTGCCTGCTGGTTTCCAGAGCAGAATCTGAGACATGCTTTACCAAGGAGCGCCAGCTTGTTCTGCAAATATATCATTATGAAGCTCGCAGAGAGCAGCCAAGCAACTCTGTGCATGTCAGGCACCAGGTCCTCCAGGGAGCCAAAACAGTAATTGGTAGAAGATGTGGAGTTGATCTTTACTGTGATCTTTTAAACAGAAAAACCTGGTGAAGGAGTGCCTGGAAAGACTATACGGTGAATTATCCCCTTGGGTGTGATTCCACCCCTAATTTCTATGACAGTGTGTATCTGTGAGCTCATTAGGTTTCCTTTGTGGTTGGAAGAACAAGAAGCATGTTTATCTTAAAATGAGTTTCCCTCTCCCAAATAGTAGTGGAATATTTTTATTTAATGACTCACATTTTATTCATTTTCTTCCTGTTTCAAGAAACCTTCTGCTGAAAGATGCCCAAGGGCTATCAGTGGTAGCTAAGGTGGTCCTTCCTCTTCTGTTCACTGTTTCTTAACTCTAGTTTCTTCTTTATGGTCTCTGTGCAGGTGCACTCCTTGCATTCTGCACATGTGCAGAGTATAGTTTGGAGCCTTCTAGAGCTTAAGTCAATGCATTTTTGGTAGGAGGTACACTCCCAATTGTCTAACATTAATAGAGTCGCTTCTATAGTTATGGAATATTTCCTGTAGCAATGGGACAAACCCAAATCAAAGGTTACTAAAAGTTTTGGATGATGCTCATAGGGTGTACAAAGTCTTCATTCAGTTGCAAAACAGTATTGGGTGTCATAGCTAGCAGTTAGCTTGCAAATGAATTTTGCATGAGAAGGTCAATTGGCATTTTTTTGCTTAGCAATTTAAGTCATACTTTTTCTCTGTTCACATATTGTGGTGATCCGAAAGGTTTGTTGTGTTGTGTGTTTGGAAAGAAGAGCCACCCGTCACAACAAAACCCAAACCCCATCCTCCTCTTCTTCTTCTTCTTCTTCTTCTTCTTCTTCTTCTTCTTCTTCTTCTTCTTCTTCTTCTTCTTCTTCTTCTGATAGGTGCTTGAGTGCTCTCCAGCCTCTTCCTTCCAGTCTCCAAAAAACAGAAGCTTATCTGCCCTCCCACCACTCTCCCATTCCGTTTGCTAGCTGTTTCTGCCACAATAGAAGAGTCAAAGGCACTTGTCCTTCCCATATCCCACCCTTTACTCCAGTCTGCACATTTATTTCCCTCTGCTGCCAAGGCCATTCATCCTGGGGTGGTCTCCTTTGAAACCGACCTCCAAACCTCCCTCTTAGCATGATAGAAGTTTGTATTTCAAAGGGGAACCAGACTTTTATAGAAAGTAACAGAGTCTGACCTTGCATGCTGCAAGCCCACATTCCACCTGTCGGTTATGGAACAGTGCCATGTGGCTGCCGGGTGCCAGGTGTATCTGGACACTTAACCAGCATGACTCGCAAGGAGGAGGAGAAAGAATTTGGCATGGTGGGGAGTCAGTGAGAGCGGGCAGCTGGTTCTCTCATTGCCTCCTTGGCCGTTGCATTCTCCAAACATTAGTGCTTCTCAAATGCACAGCGACTGAAGTTTCAAAACACTGCTCCAGAAGCATGAGGTACACCTCCTGGGCTTTGGTAAAAGTTGTGGCGCTAACTAGATGTGATGTTAATTGTGAATAGTCAAATAATGTGCACTTAAATATATAAGGGTGATTTTCTTCAGGAATGTTTGTGCGTGTTTGTAAGGGTTAAAACCATCCACACCATGACCCTAGTCCTTCTCCCCCTCATTTGCTATTTCAGTTTTTCATGTGCCTGCACACAATTACCCTCAGGCCTAGTTGGAACCTCAGTTGCGGGTTTTGAAGAAATGCCAGTGGTCACAACATCACTCTTCAGCCAGTTCTGGATATTTTGTTGTGTGAAGCTATACCAGCTACTTATATTAGGCCCTCTAAATCCATGTAAGGGTAAAGGGACCCCTGACCATTAGGTCCAGTTGTGACCGACTCTGGGGCTGCGGCGCTCATCTTGCATTATTGGCCGAGGGAGCCGGCGTACAGCTTCCGGGTCATGTGGCCAGCATGACAAAGCCGCTTCTGGCGAACCAGAGCAGCACACGGAAACACCGTTTACCTTCCCGCTGTTTATCTCCTTGCACTTTGATGTGCTTTCAAACTGCTAGGTTGGCAGGAGCTGGGGCCGAGCAATGGGAGCTCACCCCGTCGCAGGGATTTGAACCGCCAACCTTCTGATCGGCAAACCCTAGGCTCTGTGGCTTAACCCAAAGCACCACTCGTGTCCCCTAAATTCAGCCTCCGCTGAAATGCTGTCTTTCGTGGTGATCATTTTACTTATTTTTGGTTCTTACTTATTTGATACCTAGCTTTCTTACCAGTTCATGAACGCTCTGGAGCTGTTTGCCGAGCAATGCCCTATCCTCTATTAGAGAAGTGCTGTGGTGTCAGTTTCAAGATTTGGAGGTGGGTGGGGAGTTCCAGGGGCACTGTAGCATGTCTTCCTTAGCGTAGCCAGTTAGCTTAGCCATTCTTGGCAGGAATCAAAAGCTCGGTTCCTTCTGCAGTTGTTTCTGGACAGGCCTTGAGAGAGTGCATTGGGACCTGTGTCTGGGATAGTAAGATTTCCAACTCCAAATCTGCATGGGGCTTGCATTCTGATAAAAGCTGCTGGGATAAGGAAGGCAGGTCCATGTTCCTTTGCACCAGCATTGCAGGTTTCAGACACTTTTCAGAGTGCCAGCTAATGGCTCTTTCACAAATGCATAGGAATCATAAGATGAGTCACGCCATTGGTCCACCTTGCTCATTATTGTCTACACTGACCTGCAGTGGCTCTCTCCCAGCCCTGTCTGGAGATGCTGGGGATGGAACCTGGGACCTTCTGTATGCTAAGCAGATGCTCTCTCGTTGCGTTGCAACCCTCCCCCAAAGTAGCCAGCATTGCACTTTGTAGGATATTCCATTCAAAGCGTTATGTTAAAAAAAAAGCTCACCCTGGATCCCTAGTGCTCCATGTCCATTTTCTGCGTTTGCCCTATCTTATTCTCATTTCTGGCATTCATACTGGAGAGCTGATGTCATGTCCTATCAAAGAAATCAGAGAGTTCTTTTTTATACTTGCCTCTGCCTCAAACTCACTAGGTAGCCTTAGGCAAGCCACTCTCCCTCAGCCTCAGGAACCATAGAATCGTAGAATTGTAGAGTTGAAAGGGACCCCAAGAGACATAGAATCATGCAGTCATAGAATCTTAGAGTAGGGAGGGACCCTGAGGGTCATCTAGTCCAACCCCCTGCAGTGCAGGAAACTCAGCTAAAGCATCCGTGACAGATGGCCATCCAACCTCTGTTTTAAAACCCTCCCAGGGAAGGTTTTTAAACATGCTAATATTGGAAGATAATATTGATCTGCTTTACATGGATGACGTGAGGATTACACTGAAGTGAAGTAGGTGAAGTGCTTTGAATATTTGGGAGTTCTAATATAATTGCAGAATATTATTAATATTTCATTTTACACAACTAAAATGTTCGCCTCTTGACTTCTCTGCTCAATAGCTTCCAAGAGAGATTGTATAGAGAAATTTGGCCTGAGGACACTGGAACGGATAACCAAAGACAACGATGCCATCTGCACCACTGAATACTCCCGAATTGTGCCCTTGGAGAATGGCGAGGTAAAACTCTTTCATTTTTTTGTCTGGCTGTGTATCAAAGCAGTGATGTGGGTTGGATCCCCCCCCCCTGTGCTTAATTTTTCTGTGGGAAAAAAACTGCTTTGTAAGTTCAATAGGAACTATGAATGGATTTGACAAGCATAGCAGTTTGAAACTTTTTAGCATTCTTTAATAAATACGAGTAAAATTAGCATGCTTAATTTGATCTATGGCACCAGAAACTATGCAAACTGACAATTTTCAGATGCAAATTAGCCTAATTTGTGTAGGATTTCTCCCCCCACCCCGAAAACCCACACCACCCAGTTCAAGTCCTGTATTTAAAATGATTAATGCTAAATTAACATAAGGTATGAAGGATACCCCTGGATTTTCATATGTTGATGTTTCTAAGAGCATGATCCTGTGTTGAATATTATCACTGGGTGACCTTGGGCAAACCTATCTATACTATTGGAATTATATAGTGGGAATAAAATGACTTGCCTTACAGGGTTGTTGTGATACTTCATGGGAGGGAGGAAAGGCACTTCAAATAAAGAGTTGTATAGAGCATTACAAGCCCCTGGAAGTTCTGTCCAGCCTTTGGTTTCTAAGTCTCCTTCAAGCATTATATACCTTTCCAAACTACAGTGGTACCTCTACTTATGAATTTAATGCGTTCCAAACGCACATTTGTAAGTAGAAAAAGAAAGTCGAATCCCATAGGAATGCACTGGGAGAAAAAAAATCGTAAGTAGAAAAAATCCTATCTAAAAATTCGTAAATAGAAAAAATCCTATCTAAACCGCATCCAAGATGGCGGACGGAGCTCCATTCGTAAGTAGAAACATTCGTAAGTAGAGGTACCACTGTACCGTATACAGTGGGACCTCGGTTTATGAACACAATTGGTTCCGGAAGTCTGTTCATAAACTGAAGCGAACTTTCCCATTGAAAGTAATGGAAAGTGGATTAATCTGTTCCAGTCGGTCCGCGGAGCACTTAAACTGAAGCGTTCATAAACTGAAGCGAACTTTCCCATTGAAAGTAATGGAAAGTGGATTAATCTGTTCCAGACGGGTTCGCGGAGTACTCAACCTGAAGCATACTTAACCCAAAGCATGGGTGTAATTGGTTCCGGAAGTCTGTTCATAAACTGAAGCGTTCATAAACTGAAGCAAACTTTCTCATTGAAAGTAATGGAAAGTGAATTTATCCGTTCCAGATGGGTCTGCGGCGTTCGTAAACTCATAAACCGAGGTGTTCATAAACCGAGGTTCCACTGTATTCTGTGGCCATGAGACATAGAAATTATTTTAAGAAATGAAAGATTGGATTCTTGGGATTCCAAACTTTGTACCGTCTCTCCAATTCCATTCTTGCCCAGAAGAGTCATGGAAATGGAAGATACGCTCTGTGGCGATATTCCTTTCTCTTAGGAGATAAGCAAGCAGCCGCCCTGTCCAGCCCAGTGAACTTTACCTTTCTGAATGTTTCTTGCGTTATCCAAAGCTGATAATAGGCCATGGGATATTGCGCCTGGGAAACTCTGGCACATCCTGTTGCTAAATTCTGCTGTAATCTTGAGTCATGCTGGCGGAACTCCTCCAGCTGTGCAGATGCTGTGTTCCAGGACACAAACTGCTGCAGTTGTAAAGGGTTGCGGTGGGGTGTAAAGAGTTCATTCAACCACAGACATGCTTGTCCTCAAAGCAAAGCATTCTGTTTAAGCAGGAGGAGGGGGCCGATTTATGGGGGTGGGGCAGGAGACAATGTCTGGGAACGCAAGGAAGTGCAGAATTATTTTGGTTAATTTTTTTTACCAAAGGGATTAATTCAATTTTTTAAGGGCATGTTTTGCATTTTTCAGCACTTGGTGAAATAATAAAGAGAGATTTGATTAGCAGCTGCTCAGATTGGAATGGAGTGCAGCTCAGTTGAATCAGATTCATCCATGTATGGGATTTTGTTCGTTGCAGCTAAGGTCTCTGTTGCCTTGTGCCTAAAGATGCCTTATTCATTCCCCACGTACCCCCTGAGATACCTTGCATTTCTGAAAATTGCAGAATGTTTAAATGAAGAAATCCAGAATTGTATGTGATTGTTAAGTTTGTCATATTGAATGCTGAAATTGATTATAGCTGAGTTTTTATTTATTTAATTGCTTCGCGACGTGGTGTATGTTGGATTGGGTCCCTTTGGAATGAATTAGTGGGCCTTCAATCCTGACTAAGTTATCCCACTGATCTCAATAAGAATTTAAGAACATAAGAAGAACCCTGTGGGATCAGACCAAAAGTTTCCCATGCACAGCATCCTGTTCTCACAGTGGTCAACTAGATGCCTATGGGAAGCTCACAAGCAAGACCACAGCACAACAGCGCTCTTCCCACTTGTGATTCCCTATAGCTGCTGTTAGAGGCACACCACTTCCAACAATGGAGATAGTACAAACCCATCATGGTTAGTAGCCATTGACAGCGAATGAGAACCTTCAGCTAACTTAGCTTGGGTCAACCTGGTTATGCCAACCCCACTTACTTTTCAATGGCAAGCTATAACTGGTCAGTTTACCTTTCTGTAGTTTGTACAATTTTAAAAGATGATGCTGTTAAGGTGCTACACCCAATATGTAGCTGTTAAGGTGCTACACCCAATATGCCAGCAAGTTTGGAAAACTCAGCAATGGCCAGAGGATTGGAGAAGATCAGTCTACATCCCAATTCCAAAGAAGGGCAGTGCCAAAGAATGCTGCAACTACCGCACAATTGCGCTGATTTCACACGCTAGCAAGGTTATGCTTAAAATTCTACAAGGCAGGCTTAGGCAGTATGTGGACCGAGAACTCCCAGAAGTGCAAGCTGGATTTCGAAAGGGCAGAGGAACCAGAGACCAAATAGCAAACATGCGCTGGATTATGGAGAAAGCTAGAGAGTTCCAGAAAAACGTCTACTTCTGCTTCATTGGCTATGCAAAAGCCTTTGACTGTGTCGATCACAGCAAACTATGGCAAGTTCTTAAAGAAATGGGAGTGCCTGATCACCTCATCTGTCTCCTGAGAAATCTCTATGTGGGACAAGAAGCTACAGTTAGAACTGGATATGGAACAACTGATTGGTTCAAAATTGGGAAAGGAGTACGACAAGGTTGTATATTGTCTCCCTGCTTATTTAACTTATATGCAGAATTCATCATGCGAAAGGCTGGACTAGATGAATCCCAAGCCGGAATTAAGATTGCTGGAAGAAATATCAACAACCTCAGATATGCAGATGACACAACCTTGATGGCAGAAAGCGAGGAGGAATTAAAGAACCTTTTAATGAGGGTGAAAGAGGAGAGTGCAAAATATGGTCTGAAGCTCAACATCAAAAAAACCAAGATCATGGCCACTGGTCCCATCACCTCCTGGCAAATAGAAGGGGAAGAAATGGAGGCAGTGAGAGATTTTACTTTCTTGGGCTCCTTGATCACTGCAGATGGTGACAGCAGTCACGAAATTAAAAGACGCCTGCTTCTTGGGAGAAAAGCAATGACAAACCTAGACAGCATCTTAAAAAGCAGAGACATCACCTTGCCGACAAAGGTCCGTATAGTTAAAGCTATGGTTTTCCCAGTAGTGATGTATGGAAGTGAGAGCTGGACCATAAAGAAGGCTGATCGCTGAAGAATTGATGCTTTTGAATTATGGTGCTGGAGGAGACTCTTGAGAGTCCCATGGACTGCAAGAAGATCAAACCTATCCATTCTTAAGGAAATCAGCCCTGAGTGCTCCCTGGAAGGACAGATCGTGAAGCTGAGGCTCCAATACTTTGGCCACCTCATGAGAAGAGAAGAATCCTTGGAAAAGACCCTGATGTTGGGAAAGATTGAGGGCACTAGGAGAAGGGGACGACAGAGGACAAGATGGTTGGACAGTGTTCTCGAAGCTACGAACATGAGTTTGACCAAACTGCGGGAGGCAGTGCAAGACAGGAGTGCCTGGCGTGCTATGGTCCATGGGGTCACGAAGAGTCGGACACGACTAAACGACTAAACAACAACAACAAGTTTGTACATTCCTATTTTGTGTGCAAGAGCCAAGTTGACAATTGTTTACATTATTGAAAGACCATTTACAGAGAACCAGTGATTCCTTTTGATAAGAATGTTAGATCTAGACCTGGGAAGCTTTTGACATTTCAGTTGAGCCATGAGCGTGGCTTTGTGTGAGTCATAATCTTCTGTCCTCAATTCGTTATCTGTAAAATGGGAGCAGTTGTGGCTTACCTCTGAGGTTTGCTGCATGGAGGAATAAGATAAGAACATATTGGGCTGGATTCAGTTAACAGGTCCCACTAGCAGAAACCCACTCAGAGACTTCTGCTGGTGCAATGGGGCTTCCCCCCCTCTTCCCCCACCCCCTAAATTAACTCTGGGGGGTAGGGAGAATCCCTAGAACAGTGTGGTGTGGGAGGAGAGATTGTTCTGTTGGACAAGCAGAAATGCATGCACCGATACAACATTTTCAACAGTGTGATGCTGAATTCCCCCCATTGTTACTTGCTCTGAGCATAGTAGTATAGTGTAATTTAAATGAGTAGATGAGAATTGTATTGATCCGCTGCTATAGTGAAGCATATTTCCGGACTGAGAAACACACACATTTTCTATTACCTGAAATATTCCTCTCTTTCTCACTCTGCTCCTACAGATTGTGGTCTCTTTGGTGAACGGGCGTCCAGGAGCCATGAACTTCTCTTATTCTCCTCTGTTAAGGAATTTCACCAAAGCCACCAACATTCGATTACGCTTCCTGCGGACTAACACCCTCCTTGGGCATCTGATGGGAAAGGCCTTACGAGACCCGACCGTGACCAGGAGGGTGAGATGCTTCTAGGCTCCTCTTTGCTTATCAGTCAAATCACTGGCGTGGGAGCAGTAGCTTTTGGGAACATTTGAGAGATGAGTAAATGTACAGAGTACCATGGTATCCAACCTGGATTTAAATTGCACTTCGCATGTTACCAGTTTCTCATGCGGAAGTGAAGGCGTGTTGTAATAAATGGCAATGCTATGTGCATGTAAACGGCTGCAGTATATACAACAGGATTTAAATCTTGCATTTGGGCTTTATTTTCTCTCCTTGCAATAAATTGCAAGTGGGGTAAGGAGGGATCTACACAGAAAAAAATGTCAGGGTCAGCTGATTTAAAATAGCATGTAAAATTCATTTTAAAAGATTTTAAAGTTCTGCCATGGATTGGATATCCCTTTGGAATATATGCCCAGTAGCACATTCATATACAGTGGTGCCTCGCTTAACGAATGCCCTGCTTAACGAAATTTCTGCTTAATGAAAGGTTTTTTCTAGCGGAGGTTGCCTCGCTAGACAAATTCGTTTTACGAAAAATTCGTCTAGCGAATCACGGTTTCCCATAGGAATGCATTGAAATTCAATTAATGCATTCCTATGGGCAAATTATTTTTTTTAAAAAAAAGTTCAATGCATTCCTATTGGATTCGCTAGACGAATTTTTCGTCATAAGAAAAGACCCATGGAACGAATTAAATTCGTCTAGCGAGGCACCACTGTATGAGTTTAAGCCTATTCTGAAAGTATATTATGACCAAAATTATTTAATATATTCTAAAAAGAAATGTAATTTAAAAATTAAACAAAAACATTCCTTGCTCAATTAAAAAGTCCCTAGCCCTCTATACGTACGTGTGATACTTTGTTATGTAAGATTCCCACCCATAACACCAATTATGCATGGCCAACAGATCAACCCTTCCTATGGAGATACATTTTGGACTTTGAGATCCTTGTTGCAGTCTACCAAACAGCACAGTTGTGGAGAGAGTTACTGTATATGCAGATGTCTAAAGTAATAAATCTGCAATCTGCTTGGGAGTTGTGGGGAGAACATTGGTTGCCAACAAACAAACAAAGCCACCCACCCAACAACACTTGAGGCACCTGCTGATTGCTACACACAACTTCCTTGGCAAAGTCCAGCATGGGGGATATCCCAGCCTGCTTGTTCGTTAGCTCTGCAATAACCAGCAGGTGTTACTTACTGTAGCCAGCAAAAACTGCACTGAAGAGGCTTTAAGTATGCAGATGGTGCTGCCAGACGAAGGAAGAAATGCCCCAAAGTATTATTTAATGAAATAAAACCTATTGGTTTCCCTTGGTAGGGGTGGGTGTTGTCTTGCACCTCCCACAAAAAACGAGAGAGATCAACTAGGTCATTAAATATCTGCTCAGAGGCTCTGCAGATTTCCAAGCCCTGTATGTTTTTATCCAGGCATACAGAAAAAAATTAAAATGTATTTATTGACATTGTTCAGACTGATGGTGGTCTGCTCATAGAACAGAGACAATAAAGAGCAAACTTTGCAAATTGTTTAGCCTTGTCTGGCATAATGTCCTGGGCGTTCAGTTTTACTAAGCCCTAGAGGCTGAATGCCCTGAATGCTTTCTGTCTGGCCCTTGGAGACTTCATTAGGCCATATACCACATTGGACCTGCTAGTGCCTCTAGCTTGTCTGTTGCTCAGTACCCATGACATTTCTGTGATGTCACCCTAAAGCTGTATTGTGACAAGCAGGGTTATGAATACTGTTGCCATGTCACTGTAAGTCTCTGATCTTCTCCCACACCCTGTAGAGTAGCCAGTGTGGGCAATCACCAGGCAGGGCAGAGGTGCTAATGCTGCTCTGCTCTTCCTGTAAGGAATGCTTCTTTGACTGATGCATCCATCATTCAAGAATAAATTTGTAAAGGATGCGTCAGATGGAATCCTATCACTGACAAAAGTTTGAGTTATTTATTTTGAATTAGTTGGGCATTTGTGCCATGAGGTTATTCCTTTGTATGGGAGAGAATATATGGCCGATGTCTGCAAAGTGACATGGACAAACCATTCTGCGATCTTTTAGTATTACTACAGCATCAAAGATATCAGCATTGGAGGACGGTGTGTATGCCATGGTCACGCTGATGTCTGTGATGCCAAAGACCCTACGGATCCTTATAGGTAAGACTTCTGTTGAAAAACACCATGCCTAGATAGAATAACGTGTAAAGAATTGAACTAAGAATGATAGTTGGTGAAAGGAAAACAAGGTTCATAATGCAATGGAGGGACTGAAAGATGAATTTTGCTGTAAGTCATCAGAGCCAGTTCTGCCAAAAGACAAGGTGTAATGTGATGATAGATAGATAGATAGATAGATAGATAGATAGATAGATAAGCTGCATTCTAAAGCAAGATTCTCCCCATGTTAATTTGCACTTTACTCTATCACCTGCCTCCTAGATTACAAGCTTCACCTAGATTATGTTGTCACTAGTATCTTGAAGCCCGTTAAAATAACGGGTGCTAGAGCGCATGTCTCGGCAGCAGCCGCGTAAGCGGCAAGGCCGGATCGCAACCCCGGCGCTTGGCTATAGGAGAAGCCAGGGCTGCCGCTGCTGCCTCACACCATGCCCCCCGGAGAGGCGGGCACAACGGGCGGCCGGGCGGGAACGGAGGGGAAGCCCTGGGACCGCGCAGGTGCCGCCTCCACTGGCGGGGATGTGCGCCGAGGGCCCCAGGCTCCCCTGACGGACCACCAAGCAGCTGAAGAGGCTGAGCGCTGAGCAGGCGGGAGAATGGGGTGCGGGAAGATGGCGGCGCCGGCAGGGCCGGCGGCTCCATCAAGCATGTCGCTGTCCCGCAGCAGCAGCAGCCGCTCTCGAGCGGGAGGTGTGAGGAGAAGCTGCCAGTGGCTCGTTTACTGGGTTCTGGTTCTCTTCATCGGTGGGGAGAGCATGCGCGTGTGTGCGTCCAATCCCTGTGTCCGTGGGGCACATGCGCAGTAGCGCAAACCCAGGGACACAGGAAATACTGGACGCAGAGACACTTGCACTTTATTATATAGGATACTGAGAGTTTAATCAAGTACAGCGGCTCATGCAACATTCAAATATGAGTCAAACCAAATCACTTGAACCAGAGCCATGTGCTACCCAGAAAGGTGGTCAGTTAGCTTTTTGTTGCAAACCCAGAACTGTTTATTGAGCTGATATAAGAAAAAATGTTTTCTTAGCCCTTCAACAGAACTTAAAAGTTTCTGACAAGTAGAAGGAAAGAATCTTAACATTCAGAACAGAATTTGCAGTGATTCAGTTCAGTATATAAACCAGCCTCAGATTGATCCAGTTCTGAAGCATACAGGGTTGATTCCACAGTGTGTAAAGCAAACATTTCATGGGAAGATGTGAGTTGGGTGATCACACTGTCTGTGCAGAACAAATAGGAGAACATAGGAGGAGCTTTTCTGGGTCAGGCCAAAGTTCCACCTAGTCCAGCATCCTGTTCTCACAAATAGCAGCACACAGCACTATGTTCTCTTGCAGTTTCCAGCAACTGCCCTCCAAATGCAGGAAGCACATAGCCATCATAGCCAGTAGCCTTCAAATTTGTGAATGTTTACTATTAATGTAACAATTTGCCAGGATAGGCACCTTGAAGAACATTGCCAAATATGTTTACTTGCTGCAGATTGGCGCTATAAATTTCCTCTCTGTTTTATCTGTGGCTTATTTGGAAGTTCCACACCTCCATAACTTCCCATGTGATCACGAGCAATAAATATTTCTTTGTGAACACCTACTATTTCACAGTTTGCATGGCACTTTGCATTATATATGTAGCGTATTATATACCAGTTACCCCTTGCTTCCTTTCTTTTCTTTGATCTAGTTCTACCATCTGCATTTGATTTCTTCCTTAGTGATAAAGATGATACACCATCAACCTGCTTTTATGTCAGGCTTTTAAGCATTTCATCTACCTTCTTCTTTCTTTGGTTTTCTAAGAACTTCAGCCTTAGGCTTCAATCCTAAATACATTTACCTAGTAGGATTTACATCTGAGTAGATCTGCTTAGGATTGCATTGTTTACATCTAGAGTTCACTGTTGCAAAGGTGGCCCTGTTTTCTGCAGTATTGTTCCTTGGGCAGGTGGAGTTTAAAATACGCTTCCCAAGAGCAATAGGGAAAAAAGTTTTCATTGGGCATTTTTAGCTCTCATAATACCTACTCAAAGAAAAGCTTCAAAGCACATGATTAGCAGGAATCGGAGCCAAAACTTTGTTCTTGAGGACACAAGAGCACAAACTTTGTTCCAGTCCCTGGCCCTCATCATGTCTGGATTTTTAGACACTCACATATGAATGATAAGAGACGGCTCATATCCCTATCACCTAAATTTGTCGGGAGATAATGAGAATGGAAAATGTTGCCTTATTCCTTGCATTTGGAAAAGAAGTAGGGGCTGAAATGAGACTTTGCTATGTAGTTGCCTCCTTTTCTAGGGGCTGCTGTTTTGGTCTTTCTCAGTCTGCCTCCCTGTCCCACCCTGCAAACAACAACAGATTTCCTCTCCTTTCTGCTTCCCATCGGCACAGTTGTCTGATGTCTACTACGTTGTTTCTTTAACATCATGGTCCCAGATTGTGATCAAGAGCACGAGTTAATTCTGGAGAGGAAAACAGTTGCCTCGAAAGCCTGAGAAGTTTAGTCATAGGTGCTGCAGGCTCATTTGTTTGGTTTATAGCAGACTAAACATAATTTAGAGTAGGAGCGACTGAACTATCCGTTTGTTGGCAAAGAATTCTTTCAAGGTCAGATTTTTTCATATATAACTGCCACCATCCTTTATAGGGTCCAATATTTCCACCGTGAGCCTGTCAAAATGAGGATAAGTGTTTGAGCCTCCAAGTTCCGTAATATTGGGCACTGTGCCTGGCTATTCATTCAAGTGGACTCTTTCCGTTCATTTGGAGTGACCAGGATATGCAATGGTATCTTTTTCAATCTCCTAAATGGGAGCAAAGTGTGAGAATTACAAACTCCTTCTTTAAAGTTTCCTCTCCAGCCTGAATCTCCAACGCCCCCATAAGACACACATGTAAGCATAACATCATCATAGGCATATAACTCCAGCCACCCCTAACCAGGGTTTTCTTCTTAACCAGTGTTTGAAACCAAGGTTTGACTAAGGGCAGCTGTGCAGGATCAGCATCTATAGAGCTAAATGGCCTATACTGGCGATGTGCGCAGGAATCCTCTCTGGTGCTGTTTTCTGTTGCTGGTGCATTGAGACCCCAAGTATACCCTGGAGAGAATGGGAGGGCTCTTCATTCCAGCTCTGCTTCCTGAGGTGAAATGTTCCTGTTCTCCGCTGCCAGTCCCTATTCCACTGCAGTGAGTTGGTGAGAAGCAGGCCTCATTCCTTCTTGGTATGGATGTGGCAGTCCTCAGCATGTATTTGAGACCGAAATGGGGAACACATCCCATCTGCATTTTGAAAGAGCACAGACAAAAACAGGAAAAAAAAGTTCTGCTCTCCTTAACACGATACAACTTCAACAAGGCAGACTTAAGATAAAAAACACTGTGATGAAATATACAGACATATATTAAGAATGCACTTCTGTATTCTGCCTATAGGTCAGATGACATTTAGAAACAAGTGCTATTTAGATGAATCAGCCAGAAAGGTTTTGAAATAAAGTCCTCTTCAGGGGTCCAAGGCTTTGTCATCCAAGGGCTTCAGTATAAAAAAAATATCATTAACTCGAGTAGATATAAAACTTGTCCAAATGGAAGAGATTTTAACATCCTTTGGTTTCTAATTCCAGTGCAAACATCCAAATAAAGATGCTAATGCTTTTCAAACATTTTAAAAAATCTCTTGCATTGTGTATAGATCATGATTGTATAACTTAAAATTGGACGTTTTACCTTAACTCTGTTTGAAAGCGCACTAAGGCAGGAATTCCTTGTCTCTCCAGAAAGTTTAGCCCAGGACGGCGCAGAAACTGCAGCCTCTGTGTTGTTGATATGACCATATAGCCAAAGCGTTCGGTCAGGTGACTGTTTCAGAAAGGAGCTGTTAACTGTGAAGTTTTTTGTCAGCTGTTTTGCAGGGTGCATTTTGGCAAGCTGTCCCTGCCGCCGCCCCTTCCCTACTCTCTGACTTTGCCATGTGCTCATGATAATGAATGGAATTTCCCTTTATTGATAAGAACTGTCTGGCTTTGTAAGTAAGGCCTATTGTCAGTTATAGCCCATTGTAGGAACCCACTTGTAGCAGTACGACCACCCCTGAATTTGTGGTGCTGAATGTATTTTGCCCCCTAAGTATTGCTGTGAGGTTTTAAAGGCTACAAATAGCAGTTTCTATTGGGCTCCCTTTATTGAGAAACTGAGTACAGGCAACCCCTGTTTTGTGCAGGGGTTATACTCTGGGTCATCATGTGTGTTGGCGGAGTGTGCATGAACCTGCCCCGTGTCGCGCCTTATTTCCAGGTCCGAAAACAGCCCGCGTGTGCATGGTTGCATGTTCTATGAATGCACACAAAATGGGAGTTGCCTGTAATGACTCAGTTACTAGATTCTAGTACCTGGCCTGTCGACACTTTTCTGGAGTTCAGTAGCACCCCAAATTCTGTCGCCTGAGTCATGCTCCCCCAGTCTCCCTAATAGTGGGGCCAGCAGTCCTGACCAGAACTCAATTTCAATCTAGAAACTCAAGAATTTTTGGATGTTTCTGCCTAACTATTGAGTGAATAAACTTCATTGTTTAAAGCCATAGTATTCCACCCTACGGTAATACAAGTGCAGCAAACAAACATTTTGAAACATTCAGCAAATCTATATATATATAAAGAAACAGAACAATAATACTAACACTCTCCCAGTGTAAATCTTGCATTGCCCCTCTACAATAAGCTGTCTAGGTATTCAAAAAAACTATTGCCTAACTATTGTTTCACAAAATTTTCCATGGCCTTGTTATTTTAAGAGTTCAGGATAAGTTACCCAGTGAGTTTTTCAGGGTCTTCACGGTCTAGGCACTGAAAAGGCCCCATCTATTGAGCAAGGCTCAAAGCATTGCATGTTCCTTCCTACAAACAGTGGTTTTATTTTTCTCCCAGCCTTTTTCTAACATACGACTCTAGTGGTCTCCAGCCAATATTGAATCAGTAAAAAAAGAAGAAGAAGAAAATAAAAGGAGTTCTTGTCTGAGTTTGGCACCTCTCCCTACCCTGAAGGAATAAATAAATAAAAGTATTGATTCGATTCCCCCTTGTGTTCTAGCAATGCTTGGATGTGTCTCATAGCAATATTGTATAATGAAGATTTATTGACAAAGAGAGACCACACTTTACCTGCAGTTTGAAAGGCATTGGGGGGGGGGGGACTCCAGGGATTCCCTACTGAACTTGGCAGGGATTCCACTAATGACTTCAGCGAAACTCGGATGCTACTGTCTATGCATTCCCCCTCCCCTCCATGGGTGTGTCTGATTGCAATGTGAAAATGGACATTCTTTTGCGCTGTATTCATGTAGATGTGGCTGGAGGAATACATGGATAAATCAGTGCTGTGGGTGGACAAATGAAGGCATGGAAATGGGGCAGAGAGAAAGAGTGCCATCATCACCTGTCACGGGAGGGTTGTTGTGACTACTCTAGAGTAACGATTCTCCACATTCTTGCCTTTTAAGGTTTTATTATGTGCAGTCTATTTACAGTGATCCAGCTATACAGGGTACATCCTTCTAGTCCGAACCAGAACCCGAGAATGGCGCGCCCCGCGTTCTCTTCCAGCATAAGAGTCTGGGCACGCCAAATCGTCTTCCCCGCCTTCTCCTGCATAATTCTGGAACCGGAGGGAAAAAGGGCCTCCTTTCCCTGTTTTCCTTCTCCCCCTTTTCCTCCTCTCTCTCTTCCTCCCCTATGTGTAGCAGGGGCTCTCCTATGCTGCCAGAGCCCTGCCTCCTCCTTTCTCTTTCCTCACTCGACTCTTCCCCCTCCCCGCTGGCATCGCTGCTGGTGGAGGAGCTGCTCCTCAGGATGGGAGGGGGCTGTCTATACTCCCTGCCCCTTACATCACCCAACACAAAGATGGACTCAACCAGTCCCCTTGCAACGCTGCCTACCTCATCTGACCAATGGGGAGGGCACTGCTGATTCCAAGCAGCCTTCCTGCAGGGCAGCATATTGGTGCCATTTCCTGCTTCTTGTGGGCATCCTTTCTGTTAGGGAAGTTAGAGAAATTTTGCCCAGGGGCTGTGTGTTTACTTGAAAAAGCTGTGTGGCACCTCGGTTTAAGAACAGCCCTGTTTACGAACTATTCGGTATACGAACTCCGCAAAACTGGAAGTAGTGTTCCGGTTAGCGAACTTTACCTCGGTCTACGAACAGAAGCCGAACAGTGGGAGGGCACCGGTGGCAGGAGGCCTCATTAGGGAAAACACACCTCGGTTTAACAATGGCTTTGGTTTAAGAACGGACTTCTGGAATGGAATAAGTTTGTAAGCCGAGGTACCACTGTACTAGAAAAAACAATGAAGTCTTGTACAACGCAACCAGTACTTTCTATCTCCTTTGTGTCCCCCCCCTTCCATATACAAGTTTTGATGCGAGTCCCTTACTCAGCTATGACTGATAATGATTCCAAGGCAGGAATTCCTTGTTAATAAGCAAGCTTAGATAGGAAAGGTAATTTTAAAAAATATAAATCTGACATCAGCACATATGGAATTGTAGGGTAGGAAGGGATCCTAAGCATTATCTAGTCCAGCCTCTGTAATGCAGTAAAATGCAGCTATCGCATGTGGGGATCGAACCTGCAACCTTGGCGTTATCAGCACCACGCTCTATGCAGGCTTATTTAAAGCTGCGGATTGGCTCATCAGGGGGTTTGAAGAGCCCAGTGCATGGTCTTTGTTGCACCCTGCTTATAGAAACAATTCCCTCTAGATTCCTTTCCTCGTTATCATTCCTTATTGCCTCCTAGGAGGAACCTGGACCTTTAAGCAAAAAATTATTTTTTAAAAATCGGATTTTTAAAATTTAAATTGGATTTTTCAAATAAAATGCTTTTGGAGGAAAAATCTTTCTAAAGATAGTTTTCTATTTAAGTTACAGTACATAATAGTCCAAAAGCTATTCATCAGGAAATAAGGATTTGTTTTAAGTTCTTCATGTGTGCTAAAACTCAGTCTAAGTTTTTTTTAAAAAAGAAATGTTTAACCACATCAGTTAACAAACATGGATACATATGCTATAATGTTACTGTTTTAGTTAAATAAATTGTTTGAATTGTTATTAAGGAAATGATTATTTTTCTCCTTCCAATAAAGTACAGCAGAAAAGTATAAACAGTTAACTTATTAAACCTCACAATAATTTCATAATTATCAGCCTACGTATTTCTAATAGTATAACCAAATCAGTAATTTTTTATATAGCTGTAAAAACTACTTTGAAAATTAAATATTCCAAAAATGAAACCTTCATCTGGTTATAAATATTAAGATTATACCAGCAAGAATGAGTCTATCTGTAATAAAATAATTTAAATTAAGTCTTACTGACAAGTGATTTAAATTGTGATTTACATCTATTTGATTTAAATCAAACCTACCCTGAGCAATAGGTAGCAAATATTGGTAGTTATATGGGCCCGTATTAGTGATTACTTTGCCAGCAGTGAAATCTATTTAAATTTATCAATATGGGCTGGGGGAGAGTATTTGATTGACATTCTCTTTGGTTCAGGAAGCAGTTCATAAATTTAAAACACTAGGTTTGGTTAGATTTGTTTAGCTTATTTGCATGATTTCCTTTGGCAAAATGTCTGCAAAATAAAAAGTCCAGAGATAATAAAAATTGGCAGAATATATTCAAAATAAAAATGCAGATAAACCAGTAGAGCAGATTCAAAATTTCAGTAACATTATAAACTCATTGATACTGGAATCATTGGGGTAAAGACAAAATTCATTGGTCAGAATTTGGGCAAGGATGATGTTTGCAGCACAAAAGCAAATTGCCTTTAAACTGGGTGTGTGCGTGCTGTTCTGGCCCTTCAGCCTTTTGAAGCATTTTCATTGCTTCATGGAATGTTCCTGAGTTGCATTTCATGTCAATGAGAAGGGCAATTGTAACAGTAAAGAAGTGCATTCCTGGTTTAGCCCACCACAGTGTATATATTTAATCAATGAAATATGTAAACACTGAATTAAGCACATTGATGTGTAATTCATTACACAGAGCACTTGACATATGAGGTGCTGCGGAGCTTCAGTAACGGACAGGCATGCTAGACGTCTTGGCTTATCTCCACCAGCAATGTAAACTGTTTCTGGGATTCTAGACTTGTAGGCATGTTTTCTGTGAAAGACACCAGTCCTTGGATTGAAAGGTAGGAAAGGTATCAGGACTGGTTATAGGTATGTCAGTAAAAGTATTTGGACTGGTTTGTTGTGGTTGTTTAGTCGTTTAGTCATGTCCGACTCTTCGTGACCCCATGGACCCCATACTCGCCTCGCTCGAGTATAAGCCGAGGGCGGCTTTTTCAGCACATTTTTTGTGCTGAAAAAGTAGGCTCATACTCGAGTATATACAGTACTTAACTTATTATTGTTTGTCCTGTCCACATTTGGAAGTGAGGCAGGAATCGTTAGTCCTTATCCTGGGCAGAATTCTACTCCGGTCTGCTAGCAGATTGGTCGATTTCCTGGCTCTTGCTTAGAGTTGCAAACTACGTATCTGATTCAAGCTGGTCTGTGACCGTAAGAATAAATTCAATTCAATACGTATCTGATGTTGACTGCCAAAACAAGCTGATTTTCTTTGCACATATGCTGTGGTTAACATGGCCAGGTGGGATGGGGTTGCTCATGTTGCAGTAAGAGCGAGGTTGGTTATTAAAGGCATTTGTAGCTTTTTATCGGACTGCTCTTTTGAATGTTGAGTTATAGCTTTGGTTCAGCAGCAAATGAATCTGTGTCATGCAATGCAGTTCCCAAGGGCCCTTTCCAAATCTTCAGAACAGAGTTTTGCAGAGTGCAATGTCCTCCATGCACCATTCATTTCCTATTTCTGTATAGGGAACTCCCAGCTCCTTTATGTTCCTTTGCTAATGATGCAAGGCCATTAGCATGACCTTTGCACCCTGCCTGGGAGATTCAGAAGCTTCTGGTTTGCTACTGCTAGAAACAGAATGTTACACCTTGGCCAGATCCAGGAAGGCAGTTCATGTAATCTTAATTTTTCTCTCTTATGAAGCTCAAGAGGGTTTCCTTTTGTCCCTCTTCTTTGCTCTTAAGCAGGCTTCCTCAACCTTGGCCCTCCAGATGTTTTGAGACTACAATTCCCATCATCCCTGACCACTGGTCCTGCTAGCTAGGGCTCATGGGAGTTGTAGGCCAAAAACATCTGGAGGGCCGAGGTTGAGGAAGCCTGCTCTTAAGGCTCATCATTCCCTTTTATAAACATTTCTTTATGAGTCAGTTGATATTTATGAGAAATTCATGAATAGAAATGGGCTCTTGCTTGAGGAGCCTACTCATTCTGGCTATCTATTTTACTCAATGAGCTCTCATGCAGAAGTTGACTCAGAGAATGTGCCAGCTTCAGCTGTTTCTTTACTCTTTATACGGTTCCTGTTTATACGGTAATAGGTAAGCACATTTCTGCAGATCCTCATTAACGCGTATGAGTTTGCGAAATTTCTGCAGGTTTTACAATTCTGTTGTGTGAAGCTATTGTCTGAATTTTGGCCAGTGAAGAAGGTGCAAGGCGTTCAGCTAATGCAACATGTCAATGGAAAACTGCTCACACAATGGGGCCTTTCAAAATTTGTGTTTCAGTCTCAGAAGTGGTAATCCTTATCCCACTTTTCCTCCCACAACCAAACTGCTGAATCTTAAAACACACACTCACCCACAATGGCTGCTTTTGGATATTACCCTAAACCCGGGATATTCATTATGGTGTTCCTTAAGATGTTGTGAGCAACAACTCCCACCATCACCTACTATTGACCTTGCAGGTTTTAGCTGCATCCTCTGGTCTGCAGCGAGACAAGGCATGGTGCCAGGCAGCGCTCAGGCTGGATGCAAGGAGAGGTTGAGCAAAGCAAGGCTCATCCTGCCCTATATGACTGCAGGGCTCTCGTATTGCTTCAGCTCAGCCCTATACAGTGGCAGCATGCCAGAACCTTGCACTCCGCTGTGCCATTTTACCCGCCAAACAAAAATGCTGTCTGTTGTGTCAGACTGATGGGTAATACAGTTTTGTCCCGGCTTTTATCCATGCAATTACTCATTTCCCCCTCCAGGCTTGCCTCTCCCTCCTATGGCACACGCACGCACTGTTCTCTTGCTCAAAACAAACGGCTTAAAAATACACGCACTTTATTAAAACTATCACAAATAGACAGGGAGGTATACAGCCTGCTTTAGATCCACACCCATGTCTTTCCATTGAAAGCACAAATCACAGTTGTTAGCGCACGTTACAATGGAAGGGGCTTTTTCAGTTAAATAGGCCAACTTCAGTGGTCTCCCACTGTAACGGAGAAGGGGGGGCCTCTGATCTTACTGGGCCTTCTGCAATGGGCCACCAAGTCTGAGAATGGCAGTGCCATGTCCTTGGGCTGGAGCGATACTGGCTGCACAGGCTCATCTGGTGGAAGTGCTTCTGCGGCTTGCCCTGTGTGCCCTTCTACTTGTTCAGAGCTCTCAACTTCATCCCATGAAGAACGCAAATTTATTCTAGGGTTGTGACAGGTTGATTGGACCGGAGGGCACCATGTCTGCTATCCCTGCACTAACCATAATTTGGCACAACTAGAATAAGTCTAGGTGAGCCTTGGACTCCCATGTTCCAAGCTTGTGTTTCCAGTTTTCATTTGTTGTTGTTTAGTCATTCAGTTGTGTCTGACTCTTCGTGACCCCATGGACCAGAGCACGCCAGGCACTCCTGTCTTGCACTGCCTCCCACAGTTTGGTCAAACTCATGTTAGTAGCTTCGAGAACACTGTCCAGCCATCTCATCCTCTGTCATTCCTTTCTCCTTATGCCCTCAATCTTTCCCAACATCAGGGTCTTTTCCAGGGAGTCTTCTCTTCTCATGAGGTGGCCAAAGTATTGGAGCCTCAGCTTCAGGATCTGTCCTTCCAGTGAGCACTCAGGGCTGATTTCCTTCAGAATGGATAGGTTTGATCTTCTTGCAGTCCATGGGACTCTCAAGAGTCTCCTCCAGCACCATAATTCAAAAGCATCAATTCTTCGGCGATCAGCCTTCTTTATGGTCCAGCTCTCACTTTCATACACCACTACTGGGAAAACCATAGCTTTAACTATATGGACCTTTGTCGGCAAGGTGATGTCTCTGCTTTTCAAGATGCTGTCTAGGTTTGTCATTGCTTTTCTCCCAAGAAGCAAGGCGTCTTTCACCATCTGCAGTGATCATGGAGCCCAGTTTTCATTAGCCACGGTTTATTGTGTCATCTGAACAAGAAAACCCCTGTTAGTGTTTAGTACGGTGTGCTTCAAAATGTCTTGTGAGTTTAGACAACATGACAAGACTTGGTACATCAGAAATCGGAAGCTAAAGCTTCTCCCCATGGTTGCACCAGAGGAGGAGGGTGTAGCATGAGTGTCTCAATTTTATTACTTGCGCCCCATCAATCTAACTGGGTTGCCCAAGCCACTCTGAAGCTTAACTAGGCTTGTTCTTGTCACTGTAAACTATGGTTTAGTGTGATGTCTGAGCATGGCCAATCAGAATTCCAATGATTCAGTATTCTGATGACCAGAGAGAAATATACAAGATACAGAATCTTTACTAATTACTGTAGCATTTGCTCAGTCATGGTGGAAACTTAAAAGCTGGTGCTGTCAGGCAGACTACCTTCCTCCACGCCTGGTGTGAGTGCCACGAAGTTGATGTTGGATGGTAATCAATTTAATAGACCCATTTGCACCAGGATTACTTTCTTCTATCTACTTGTGTGCTATCAGCAATTGTGCTTCAGGGGGGTGAGGGAACCCCCAGAACAGATTTAGGGGGCATGTGAAAGGAGGGGAGATCATTCTGTTGTGAAATCTCCTGGGCTGATGGAACCGTAGCCTTGTTGAGTACAACTCATTGTCAGCTGCTATATATGGTGGTTGGGGGACCATCTTAGACAGGGGTCAACAAACTCTTTCAGCCTTGGGGACGACGACTATATTTTGGAAGGAAAAAAAATGAATGAATTCCTATGCCCCACAAATAACCCAGAGGTGCATTTTAAATAAAAGCACACATTCTACTCATGTAAAAAAAACCAGGCAGGCCCCAGAAATAACCCAGAAATGAATTTTAAATAAACGGACACATTCTACTCATGTAAAAACACGCTGATTCCTGGACCGTCCACGGGCCGGATTTAGAAAGTGATTGGGCCGGATCCAGCCCCCGGGCCTTAGTTTGCCTACCCATGGTCTTAGATGTTGTACTTCTGCTCTTATCCCTACTGTCTGACTATTGGCTCTGCATGCAAACCCAGGTACTCAATGGAAATACATGGGTGTGTACCTGAAACAGGCTGTATACCACAGCTCCCTGTCTATTTCTTACAGCTTTTATAAAACGCATCTATTTTTAAGCCTTGAGTATTGAATGAGAGAACTGTACGGGCGTGTGCCATAGGAGGGTGAGGCATGGCTGGAGGGGGAAATGAGTAATTGCGCAGATAAAAGCTGGAGCAGAACTGTATTATCCATCAGCCTGACACAACAGAGCACATTTTTGTTGGGTGGGTATAATGGCACAGTGGAGTGCAAGTTTATGGCATGATGTCACCTTACCTAATAAATCGGCACCATACCCCAGTCAGGACAAGATTCTAAGTCTTGCCTGGCGCCTCTAGAACTGCCTGTTTTAGTCAGAGCAAACCTCAGTTAACAAAATCACAGGGAAGGCCTAATCCGCCAGGAATTTCTCCTGCAGATTTCCCATTGAAATGAATGGTATTCGTGCAGCAATGTACTGCTCCAACCACTGCTCCCACCCACCCTTTGAGCAGCTGCCACTCATTTCCATGGGATTTGTCCAGGGGATATTCTTGGTGGGCTGTGCCCATTAACGGTCAAACGCTGGTGAACTGAAGTGCAGTGATACAATAGGGTTGTTATTATTATTTTTTAAAGAAGTGAAGTGGAAGTTTTTGAGAAGAGGCAGTAAGAGAGGAACACAGTTTTATAGAGATAGTCCCAATGCCATTCATTTTGTTGTTGTTGTTGTTTAGTCGTTTAGTCGTGTCCGACTCTTCGTGACCCCATGGACCATAGCACGCCAGGCACTCCTGTCTTGCACTGCCTCCCGCAGTTTGGTCAAACTCATGTTCGTAGCTTCGAGAACACTGTCCAACCATCTCGTCCTCTGTCGTCCCCTTCTCCTAGTGCCCTCAATCTTTCCCAACATCAGGGTCTTTTCCAAGGATTCTTCTCTTCTCATGAGGTGGCCAAAGTATTGGAGCCTCAGCTTCACGATCTGTCCTTCCAGGGAGCACTCAGGGCTGATTTCCTTAAGAATGGATAGGTTTGATCTTCTTGCAGTCCACGGGACTCTCAAGAGTCTCCTCCAGCACCATAATTCAAAAGCATCGATTCTTCGGCGATCAGCCTTCTTTATGGTCCAGCTCTCACTTCCATACATCACTACTGGGAAAACCATAGCTTTAACTATACGGACCTTTTTCGGCAAGGTGATGTCTCTGCTTTTTAAGATGCTGTCTAGGTTTGTCATTGCTTTTCTCCCAAGAAGCAGGCGTCTTTTAATTTCGTGACTGCTGTCACCATCTGCAGTGATCAAGGAGCCCAAGAAGGTGAAATCTCTCACTGCCTCCATTTCTTCCCCTTCTATTTGCCAGGAGGTGATGGGACCAGTGGCCATGATCTTGGTTTTTTTGATGTTGAGCTTCAGACCATATTTTGCGCTCTCCTCTTTCACCCTCATTAAAAGGTTCTTTAATTCCTCCTCGCTTTCTGCCATCAAGGTTGTGTCATCTGCATATCTGAGGTTGTTGATATTTCTTCCGGCAATCTTAATTCCGGCTTGGGATTATGCCATTCATTAGTAGCATGCAAATTACTGTATAATTACTGTACAGATGTGCTCTTAAAAATTTTACTGACGAAAAATGAATTACACAGAGATGCTAGTAATACTTGTATTTCCTTTATGGCATGCTTCCTCATAGTTGTCAGATAGGAGCCCAATGCATTTTGCTTTTTGTGGCAGAGTATTTGGATCCTGCCCCTTCCCACTCCTTGGCAGTGTGCACCACATCAGAACTTACTGGTGCATTGTGAGACGCATTAAATCAGGGGTCAGCAAACTTTTCCAGCAGGGGGCCGGTCCACTGTCCCTCAGACCTTGTGGGGGGCCGGACTATATTTTGGAAGGAAAAAAATGATTCCTATGCCCCACAAATAACCCAGAAATGACTGTCAAATAAAATGACACATTCTACTCATGTAAAAACATGCTGATTCCTGGACTGTCCGCGGGCCGGATTGAGAGGGCAATTGGGCCGTATCCAGCCCCCGGGCCTTAGTTTGCCTACCCATGCATTAAATAAATAGCCTCACACATCCACTGGGGGCTCTGTTCTGTAGTAATGCTTGTAAACGTAGGATATAACATTCTCTGACACTCAGTATTGGGTGGAGAAGCTGGGATTAGCGTTCAAAATATTTCATTTCTGTGATGCCACTTTCAAAGTAAAGATGTAAGGCCAGCGATACTGCTTAGGTTCATTCTGATAATAAAAAATTGACATGTTTGGGGCCATTCACTAACCACCTCCAAGAGTAGTAACTATGCTCTGTCTTCACTTGCCAGGTTACAGTGTGACTGTCAGCACAACACCTGTGGAGCGTCATGTGATCGATGCTGCCCAGGCTTCAACCAGATGCCATGGAAACCAGCCACAACCGACAGCGCCAATGAATGTGAATGTAAGTTTTATCTTCCTATATACATAAAAATGTAAGACTGTCATCAGGCAGCCTCCATGGGAGGATTTGTATTTCCTTAACACGGTACTGGATTTGCATGAAGTCAGGGTGGCCATGGGGAGCAGAAGAGAAGGCAGCTTGCACAACACCAGTGGGTGATTTAGAAGTTTTGAGTAAAGAAGCGATGAAGAGAGCTTAGAGGGAAATGGTGGTTTTAAACAACAGAGATTGGAGTAAATAACCTCCATTCAGTGGAATATGTGAGGGCTCCACATCCTCTTATCTTTGCATCCTGAGAAATGGAAGAGGGAAAAGGTTGAGTACAGCAAGAAGGGAGAGGCACCTAAATGAAAAGGCGGCTTGTTTTAAACTGCCATTTTCCTCTCTCTGTCTCTCTGCCACTGCCTTACTCAAACTTCTGCTGTTGTTTAACTACAACAGGAAGGAAGGAACGCTGAAAGGGGGGGGGAAAGTCTGTTTTAAATGTGAGAGAGATAAAAGATGTGCAGCGCTCAAATATTCCATAGTACCTTCCCACAATCATGTATTTCACTCCTGATACCATGTGCTTCCTCTGCCCCCGGCTGCAGGGCGCACACGCCACCCCGGGCACCCGAGTGGGAAGCTCTAGGGGGTATGGAAGGAGGGGATTTGGCGAGTGACATAAGCACAGGTACAGCCCCTAGTAGAATTTTTTAAAATAAAAAACCCCCGAACTGGTTCATTCAGCTATTTAATGTCACAGGCAGTTGCAGAACCAGAAATGAGTGCACTTGATTTACCTGGCGGTCGGTGTTGGCCTGAATTTTACTCACATGCATGGTTCAAAGAGAACAGAAATCTGACACTCTCGTGCTTCGTTGGAGTGCAGTGGGGAGGATTCTGAAAACGAGTTTAAGCTTAACCTCTTGCTCACTAGCCTAGCAGTGTGTGTGCTTCGCCCAGCAGATGCAGCTGATTCATTCTGTACTGGAGTATTAAATTAAAACAGTCACAACGCAGAGTACTAACCACTATACGATCACACCCCAAAGAAGAAGCAGCGGGAATAGTTTTCACAATGGAACAAAAGTAAACAATGGGGTCCCCAAAGCACCTGTATTGGACCCTGTGCTGCTATTTTAAGTTATCCATTATACATTATCTGGAGCTTGGTAAGCAGTGAGGTAGCTGGGTTGATACAAAACTGTTCCAACCCTAGGAACTTCTGCAATCCGGTTGAGTGCGCAAAACGCGTCATTCAAAACCCAGCAGTTCATTCTGCTCCTGCAAAAGGAAGAATATGTAAATCAGAGGCTGCGTCAATTCTAACTCACCTTTTCTTGTAATCGCAGCCTGCAATTGCAACGGCCATGCCTATGATTGCTATTACGACCCAGAGGTGGATCTTCACAAGGCCAGCACAAATCGCGATGGTCAGCTCTCAGGTGGAGGTGTATGCATTGACTGCCAGGTAAGTCTTGGCTGGAAGTGCTGCAGAACAAAGGGCATTTGTGTCTTTTGGGTTGCTGTTGGCATTGCCAGTGAAACTACTGCGCTGGCAGTGAGAAAGCTGAGAGCTGTTAAGAGGAAATGTGAGCTCTTAACGTTATCAGATTATATCCTAGAGGAAAATAACTGGAAAGGATCCGAAAAGAATATAATACAGACGCTTACGGAGGCAGGATCCTTTAGGGGTGGCCCATTGGTCCTGACATGCAATGCAGATTATAGCATATCTCAAGGATCCAGAGCTGCTTCGCTCCTTATGTAATTAGTGAGTGAACTCTCAACTACCAAATGTACTGTTAGAGGACCCTGTAATGTGCAAGGCCCATATTAACATAGGCTACCTTATATGAACTGCCCCGGACCCTGCAATCAGCATCTGAGGCCATTCTTTGTGCACCTCTTCCATGAGAGATCTGGAGGGTGGCAACACGAGAACGGGCCTTTTCTGTGGTGGCACCCCATTTGTGCAATGCTTTCCCCTGGGAGGCTCACTTGGCTCCTTCATTACATATCTTCTCTGCATCATTCCAATTTTTAGTATATGTGCAGCCGAAGGCAAAAACATTTGTCTTCACTCAGGCCTTGGGCTGCTCAACATTCTATGATCTTTTAAATGTATTTGTGGGAGAGGACTTATTAGTTCGTTTTTGCTTTATTATGTGTTATGTGTTCTCGTTTTGCGTTTTTATGTTGTGAACCACCTTGTGATCTTTGGATGAAGGGTGGCACACAAATTTAATTCATCATCATCATCACTGAAAATCCTGGACTTATTATTTTTCAGCATCACACAGCGGGGGTCAATTGCGAGAGGTGCAGTCCAGGATACTATAAATCCCCAGACCATCAAATAGATTCACCATACATTTGCTATCGTGAGTATGCTGTCTTGTGTACATCATAGATACAGTCCAGTATCCAAAAGTGACGTGTACAGTGTTGTGTGCACGAGTACCTTTGCCAATTCCCCCCCCCCCCGAAATGTTGGGGGCTCTGCAGAGCAGAACCCCATAAAGTGCTGTTGAGAGAGAAAAAATGCTGTTGAGGGAGGGGGAAACTGACTTTCCGCTACGTCTTGTGTGCTCTGAAGCAGTTCTCTAAATCTCCATTTCTTAAGCTTCAGTTACACAATGCCAAGGGAACAAGCTCTTCTGATGTTCTTACCTTGCCCATAGTTTATGGATTGTATTCTTAATTGCTGGGGTTGATTATTTCATGCCAAATAGTGGTAGTGATGGGATTCAGGATTTTTCTGCAGCTGTTTTGAGAAGCATCTGCTGATATTGTGGTTTGACCAGTGTATGTTTTAGGCAATGCAGGAGAATGGGCAAGAAATATTTATGGTTTAGGAAGGGTCAGGATATCATATACCAGGTGGGTGGGGTATAAATTGTTGTTGTTGTTGTTGTTGTTATACTACACCTTAGCCCGTGTCACCCCGTCGAAAAGCAGCCCCGTTAACCATACCATGGACCAATGTGTTCTCTCTGCCTCCGGTTTGAACTGGCAGAGGGAGTTCATTGTAATTTCTTCCCTTCTAGGTTGCAATTGCGACTCGGACTTCACAGATGGCACCTGTGAGGACCTCACTGGCCGCTGTTACTGCAAGCCGAATTACACAGGGGAGCACTGCGACTCATGTGCAGATGGCTACGTGGAGTTCCCGCACTGTTATCGTACGTACTGCTCTCACAGCCCATGTGGCCTTTCAGAATAAGCTGAGCGCTGTGAGTTTCCAGAGGCCAACATTTTGGTCCTTGCCGTGTTTGTGATGGAGCCTGTTTCAGGCTCTCTCTTTTGGGTTACTGCACAGCAGCTTTGGCCTCTGGCTTCCAAAAATCTTCATCTTACAGTGTCTTGCTAAACCGTTTCATGGGATTGCTAGTGGTGGGGGTGTGTGGGTGTGGGTGTGATTTAGAGCGCTATAGAGCGCTTAATTTCTGAACTGTAACAAAAGCAATATTTTGGAACCTAGAAGGGCATATTTACAGAGGATTGGATTTATTTTAGACTAATGCATAGTGATGAATTTGTTACTTTTCTGGAGCATGGAACTAACATTTCCATTGTCTTTCCCTTCATTTAGCTGAACCAGTTTACTCTTACAATGACACCGGAGAGCAAGTCCTCCCAGTTGGGCAGATAATAAGTAAGCTCGTCTTCCTGTCCCCCCCATCCCTACATTTAAGAAATTACTATGCCTCCTTTTACTATTGTTGGTCCCTTAAGATCATTGCAGCAGTAACTTGTTGGCAATTGGGACTCCTGGTGTACCATGTACACATTGTAACTTAATCCTTCTTTCTTCCCTTTCTCCACTTTCCAGACTGCGACTGCAACGTTGCCGGGACAAGAGGGAACGCCTGCCGTAAAGATGCTCAAACGGGGTTGTGTTTGTGTAAACCCAACTTCCAAGGGACTCAGTGTGACCAGTGTGTGCCTGGGTACTATGGACCAGGTTGCCATCGTGAGTAAACAAAGCCAACAGGTTCTGCTGAACCGTTGGCAGCCCTCCTGTTTTGAGAGTTGAGAGAGTAGGCATGCTTTTGTCGTTGTGGTGGTGTGGTTGCAACAGAGCTCTCAGTTGCAGAGCATTTCATAAGCCAAAGCTACGACCCTTTGCCTCCAAGGAATGTATAGTCTAAAGGAGGGATGGGCAGGCTTCTGAGATCCTAGAACTATTGGGGGCTTCAATCCCCATAATGTAATATTTGAAGGGCTGGATCCCCCCCCCAAGTTGATGGACATTCCCATTCAAATGGAGTGTGTGTGTGTGCCACATCATGGCCACACCATGTGATTGATTATGTGCGGCGGGGCTTACCTGGACCCTCACAATATTTTATTCAAGTTGTCCCCCCCCCCCGTCTGAGATCTTCCTTTTTCACTAGAACCCCAGGGTCTACCAAACAGAGCCTTACGCAAAAGACATTGTGGGCAATATCCAGCTAAGTCATACTCAGAGCAGGCCCTTTAAAATAAATGGACAAGATACTTAAGCCTGCTTATTTCAATGGGCAACTAACATGGGATACAATCCACAGTTTAGAATTTAAAGAGCTTGGTACCGCTGAGCCTAGGAATTCGTTTTGAGTACCGGAAGTGAAATCTCAGTTTTGTCCCTATGGATGTGAATAAAAACTTGGAATTAGATATGTCTGCTGGTTGCTGTTTTACAGCGCAGTGCACCCAAATAACTGTTTGTGTTTGTGATTTGCTCCCACAGCATGCCAGTGCTCTGGCCCTGGCTACTATGATGGCACGTGTGACAGTGAGACTGGCCAGTGTCTTTGTCGAGCTGGATTTGAAGGCTACACGTGCGATCAGTGTGCCCCTGGCTACTTCAACTACCCACTGTGCCAGCGTGAGTTTTCAGACACAGCAGAATGATTGGTGTGGGCTTTTGGCAAGTGTATGTTCTGCAAACGCCTGCATCTTTCTCAGTTCTCACGAGTTCCTGTTGGTTGCACAGGGACATTTGGGCATGTGCAGGCAGTGAACAGTGAAAGTCTCTCTAATGCTCCGTGGCAGTACTTTGCACCCTTCCTCATCTTTCCACTGGAATCTTGTTTAAATTTGTTCCTTCCCCCTTCCTCTGCCACTATACCAGTATTAGTCAAAAAGCTTAACATTATTTGAAAAACACAAAACTGGAAGCAGAACAAATTCTGCTAAGCCAAGTAATTATATGAAAATATTTTTCATTGTCTAATGCCAATAGGAGGACAGATTTTCATTTCCTTAGTACAAAATTTGTGTTTATTTTTTTAACGTGGCATAGATTCTTGAGGATGGGTTGGTGGGTGCAGATCCCGATTTCATTAGACCTGGCATTGTTTTGTCCCTTGTGTGCTCCCTAACATCGATCCTGTTAGTCTGCTTGGCCCATACTTAACCTTTGCAGTGATGCTCAGGTCCTCTGTCTGAGACCCCAAAGTTCTGAACCCTGGATATTATTTTTGTTGCAGTTTGTGGCTGCAGTGCTGTTGGGACATTGCCAGAAGGCTGTGATGCCTCTGGAAGGTGCTTCTGCAGGCCTGAATATGTTGGGCCTCACTGTGACCAGTGCAGCGTTGGATATCATTCATACCCTCACTGCCAAGGTATGCCAGGTTGTGAAAGGGGTAGCAGGGAAGAGGCAGATTCTGGAATTAATTGACACAAAAGAAAGAGGTCTCTCTTCTTTTGAATCAAGACCCAAGGCAAAGGTGTTATCTGCCGCTGCTGTTGTGAAGAATATCTCTGAAATTGGTGCAATGCATCTGCTAAAGCCTGGGGTATTTTTTCCTCCCCCCCCCCCATGTGCATTAGATACCTTCAAGTGGAATTAGTTCCCTCTGCTGCTCAAAGGCAGAGAACTGTGACTTCAAAGGACACTTTAGGCTTTACCTTCCTGTTGACGTCTCAGTTCACTTCCTGCCTTTGTTCATAGCAGGCCGCGTGAACACAGCTCTCCCTTGTATTTTCCAATTTAAGATCTGCCCTCTTTTCCTTGTGATTCTTCTTTTTTGTCTTTCTGACTCCTGTGCTTTTCAGATTATCTATACCTTCTCTTGCCTTCCTTTCTGACTCAGTAGTATCTGTGTCCTCTTCAGAAACAGGAATGTTACCAAGCAGTATTTGGGGAACTCGTACCTGCATATTGCCTGTAATTTAAAACTGGGGAGAAGGTATCCAGACACATTAAAGCCCCCTAAAAGTATTTTATGTGACTTAATGCCAGCTGCCACATGGCCCTGCCACCCAATAGGTACACAGGTTCATAAATGCTAGTCAGCTACGTGTATGGACATGGCTATTGGAACCTGCGTGTTCTAGAACTGTGTAAGGAACCTTCATCCCTCCAGGTCTTGTTGAATGACAGCTCACATCATCCCAGGTCCTTGATCCTGTTTGCTGGGTCTGCTGAGCTTTAAGAGTATAGAACAGAATCATCGAGTTGGAAGGGACCATGAGCGTCATCTAGTCCAACCCCCTGCAAAGCAGGAATCTTTCCCCCACGTGGGGCTTGAACTCATGACCCTGAGATTAAGAGTCTCATGCTCTTCCAACCGAGCTGTAGTTCAGCAACATCTGGAGAGCCAAGGGTTCCTTCCACAAGAAAAAGATAGCTCGACTCGGGAGGGTCAGTTCAGCTGCCTGTTAAGAGAATTTGGTTTGGGTAGAATCAGTTTGGAATGAAATAATTAATTTTACAAGCAGACAAAATAATCAATTTCCCAAGCGTGTGAAAAGCATGTTGGTGCCCTCACTTATTGACTTCTGCAACCTCTTTCTGTGCTCCCCCCACAGCTTGCTCCTGTGACCCCCGGGGTGCTCTGGACAATGACTGCAGCCCTGTTGGTCAGTGCCATTGCCACTCAAATTATATAGGCCACACGTGCAACCAGTGTGCCCCAGGCTTTTATGGGTACCCTACCTGTACAGGTGAGTCATGTTGCTATACCAACTCTGCAGTTCTTTGTGTTCACGTGGGTCTTTTACTTCAATCCCGTTTATAATTTGGTTCACGTTGCAGGAGTATGTATACTTTATTACATGAGTTTTTTGTGTGTTTGCTTCTTTGAAAATGATGTGGAAAAAGGAGTAGAGAGGTTACACAGGTAAACGGCTGGATGCAATTATCTGTGCATTATTAGCCATCTTCATTACATTCAAGATGGCATACAAGACTGAATAAAAATATGCACCCGTGGTTCCTGGTTAGATGTCATTGCGCATTATCAAAGAATTGCTGTAGGATGCACTGTCCATGATTCACACAGCTGAGAGCTTCCAACACTTTTTGTATTCTCTTCCTCTGCTAAATGTGGAAAGCCTGAGCTCTGGCCAACTGGCTTGGCATTAGCTTCCAGTGCTGATATTGGCAGTGTTTTTTTGAAGAGGCTGGAAGGTTAGATCTCACTGACCTGGTGGAAGAAGGCCATTCATTCATTTTGTTCCTCATTCATTAGCACCTAAAAATGCATGGTGCAATAGAAACAAGTATTGAGAGGGGAACAAAGGCACGATGCAGTGCAAAGTCTTAAAGGCCATAAATTGACTTACTATAATAATCAAACATTTCCTTTTCTTAGGTGGCAACAGTTAAAAGTTAAGCTTTCCCCAGTTTAAAGTCTTTGCTGGCCTAAGAAGCTCTTTAGGTGTTAAATGTAAATAAATAAATTATTGCATTCCCATTTTAGAGTTTCATTCACTCAAGGCAAGGGGGAGGGAACCTTTCTAACCCCAAGGGCCGCATTCCCTTTTATGCAGCCTTCCAAGGGCCACATGTCAATGGTGTGCGAGGCTAGAGGCAAAAATGAGCAGAATATTATATGCGAATTATACCTTTGTGAAGCAGGCTAGTCGCTTCACTTACACACATCCCCCTCTGCCTGTCATACAGGCAAATAAGAAGCATTATTAGAGTTGAAGGACACATTCCAGCCAGGCAGAAACACTCAAGGAGGGTACTACTACTACTACTACTACTACTACTACTAATAATAATAATAATTTATTTATACCCCGCCCAACTGGCTGGGTTTCCCCAGCCACTCTGGGCGGCTTCCAACAGAAAATGAATAAAATAATCTATTAAACATTAAAAGCCTCCCTAAACAGGGCTGCCTTCAGATGTCTTCTAAAAATCTGGTAGCTGTTTTTCTCTTTGACATCTGATAGGAGGGCGTTCCACAGGGCGGGTGCCACTACCGAGAAGGCCCTCTGCCTGGTTCCCTGCAACTTGGCTTCTCTCAATGAGGGAACCGCCAGAAGGCCCTCGGTACTGGACCTCAGTGTCCGGGCAGAACGATGGGGGTGGAGGCGCTCCTTCAGATATACTGGACCAAGGCCATTTAGGGCTTTAAAGGTCAGCACCAACACTTTGAACTGTGCTTGGAAACCAATGTAGATCTTTCAAGACCGGTGTTATGTGGTCTCGGTGGCTGCTCCCACTCACCAGTCTAGCTGCCGCATTCTGGATCAGTTGCAGTTTCCGGGTCACCTTCAAAGGTAGCCCCACGTAGAGTGCATTGCAGTAGTCCAAGCGGGAGATAACTAGAGCATGCACCACTCTGGCGAGACAGTCTGCAGGCAGGTAGGGTCTCAGCCTGCGTACCAGATGGAGCTGATAGACAGCTGCCCTGGACACAGAATTGACCTGCGCCTCCATGGACAGCTGTGAGTCCAGAATGACTCCCAGGCTACACACCTGGTCCTTTATGGGCACAGTTTCCCCATTCAGGACCAGGGAGTTGATGAAGAGTGTGGTCTAGGGAGATTGCTCAGGGCCAAATGGAGAAGCTTGGAGGGGGCTGCATTTGCCTCCTGGTCCTGAGTTTCCCGTATTTGACTAAGGGTTTGCTTAGAAAGAAGAAGTGTCTAGGCTGTTGTCTTTTGTTAAACAACAGCAACAACCCCAAAACATTTGGTCCTACCAAGAGGACATGAGCTGCTCTTGGGTTGCATGGTGTATACAACTGGAGTGGCAAAAATGCATAAGTTTTGAGTTCATTCATCTATACCAGGCATCCCCAAACTGCGGCCCTCCAGATGTTTTGGCCTACAACTCCCATGATCCCTAGCCAGGAGGACCAGTGGTCAGGGATGATGGGAATTGTAGTCCAAAACATCTGGAGGGCCAACGTTTGGGGATGCCTGATCTATACCCTTTCCCCATGGGTGTAAAGCAAGGCTTTGGAATGAAGACAGTACTGTGCACAGCAAGTGCTGTTTTTAGATAATGTGCACACGAGTTACAGCACACACCATGTTAGAATAGGCTTCCCCTTGTATGTGATAAAACAGGAGAGTGCCTTTTTTCGTGATGGTGGAAACAAAGGGAGGGGGCACCTTGGATCGCCTTTAAAAAAGAGAGAAAATATTCACAAAGAAGGGTGTGGGAGGCGTGCATTTAAGGTCTCCCCCCTCATTATTGACATCAGTTCCCGTAATCCTTTCCGTCATAAACTAATCCTTTATGATGGTGCCGCCAACTAAGGTTTACATGGGTCCTTTAAAAGTCTTACTGGCTGTCCTAACGCTTTCTGACCTGTCTTTTTTTGCATCCTCCTCAGCTTGCCACTGTTCCACAGAAGGCTCTCTATACGGCACCTGTGACCAGGAGACAGGGCAGTGCAGTTGTCGGCAGAGAGTAATGGGGCTGCGCTGTGATACCTGCATTCCTGGGACTTACGGTTTCCCGCAGTGTGAAGGTAGTTCCGCCTGTTCCACTTGCTGTGCAGCTTTCTGTGTCACACAAGCACAAACTCTTGATGTAAATGTAGCTCATCTTCAGTACCCAAAGCCACAGACAGCAGCAGCATTGCTTGATTAAAAACAAAAAAAGTAAATGTGCTCCTAATGAATAGGGTGGAAACGAAAAATCACCAAAAAAATATGGCAGATTGATTTGCTTTTCACTTTTTTGTAATAATTTTTTACTGGTTTTCAATAGTGTTTAAACAAAACAGGAAGCCCCCCTCCCAAGTTTTGGAGTGGTTCTTCTGATACCACTTTTTCTTTTGCTCATAACCCAGTTAGCCGCCCCACCAGATCCACAATACAGTTAAAGCACAATCCCGGAAAACTCTGCATTTCTTTATCCTATTTTATATTATATTCATTTATATACGGCTTAACATTTTTTTTAAAAAAACATTTCCTAGGTGATGCAACACCCTGTTTTAAAAACAAACAGAACATTGGAAAATTTTAGAATAAAATAAATGAAAATCAAATACAGTGGTGCCTCGCAAGACGAATTTAAGTCGTTCCGCGAGTCAATTCGTTTTGCGAAAAATTCGTCTTGTGAATTGCGGTTTCCCATAGGAATGCATTGAAATTTATTTTTTTGCCCATAAGAACGCATTAATTAAATTTCAATGCATTCCTTTTTTTTTAAATAGATATTTATTAATTTTCACAATAGAAAAAAGGTTTACAGAAAATTAGAAAGGGAGGGGGGAGAATATGAATACAAAAAAAGCAAAAATACAAAGATCAAGAAAAACAGAAAAAATCACAAATAAAAAAAGTAAAAAACTGTATAACTTATCTTTATCACAGTGCATATTGGGACCTCCTCGGGTTCCCGTCCCTGTGTTTCTCAAACACACTTCTAATTTTAGCAAATTCTACCTCTAAATATTCACTTTTAATACTAAATTACTTATTTTTTATTCTAAAATAACCTCTTCACCTAATCCACAGATTTATTTATCACTTAATTTCTATTCTTAAAATATTACTTTAGCATAATTTTTTAAATACAATTTGAAATCTTTCCACTCTTCTTCAATTGCTTGTTCTCCCTGGTTGCGGATTCGTCCGGTCATCTCTGCCAGTTCCATGAATTCCATCATCTTCATCTGCCATTCATCAATCGTTGGTAACATTTGCTGCTTCCAGTATTTAGCAATCAAAAGTCTCGCTGCTGCGGTGGCATACATGAAAAGAGATATCTTTCTCTTGGGAATCTCCTTCCCTACGATGCCCACTAGGAATGCCTCTGGTTTCTTCACAAATGTGCCTTTTAGCACTTTCTTAAGCTCATTATAAATCTTGTTCCAGAAGTCATTCACCAGTGGACATGTCCACCACATGTGGTAAAATGTACCTATTTCTTTCTTACATTTCCAACATTTATTTTCATTGTTGTGGTAAATCTTTGCTAGCTTTTCTGGTGTAAGATACCATCTATACATCATTTTCATTATATTCTCCTTTAGTGAACTACACGCAGTAAATTTAATATTTTCCTTCCACAACTTCTCCCAATCCTCTATCATAATATTATGTCCCACATCCTTTGCCCACAAAATCATAGCATTTTTAGTTTGTTCATCTTTTGTATGCCATTCTAGCAGCAATTTATACATTCTCGAAAGTATTTTCGTCTTAGGTTCTAACAATTCTGTTTCCACCTTTGACCTCTCAATTTGGAAACCAATTACTCTATCCATTTTAAACACTTCATTTATCTGATGATATTGGAGCCAATCATCCAATTTACCTTTTAACTCCTCATATGTTTTTAATTTAAATTGGTCTCCATCTTGGATCAATAAGTCTCTATATTTCAACCAACCGGTCTCCATATTTAACCTTTTACAAACCTTGGCCTCCAGAGGCGAGAGCCAAGTAGGTGTTTTTCTTTCTAGTAAATCTTTATATCTGGACCAAACCTTGAACAATGAATTTCTAACAATATGCCTCTTAAAGCTTCCATGGGCCTTAACCTTATCATACCACACATATGCATGCCAACCATAAATTTCAATGCATTCCTATGGGAAACCGCAATTCGCAAGACGAATTTTTCGCAAAATGAATTCGTCTTGCGAGTCACCATCAGATCGACTTGCAGGGCATTCGTCTTGCGAGGTACCACTGTATAAAATTTTAAAAACCCACAAATTTAGAGCATTATAACTAATGGGGGAAAATTCTCTTAAACATGAAGATCAATCAATACAAGGAAACTCTAAAAACAAAAACACAATAGAAAATCCATGTATAAGGTATTAATAGTGACTATTACCCACTTGGCTGGTTCCATTTGTTATATGAGTGCCCGGCTCTTACCTGTGTGTGTGGTTGTTGTTTTCTCTGTGTTTCAGTGGGCTCTTGTAATCCTGCGGGGCTTGCAAATGCAGACCCTTCCCTGCCAGTGGTGAGTACTTTCTGTTTCTGTTGGATCTTAGTTTTGATTATTATTTTTAATGCATCATGTTGAATTTTTAAAAAATTATTATACACCTCATTGAGCGTAATAAAAACTGGCACCTCCGCATCGTCTAAAAGAGTGGATGCTTTGCATGCAGAAGGTTCGAGGTTCAATCTCTGATGTCTCCAATTGAAAGATTAGATAACAGATGATGGTGAAGAAACTTTGAGCCGGATTCCTGTACCTGGTTCCGTTAGCAGAAACCAGTACAAGGATTCCTGCTAGTGCAGCAGGGCTTTGCTGCCACCAGAACCGAGCACAGGGGGAAGAGAAGGACGATTGTTCCTTTGGGCAAGCAGGCGGATCAAGGAAATGATCTCCTTAGCACAATGTTGAATTCCGCCCTCTGTCTGAGACTCTGGATAGTGCTCACTGCCAGAGAGTAAACAATACAGGTCTAGATGGACATAAGGCAGCTCCCTGTGTTCCTAATCTGCATTGCCTTTGATTGTCTTGATCCTTAGCGCGCAATTTCAGACCTCTCTTTCTCTGCCTCCCCCTTTCCCCTCCCAGTGTGGTGTAGTGGTTAAGAGCGGTAGACTTGTAATCTGGGGAACCGGGTTCTTGTCCCCGCTCCTCCACATGCAGCTGCTGGGTGACCTTGGGCTAGTCACACTTCTTTGAAGTCTCTCAGCCCCACTCACCTCACAGAGTGTTTGTTGCGGGGGAGGAAGGGAAAGGAGAATGTTAGCCGCTTTGAGACTCCTTCGGGTAGTGATAAAGCGGGATATCAAATCCAAACTCTTCTTCTTCTCTTCTTCCTCCTCAGGGGTTCTGCGAATGTCGAGCCTATGTGGAAGGCGAAGCTTGCGATAGGTGCAAACCGCTCTACTGGAACCTGACTCCAGATAACCCATTTGGATGCATGAGTAAGACCCCTTTCCCTTGGAATTCTTCCAGGAAGCCTCTCATCCAAGCCACACTGGTGGTTTAAGGAGAAGAGGGTTCCCATTTCTCCTCGCTATGGGGTCAGGGGTCAGGGAAGCCTTTGGGCATGGGCCACAGCCAAACAGAATACAGTGGTACCTCTGTTTATGAACTTAATACGTTCTGGAGGTCTGTTCTTAACCTGAAACCATTCTTAACCTGAGACACCACTTTAGCTAATGGGGCCTCCCACTGCTGCCGCGCTGCTGGGACACAATTTCTGTTCTCATCCTGAGGTAAAGTTCTTAACCTGAGGTACTACTTCTGGATTAGCGGAGTCTGTAACCCAAAGCGTTTGTAACCCGAGGTGTTTGTAACCTGAGGCACCACTGTAGCTGAGGTGCTCTGGTATCCATTAATAATGAATGGAAACAAGCATAGGAAGCCAGCCAAACTTGTGCTATCTTAAATTAAGGTGGAATAAGTTGCCCTTATTTGAAACTCTATTCAGGAGTGCGGCTGCTGCTGGCTGAGCTGGTCTGAGCCTGGCAGAGGCAAAAATTGAGTTTGATTTACTCCACCCTTTTCCCCAGTTTCTCTCTCTGTGTCTGTCTGTCTATATATCTTGGGGGAGCCATCAACTGTCCTGGGGTAGATTAGTATGCAGCGTTAGTTTAGACCAGCTCCTTCCATCTTACAAGTTTCTGCTGAATTTCCTCTTTGCCCTTACATAGCAGATCAAGAGTTTACAACCACAGCTGTGATTTCTGTTTGGGGCTTTCACTGTCCTACTGGCTTCTGCCATTTTTGCCTGCCTGAGGATTAGCTAGCATTTTGCTAACTTCAAGTTAATTGCTGGATAGACTGGAGGGAGTCATCCAACTACCACTTTCTGTTTCCCCTAGGCTGCCAGTGTGACACCATGGGGACAGTTGCAGGTGTTGCTGAATGCCAGCAAGTAAGTTTCACACCGTGTGATGAAATCCACTCTGAGGTCCCGGCTAGGACCCAAATCCTGCCAGGAGAAACACTCGCCTTGATGCCTTTTTTTTTACCTTGAAACATATCATCCCAAGTGGAACAAGCCATTATAAATCTGATCTTAACTCCTGCTCTACAGAGCAATCCTGCTGCTTCCTGACTCTTTACCAGTGCATTTTGGCAAATGCACACCAGATGACAAGAAGCATTCTGGAGATATTTTACTTTTCGTGCAACAGCATTATTATAACACTGATTTATTTAGAAATTTGTTGCCTGCTTTTCATGATCAAGTAATCCCCAAACAGGGCACAGTCCTAATAAAACACAACCTGCTCGTACAACCTATCAGTGAACAATGAAACTGTCAAAACAGGCAAGAGCACAAAGATATACACTAAGTGCAGAATCACAGATTTAACCAACAGCCTGAGTGAATATGTCGATCCTCAGCTCACTTGGCGCAAAAAGCTTATAACTTTGTGCCAACTGTCTCTAAGGCGGGAGTTCCGTGATCAAGATGCCTCTTGAGTTATACTTGATTTATTCCAATGCAAGGCATGGGCAATAAAACAGGCATTGCTTTTATTTTCTATTGCTTTCATAAGGTTTCAGTAAATGACACAATGTTCTTCAAATATTTCTGTGAGCATTCGGGCTACAGCAGAGGTTTCTGGTTGTTGTTTTTAGGGCAAAGCAGAGCAGCTGCTGTTGCAGTTCACTGCCTTTGTACCCTTTCTCATCCATTCTTTCCCCATACAAGAAAAGCCAGCTGAGGTCAGGGAGGTTAATTGTGGGGAGCTGCCGCAGGCTGATTTTAACATGTGGCCTTTGTCTCCTAGGGCGATGGGCACTGCTTCTGCAAGCCCAATACCTGTGGTCAGTTCTGTTCAACTTGCAAAGAAGGATACTACAACCTGGAGAGCGGGAATTACTTTGGCTGTCAAGGTGTGTTCTTTTCCCCCTGTATCATGCTGCTATCTGTTAGCCATTGGGTGGGGACACAAGTCACGTTAGCTAGAACTGAGGAACAGTTGTCCTGTCAAGATGGGAAGCGGGGTTCCAATGTGGGGGGGGGGACATATTAAGGGAAAGAACAAATTTACTCAAGACTTGGTCTCTGTTAGATTAAAAATAATGATGGAGTGAATCTTTCTCTCTCCATCCTTCTGAAATTTTGACTGGCTATATGCTGTGTTGTCCTTCCTCCCAGGTATTGCTTTGCATTTTGTGGGTTAGAAATCGTTTCCCCCTCCTTTCCAATTATTGCCAAATTTGTGCAACAGCCAATCATGCACTTCTTTTACATACAGATACATATATACACCTCCAACCCTCATATACACCTTGCTCAAAACTTGTTAAGGTAGTTAACAAAAGGTGTGGGGGAGGAAGATCTTGACACCTTTTAAGGAGGTCAGCTGCAGCATCAGATCAAAGGAAAGGAAGGAAGTAAAGAAGTTTCTTTAGAGAGGAAAGATGGAAAGGTTGGAAGTTCAGTTGCTCAGGCTTTAAAAATCAATTTCAAGAAAGTCAAAATAGGTAGAGGAAAAAGAGCAAGGCCAGATGAGAGGAGTTGGAGAAGGTTTATTGAAACAGGCATTACTGAGATACCCTGATTAAACTGGCACCTATTTTATGATATACCGTATTTTTCCGTGTATAAGACTAGGTTTTCCCCCTTAAAAATAATGTCAAAAATTAGGGGGTGTCTTATACACGGGGCCATCTCCCCCCATTTTCTTAAATCTGAATCCCCCATGTCTTATACATGGGGGCATCTTATAGATGGAAAGATACGGTACTTTATTTTTAGACCAAGAGAATGGAAGTTGATCTTTGATCAGAGCCGGACACTGTATTGGGTACAGATTGCACAGCTTCTTGATGTACAACAGAACAAAGCGTGCTAAAATTGGCCGGGTTGTTGTCCTTCATCAGTAATACAAACAGATACATCTATGGCACTGAAAGGACCGGGCGTATCCATTGCTGTCTATTTTTATTAACTATGCAAGGCTGTATCCTTGGATGAGTTAGGATTATTATGGGGAGTGGTCTGCAAACGGTGATGGGGAGACTGCCTGGTAGGGAAGCAGCAGGCATAGCTTCTGAAATAGGCAGTGGAAACGGATCCAGGCAGGGCCAGAAGCCAACATGAAAGCAGATACAATGGAATAAAAATAGTGTGCCATGCCACTGTCACTCCCTTTGGTGCCAGGCTATTTGGGGCCCATTAGCAACTGTAGAATGTAAACACGTGCTTCCTATCTACAGGATGCCACTGTGACATCGGTGGGGCAGCCGGGCCGGCGTGTGACGAGAAGACTGGATCCTGTCGCTGCAGACTGAATACGCAAGGCCCCACTTGCACTCAGTAAGAGGCTGGCTGCAGCTGCGATGCAGCTGGGCAAACCTGTGGCGTTAGCCGCCTTGCTATCTTGGATTTCAAACCCAGCAGTAGCGTTCTGTGTGTTAAGTGGATGAGGTGGAGAATGTGAATGGGTCATTTGGGGGAACAGACCAAGTGAGATGTCCATAGGTGCTGCAGAAAGGTTCTTCGCCTATGTGTGTGGTACTGCAGGTTTTTAAGTGGGGGGGGGGAAAGCTGGCTGAAGGGGAACATGATACAGGTTTATGAGATTATGAACAGTGTGAAAATAATTCCTCTCCCCACCCCCACCCCTGCCAGCAATCTTGTAAAGTTGTCCAATCCTCTGCAATGCAGGAATGTGTCTGTGGCCTGTATATAAAACATGAAAAGCTGCATGTCATTTATGTAATCATTTTGGGGAGATGATAGTAATTTTCTTGGTGTGGATGCAAATGTCCTAAGCTAGAGTGCGTTGACTAAATACCAGTTCGAGTTTTTGCTTGCTTAGTTCATCCCAGACACGTTGAAGCTGAGTCTTCCCTACATTGTGGTGCAGATGGAAAGCCAGGCTGCTAAGAGTGTGCCTCGCTTTTTATCTGCAGACCAGCAATAGACCATTATATCCCTGACCTTCATCACCTGAAATATGAGCTGGAAGAGGGAACTGCGCTGGATGGACGGCCTGTTCGATTTGGCTACAACCCCTTGGAATTTGAGAATTTCAGCTGGAGAGGATATGCACAAATGTCCTCCATCCAGGTAGGCCTTAACTCCCCACCTCTTTCCATGGGCAGATAGTAAAGGCAGCTTCAAATGTTACGGATTTCATAAGAGCAAAGCACTTCCACATAGCGAAAAGGATAAAAAAAAGATATGCATGCTGAGAAGCTGCAGTCGGCTGCAACTGCTCATCATCTCTACTCCGAATGTTCCTGCAATGAAATAATGCATGACCCATGCATGATTTTCAAGATTTTTAATATGTGTGTAAGTGCTTGCACTATTGGAAATATGTGACGTTTGAAGTGACTTTCAAGACGAGAGATCTCCTACGCATTTTACCCAAAGGGACTCCTAAAAACAGGCAGAGCCCAATGCAAGCGGTCGCTCCATATTTATGTGCATATGCTTCTACATTGAAAGCATGCTTGTGCTATTGTGTTAGGCTTAGGAAGAGAACAGCTGGATGATAGGAAAGGTCCCGAATCCTGGTACTCCTTCATTACGTCAGCCTTAGTTCATTTAGGGGAAGATGGCCAGGCAGGAACTATATAAGGGGACTGCCAGTTAGAAAGACAACACACAAACAGGTCTCCTAAGGGGCTATTCTCCCTCTTCCTGTTGCAACTCTCTGCATAACATCTCCCTGCTCCTCAAAGGAAAGGAAAACCCTCTTCGCTTTTTCCTGTGCTGCATGTGGCTTTAGTTGCTCTTTCATCTGTTGAAGAGGGTGGCTTGTTTATTTCCCGGCTTTTGTATGCTCGAATGAAAAGAGAATGAGACTGTAACATCTGCTGAGCTTGCTTCCACCTGAAATGGAACTCCTCTTTGAAATCTGGAGACCTCACAGAGAGAGTGTTTATGTGTGGTCTATGTGGTTCATTTGAAACTCTCTTATATCACTTTATTCTTTAGGAGAGGGTTCTTAGATTAAAGATTATTTTTGTTTTATTTCTGCCCCCTTAGGAAAATGTGCCCAAGGACAGACTTTCCGTGTTCTGTATAGATATATATATATTTTAATGGTGCATGCTCTCTCATTCCTTGTGCCAAAGTTACGGCCCCACTCTTAGCCTTTAATAGCCAGAGGCTCACAAAAGTGCTCATTCCACAATTTTGTTATTGTTTGAAAGGTGCAAACGAGCCTTTGAAGGTAGTCTTTTGTCTTGCTATAGAAACCCCCAGCTTTCTTGGATAGAGGTACATGCCTTGTTTAGCCTTCTTGGAAATGTCAGCTTGAGTTGGAGCACCACAGCTAATCTGCATAGTCTGTTTGCATGTGGTTAATCTCATTTGCATGGATTCTTGATGCCAGCCCATTGGTGTGGACAACTCCCAGTCTTTTCACCTGCATTTTCCAATCAGTTCATGTCCCAAACAGGCAGTCTTTATAAATCTAGAAATGCCAGGAGATACAAGAGCAAAATTAATTTTAGGCTCATAATGTCAACACATTTTTTTTATGATGTAGTGATGATTTTGAGATTTTTGAAAGTTTGCCTGCAGTCTTAACATCACAGAGAGTTGTGTGTATGTGCACATTTGCCTTCAAGAAAGGTATAGGCAGTGCTCTCTTCCCCCCCCCCCCCGAAAAATAGGTGCCGGAACTCACCATGAAGTTGGGCATTCCTCTCCACATCTTTCTCACAATCAGATTGATGTGTAAATATTTCCCATGCTAGTGTTAGGAATTATTTGCAGGGCCACGTCTGTGATATTTACTTGCAAAATGGGAAGCAAGCCTTCCTAAGGACACCAGAGCCCTGTTGAATCAGAGCAAAGGTCTACTTCAGCATCCTGTTTTCTCACAGACCCTGTGATCTTGCCTACTCCCCCTTTAATGGCATCTAAGTGGCAGGCCATCACTGCACCTTGTGGCAATGGATTATTAATTTTACATGCACTTGGTGTGCTTCTCTTTAGAAGTTGTCTTCCCTCTGCTCTCCCTTTTCTCCCTTTGGCTCTTGACTATTGGAATGTCTGTTTCTGGCTGGATAGATAGCCTTAGGTGGAATGTGCAGCCCGCGTGTTTCAGAGGCATCTTTCCAGGCCATCCCATTAAGAGCAGGATGGGGCTGGCTTGATTTCCTCACCTGCTTTTGGCATGCTGCTTTTGGGAGCAGGAATACGGGAGTGCTGTGCTTGAGCTGGTGGCTGGTGGCAGGTGACGGTGGAGGTTTATTTAAGGTGTGCTCTGCTTCTCTCCCCTTTCTCTCCCACCAGCCCAAGGTAGTGGTGACCCTCAGTGTGACCTCCCCTGACCCGTTCCGCCTCGTCTTCCGCTACGTCAACCAGGGGCCTGCAAATGTGGAAGGGAGGGTCTCAGGCCTTGAGGAAGGAAAGTTTAATGTTTGTGGCAACTGTAAGTGCATTTTTCACTTCTAGACTAACCCCTTTCGAAAACCAGTTGATAAAGGAGCCGACATTTGCTTTTTCTTGCAAAGCAGCGTTTTCTTCTCCCTCCCCAAAAGCCACCACCACCACCACCACTCATTTCGTAGATTTTGGATCTCCTCAAGCAGTTTGCTCTTAGAAACCACAAAGGGTGGGGAACCTAGAGAGGCAGAGAGAGAGAGAGAGAGAGAGAGAGAGAGAGAGAGAGAGAGAGACAGGCAGGGCAGGCAACAGACTCGCAGCCTGCCCTGCAATGATAATGTGCCCGATGTGCTTTTTTGCCTTTTGCAGAACAAAGTCAAAGTCACAGTGCGGGTCAGAGAAGCAGAGATCTATCTCTTCCATGTCATCTTGAGATATATTAATTCAGGAAGTGCCACTGTGTACGGCAAAATTACAGCTTATCAGCCACGAAGGAGAGGTAAGGACCCCAGATTTCTCTTGTCCCCCCAATTCCATAATTGATCTGTTATCACGGTTTCCATTCTCAAGCTGCTCCGTGTTGCCGATCAAAGAAAGCGTTTTCTGAAGCAACCTATTATTATATACTGTTCTAGAATTGAGGGGAAAGGCCAATAATTTTTATGCTCATTCAGGCTTTTGCTTAAGTGTGCCTTCAAGCCAGTGAACATCCTCAGCAATTTCTGCAAAACTGTGATAATTGATCACCGTGACTGGGAAAATATGATGGTATAGGAGGTTAGTGCTAAACTGTTAAGTTATGGCGTGGGTCCCATTTTTTGAGCCCGTTGACCAGAGGAAGGGAATTTGTTTCTCTTTGGTGTTAAACAAGGCAAAGTAACATTTAGATGGCTTTGAAAGAGTGTTGGGCAAATTTGTGGAGGAAGAGAAAGGGTGTCAATGGCTACTTGCCATGATGGCTGTGTTCTGTCTCCAATCAGAGGCAGCAATGCTTTTGAATACCAGTTGCTGGAAACCAAGGGCAGGAAGAGTGCTCTTGTTCTCATGCACTGTTCTCTGGTTTCCCACAGACATCTGGTTGGCCACTGTGAGAACAGGAAGCTGGACAAGATGGGCCATTGGCCTGATCCAACAGGCTATTATTATTATATTCTTATTTTCCCCCCAAAACATTATAATCACCATTCACAGTGAATTGCATTCTGAAGAGGTGAAGTATAGAGAGAAGACTTTAAAACAGGCATGTCAAACCTGCGGCCCTCCAGATGTTTTGGACTACAATTCCCCAGCCACTCTCGGCGGCTTCCAACAGAAATATTAAAATACAATAATTTATTAAACATTAAAAGCTTCCCTAAACAGGGCTGCCTTCAGATGTCCTCTAAAAGTCTGGTAGTTGTTTTTCTCTTTGAGAGGGCATTCCACAGGGTGGGTGCCACTACCGAGAAGGCCCTCTGCCTAGTTCCCTGTAACTTGGCTTCTCGCAGCGAGGGAACCGCCAGAAGGCCCTCGGCACTGGACCTCAGTGTCCGGGCAGAGCAATGGAGGTGGAGACGCTCCTTCAGGTATACTGGACCGAGGCTGTTTAGGGCTTTAAAGGTCAGCACCAACACTTTGAATTGTGCTTGGAAATGTACTAGATCATAATGAATAAAATAATCTATTAAACATTAAAAGCCTCCCTAAACAGGGCTGCCTTCAGATGTCTTCTAGAAATCTGGTAGCTGTTTTTCTCTTTGACATCTGATGGGAGGGTGTTCCACAGGGCGGGCACCACTACCGAGAAGGCCCTCTGCCTGGTTCCCTGCAACTTGGCTTCTCACAATGAGGGAACCGCCAGAAGGCCCTCGGCACTGGACCTCAGTGTCCGGGCGGAGCAATGGAGGTGGAGACGCTCCTTCAGGTATACTGGACCGAGGCTGTTTAGGGCTTTAAAGGTCAGCACCAACACTTTGAATTGTGCTTGGAAATGTACTAGATCATATCCAGCATGTCTGAAAGATAAGGAAAAGATTGTTTGAATCCCGTGCTTTGATTGCAGTAGCAGTCAGGAAGGATTCCACTGGCAGCCTCACAGCTTGTGCCAATGGGATGTAGTTTTAGTTCTTTGCTGCTTTAGCCACACTGTGGCATATATATGCAAAATGTGGAATGCAAGAAAGCTGATCAATATTATGTCTAGCCTGCTGTGTGGTAACTCCTCCAGTTCCTCAGCTTACATTCAAATGCCCATTCATGCTGACAGCAGAATTAACTGCAATTGCTACTGTCACAGTGGCTGGAATAGGCTACTTCAGAGTAACGACGCTACGCAGCTCTGCATTTTATTCTTTTATTGGTGCTGCGTATTTACAGTGCTGAAGTCATTGCTATTTACACGGAGTGATGTGGTCAGTCGGTTTCAGAACCTCCGAATGACTTTTGGCGCGTCTTTCCCCAACACAAAAGCCTTGGAAGCCCCATCCTCTTGCCCCTCCTCTTTCTGCGTAGTTCCGGAGTTGGGGGGATGGGTCTCCCCCCCTTATTTGCCCCTTCCTGTCCCACCTGGGACCCTGGCTCCGCTACCTTGCCTGAGCGTCGGACCCGACTTCCTGCTTCCCCACTGGAATCGGAGCTCCCTCTGCTTTCCCCTGTGCTCGGGGATGGGCTCGAACTCAGGAGGGGAGGGACTTCGCGATATCCCCTGTCCCTCACAGCTACCATAGTGCTAGCCTTGAAATATTAAGTTTGGGCAATGGAAGGCTTTTCTGAAAGGGGGTGAGGAGGCAATTTTGTTAATGGAATTCATTTTAGCCATATAACCTCTACCTTCAGGGGTGCCTATTTTCACTTTTATCGATTCAGAAGGGAAGCAACTCTTTATCTCAATAGGCAGCTGCAGCAGCTGGTTTATTAAAAAGGAATTCACGATTTAGTCCGTGGAGCACTGCATTATAGCACTATTGCTGGCAAAGTCTGCACAGAAGTGGCATTTCCAGGCACTGTTGGGAATGCTTTTACTGAACTTAAAAGGACATTTTTATGTCATTAAAAGAGGCGCTTTTTACATGCATTTATAAAGCACAATTTTATTTCATTAAAGAAACACCGCTAACGTATTTTAATATGAAATTTATGATATTATTTCGGGAAACATACAAATTTAACAAATAAAACATACAAGTAAGTTGAAGCCCCCCACCACCACCGCCAGCACTTCTACAATTGCGTTTAGCCATTCTCTTGAGTACTCAGGGACAAGTCACCAGTGCTTCCTGTTGTTCCTTCTGCAATGTCACCGTATTGTAAATTGTAAATTGTGTTGGTTCCTAAAGTGCCAACAACTTGCTCATCTTCTGGACCTGGGCAGGGAAAATGTGAAGTTTACCTTTTGATAGGGTGCTACCTGAACAGGAAGCATGAGAAAGGTGTGTAACAGCAGTGATTTTGATCAGTAGTGGCTGGTCAGTGCCCCACCAATTTCAGCCCATCTTCAGCCAGCCACCACCTGCCTTCTTACTTACAACCAGCAAGGAGTGATACTGCCTGTTGGCTTCCTACGCCTTCGTCTCAGTGTGGCCCTTGCAGAACTCAGCAGGGAAGAGGATGGGCTCTGCCTGTCATCGGCTGTAGCTCCAATTACTGTCGGGTCCCCCCTGCCCTCTGCCCCACAAGTCGCCAAAGGCACTAAGCGCCACTGCTTTCTGATAGCACCCTCAGTCTGGGCTCCTTGCATGTGGTGGTCGTTCTGACAAGGTATGAGAACTTGAATCTGAACACCTCTGGGGATCATGTGATACACGTCTGTTGCAGATAGCTTCTGTGTCTTGAAATAGCAAAGCAGGAGTTAGCTTTTAGGATGGAAGAGGAGAAAATATTATAAGATCCTCAGTGTTTTAGCTCTGCTGTGTTGACACATGTTTTGCCGCTTTTTGTTTTATTTAGTTAGTTTTGCAGTTAGTTTCATTCCTTTTGATTTTTAGGGAATTTTTAAAACCTTTACAGTGGTACCTCTAGTTACAAACTTAATTTGTTCCGGAGGTCCGTTCTTAACTTGAAACTGTTCTTAACTAGAGGCGTGCTTTCGCTAACGGGGCCTCTTGCTGCTGCTGCGCTGCTGGCACACAATTTCCGTTCTCATCCTGGGGCAAAATTCTCAACTCGAGGTAACTCTTCCAGGTTAGCGGAGTTTGTAACCTGAAGCCTTTGTAACCTGAGGCGTTTGTAACTCGAGGTACCACTGTAATTGTTATCTGCCCAGTGGAGAATGTTAATTGGGCCATATGCTGATGATTTAAATATGTTTTATCCCCCTGTTTGCCGGCTGATTTGCTTTCCTTGTGGCCAGGTTGTGCAGTGTGATGTGTATGATACACTCAGATGAAGTGGAGGATGAGTGCACACACCCCCGCCTAAAAAAAAGAATCCTAACTTGATTAAAAAAAATCTTCTGCTTCTTGGAAATAAATGGCTTTATTCTTAAGGCTATCTGATATGATAAGGATTATTTGTGCAAGAGACTTGACCTAAATGCATTGACTTTGCTAATGGGGCCACCACTTATTTCTGCAAACTTGATAATCCCTTAAATTTCCTTGAATATGTTTTCATTATTGACTATTAATTATTAATGATACTTTAAGGAACAGCGTACAGATTGCTCTCTGGCCTTTATTGTCTGTGCCCTTGCAACAATCACTTGTGCTAGATTTCATTATAGGACTACAATAATTGAGGAAAGTCAGTATCCCTTTACTCTTTCCCCCTCATTTGCAAGATGAATATATACCACATCTCACTGACTAATAAGGTTGCCCTACTTCGTGTGGGGGGAAAGAGAGAGATGGGGGGGATTGGAACTGGTTCTGAAGGGGTACTATCTCTTGTTCCTGTTGTATAGGTAAAGGGACCCCTGACCTCATGACCGACTCTGGGGTTGAGGCGCTCATCTCGCGTTATTGGCCGAGGGAGCCGGCGTATAGCTTCCAAGTCATGTGGCCAGCATGATAAAGCCGCTTCTGGCAAACCAGAGCAGCACATGGAAACACCATTTACCTTCCCACTGTAGTGGTACCTATTTATATACTTGCACTGGCATGCTTTCGAACTGGTAGGTTGTCAGGAGCTGGGACCGAGCAACGGGAGCTCACCCCGTTGCGGGGATTTGAACCACCAACCTTCTGATCGGCAAGCCCTAGGCTCTGTGGTTTAACCCACAGTGGCGCCCACGTCCCTTTTGTTCCTGTTGTATGTCACTCCGCAAATGTTTCTTTTGTTTGTTAGATTTATACATCACAACCTTCAGCACAGCTGCTCTCAAGGCAGTTAGCAATAAGATGAAATAATACAACCAACTGGTTAAAAATAAATAAAACAGGAAAAGACTATTGCAAACCATGCAGGCAGAACAATTGTGTGGTCTTTCTAATGCTATTCCTACAAAATTCGGATCTCGGGACGCGGGTGGCGCTGGGGTCTAAACCACTGAGCCTCTTGGGCTTGTTAATTGGAGGGTTGGCAGTTTGAATCCCCGCGATGGGGTGAGCTCCCGTTGCCCTGTCCCAGATCCTGCCAACCTAGCATTTCGAAAGCATACCAGTGCAAGTAGGTAAATAGGTACCGCTACGACGGGAGGGTAAACGGTGTTATCATGCTCTCTGGCACTTGTCACCGTCCTCTGTACACCAGAAGCAGTTTAGTCCTGTTGGCCACATGACCCAGAAAGCTGTCTGTGGACAAATGCCGGCTCCCTTGGCCTGAAAAGTGAGATGAGCGCCGCACCCCACAGTCAAATTGGACTGGACTTAACTGTCCAGGGGTCCTTTACCTTTACATCATTGGGAGAGTATGACCCATCCATCCAGCTTCATTTATGTGTTGAAGGACAGCAGCAACATAAAACAATAACAAGTAAGGAGGCACCCAGTGTACAGTGAACATTAATTTTACTCATTAATTTTATATTCAGTTTATTTTGTTTTGAGTGAATTTTTTTCATCGGGGGCAACTGTAGACATTGTTGCAAAGAATTCAGTTTTCAACAGTGGCTACAGAACACAGTTTTCAGTTAGAAATAACAGTGGGGTCGAAACATGCTATGCATTTCAAGTATACTTTGGCTGGAAGCTTCCTCCTTTCTTTGTGAAGCTGAGACACCTGGATGTTGCAAAGTTTGCAACATCAACCTGTTGATGGAATCTTTTGAGGGTGTGTGTCGAGACACAAGGTCTAGACCAGGGGTCGGGAAGGCTTACCGGTCATGGGCCGGATCATTCCCGCAGAGATCCTCCATGGGCCGGGCCGGCGCAGCGCAGCGCCGGAAACCGCGTCTGCGCATGTCCCTGGCGCCAGAAATAACTTGGTCCAGACGCCAAAAATTGTGCCCATGGGCCTTAGGTTGCCGACCCGTGGTTCAGACAAATGCATGTGGAACATGGCAAGCTGCTCACCAGGTGCACATGGTCTCCTTTCCCACAAGGAAGATGAAACCACAGAGAATTAACTTGGAAACTCTTCCTCCGTTCGACTGTGGTTGTAATTTGTGGGCTGTCATTTAATTTTATCCTGATTCTAATTTTTAAGCTGTATTTTAATGAATTGTTTGTTTGTGTTTTAATGTATTTGTATTTTATTGTATAAAGAAAAATTTACTTACTTCCTTACTTTTGAAACTCCTCGGAACCAGTCCAGAAATCTCGCACACCTTCTAGATGGAAATGAAAGCTGATTTTTTCCCCCTTCCTAATTGCAGATACAGAACAGACAAAGCAGATTGTATTTGTGCCCACAAAAGAGCCGGCTTTTGTCACTGTTCCTCAGAACAGCTTTGGGGAGCCGTTTGTGCTGAGCCCTAATGTGTGGTCTCTGGTCATTGAAGTCGAGGATGTACTACTGGTAAGGGTGGCCGTCCTCCCCCTTTCTCCCCTTTTGGTCAGGACCATGGCGAGAAGAACTAAGCCTTGCATTTCTACCCTTCATTCCAGGACTACATGGTCCTGTTGCCCAGTTCCTACTACGAGGCTCCTATATTGCAGCTGAAAGTCTCAGATCCTTGCACCTACGGCCCAGCTCCTGAACAAGTTGGACAGAAGTAAGGCTTCCATTTTCATCTTTGCTATAGGATTAGATTGTACTGGAGCCGATTTCCTTCGCTCAGAAGCTTTCCAGTACTTCATTCTAGCAGACACCTTTATACTGAGAGAGAGAGAAAAAAGCTATTCCTCTTCCTTTCTAGCTGCCTCCTGTATAAGTATGTGCCTGTGGAGCAGTTCCCCTTTGGGTCAGGAGACGATGCTATATGTAAGGTGGACAACAGCTTGCCGAGACCCTGTCCGAAAGAGCGGGTTTTGCCTACGTACCCTGAGATGGTGGAATGCAATGGAAGCGATGTAAGTGGCCGTGCTCACACTGATGCACCAGTGAAAGGTTGTAGTGCTGCTACTTAGGTTCCCAGCACTGCACTCTTCTCCAGGTAGCATTAATTTCTTTCTCTCCACTGGTTACCTCGCATTAATCTAAGCACTGTACCTGATGCCTTTTGGGAAGTACTTTTAACTGGCCAGATCTGTTGATGATACATAATGGCCACATGAAATTTCCATGTTGAGAGGCAGAACGCCACTGAATTATGTGCAGCTGGGGAGCAACAGCAAGGGCATCATCTGTTGGGATCGTCTCCTGCTTCCTGGGGGCTTCCTGTTTGGGAATCTATAGACGCTGGACTTAGATGGACCCAACTGGATCCAATCCAGCAGGGCTCATCTTAGGTTCTTGAGATGCGGGGAGGGTGCACACAGCGTGGTGTAGTGGTTAAGAGCGGGGGACTCGTAATCTGGTGAACTAGGTTCGATTCCCCGCTCCTCCACATGCAGCTGCTGGGTGACCTTGGGCTAGTCACACTTCTCTGAAGTCTCTCAGCCTCACTCACCTCACAGAGTGTTTGTTGCTGGGAAGGAAGGGAAAGGAGACTGTTAGCCGCTTTGAGACTCCTTAGGGTAGTGATAAAGCAGGATATCAAATCCAAACTCTTCTTCTTCTTCTTCTTCTTCTTCTTCTTCTTCTTCTTCTTCTTCTTCTTCTTCTTCTTCTTCTTCTTCTTCTTCTTCTTCTTCTTCTTCTTCTCTTAAGTTCAGACTAAGAGCCATCGTCCAGACACCCCGGAAGCAATTGTCAACCAACTATAGAATCCGTAGATCATGAATTCTGTTTCTTGGCCTACAAACAGAAGAGTTGGGTGCAGAAGGGTTGACTGCAATTCTGCTTGCTTACCGTGGAATAAGTCCTAAGTGGGACTTCGCTTCCAAGTAACTCAAAATAGGATTGCACTGCTAGGCTGATTCTGATTTAATGTTTTCTTCTGCAGGAGTGCTTTTCCCCAGACAATGCAATGCTGGAGTTGAAAAACATGGCTTCTGCCTCCTATCGTGTTTCTGTCCCGTTACAACAAAAGATACACATATTTCAATTCTGGTTGAATTTCATGTATGTGTCTTAATGCACTATAATCCCCCCAAAAAACATTTCCTGGAACATGGAAGATGACATGCCAAGAGTTGACTTTTATGAGATCTCAATAGGGCACTTGTTTCGAAGCATAGATTTAGATATGTGTCAGGACCTCCTGAGCCACAGCATAATGTGCTTTTCTCCTAATATCTGCTTATTCTTGTGTGCAGGTGGAAATACAGCTGTCGATTGCCATACCCCAGCCAGGGAAGTATGCACTCCTAGTTGAATATGCTACTGAGGATACTCCACAAACAATCAATGTAGTGGTCAGCTCACCTCAGCTTGCCATTCAGCAGGGAAGTCTCCTTATATACACCTGCAAGTACAGGTATGCCCTCAAGATGCAAGACAGTTAGGCTGCGCACCTAACGGAGGAACAGACAACTCCTCATATGTTGCATAGTTTGTGAATAGAGCTTTCTTTCTATTTCCTTCTACTGTTATTATTGTGGGGGTTGTCTCAGAATTAGCAGTTAGCCTTCTTGAGCTGTAAGCATCTGTTCAAATTTCCTTGGTTATAACTGGGCCAAAACAAAGATCCATCCCATGCAGTTAACTTGCGTTGTCTGTTTTAAAGCAGCTGGTTAAAGGAAGACCAAGAGAGAGAGAGAGAGATCAAGGCTATGTGGATCTTCAGCACACTTCTACCCTGTTTCTCATATTTTAAGACATACCCATAAAATAAGCCATACAGGATTTTTAAGCATTCAAGGAATATAAGCCATACCCCGAAAATAAGCCATAGTGATAGGCGCAGTAGCAATGCCGGCTGCGGCAGGAGGAGGAGGAAAAAAATAAGACATCCCTTGAAAATAAGCCATAGTGTGTTTTTTTGAGGAAAAAATAAATATAAGACGTGTCTTATAATATGAGAAACACGGTAAAGTGTCTGCTGGAGACTTTGCAGGGATATTAACAGGGATTTAGTAAAGAAGCCACAATAGTAGAGAGCAGGACAATGAAGCCTATGGTATTGCTTCAACTAGGGAGGGGAGGCAATGAGTTGATAGTCTGCCTGTCCTGTTACACAGTCTAATAAGTACTTCCTGCTTTGCAGAGCCAATGTAGCATATAGTGGTTAGAGTACCAAACTTAAGACTGGAGAGATGCGGGTTCAGATCCCCACTCCACCATGAAACTTGCTGCATGACCTCGGGTCAGTCTCAGCCTGACCCACAGGGCTATTGTGAGAATAAAAGTGGAGTGGGGGGGGAGTAACTTATATAAAGCCTCTACCTCCTTCGAGGATATACAGCAGGGGTCAGAAAACTTTTTTTGCAGAGGGGGCCGGTCCACTGTCCTTCAGGCCTTGTGGGGGGGGGGGCGACTATATTTTGGAAAAAAATGAATGAACGAATTCCTATGCCCCACAAATAACCCAGAGATGCATTTTAAACAAAAGCACACATTCTACTTATGTAGAAAAACACGCTGATTTCCGGGCCAGATTTAGAAGGTGATTGGTCTGGATCCGGCCCCCGGGCCTTAGTTTGCCTACCCATGATATACAGGATACAATTGTAATAAATAAGCAAGGCCTGAATGGTTTGAAGTTAATTTGCGTTTCATGCAGTTGTGCGAAAGGCACAGGCTGTTTCATCTCTTAGTATTGTATATACCAGAGCCAGAAACCTGGACCAAGAGTCCATGTTCTCAGAAGAAAGGGGGGGGGTGAAATTGAAAATAGCATGAGCATCCTAAGCCTTGGTGCTCTATTTAAGCAACTAGACAGTATTTATATAAATGACAGATTTATGGCATTGTCTGGGAACTCCTTCGACTTCAGCCTGTGACCTTAACAAGAGGAAATGAAGACCTGGATATCCTTGGGAAACACCCCGATGCTATTACTCAAAGAAAGCAATTCAAAGAGTTACAAGGGAGACCACCAATGGGGGGAAGAGGGGAAGAGTACTTGGCAGGATAAGACTATCCTTGAGCTTGACCGCTGCTTTTGTCTTGCAGTTTCCTCTGCCGTGGGATAGTTTTAGATTCACTAAATCGCTTGGCAGCTTTCGAACTGGCCACCGAAGCTACGATTCAATTCTCTGCAGATCAGGCCCACTTTTTCTTGGTAAGCCTTTGAAGCAAAGCATGGCCAGACTGGCAAAACGTCTACAGCAAACCTGACAATTCGAAGGTGGGAGCAAGTGGAAGGAGGAGGAATATTAGTGGCTGTGGGGTGGTGAAAGATTGGAGATGGGAAACCGACTTTGGACATGGTCTGAGCCAAGGAGTAGGAGGCATGATGCAAGCTCTGAAAGAGATTTCTGCGTTTCTGTTCTCAGTTCAGTGACAGGAAAAGGTTTCATTTGCTCTTGAGAAGCAGTCAAGACGAATAATGCTTTTTGCTTTGGAGAAGGTGGCAAACTTGGTGGGTCTACCCCACTGTTAGTTTATGACATTGGTTTTCCCATTTCCCCCTTACTAGGAAGGTAATCTATTCATCCTGCCCTTTTATTCCCATATCATAGATAGCACCAGAATTATTTCAATTTAGTTTCTGGGAAGTAATTATGGAGTTTGCATCAGAGTTATCTAGATCTAGTTTCTGGAGGAATGTGGAAGTTCATCACAATAAAAAGCCACTTCCTTGCCAAAGAAGCTTTTACTAGGAAATGCTGATGCAAACATCGCAGCAGTTGGATTATATAAACCAGTAACCACTCTAGTAACATATCTTGTGAGGACACAGAGTAGACTGCAGCTGTTAGTTCTATGACTAGACAAAATGTGAAACAGATTTTGTCTCATCACACCTACTGCATTCCTCCATATGTCCCTGCTTTCGATGTTTTGTTGTGTGAACAGCAAATGTGAGAGTTCTAAATTGTCCTACATAAAATGTTTCTAAAAGTAATATTTGCACTGACCTAGAAGCAAAAGTACGAGTTATTCTCCTCCTCCCCACCATGCCCAACCTTGTTTTCCCTTCTCTTCTGTCTTTAGCACAAAGTGTACCTCATCCCATATGAGCAATTCACATTAGAGTTTGTGGAACCAAATGTTCACTGCATCAGTGTCCATGGAGCGTTCTCACCAAACAGGTAAAGGTCTTTAAAAAAAAGTAATATGCTTAAACCCGGGTCTTACATGGAGCTTCCATTGGTCTCTCACCTAGACAATTGACCAGGTCTAGTTTTAAACAGTGCTACAGTGGACATCAAATGCTTCAAAAACCACTCACTAGATCCTGTTAATGGCTTAAAGAGTTCTCAAATGATTGAAGATGAACATGCCCCCAAGTCACTGCCATGATGCCTTGTGTTATGCCAGGTGTGGGGAACGTTTGGCCCTCCAGATGTTGCTGTGCTACAACTCCCATCATCACCCCTGTCCACTGGCCATGCATGCTAGGGCTGATTGTAGTTCAGAAACATCTGGACCTGCAGATGTTCCCCACACTTGTGTTAGGCTTTATATGCCACCGTCTTATTTTAATGGGTTATATGTGGTATTGTATTTTAATTAATTAATAAGGTCAGCATGTATGGTGCTTTAGCTAATTTTTGCCAGGGATTGGAGACTATATAATAATGGGAAGGTAGCTAGTACTTGGCACTTGAGGCTAGGCACTTGAGGCTATGAAGGAGAAGAGGTCCCCTGTATTTTCCTAAGGAAGTATGGAGAAAGTTCCGTCTAAGTGAGCGTCCTGTTCTCTGTGATAGCTAATCAGATGTCTCTGGGAAGCCTCTGAGCAGAACTTGAACCCAAGTTCATGGTGACCTGCTTCCTCTGATCTTGAATGGCTAATAGCCATTGCTAGACCTACCCTCCATGAATATGCTTAGTTCCTTGTAAATGTATATTCCTGCTCAGAACTAGGAGAGCACCCTACGATGGGGGATTCCTATCATGCAGCTTGTTAGACCTTAGTTCTCTTGTTGTTTCTTCAGGCTAGTGGATGAAGCTCAACTAAAAGGATGCAGTATCAATTTACAGTTGAACTCTTCCCTTCCCCATCTCTTATCCAGACTCGGTGAAGCTTGACTAAGTTTTAGATTGTATATAGGAGCCAGGGGAAGGATGCTGTCGCCTCACTAATAAAGTCTTCCTGTATTCCTGTACAAGGCATGCTTTGCATCATGGGCATTTGAATTCCCTTCCTTGCTGTGCTTCCATGGGAATATTTGCCTTTTGTTTGACTCTGGAGCCCATAAAACTCTTCTTCTTTTCTCCTCCAAAGTAGCTCCTGTGTCCCATCAAGGTATCAGAAGATTTCTCAGTCCATTGTCTTGGAGGAGGGGCAGTTACTACCAGTCGCTCCAGGCTTCCCCCTTATTCATGCCTTTAGTGTCCCCCCAGTGGCTATTCCACCTGCAGCTCCACTTCAGCCTCCTACCTTATTAGACACCTCTGCAGAGCTCATCCTGCTAAAGGCTCCCCAGGTAAGTGCAGTGAAGAGGAAATTCGAAACCAGCATTTGTTGAGATCAGGCGCAATTGCCTTCAGGATCTGGCCTGCGGACTGTCCATGGATCGGCATGGGGATTCTGTTCCTTTGGGCTGCGCCATTTCCCCCCCTGCGCCGTTCCATTTCCTCCCCTCTCCCTCTCAAGCACTGCGGCGGCGCCTCCTCCCTCCCTCCCTCCTGGCTTCTCCCTGCCCTGCCTAGAGGAGGAAGGGGGCTGGGCTGAGCTGGCTGAGCGCCATTTTAAGCAGCCCCTCTCCGGAGCCAGCCCCTTTGTGCTGTTCACCTTTCCACCGCTGCCACTGCCCTGGTGTTCCTGTGGGCCAGAGAGCGGAGCGGATGAGCTCGCTCTGCCTACCCACGAGAAGAAACAGCAGCGGTGGTGGCGGCAGCCCCTGGGAAGGTAAGTGCAGTGGCTGGGAGTGGGGGTGGGGAGGAGGACTACTTGCCCCCCTCGCCTGTTCCAGCTCCCCCCCCCCCCGGTGCCGCTTCTGCCCGCCACAAGGTCTGAGGGACAGTGGACCAGCCTGTGGCCAAAAAAAAATGCAACCCCCTGAGCTTGATATTATGGGAGGTTTCCAGTGCTCCTGTTCTGGAGTATTATCTTCCCCTTCTCCCATGCATGCTGAGCATCCTCAGAAACAACTCTGGATGGTTCGGGGACCCTCCAGAGAATATTTTGGGGGCATGCAGGGAGAGGAGAGGGAATGAAAGCACCCTTTCACCAGTGGAACTTGGCTGGAGCTGCTTTAGAGGCAACACAGAATCTATGGTGTAAGCGTTGCTGTTTCTTTAATGTGAAAGGAAATGCTGCCCCAGGACGCCAGTGCAGCGTGTCAGGAAGTCCATTGGTGCTGATGTTTGTTTGTGGGCATCACCCTCTTCCTCTAATTGAAGTGGGCCACAGCAGGTGGGCAGAGAAGCAGCAGGCAAAGAGAAGAGGGGAGTTTTCAAGCTGGCACTCCAGCTATCAAAGGCTTCCACTTCCAGGGTGTGGTGTGGCATCAAAACAGAGGTTACACAGGTGGGCACAGAAATGTTGGCAGTGCCTCAGATATAACAGGAGAGTATTTTGCAGCATGTGCCCCTGCTGACTTAGCAGTCTTTTCTTGTGGAGGTACCTTTATAGGGAAAAATAAATAACCAGCAGAAATTCTTATATCCCAGTCTTTTCCTTTGGAGTGGCTGGTTCTGACGTAAGCGGGACTGAAGTCGTAAACGCATCCTGAAATTTAAAAATCAGTGACACAAACAACATAAAGGAAACAATAGTGTTTAGGTTTCTGCCCCTGTGCTTTATTGTAGACAACTATTGTGTTGAATGGCCACATCCAAAGTCTGGGGCGTTATGCCTTCATCCTGCACTGCTACCAGCCCAGTCACCCAACTTTTCCTGTGGAAGTGTTGATCAACGGTGGACGTATTTGGCAGGGTAAGTGACCCTCCGGTTTGTGTAGGGGCTTGTAGGGCTGGGGGCTAAGCAGTGTTAATAGTGAATTACCGTAAGGGTGGGGTTCAACGAATGAGTCCCATCAGCGGAAGTCTCTGCAATGGGGCTTTTGTTCAGGGAAGTTTTTAATGTTTGATGTTTTGTCGTGCTTTTAATTCTGTTGGGAGCTGCCCAGAGTGGCTGGGGAGGCCCAGCTAGATGGGCGGGCGGGTATAAATAATAAATTATTATTATTATTATTATTATTATTATTATTATTATTATTATTATTATTCCATTCCCTGCACCCTCCCCCCACAAAAGAAACCTTTCTTGGGGGATGAATGCAGGGGTGGGGGGAAGAAAGTGGGGATTGTTCTGTCTGGCAAGCTGAAATTCTTGCCCTGCTGGGACGATGGGCATAGCACGATGTTGACTTCCTCCATAAGAGTGTTTTACATATAAGCTACCCAGACTCTAGGAGAATGCTTCCTACATTGTCGGCTGCACAAAGGAGCCCAATGACACCATAAAAGACTGAACAGAGTTATTGTGGCAGAAGGTTTCATAGATTAGAGCCAACAGCATAAGAGCTGCCCTTAAATTAATAATAATAATAATAATAATAATAATAATAATAATAATAATAATAATAATAGCATCAGCTCTTCCATTTTCTGCTCAGGTTCTGCTCGGACTTCCTTCTGCAACCTGGTGCCCTTCCAAGTGTTTTGGACCGCAACTCCCATCGGCTCCAGCCAGCATGGCTCAGAGATGATAGGAGTTGTAGTCCAAAAGTTCTAGAGGGTAATAAGTTGGGAGAGACTGTTGTAGAACATTAAGCTTGTGTGAGATGACTGCTGTCAAAGGGGAATCCTTCCAAGGTATGAAAGCAAAATGAGGTGAACTCAAGGTGACTCGTACTCTCTGGCTTTTTCCAGGACAGGCTAATGCTACTTTCTGCCCACATGGATATGGTTGCCGGAATCTGGTAGTTTCAGAAAACCAAATTGTTTTGGACGTTACGGATAATGACTTGAGTGTCGTCATTCGTGTGCCAGAGAATAGGTACCTTTGGCTGGTATGTTCCTATCTTAATTGTGTGTGTGTGTGTGTGTGTGTGTGTGTGTGTGTGTGTGTGTGTGTGTCAGGTCTGCAAGAATGACTGCAATAACTAATGGGGAATTCTAATATATGTTCTCTCCCACTTATAGAACAGCATTTCTCTGTATGAGGTGAAGGAGGCAACCATTATGCTAGCCCAGACATCCCCAAACTGCGGCCCTCCAGATGTTTTGGCCTACAACTCTCATGATCTCTAGCTAACAGGACCAGTGGTCGGCAAAGATGGGAATTGTAGTCCAAAACATCTGGAGGGCCGAAGTTTGGGGATGCCTGTGCTAGCCCTTCCACCTTGTAAAGGCAGGGAATATGTGATCTTCTTTTGTGATCATCTGACTCATCAGCCTCCCTAGTTTGTTTCCAGTTTGTTTATTTGCTGTTTGATCTTTTAGGATTATATCCTCGTGGTTCCTGAAGACAGTTATGGTTCCAGCTACCTTTCAGAAGAACCACTAGACAAGTCCTATGATTTCATCAGCAACTGTGGAGTCAACAGCTTTTATATCAAGTGAGATACAAAAAAATGGATGCCGCTTTGCAAAACCATAATAATAATATAACGATAATGTATTACTTTTACCCTGCCCATCTGGCTGGGTTTCCCCAGCCATTCTAAAATCTAAACCCTCTACTGTGCTTTGGGTAACATCCAACAAATACATCCAAGATTTCATATTTAACATCAATTCCCATTGTTGATGTGAAATTTATCACCACCACCACCACCATCATTTTATTTGTATGCCGCCTTTACACAATATGAAAAGGTTCATGCAATTACCAAAAAAAGCAAAGTAGTCGTAAACAATAAACAGCACACCTAAAAAGTGCACAACCGTAATTGAACAAATTCCACATTGATAATACTATTCGAAATAAAGATACAAAAAATTAACAGCAACAACCTCCCATAAATAATACCTCAGCCCAGTGGTTTTCAACCAGTGTGCCCTGGCACCCTAGAGTGCCTTGAATGATGGTCAGGGGTGGCATGGGCAACACTGGCCTCTGTCCCTCTTTCTTTCCTTCCCTCCGTCCTCAGATGCCCTCCCGCGTTTCTGTCTCCTAAAGGCTTGCACAGCTGTTGTTGCAGCAGCTCTGGCTACAAGCTCCCCAGGTGAATAGAGCCTCTGGAGCTGGCCAGGGGGTGCTTCCCAGACCCCTGTGGGGCAGTGTGAGGAAGCACCTCTCTTTGTGGCTGGGAGGGGGCAGTTTAGAGACCAGGGATGGTAACAGCAGCTGCCCAGAGAACTCCCAAGGAGAGAGCAGAGGAGAGGATATTCTTTTCAGCAGCAGCCTCAACTTTTGTAGCTGGAGTCAGTCAGGAATCCACCCAGGTCTTCCAGGTCTCACACCCAAAGTGGCTTCCCTTAATTTCCAGTTTCACCAGTCAACCTTGGAGTCAGTGCTTGTGTGCATTTTGCATGTATTCAATATAGCTGCAGAGATGCAGAACATGCTAACTGGTCCATAATGGGGCAGGCTACAAATCATAATTAATGAATTAAATGTGTGGACTGTGTACTCCTGCGAGACTCAGCGCAGCAACTTCTCCCTCTCTCTGCAGCCCTGCGACATCCTCCAAGTTCTGCCAGGACTCTGCCATATCTATCTCTCTTTTTTACAACAACGGGGCCCAGCCTTGCCACTGCCACGAGGCAGGAGCCATCCGGAGCCAGTGTGAGCCGTTTGGTGGCCAGTGTGCTTGCAAGTCAAATGTCATCGGGCGAGAGTGTTCCCGCTGTGCTACGGGCTATTGGGGTTTCCCCAGCTGCAGACGTGAGTCTCTTGAGAGATGATGCGCCATTCGGGGCTGATATGTGCAGCATGCCATGTCTGACTTGCATGCCGTTCAGGTTCGCTACCCAGAAGCTGCTGGGTACCTGTATCAATATTACATGAATCGAAAACTGGGCTATGGGTTTCCCTGCATCCTTGTGTTTCAGTGGCAACCTGGGAACCTGTTTTGAACGCAATGCTTTCCTTCCACATTCCAAAACTATTTTGGAATTCTATCCATGTACAGCACTATGTCAAAATGAAAAAATGGATGCAAACTTTTCCAGAAGGAGGCATGAGTGGGGAATGGTTGGAATTGGTAACCAGCTCACAAATGCTTCAGGCAAAATACATGTGGCTATAGAATTCAAGCATGGCATATATGTATATTCAAGCATGGAGATTAATTGCAAGCCTATCCCCTGGCAGAGTAACTTTACAACAGAGCCTGCAAATATTCAATTGCCCATTTAATGCATTGTGCTTCTGAGCAGTCCAGATTGTGGGAAAAGAACCTCGCTCATAATTCCCTGGCCATCTGTGGTCAATCTTTGTACATAGAAATAGAAGTCTCTCTGGATGCCTTCCCTTGTTCAGCAGTGTTCCAACCTCTTGCTCTCTGGCTGCTACCAGAAGAGACATTCGGTCGCACTTGCCAGAGAGCAGGAGAAGCAAGATGCTTCTTACCATTAGCAGCCCCAATGGATCCTGCTAATCGGCCCTTGGCTGAGATGGTCTTTTACATACAAGGAGGAGAATAAATTAGCACAGCAGCTGTTGTTTCCTCAGCTCTGTTTCTGCTTTAGATTTAATGGCTGAAAAATACACACACGAGCTTCTAATTTCCTACAGAGTGCCTGTCCAGAATTTATGAACATGGCCTGTGTGGGCAAGTGGAATATTGTGCTACTAAACTTATTTATTGGCATGTAATTGGAAGTGTCTTGCAGATTCAGATACATTCCAGTATCCACTAGACAGATAGATGTTCTGGGCTTAATATGTGGTGTGTGTGTGTGTGTGTGTGTGTGTGTGTGTGTGTGTGTGTGTTGCGTTGCGATATGCACCTGCCTGCTTTCACTTGCAGCCTGTAACTGTGGAAGTCGCCTGTGTGACGAACTGACAGGACAGTGCATCTGTCCACCACGCACCATCAAACCCGAGTGTATCGTCTGCGAGCCCCAGACTTTTGGCTGTCACCCACTGGTTGGCTGTGAAGACTGCAATTGTTCTAGTCCCGGGACCCAAGATCTGGCAGAGCCAGGATGTAACGTAGAGAGTGGACAGTGCAGGTGGGTAATTATGGACGCTACTTCCATGCATAATTGGGCACCAGCTGCAGTGGCATCCGAATATCTTTCTGTGCTGCTTCACTTTATAAATGAAACTCGTCTGGACAGTTGATGCTTTCAGCCAACTCTGGTTTTGGCCGGTCCTCAAAGCTGAGCTGTGTGAGAATGTGAACTCTGAGCAAGGCCACATTTTGGTGGCCTCTTTCTCCCTCCGGGGGTTGTCCCGGTCTTTACAGGACTTTACAGTGCTTGTATATCATTGGTGGGTGTGTTTGGCTACACTACATTTGTGGTTTTCTGCCTCCCCAACACAGTGAGGGACATTGCCTATGGCCCTTTATCTTCCTTGAGTGATTATGTTTTACGGTGTTTTATATTTTGCTGGAAGCTGCCCAGAGTGGCTGGGGCAACCCAGTCAGATGGGCAGCATATAAATAATAAAAGTTGTTGTTGTTGTTGTTGTTGTTGTTGTTGTTGTGTTATGATATCTCTGAGCCCCGTACTAGTCAGACCCCTGAGTGTACCCTGTTTCTCATATTTTAAGACATACCCATAAAATAAGCCATAGCAGGATTTTTAAGCATTCAAGGAATATAAGCCATACCCCGAAAATAAGACATAGTGATAGGCACAGCAGCAATGCCGGCCGCGGCAGGAGGAGGAGGAAAAAAAATAAGACATCCCTTGAAAATAAGCCATAGTGTGTTTTTTTTGAGGAAAAATAAATATAAGACGTGTCTTATAATATGAGAAACACGGTACTTCAGGCATTTCATTTGGAAAGGTTGATTGATTTATCTACTTGATTATCCCTTTGATCTGCCTAAAAAGCCCTGAGTGATCTCTGCATTCAGCACAGCCCTTTGTCTCCCAAAACAGCAGCCACTCATTGTGTATTCGCACAAACCCCTGTGTTGCAAAATATGACTCAGCAATATCAAAAGCAACACGATGGCCAAAAACAATTACAATGTGAAACTTTCTGGAATAATTCAAAACATAAAGATTAACAAACTAAAGTCTCTGGAAGTCTCTGAGAGTACTGAATGAATCACGGTGCCAGACTTTACCCGGCGAAGAACAAGCTATGAAGCTTTGTAATCGGCAATGTCCAATTCTGATGTCCAACTCTGAACTCTGCTGAACAGTGTTTCCGGATAGCAACTACTGTTTTGTTGAATTCTTCATCAGCAAATTAGAAAGATATGTAATTTCTTCATAAACCAATCTTTTTTCGAATAGATGTAATATACATGAGGATGGAAAATACTCTGGAACTCGAAAAAAGATTGGTTTATGAAGAAATTATAACACTGTTCAGCAGAGTTCAGAGTTGGACATCAGAATTGGACATTGCCAGTTACAAAGCTTCATAGCTTGTTCTTCGCCGGGTAAAGTCTGGCACCGTGATTCATTCAGTACTCTCAGAGACTTTAGTTTGTTAATCTTTTGAATTATTCCATAAAGTTTCACATTGTAATTGTTTTTTGCCATCGTGTTGCTTTTGATATTGCTGGGTCATTGTGTATTAGCTGCAGCATTTATTTCCTCTTATTTTCTGAATTCAGGAACACTGTTGTCCTTTTTCGGGGAGAGCAAAACAAGCCATTGCTTGCTGGAGATTCATTACATTAGCTCAGTTAGCAGAACTTCACTAGGAGGCTGCCTGGCTGTGCTGGGAGGGCAAATAGAAAGAAAATAAATGTTTTAGAATCAAAAACAACAAAACTCATTCTGGATCTTTATGAAATTTTCTAAATTTCACCTTAAATGTAGCACAGGATGATGCACAGGGCAGGAGTCAAAGAGAAAAAGTTCCCCTTCCAAGTGTGAAGGCTTTGAATCCTTCCTTGTTCTATTCTAGGAAGGGTACTGCTAGCCAGAGTAGCTAAATAGAACTTACACCTTCGGAGAGAGTGTACCAGATGCTGGGGACAAACAGTAAACAGCTTGCCTTCGTATCCTGCTTATGTGCTTCCCAGAAGCATCTGGTTGACCTTTATTCAAAACAAAATGCTGATTTAGACGGAGCCTTAATCTGATTCTGCAAAGCTGTTCTTGTGTTTTCCTGTGTATGGTGCTGCTCATTTCAAAGTGCAGGAGTCAAGAGATAGGGCTCTTGAGTGCCAGAAGTCTCATTTGTCTTATCTGTCCCTAAGAGATGTCACAGTCATTGCTATGATACGTAATTGAGAGATGCAGCACAGGAGATTTGTAAGCCTTGCAAATAGCAGGGCTTCCAATCACTTGAGTCACTTTATCCTTCCCCAATCTTGCGCCCTCCAGATGTTGGGCTCAGCCCCCATCATCCTGGACCTTTTTCTGGCCATACTGGCAAGGGATGATGGGAGGTGGTCCCCCCAAACCTTTGAAGGGGGCAGCAGGTTGGAGAAGGCTGAACTGACTCAGCTGATTCAAAGCCCCATATCTGCAGGGCTTATAAAAGCTCAGTTGGTTCATCCTGAGTTAGAAGCTGGAAGGAAAGCAAACAAATATGAAACTTGTTCCTTCCAGATGCAAACCCAACATAGTAGGACGTCAGTGTGATCTCTGCGCCCCAGGCTATTATGGTTACCCAAACTGCAGGAGCTGCAACTGTCACCAAGCAGGGACAAAAGCAAGTGTGTGTGATCCAGTCACTGGGCAGTGCCACTGCAAGGTAAGTCTGATACTCTGGCGTTTGCTTGCCTCTAGGAAATGGACTTTTGGGTACAATGCTGCTGAAGGGGCTGGCATCAAAATCCAAGAGGCAATATGTCGGTGCTTTCAATGCCCAGCACCATAAAGCAGAATAAGATTCTCGGCAAGGTTAATCATGCCTTGCCTGCCATTACAAACTGGCCTTACAAACGATGGGGCTTTGCATCAAGTGCAGGGATTGTATCTTACTGGCTTGTGTGAATGAATGGGTGCCAACCAGCACAACTGCACTGGAACAAGCAGTGCTGAAAAGCAGTGAGTGGGAACAACAATGCCATTGAGGTGCCATGCTCTGTCATGGAATGTGATTTCGCCTGGAGTCTCCTGGAGGTTTGATTTATATCATAGTAGGATGAAAGTTGTATGTCTAAGGCACACCCTTTAGAGCAGGGATGTCCAGTCAGTAGATCGCGATCTACCGGTGGATCTCCGGCTGATCCTGGTAGATCGCGGGATCCTTATTGTGTACAAAAAGTTAGGGGGGGGAGCTTTAAAACTCTCTGCAATCCTCCCCCCAAAAAGCTCAACAACTCTGGGCAATCCATCCACCCCCTGCATGCTCCTCCTCCTTCCAATGACAATGGGCAGATCACTGCCAGTTTTTTTTATACTGGGAGTAGATCGCAGTCTCTTGGGAGTTGGGCATGCCTGCTTTAGAGCAAATCTGCAGGGCTGCTTTGCAAATAGGCAAATTCACACCCATCTTTGCTTGAGGGCGACAGTGGAAAAACACACCTCCGGTTTCCCCCGCTCCCCGGCCACACACGCGCCATGGGGCAAACATTACTCACTTACAGTTTAGTTAGGAGTTGGCAGTCAGAAAAAAAGTTTGTGGAAAGCCTTCCCAACCAGCACCATGCAATATTATTTATTTATACATACATACATACATACATACATACATACATACATACATACATACCCCGCCCATCTGGCTGAGTCTCCCCAGCCACTCTGGGCGGCTCCCAATTGAATATTAAAACAATACAGCATTAAATATTAAAAGCTTCCCTAAGCAGGGCTGCAAGCTGGTTGTAGGATAGGCAAGCCCTTAAACAGCAAGCAAGAAGCATATTGGAGCTGTATAGAGTGATTGTGACTGATGCACAAAACAACGTAGCCCCTCTTATTGTTGTGGGCATGCCCTAATTCCATCCGCATGTGATTAAAAAGTCCAGGAATGGTGCTGCAGTGCTGTCCTCCTGGCGGTGGCGTTACTGGGAGGCTCTGGGGCTGCAGGCAAGGTTGGGGGGCTGTGGGTGCACCAGCAGAGTCAATCCTGCGCTCCCCCTGATGAGCCTGTGCAGCCCTGACTTTGCCACCACTGCTGTGCTCCTGCGCCATCTTGGTAAGCGGCGTTAACACTCACTTGCCAGGGTGGCAGCGCAGCACTGGGCCAGCCTGTTTTGCAAAGGGTTGTATTTTTTTTCTATATGGAGATTTTGCAGTCAGGTGAATGGCGGCACCAGTGGTGTAGCGTGGGGGGTGCAGGGGGGGCCGGCCGCACCGGGCGCAACATCTGGGGGGGGCGCTTGCACTCGCAGCTTTCTGCCCCTGCCTGGCTCACTCACTCTCTCTCACTGCAGTGCTGGCAGGGGCCCCCAATGTTTCTGGCCTTGTCCCTCGCTTCTTCCTGGTGGGGCGGAGGCGAGGGGCGGGCCAGAGAGCAGCTTCAGCAGCGGCTGCTGACGCCCCTCGCCACTCCGCCTCCGCCTGAGTAGGAAGAAGACAAAGCGCGTGGCAAGCCGATCCATAGCGCGCTTTGTCTTCTTCCTACTCAGGAGGAGGCGGAGCGGCGAGGGGCATCAGCGGAGACGCCCCTCGCCGCTCCGCCTGAGTAGGAAGAAGCACACGTCGCGCTACGGAGCGGGTTGCCAGCGGCGGTGCTCCAGCGCCCGGATCCGAGGCGCCCGGCAACCCGCTCCGTAGCGTGACATGTGCGTCGTGATGCGTGCGTCAAAACACGTGACGCATGCGCGTGATGGACACCCCGCCCCCTTGGGGGTGCCTTCTGGATTGCCGCCCCGGGCAGCCAGAAGGCTAGCGACGCCGCTGGACGGCACTGCAGAAGACTGCAGCTTTCTCCTTTATGCCTGCGCCAGTGTCTCATCATGAACAGTGATTTTGTGCTCTTGGATAGCAGAACTCTTCTGTTTCCTGTTTTCCTCCATCATGGCCAGTAGGCCAGTGAACAAATGTGAACACGTCTTTTTTTATTTGTTTCGAATCTTTACAGGAGAACGTGGAAGGTCCAAAGTGTGACCAGTGCCACCTGGGGACGTTCTCTCTGGATGCCAGCAACCCAAAAGGCTGCACCAGTTGCTTCTGCTTTGGGGCGACAGATCGCTGTCACAGCGCTGAGAAGTACCGCGTAGAGGTGAATATGTGGACTGAGACTTTGGAGGGTGGCACCTGTATCTGATGCTTTGCGGAGGTAGTGGGGTGGCACCTTGGAACCAGCAGATTTCTGAAATGTCCTCCTTTGTATTTTAATTTCTGGGTCCTCTTTAAAACGTTTCCCAATTGTTGCGCAGCCATTGAGCTGCCTAGACATGGAACTCCAATGTAGGGCACTTCCTGCAAATCACCATCCCATCCAGAAATGTTCCAATGTAGAAAATATTATCTTCTGTGAAGGCATGACATAAGAGCCTGCAAAAGGTCCTTCTTGCCCGAGTATACAGTATCCAATAGATGGCTTTAGGAAGCCTGCAGTCAGAGCATAAAGGCAGCGGAGATCAGCCTTCTTCATGGTCCAGCTCTCACTTCCATACATCACTACTGGGGAAAGCATTTCAGATACTTTTCTTTACCTGCCTCCTAGTTTATGGACATGAGTGGGTGGAGTTTGCTCAGCGGAGACCGCCAGGAAGTCCCCACCTTGGTCAGCTTGGAAAATGAGATTGTTCGTGCTGATCTCCGGAATTTCCCAGAGGCCTTCCAAGAGCTTTACTGGCATGCTCCCAGCTCCTACCTTGGAGACCAGGTAAGTGACACCAACGCTGGCTGGAGGCAGTCTCCTCTGGTCCTTTTTGAATGTGCTGGGTATTTATTTATTTTTTAAATTACGCTAACGTTCAGAGGCCAAATTCTTTTTGTGTGTGTGTGCCATATTCCTTACTTATTTATTAAATTTTTACTTTTCATTTACCAGTACACAGGTTTTTTTTTTAACAGACATAACAAACCACATAACTTCACGATAAAAAAAAAGTATTGTTTTGACTTCTCCCCCTTCTTGCGGTTCCTTTTGGGTTTTTTTTTTTAATACTGCATCTCCCAATTTATTCCATTTATTAGTCAGAGGCCAAATTCTAATGTCTGGGGCAGATTTTGGGCTCATGTGTACCATACATTTCAGTTGATCCTTTGTACCATACGTTGACAAATGTTGGGAAACTCCAGTCGAGTTCTAGACACCCCAGAGAGACTGTTGTTGTTGTTGTTGTTTAGTCGTTTAGTCGTGTCCGACTCTTCGTGACCCCCAGAGAGACTAGAAAATGTTAAATATTGAGGAACACAAGGATCCATATTTCAGAGTGTTGTTGCATTTCTGTTGATTATCGTGAAATTTTATATTTAGGAGTTTTCAACTTGAATGAAAGTGGATCTGGGAGACTAATTATTTTATGAAATGTTTTGGGTTTTTTCTTTAAAAAAGCTTCCCGCCCCTAACAGTTGCCCTCTGTTGTTCAGAACAATGGGATGCTGTCCTCACCATCCACTAGGAGACAAGCTCTTTATTATAATAAAGACTTTAGGCAGTTACATTCAAAGCAAAAAAGAGACAGCCAACACTAGAGCAAAAAACAACACAAAAAAACCCCACCTGTTTTTGAAGGAGAGAAAGAAAGTCACTAGTTTGAGCAAATGATTTGTATTCTTAATTTTGAATATAGATAGTGAAAATCCACCCAGCTACCTGTCACTCCCTTAGGGCACTGAGTTGTATTCCCTTCACCCTCTAGTTGTTTAACTATGCTTGTATTGCTTCCCTTAAAAACAGCATGAAAAAAAAATCAAATGTCAAATTCAAACTAATGCATTATAAGTACTCCAAATAAGCAAATTTGCACAAAGATAATTTTAAGCTCAAATTAACTTTAGCTTGGAGTCTAGATTTTTGAAGTTGGAGGAGGGGTATTCCCCCCCCCCAATAAATGTAACACAATGTTGTGATTTGCCTCCAATTGCAGGTCTCCTCCTATGGCGGGTTTTTGCGCTATGAGCTGCACTCAGACACCCAAAGGGGTGATGTGTTCATACCGATGGAGCCCCGGCCTGATGTTATTCTCAAGGTAAGGCTCAAGTTGGTATTTCTCCTTGGACCAAACGACGCTCCATCAGCAAATGTTTCTCTTTGATGATTTATGTCTCTTTGTTTCTTCCTTTCCTAGGGAAACCAAATGAGCATTATGTTTCTTGAGAGCACCTATCCTGTCCCTGGGGATGTCTATGAAGGGCAGCTCCAACTTTTGGAGGTCAGTTCAGATGCAGGAGTTTTGAAGCTGTTGAAGCGAGAGGGAGAGTCTCATATAATAATAATAATAATAATAATAATAATAATAATAATAATAATAATAATAATAATAGAGTTCTGGTCACTGCAGGGTGATGGCGACTCTGTCCAGTGTGTCTTTTGGGGATCCGCTGTTGTGTCATTTGCCTTAGAATCTAGACGTGTTTAAGTGTTTATAACTTGAATAAATTCCACAACTGCAGAAATAGGATGATTGTTTTGGTATGGGCTTGCAAAAAAACTATTTTTCACATGCTGTATTGTGGGTCTAATGAGAAAGGCGCTCTGTGAACTAATTGCCACACACTTACCCATTTCAAGGAGCCACATTTTGATTGCTCAGGTGGATAATAAGCTTGTTGGCCTTCTCTAAGCAGTGAAAAAAAGCAAAAGTGTTTGCAGATGGTAAAGCACTGCAAAATGTAACTCTTCAGACAAAAGGTAATATTTTTTCTATTTTGGGTGTTCGGTTGCATTTCGTGGCTTGGGGCCTGCTAAGAACATGCCTTGTAACTGAAGTTTTCGCTGGGATTTCTTCTTCTTCATGCAGTCCTGCTGATGTTGCCCTGCAACTCTTTCCTCTCCCATAGGGTAACTTCAGACACAGCGAGACTCACAACCCTGTCTCCAGGGAAGAACTGATGATGGTGCTGGCGAAGCTGGAGCAGCTGCAGATCCGGGCTCTCTACTCCCAGATCTCGTCGTCTGTATCGCTGCATCGGGTGACATTGGAGAGAGCAACAGAGACTGGCGGGGGCCTGCAAGCCAGCAATGTGGAGCTCTGCATGTGCCCAGCCAATTATAGAGGAGACTCTTGCCAGGTAGGCGGGGATGCTCACGCCACTTTTCACGCAGAGCACTCAGAACTCTGCTCGTAGAGTTAGAGGTTGCCCCCTCCAAATGGCATTCCTTTAGCAGGCAAGCAGATCCATAATACTTTTATTTATAGAGGACAGGGCCATGCGTATAAAAACCTCTGGATTCAGAAACAGTGTGCTACTGAACTTTAGCTTTCAGGCACAGATTGTCAGCTTCCCAGAGGCATCAGGCTGGCATGCTGTTCTAGGTGTGCCATTGGTTTGGTTAAGCATGGCCATCTGTCATGGATGTTTTTGTTGAGATTCCTGCATTGCAGGGGGTTGGACTAAATAGCCCTTGGTGTCCCTTCCAACTCTACGATTCTCTGATTCTGTTCTTCCATTGCGGCTCTGTTCACCTTTCTATGAATTGTGTGGGAAGGGCCTCCTTGCTTTTACACAGGGAGATCCCATGGGAACAATTCAAATAAATGAAAAGGGGGGTAAAGGGTCTCCAAGCCTATATGCCTGGGCACATGAGGGATGTGCGTGGTTCTAGGGAAGTCAAATACAGGTGAAACTCGGAAAATTAGAATATCGTTGAAAAGTGCATTTATTTCAGTAATGCAACTTATTATTTTTTCTTTTTCTTTTAATTTTTACAAATACTCTTTTGGAAATTCCACAGTAATAAAACTAATAGTTACAATAATATAAAAACAAAAATAAACATCGCTATTACATTTCATTAATCGCATTCCATTTATAATTGACCCGCCTAATGACAAATAATTACAATTACAACAAATAAAGGCTTGACATATCTTGCTTTGCATGTCATGCATCTGTCTCATATATTGGTTTCACCTTTTAAGTTGCATTACTGAAACAAATGCACTTTTCAACGATATTCTAATTTTCTGAGTTTCACCGGTATAAGGGCAGTAGTTGCGGCCCCAGGTCCTGAAAGAAGATGGTTGAAGTTCCAATGTTGTGTTGGCTAGGCATGGTCAGCCTAGGAAAAAACTAATCTGTGTTGGATTCTAGGGCTCCCATTACTGTTGTCTTGAGTTGGCACCACATCTTAGCACATGGGTAGGCAAACTAAGGCCCGGGGGACGGATCCAGCCCAATCGCCTTCTAAATCCGGCCCGACGGTCCAGGAACCAGCATGTTTTTACATGAGTAGAATGTGTGCTTTTATTTAAAATGCATCTCTGGGTTATTTGTGGGGCATAGGAATTTATTCATTGCCCCCCTACAAAAAAATATAGTCCAGCCCCCACAAGGTCTGAGGGACAGTGGTTTGCTGATCCCTGTCTTAACACAAGCTCACCCTGCACTATTGCCAGCCAACCTGTGCAAACAAGCTGGTTTTCTCCATATAATATAAGAGCCTTTCCTCTGAATTTGCATCCTCTTGGTGCATTTCAAAATGGGGAACTTGTACAGCATCCATTGTGCAATTGCATCCATGTTGAATATGCAGGCAATGAGAGTCCAATCCTCTGTATGTTTCCAAAAAAATAGCCCTTTCTTGCATTCAAGTGTGCATAGGATTGCAGCCTCAGCACCACTGACAGCCGCTTTCTCTTGCTCAGGTAGCAGCATATTGTGCGTCTGAGCACATGCAGCATAGTTTGCATTTAAAAGAAAATGCATTAATAAGTATTACTTATCCTAGCAATAGTTACAGGTAGGTAGCCATGTTGGTCTGACACAGTCAAAACAAAATTAAAAAATCCTTCCAGTAGTTGGTCTCTAAGGTGCTACTGGAAGGATTTTTTTTATTTTGTTCATCCTAGCAAAGCTTTCTAAAGCTTTTCAGTGGCACACTAAAGGGAGAGTGTCAAGCACAGTTTGCTAACCTCCTGAGAAATACGATGCAACAAGCCAGACAGGAAAAAACGGGTTTGAAAGATTTTAGATAGGCGTTCGAGCTAAGTAATTCAGAGGAGAATTCTAAGTGACCCTTCAGCATCCTTGCTACAAATATTTGATGTAGGTTTAACACACATTATCTCTTTTGCAATTAGGAATGTGCTCCGGGCTATTACAGGGACACCAAAGGCCTCTTCCTGGGAAAATGTGTTCCATGTAATTGCAACGGTCATTCAGACCAGTGCCTTCCGGGATCTGGAAAATGCATTGTAAGTGGGGGGAAAGAATGCTTGTCAATTTACCTAAAACATTTTTCTCTTTGGGTAATTTAATATAGCCTGGATTTGCTTATGTCAGGGGCGAGCATTGTCTCTACTTTTCACCATGCAGTGGTGCTCTTCCTCCACTAGAAAGTAGGCTATTTGAAGACAGGGGGCTGGGTTTTTTTTTGCCAAAAGAGTTAGTAATATAGAGGGGTAAGAAGGAAAAGGGGACACAGGTGGCACTGTGGTTTAAACCACTGTGCCGCTTGGACTTGCCGATCGGAAGGTTGGCGGTTCGAATCCCCACGACGGGGTGAGCTTTCAGAAAAACAAGTCTGTCTGATGTGAGACAGTCTGTTGGCAGACCATCTAAGTAAACTGTAAAGCCAAAGCCAGATTTGCTCAAGGAAGCTAGGAGGACAAAAGCTAACTGTGGAATATGCCATTCGAGTTTCATTTCTTCTCTGTGCAGAACTGCCAGCACAACACAGAGGGAGATCACTGTGAAAGCTGCAAAGATGGTTTTGTGGGGAACTCTTCACTTGATGGGCCTCTGCAGTGCATAGAGTGCCCCTGCCCTCTTTCGGTTGGGTCTAACAAGTGAGTCTCTCTTGCAAAACTTTCCACTCCTGCTTTTTCTTCCTCATGTTGGCTGTGTTTGAAGGCGCTGCTAAATAAACCGTGGTTTAAGAGTACACAGACAAGCCTCCGTGAGGCCAGGCAAACTGACGCTCCCCTATCTCCATGCCTCCTCCTGTACAGCTGGGAAGAGAACTGCCGAGATTAGATTCAGTTGTGCTGGAGCTTTGCCTCGCATTACTTGGGAACTTGCTCTAAAACAAGCTCTGGTCAGTGTCAAAAGAAGCCACTGTCAGACTCTGAGCAGGCTTATTAAACTAACCAGAATTTGCTTTGCAGCTGCATTCAGCATGCAATTTCCCTGCCTGCCCCCGGCATTCTTGAACTGAGGAGCATTGTTTCATGTGCCTTTTCTAAAACTATGAATCCGTTTTGGATGGGGCTTTATAAGGATCCTTGTTTCTTGTAGAGCCTTGGCCTTATGTGCCCTTTCAGATCCCATTTGTTTTTGTAAAATCTTTTCGGTGACCAAGTGTTACTACGTCTTGGATGTATCGCTCTTAGGAAACGTTGACAACTTCTCTCTCCTCCTTTTCCACCTCAGCTTCGCCATTGGATGTGTCCACAGAGGCTCTGCCACTCAATGTCTGTGTATGCCTGGCTATGCTGGAGTTTCGTGTGAACGGTAAATAGCAACTTGGGATCATGGATCTCTTGGCTCGGGGTGCTTGGAACAATGTAATCCGGATCCTGAGGGTGTCATGGACTGGCTAGGTGCAAAGGAGTGGTGGGAGGCACCAGCTGGGGAACCCCCAGGGGAAGAAGGCTCAGAGCCAGGGGGTTGGTGGTGGGGCAACAACATGAGTGGTCAGAGGGAGAAGAAGGAGCAGACTGGGAGGAGGAGGAGGAGGAGGTGCCTGAATCAGAAAAGGTAACAGAGTTTGGTGAGCTGGAACAAGGCTGTGACAGAGAGAGCAATTCAGATTCCGAGGCTGAAGCTGTAGAGGAGATTGACCAAGAGGCAGAGTTGAGGAAGGTCATTGAAGAATGCCGAGAGTCTTCCCCCTCCTGCTGCAACCAGCTCCCATCCCCCTCGGTTTCCTAGAACACACAGAGAAATGAAAAGATCAGAGATTGGTTGTGCACAGATGCAGTTTGCAACTGCTTGGGACAGACCTTGGAGAGGGAGGAGCCTTAGAGAGTGTTGGGAAAGCGGGGACCTTCAGTCTTTGCAATGGCCTCATTGGAGCAAGACTTACTGGGAAGAGTTGGTAGGATCACTAGGCCTGCACTGTTTTGGCTTCTTTGAATAAAGAGCTTCACTGACACCTTTTTTTTTTTTGCTGGAGGGGCACGCAGAGACAGGAGAATAGGGATGGAAAGGGGCTACCACTTACCTACCGACCAACTGTTCAGCGTTTCGCTGAGCAGAGGAGCAGTGACCTCAGGCAACTTCTTGCCCTTGCTTTTTCCTTCCAAAGGTGTGCTCCGGGTTACTATGGAAACCCTCTAGTGATTGGCAGCTCCTGCCAGCCTTGTGACTGCAGTGGGAATGCCGACCCCAACATGCTGTTCAGCGACTGTGACCCCTTGACAGGATTCTGCACAGGGTGCATGTACAACACGGCAGGGCCCCGCTGCGAAGTGTGTGCCCCAGGTTTTTATGGAGACGCTGTGCTGGCAAAGAACTGCACTGGTAGGTGTGCCCCCAGAGCTGGTAACTAGCCGTACTCCTGGGTCCCTGTGTGGGTTTTGGAAGCAAGCAGTAGGCAGAAGTGCATTCTCACACACAAAAACGTAGAAAATTGGACTGATTTCTAATATCTGATTCTGCAGCTGAATTCCATTGAAACAAAATATGCTCCCCATTCCATGGGTGAAATGAGATGCCTTGTATCTAGAAGCCAGATTGTCTTTAGCACGCAGTCTTTTTCTACTAGATTATTCTCATCTGCAACATAGAAATGCCCCCTAAATTATGTGACTGTCCTATTTGAAATGCATTTTTGCTTGCCTTGAATCTTTCAAGTTAAGGCAAACTATGAATGAAAATAAACGCCTAGTTCATAATTTTATTTCTAAATATTTATACTGCTGTGTGCCCCCTGTTATAAAATTATTGGTGTGTTTTTTGTATTTTCAATACAAGTGGACATTTTTAATTTTTTAAAAAAATCCTTTTAAAAATATTTTTTCTTCTTCCCCTTGTAGAATGCAGCTGTATGTCCTGTGGGACAGAATCATGTGATTCTAGGACTGGCAAGTGTCACTGTAAACCTGGAGTGACTGGGCAGCACTGTGACCGCTGTCAGGTAAAATGATTTGAGCCTTCAGTCTAAGATCAGTTTCATGTCCTGTTGGGCAGAAAGTGTCATGTCGAAAGTGGAGCAAGCCCTTTCGAAGTGAACATGGCTTTGCCTGCCGCTTGTAAGCTGGAATCTTAACTCTGTGTCTTTCCCCTCCTTTAGGAAGGGCACTATGGCTTCGAAACATGCTCAGGCTGCCAGAGCTGCAACTGCGATATTGGAGCCGTGAGCGCAGAGTGCCATGCCCACAGTGGCCAGTGTAATTGCAATCCGGGTGTAAGCGGTTCCCGTTGCCAGCAGTGTTCCCCTGGCTACTGGGGGCTCAACACAAACGGCTGCTCAAGTGAGTCTGTTTCAGTCACTGTTAAGCATCCACTAATGTTATAAGAAGTCTAAAATAAATGTTCATAAATGTACAAGGCAAACACATACATAACTATATAAACCACGTGTCTGGAATAGTACAGGAGAGCAATCCCGAATCCATTTTGACTCTCCCAGTGACATCAAATATTCCTCTGCAGTAAGGGAGGAAAATGGGGAAAGCCTTCCCATTGTGTATGAGTAGGGTGAGCCTGTAACCTGGATTCAGGAACTAAAGTATTTACCATCACAAAAGAATGGCCAGGCTGCCCAGGTAAAGCAATCAGTGACCATATCAGGTTTCCTGGCAGGCAGGATTTCTGCTATAGACCACCTCCTTCTGTGATGTATGTATGATGTTTTGGGGGGTGGTCTTGGGCCACAGGGTGGGCAGTTTCAAAAGTCTATATAAGGGCTTGCCGGCTTACTAGCCACTTTGCTTCTCAATATACCCTGGTTGGCCTCTGTTATTTTCTCCTGCCAATAGGGAACCCACCTAAAGACTCTATATGGACTCTTGGATACCCCATAAGGGAAAAGGAGCAGTTTTTTTCTTCTTATAACCCTAACATTTAGGCCTTTTGTCCCCTAAGGCCAAAGGGAAGGGTATAGTTTTTAAAATAAAGGGTTGCCCTTGCCTAATCCAAAATCAATTCCAAAATGGAAACTAGTTGATGAGAAAGGTTCAGCAGCGATAAATGGCCCTGTTTGTAAAGTTATCCTGCAAGTGACGCTGTGTAGGTGGGCCCAGTTTCTGATGAAGGGTACAGGGCTTTCAGCAGTCTTTCTGTAGATACACACAGGCACCATTCAGGCAAAGCAAGCCCTGGCTTATGTGCCATGTTCCCACCCCCTCCCTTTCATGTATGGGTATAGTTTAATGAATGGTTTTTTTTTGTTTTTTGTTTTGCTTAATCAAGCCACAGTTTACAACTGAACGCAGCAAACTGTGGTTTTGACCATATTACAATTTCCATGCAAACCAGGGTTGTCACAGACAACCCTGGATCCTGGTTTGTGGGGAAACTGTGGTTTCAGGAAAACTGGAAATAGTTAATTGAGCCATGCTCACAAATAGAGGAGTGGGCACTTGAGCACAGGGCTTGTTCCCATGCTTTGGAGGTTCGTCTCAGTTCAGAAACAGTACTTTGTGAATGGTCCAAGATCTAGGGATTCCTCTTTTTATTTATACAGGAGCAGTTCCCTTGGGATAAAAGCCTCAATGTCTTAACAAGCCCTACTGTGTGATTAGACCCTTGGAATGGTTTAAGCATGAGAAAGAGATTGGGACTGTTTGTTCTGGTTTCATATTATGAGAGCCAGCGTGATGTAGTGGTTCAGAACGGTGGACTCGTAATCTGGTGAACCGGGTTCGTTTCCCCGCTCCTCCACATGCAGCTGCTGGGTGACCTTGGGCTAGTCACACTTCCCTGAAGTCTCTCAGCCTCACTCACCTCACAGAGTGTTTGTTGTTGGGGAGGAAGGGAAAGGAGAATGTTAGCTGCTTTGAGACTCCTTAAGGGGAGTGAAATCAAAACCAAACTCCTATTCTTCTGTGCCTTTTCAATTCATGTTTATGTGAAGGGTTTGATCCTCATCCAATGGCGATGAGTGGATGTCACTCTGCATAATATGGAAGAGAAGGATGTGACTTTACACGTGCATTTTGTTTAAGGTTGCTCCGGCTTCTCCTGTTCTCTTTGCAGAATGTCAGTGCAAGGGAGGCTCTTGTAACCCTCGGACTGGAGAATGCACCTGCTCCAACGGCCTGACGGGAAAGCAGTGCAGCACCTGTATTAAGAAGCACGAGATCCCTGTGGTGGATGGCCCAGACAGCATGAGATGCGAAGGCTAGTCTTGTTTTCTCTGCTCTGCTCAATTCCCTGTCCACGTTCCTTGGCCCCAGCCTGCATCTTTTTGCAAGTGTCTCTCTACTGGATGGCACTGATGCTATGAAATTTCAAAACTTTTCCTTGCAAGAAATTGGGAGGTTATTGGGAAATGCTACATGGATCTTTTGCTTGTGGTTGTCTGGGGGGTAGGGGTTGGGGGGGGGAGTGGGTGGAGGAAAAGCTGGCATCACTTAGGACCCCCAAAGGCATAGATTCCAACCTGCCTGTCATATGAGCTCATATGATTCAGACCAAAGCATACCACTACCAGACAACAGAAATGCCAAGATACACAGTAGTTGGCTATGTGCAAAGCTATAGGGCACTCTCGCAAGGGATATGACTTGCATGCTGCATGTGGCTGTTTTAGTTTTTCAAAATAGGCTGCCGGGGGCATTAGCCAAATCAAATCAGTTTGAACCTCGGGTGTTTGTCAGTTTTCTCCATTTTATTCTAGTGATTCATGTTATTCTAGCCTGCAGTCAACCCTCAATAGGTTTCTTTTTACTACTAATAAATCACCTAGCAGTAGCCTTACAGCTGTTTTAATTGTTCCTTCATAAATAAAGTGCACAATCCCGTAGAGATTTAATCACTTGCTAGATTACATAAAAGCAAGTGGCAACTCACAAACACCTGTAGACCTGCTTTTTGTTTTTATAATACCCTGTGTGTCTATTTTCCATTCATTCTCTCTCTCTCAAGCAGAGTCTCGGTCACTCTCTTGCACCCTACTGATGTACCTCTCTCGTATATAAACACACAATTATTGCGATGGTCCTGCCTTTCCCTTCCCCACCGACAGCTTCACCTGGTCCCTAGGCTGCTGTACTGACGAGATTGTGTTTTTATTGAGTATTTGCAAAGTTTCTGTAACAGCTCAGCAGCTAAGCCAATGGTAGGGGAAGACTTTTATGCAGCCATCCAAGACATCTCTCTTAGTCAAAAGGTGCTGAACCTGTATTTCTCAAAGTTTTCTTCTTTTTCTCCGGAGTTTCCTTAGTCTTTATGTTTCATTCTGATGTTTAGGATAAATTAGGGAGAACAATTTTTGCTAATTTGTTTAGCATTCTAAGCAGAATGACTCATTCATCTTTCTCTGGCCATAGTAAAGGCCCTATCATATCATTCACAGGTGGCTTTGATTTGGCGAGCAGATAAATTTATACAAGTTTATTAACATCTGATACAGTGCAAACTTGGCACTGTGCTGTGGTTATTCGCAGCTATATATCAGCTCAAAATCACATCCTGATGTTGGGCCGTGTCTTGAACTAAAACCACATGTGGGGGGGGGGGGAAGCCCACCACAGTGTTGCTGGGAACTGCATCTTCTAACTATTTTAGATCGGTTGACCCAAAGTAGATACTTGTCTGACTTTTGGGACCAGCTGCTTTATGAAAATCTAAAGTTTTTCAAGTGGGTTGTAAAAATGATTGGGCAGATATATGTATGTAGGCTGTTAGTCTGGATCAGGCATAGGCAACCTTGGCTCTCCAGATGTTTTGGAACTACAACTCCCATGATCCCTAGCTAACAGGGCCAGTGGTCGGGGATCATGGGAGTTGTAGTTCCATAACATCTGGAGAGCCAAGGTTGCCTATGGTTGCTAGATGACACTTGCGGTTCCTTCCAACTCTACAATTCTGTGGTTCTGATTCTATCTGGGACTGCTGAAACATAGGTCTACCCTAGCTCAGGCACTCGCATCTAGAATAGTCTTACAGTTTTGTTACCGGCATTATCTAAGAGTTGTGCATTTAACTTCCCTCTCCCATCAACAGCTTGTGACAGCTGCGTGCTACTTTTGTTGGAAGATCTCGAGGAGATTGGAAATGCTTTCCCTGCGCTCAGGAATCAGCTGACGAGCCTCAACTCCACCTCCATCGCATGGGCCCGTCTGCATAGCATCAATGGTTCTATGCAAGCCATCGCTGTATGTGGAGTGTTACACTACTTATTATACTTACCTAGTTTTTTCTGTAGGGCTTTCGGATTCCAGTTTCAACCCTCTTTTTCTTTTCCTCCTTACAGAACCATCTCCATGACTATCAGAGATCCCTAAACAGGGCCAGGCAGCAGACCGATGAGCTGGAAGAGGAGAACACAGACTTCGTTCAGGATCTGAATGCACTTCAGCACAAGGTGCAAAGTTTTTTGTTGTTGTTGTTGTTGTTGTTTCTTCATCTTTCCATGTCTGGTACTATAAAAGTTATATATTAGCAGAAGTCTGCTTGCTGTTCTGAGGAACGCAAACGAAATGAAATCCTTCCTGTCCAGGGGATCTTGGCTGTGTCCTCACTAGGATTCCTCCTTTCTTTATGTGTCTCCCTTTGTTATCCCAGTAGGTCTCTCTGCTGCTTTTCTGCATGCCTTGTTCTTATTTTCTCATTTCACAGCACCAGAAGTGCAGCATTAGTTTAGTAATACTTCCAGGGATTTAGGAGGACCGCATCGCTCACTCTCAGAAAACATCACAGTTTGTACAGTGGGCGCCTCTTTTCATTTTGTATCAGATGGACAAGCCACAGTAAGGGCGATGTTGACAGTGACTGGGCATCCCTTGACAACTTTTTTTGCAACGCAGTTATTTGAAATTTTCTTGAGTAGCCGGTTGTTTTAATTATTTCTCTGTATTGCTTTTAATGGTTTCTATATAAAAAAAGAAGTTTTTATCTTGCTGAACACCAATTTGATGTTTTATGGGAAGGGTGGCCTGTAAATACTTAAAACAACAACAACAACAACAACAACAACAACAACTAATAATAATAATAATAATAGTAATACTAATAGTAATAGTAATAGTAATAATAATAATATAGCATTTAGAGGAGGAGAAGCATATCAAGCAAATAAAGGCTGGTTGCTTTTGGGCCAAAGATCCCAAAAGCTGCAATCCTGCCCCCCACCCCACCCTGTGTTGTTGACATTGCCCACTTCCTTGAGTCTTTCTGGACCTCCTCTAAACCAGCATTTTGTTTTTGTTTCTGCTTTTAGGCAACAATGACCCACAGAAAAGCAAACCAAGTAACAGATGGCACAGAAGAGAACTACCAGCATGCAGAGAGCCTTGTTCTAGATATCACTAACATTCGGTACAAACTTGATGGTGAGGCATGGCTGTAGCTTTTAGGTTTTTGCCTTCCTGATTTGGAAAGACATCACTTGCGTTGTGTCTTCTGTCTGTCTGTCTGTCTGTCCTTCAATACTGTTTGAGATTTAGGGGTTGGGAACTGGTGGCATTCTGCATTGCTGAACTACAACTCCCATCATCCACCGCTAGCATAGCCAGTGGTCAGAGATGATGGGAAATGTAGATAAGCAACATCTGAAGGATTCCAAGTCCCCCCCTGCTTTAAATGGCACCTAGCCATGTTGGGGGAATTCTCCTTTTTGCCAGAATTATATTTAAGTTATTATTATTTAATCAGCTGGGATAGCTCAAGTGGTGGAGCATGAGACTCTTAATCTCAGGGTCATGGGTTCAAGCTCCATGTTGGGAAAAAGATTGCTGAATTGAGGGGGTTGGACTAGATGACCCCCGTGGTCTCTTCCAACTCTGCAATTTTTGATTCTGTGATTAGCAGCAGGTCTCATGGCAGGTTGCAACAATGTAAAACATAACATTAAAAACAGTCGAAAGAAATCTCAAGGAACAGGAATAGGGAAAGTGACCCAGAGGAAAGCGAGCCCATTGTGGGGAAGATAAACCAATGTGAAGCATCCTGAACTCTTTGGAGGAACGGTGGGAAACAAATGGGTCAGAATAATAGGAAAGTGCTTTTCATGGGTTGTGTATAAAAGGACTAGGTTTACTCATTGGCTCCATTAAAAATACGAAACGAAACAGTGTGGCTTTTTGTCTAGAAATTGTATGCCAGATGCAAATCTTTGCTGCCACAAATGCCAGCACCAGCACCACAGAGGAGTTCCGGCAGAAGTTGGCTGAGGTCGATGCAATGCTGAGGCATATGAAGGCCACTGATTTTAGTTTCCAAAGAGCAACGGCCGTTGAAGAACACAATGAAGCCCATAAATGTGAGTATAGTATTAACGGCAAACAAGGAGTGTGTCTTGGTTGTTACTATTATTGTTGTTATTGTTGTTGTTGTTATAGTATGAATCACCATGAGGCATCCCAGAGTGATTTGCAATGTAATAAGAGCATGTGTGAAAAAGCAACATATATTAAAAACAGTTAAAGCAACTGCATACATAAAAACTTACACACACACACACACACATGTGTGTGTGTGTGTCATAGCTGTCAAGTTCTCCCTTTTTTTTAAGGGAAATTCCCTTATGCTGAATAGGCTTCCTCGCGAGAAAAGGGAAAACTTGACAGCTATGGTGTGTGTTTAAGTTTTTGTATATGCTGTTGCTTGAACTGTTTTTAATATATGTTGCTTTTTCACAGCACATACCTAAAATCAGCTTAAATCTACTACAGCAGGCTTCCTCAACCTCGGCCTTCCAGGTGTTTTTGAGACTACAATTCCCATCATCCCTGACCACTAGCCCTGCTAGCTAGGGATCATGGGAGTTGTAGGCCAAAAACATCCAGAGAGCCGAGGCTGAGGAAGCCTGTACTACAGGTCCCAGCTGGGATAAAGGTCTCCATTTAGACGCCTTGTTGTCCTTAGCAGGTGCTGAAAAGACAATAGAGAATTGATAGGCAATCTGGCATGCAGTGGGAGTTCGAAAGAGCAGGTGCTGCCACACTAAAGACCCAATTCTGGCATCACTTGGAACAGGCCTCCTAATAGGATGGCACCTGAAAGTGTATCTAATTCTAGGTGATGAGATAACCTGTTAAGGTTCCTAGTCCCGAATTGTCTGTGGCCTTGCCCACCAGTCCCTGCACGCACTCAGTTTGGAGCGGTCCTTTTGGAGCTCTTCACAATTTATTTTCGTTTTAACAGCTCAGTACTTTAAACAGGCGCCAGCCGTCCCTTCCCCCCCTTCTCTGCTGTGGCCTGTGCGAGACTTGTAGACACTGAACAATTTTAACTTTTTTGAGCTCTTGTTCTGTCAGTGCTGGACCGGGTGAAAACCGAGCTCTTCAACAAGTTGGAGTCCAACCAAGAACTGATGAACCAAATCAACGGCCAGTTGGATCAGTACAGTTCAGAACTGATGGACCTGCGAGATGCCCTGAACGAAGCTGTGAACAAAAGCCGTCAGACAGAGGACCTCAACAGCCTAAATCGTAATCACCTGGAGGAAACCCAGGTACGAGGAGGGAGCTGGAAGTGCTGAGTGAGCCTCTCTGCCAGAGGGAATTTCAGTGGGACTGCCACATACAAGGGGGTTCTGTATTCTAGCATCGGGGGCAGAAAGGGACGCATTTATAAGCCACTCAGTGGGAAACCACTGAAGGGAAGACACTGTCCTTTGCCCAGACTCAGCCTGTGACAACCAAATGCACCTTTCAGTACTGGACCAAAAATGCTGTACTGCATCCACAGGTTCCATTTTTAGGCTGCAAAAGAGGGGTAGCGGATTTGGGAATTCTTTCAGCAAATGGGGAAAACACATAGTTTTCAAAGGGCAGAGGGCAAATGCTGACAGCAGCTTTTTGTTCCCTCCCCTCCCAGTCGGTCATAATGCCTTTCTTTGAATCACACCATGACTTAACAGCAGGGTGGATAAAAATCAATGGTTTTTGAAAATCAATCAATCAGATTTGTTTTAAAAAATCGGATTTTTAAAAATTTAAATCGGATCTTTTTGATTTAAATTGGATTTTTAAAATAAAGTGCTTTTGGAGGGAAAATCTTTCTACAGATAGTTTTCTATTTAAGTTACATTATAGCCCAAAGGCTATTCATCAGGAAATAAGGATTTGTTTTAAGTTTTTCATGTGTGCTAAAACTCAGTGTAAGTTTTTATTTTAAAAACCCATTTAATCGCATCGCTTAACAAACATGGATACACATGCTATAATGTTATTGTTTTAGTTAAATAAATTGTTTAAATTGTTATTAAGGGAATGATTATTTTTCTCCTTCTAGTAAAGTACAGCAGAAAAGTTGTCCAAATATAAACAGCTAACTTATTAAACCTCACAATAATTTCATAATTATCTGTCTATGCATTACTAATAGTATAACCAAATTAGTAATTTTTGATATAACTATAAAAACGACTCTGAAAATTTATTATTCCAAAAATGAAACCTTCATCTGGTTGTAAATATTAAGATTATACCAGTAAGAATGAGTCTTTCTGTAAAAAAAAAAAGATTTAAATCAAGTCTCCCTAGTGATTTAAATCGTGATTTAAATCAATTTGATTTAAATCAAATTCATGCTGCTTAGCAGCTCAATGGATCTCTGTCTGCAGTAGCAGAGTGTAACTTGGCTTCCTGAGGCTCCTCAGTTGGTTCTCCAAAAGTCATGACTCCATGGTACTAGTTTTTTAATCTTTTGAGGTTATCACTCCGAGGCGACTTGGCCATCTCACAGGTAATTCAGCGAGTGAGAGGGAGACTTGTCAGAATGTGCAAATGGAATTTTCCCTCTTGTAGGAGAGAAAAAAATCTGTTTTAAAAATGTGATTTGGGTGAAGAAACTGTAGGTCAAGTGCAAATTGAGATTCGAACTACCTGGCGTCGATTTCTTACAACATTCTATGGACTGCCACAGGCCTGAAATGGCACAGGTGGCACATTAGAGGAAATTAACTGTGTCTGTCGGTCATGCTGTGTGCCGCCATGCTCATGGAAGTTTTATGTGACCTCTGTTAATTACGAACAAATAGATGTGCCAGTTTGGTGGTGGTAACTCTTGGCTCATGACATTTCCAAGGAGACTGCATTATGCATCGATTCAGTGTAGGGACTTGAGATGAAAGGTGTTCTGGGGCTAGGCTGGTCCTGCATCCTGAAACAAGGGGGAATTGCAGAGCTGGAAGGGACCCCCCCCAAGGGCCATCTAGTCCAACCCCCTGCAATGCAGGAATCTCAGCTAAAGCATCCATGATAATCTGGGAAGTGTGTGCATTATAGAACCACTCTATGCCATGTGATGAGAACCTTAGGAAAGTGTTGAAATGATTCTGGATTTTAAAGTTAAGCTGCAGCAGTCGATGTTATGGGGCTATCTATATATTACAGCAAAAGAGCAAGGAACTGCAAGAGCAGTTTGGCCTTGTCCGGGATACCTTGCGCATGGCTGAAGATTCCCTTGCCCAGGTCTCTGATTTCCTGCAGATAATAGAAAATGCCAAGGAGGTAAGTGGTGCGAAACTTGGGCTTCTCACCAAGTCGTTTGTGGGCAGGAGATTCAAGATGCTGCTGCTTGCTAGGCTGAGAAGAGGAAGCAAACATGACAGGGATTATTGTGTTGTAGCAGACAGAAGAATGAAGAGCAGACATCCTCTAACTCCAAAATGGTGTCTGCCCTCTTAAGAACTACAGGACAAACTTTGTTCCTAAAATGATGATTGCCTCTTGTGGCAATCCCAGCCAGCTCCAATTCCCTACTTTTCCCCTTTGGGTTGTGACGAACAGGTTACTCTTGCCTGCACAGTTCAGCAGTAGGTCAAATTCTTCATGTTTGAATATCCTTTATAGGAAGTCCTTAAGTTTCCACATAGCTCCAGCAAGCTGGGGTTTTTTTACACCTTAGCCTCCAGCAAGGCGTTTCATGTGTAATGCTTTTGAACAGTTTCTAGATACCATTTGGAGAACACCTGGAAAGATAAAATAGTGGTATATCATCAGTGCACCCTGTGAAACCCATTTGCACACAGTGGGTTGTTGTTGTTTTTTAACTGAAAACAAGTGGAGTGGAAGAGGGCATTCAGATGTTTGATAGTGCAAAAAAAGGGTCTCCAGTCCTACTGAACTCCATCTCCTGCCAAAGAAAGAAGGAATGGAGAGGCAGGACTTGCAAAGTTAATGAATGCTGGCAAACGCCCCTTGTTATCCTGTAGGAATCTGAGAAGTTAGCAGCCCAGCTGGATGGTGCCAGATACCCCCTGTCAGAGAAGGCAAAGGAGTACTCTCTCGCTAGCACCAAGATCCCAGTCGTTGAGGCAGCTGAAGAGCATGCAAAGCTTCTGGATGAGCTGGCAAGAAACTTGTCCAGGTAAGGGCTGCTCCTTTGTTGCTGGGCCTTGAGCTCTCATTTCCTAGCTCACATGGACTTCTGTGCTGGGAGTCTTCTTCTAATAACGTTGATTAAGAGTACTTGCTTATAATACTGTATACCGGGAGTGGCCAACTCCCAAGAAACTGCGATCTACTCACAGAGTTAAAATCTGGCAGTGATCTACCCCCTTTTGGGGGGTTCAGGTCAAAGCTTTTTTTTTAGGAAGGAGGAAGGCCCATTTTGGGGGAGTTCGGGTCAAAGTTTTTTTCAGGGAGTAGGTAAAATATTGAGCTGTTTTTTAGGGGAGCCACAGTTGTTCAGCTTCTTTGGGGGGAGCCAGTGATCTACTGCAGACGTCCAGTGATCTACCGGTAGATCACGATTTACCTGTTGGACATGCCTGCGTGTATACTGTATTTTTCTGTGTTTAACACGCCCCTGTGTATAAGATGACCCCTATTTTGGGGGACTCCAAATTAAGGAAATGGGGGGGGAGATTGCCTAGAGTTGTTAAGCTTTTGGGGGGGGATTGCTGAAAATCACTCACCTGCCTAATAAACAAACATTGTCTTATACCCAGATAAATACGGTATTACCTAGATTTGTTTGCATTATATGAAAAAGTGGTACCATGCCTGATTACCCATGTGGCAACAGTTGAGCTTTATATGCGTTCATTTTTCAAAAGAAGAGGGGTTCTTTCTACCTTTACATCAGGAGTAGGGAAAGAGTCTGGACAACGGGCCATTTTGACAGGGGCTGCCCACCTGTGGGTGCCTGCAGAAGGAACATTCTTTACTTGCATTAGCAGCAAGACCCAATCCCAGCAGCGTTTGCTGTAAGTGCCGATTAGCCGATTGGTACATACAGCAAGCCTGCTCTGTGCAGGGATTTGGCTGGACTACAAAGTCCCTAGCTGGGAGCTCCCTTTAGCACGGCCAATCCATCCAGGGCTTTACTGCCAGTGCCAATCAGCTGATCAGCACTGACCGCAAGCCTTGCTTGCCCAAGGAACAAGCAGGAGGAGCACAATTTAAGGTTGGTTCCATTGTGGCTGCATCTCTACCTGCCCCCTCACTTGGTCGTTTATATAGGAGGCCCTTAAATCTCTTCGTTCTTCACCATGTAATGAGTTATTTTCTATCTGGGTATTTAAAGGGGGAAAAATCTCAGCCGCCGTAGTTTTCCTCAGCCCTGCTCTAAAGGCACAGCAGCGCTAAGAGAATGGAAATGACTTTCAGGAAGTTCCACCCTGCCATGTTTGAAGATCTGTTCTCTGGCCAGGGCTGTAGGAAGGACTGCAGGCCATAGTGCCTTTGAACCGCTCAGCCTTGATGCGGCAGGGGGGCTTCAGCTGTGGGGCTAATGGCAGACATCCTCTCATTTACATATTTGTCCTTTGAAAACAGCATTATCCATGGCACCAACCAGGATGGATTCATCCAGCGGGCGGTCAATGCCTCCACTGCCTACGCCAGCATCATCGAGGCAGTGGAGAATGCGCAGCGAGCAGCCAATGAAGCTAATAATGCTGCCGGCGAAGCTTTGATGGTATGAGTCTCTTATTCCCCACCCCACCCCCCACCCCGCCAGCAGACTTAAAAAATCTTGGCTGCAGCGTGCGCACCTGCCAAGGACACTGGTGTCAAAGAACGCAGGGCACCTTCACTCATCTGCTCTGCGCTTACCTGCTTACCCAAGACTGTGCCAGGCTCCCTTGTGCAGCAGCTGCGACTGGCGAGGAGAACTGGCTCCTTTTCATGTGATTTGCTCCCTTTCCCCAGATGCCTTGCAGACAGACGGCTCTGTTTGCAGAGCTTGTTGGCAGGGAAAGGGAGAAAGAACCTGGCAAATTGACATCTCTTGCCAGGGGAGGGCTGTTGGCAGCCGGCATGCTCCTGCCTGTTTATGCACTCTTCTGAGCTCTGCAGATGCACTTGGGCCCAGCCTGGAAAGCCAGATCATGCAAGGAAATCATGCAGTTGCATTAACCAATAAATATATTGAATTGAGCTTGAAATGCTCCATTCAGTTTAGTTAGCAGAACTACCAGCCACTCAGTGGCAGGGACTCTGTCCTTTTTGCAAACATGTATAGAGGTTAGAGACTTGTGTGGGACGTGGGTGGCGCTGTGGTCTAAACCACTGAGCCTCTTGGGCTTGCTGATCAGAAGGTCGGCAGTTCAAATCCCCGGGACAGGGTGAGCTCCCGTTGCTCTGTCCCAGCTCCTTCCAACCTAGCACTTCAAAAGCACACCAGTGCAAGTAGATAAATAAGTACTGCTGTGGCGGGAAGGTAAACGACCTTTCCATGCGCTCTGGTTTCCATCACGGTGTTCCGTTGTGCCAGAAGCAGTTTAGTCATGCTGGCCACATGACCCAGAAAGCTGACAGCGGATAAATGCCAGCTCCCTCGGCCTGAAAGTGAGATGAGCGCCACAACCCCAGAGTCACCTTTGACTGGACCTAACCGTCCAGGGGGTCCTTTACCTTTACCTCTTAGGGACTTGTAGTATAGTGGAGACATGGACCAGGGAGGAAATGGACCAGGGTCCATGAGGGGAAGTCCAATGGAAGTTAGAGCAGCCACATGTGAGCCAAGGGTTCCAGATGTTCTGTGGGTTACTTGGCAGGTAAGGTGTGAACAGTTTTCTTCTATCCTTGCAGAGTGTCATCTTAGACGATCTTGGGGCTGTGTCAAAAGAGATGAAGAAAAACAGCACTGCTTTAGGAGAAGCTGTGAAGAGGGAGCAGAGGAGGCTCAGTGGAGGTAAGAGAAAAATCAGCAGACCCTTTACTGACCAACGCAAACTGAAGTAATTGTCCTTAGGATGGCCCAAAGTATTGTCATTACCGTTGCATGCAGAAGTTCCCTGGGTCAACCCCTGGCATCTCCAGGTAGAGCTGCGAAAGGCTCTTGTCTGAAACCTTGGACTGCTGCTGCCAACCAGTGTTGCCAGTACTGAACTAAATAGGCGAAAGGCAGCTTCTTCCTGTGTTCCTGTACTTAAGAGTCCATGACCCAAAGATTCATTTGTAACAGGCCTTTTCCACAGCACAACTGAGTAGAGAGACGCCTCGTTCCAGCAATCCTGATTTGTAGATCTGTAACCCTGAGACTTTGTTTATTTTAATCCAAGACATCAAGGGAGCACTACAGGCAGCCAAGGACAGATTGGCTGGCATGCAAACAAAGAAAGAGCAACTTCTGAAACAGCTGCAGTCGGTGAAGAACACACTGGACACGGTCCAAGGTTTGTCCAGGTTTCAGTCCCTTCAAAAACTCCCCAAATAAACGCCCCCGTGAAGTCTCCCCTTAACATTCTGGGCGCTCTAACCCACTGCGGCCTCTCCTGCTGTTAGCACTAATTGTTCTGCACATGTTAGCAAATCCATGTCACTTTAGAGCATGCATGTTCCAGGTCCCACCACTCAAAGCCAAGCAGTGCTTGATTCACGGCCCTTTGCTTTATATCCTTATGATACAACACTATAATTACAAAATTAACCAAATCCGGCATTCATCTGATGATCCCCACCCTGATCAAAGGGTTTAAATGAAACAGAATTTTTTATTTTTATTGTCAGTATGGCACAGAAATAGTCTGTAGGCTTCTTCCATGCAACACTTGCCAACTCGTATATTTGCTCTTCTTAAGCTGAAATGAATCTGCACCGGTGTGAGACGCTCAGGGCTGTGCAGATGCTCGTGGTTTATCTTCTGTAATAATTAATAATTTATTATTTATTATGTCTACCCTGCCCATCTGGCTGGGTTTCCCCAGCCACTCTGGGTGGCTTTCAACAGAACATGAAAAACAGAATAAATTAAAAACTTCCCTTAACATTAAAAACTTCATTTTTCCCGCTTAATAAAATATTTTATTAACATATTGAACACATAAAGGTAAAGGGACCCCTGACCATTAGGTCCAGTCGTGACCGACTCTGGGGTTGCGGCGCTCATCTCACGTTATTGGCTGAGGGAGCCGGCGTACAGCTTCCAGGTCATGTGGCTGGCATAACAAAGCCGCTTCTGGCGAACCAGAGCAGCGCATGGAAATGCCATTTACCTTCCTGCTGTAGCGGTACCTATTTATCTACTTGCACTTTGATGTGCTTTCGAACTGCTAGGTTGGCAGGAGCAGGGACCGAGCAACGGGAGCTCACCCTGTCGCGGGGATTCGAACCGCCGACCTTCTGATCGGCAAGCCCTAGGCTCTCTGGGGTTTAACCCACAGCGCCACCCGTGCTCCATAGAACACATACATTAAACATTTAAAAATTCCCTTCTGTGTCTTTGGTTACAACTTACCTTCTTTCCTTCGCAAGATGGCACATCGGAGGCCATCCAGAGGGCGAAAGACGCTGCTGCGGAGGCTAGTGAAACAGTGTCTAGAATGGAAGGTAGACTGAGCGATATGAAGAAGAATCTTGATGAATGGAAGGAACAATATGGGGACCTTAAAAGCAACGATTTAAATCAAGCTGTTCGAGATGCCAGGAACACAGGTACATAACAGTCAGGTTTAAATATACCTGTACTCTTTTGGAGGTGTGTGGGGGGGGGGGGGGTAAAGTGGAGACTGGTATGAAGATGATCAAAATCAGGGGTCAGCAAACTTTTTCAGCAGGGGGCCAGTCCACTGTCCCTCAGACCTTGTGGGGGGGCCCGGCCTATATTTTGGAAAAAGAATATGAATGAATTCCTATGCCCCACAAATAACCCAGAGATGCATTTTAAATAAAAGGACACATTCTACTCATGTAAAAACACGCTGATTCCCGGACCGTCCGTGGGCTAGATTTAGAAGGCGATTGGGCCGCATCCAACCCCCGGGCTTTAGTTTGGGGACCCCTGATCAAAATGCTTTGGATCCATTGAAAAGCAAACTGAATGAATTTCTAACTATTGTTATTTCTTTTCTGTTCAATGTCAAATGTGAAAAGGCCAAATAGGCTCCTTTCATTTCTTACCTACTGTACACTTTTTTTCTCATTAACATCCCAGCAATGGTCCGTTCCACTGTTTGTACTTGATTTGTAATTGTTTGTGTTTTATGCCATTGATTCTTTTTCTGGCAGGGTGCTAAAGTGAAAAAATATATAATAAATTGTTCCCTTTTTTTGCCCTCTGGCCTTTCAACATAGGCCAGGCACCCCCGAACTTTGGCCCTCCAGATGTTTTGGACTACAATTCCCATCTTCCCCGACCACTGGTCCTGTTAGCGAGGGATCATGGGAGTTGTAGGCCAAAACATCTGGAGGGCCAAAGTTTGGGGATGCCTGACATAGGCCATTTAGGTAATTAACCACCTGCTATATTCTTTCTCCCAGTCAGTAAATAATTTCAGCTTCTCCTATGCCCTGCTTTATTATATGTCGGTGACTACTGGGACAGGCAATCACATTGTCAGAACACATAATTAATATGAGTCTATAGCCAGGAATGAAATCCGTAATTTTTCTGCAGTTGCGTCTGTGGCAGTGACTTGACCATTCAACGGGGATCTTGTTTAAGAGAGGACCGGAATAAAAATGGCAGTAAGAGAGCTTGCAAAAGGGGTTGCCGTGTTGTGCGAGGTTGTGTCTGCTTTTTACAGTCTGGCATGGTTGCTTATAAGATCATTGTTCCAGAAGAGCAGCTATCACTGAGCTTAAGACAGTTTGGACATTCAAAATTCCAAAGATATAACTTTCTATAATTCTCCTGAATTATAAGCATAAGACAAGCATGTGCAGGTCAGGTTCTGACCTATTAAACTGAGAGTGGTAGCTCAGCAGGAGCTCAGCAAGCTTGCAAGCGACAGTCCCCTTTTTTTGAGGTGAGGCAGCTAGCACTGTCCCGATCCAGCAGGCTGGATCCTACTTTTCAGGTGTCAATATCCTGCTTCCCAAAAATGTGCCTACTCCTTCTTTGAACTCCCTTTCTACTCTCAGCTGTTAGTCCTGTGCCTGTTCTCTGGTTCATGCTGTCCTATTGGGTTCGTTTTCTTCCCTGCCTTCCAGTCTCAAGCCTTGAGAGCACCCTCCCATTGCTCCTGGGAAAGCTGAGCAGTTTGGAGAACAGAAGGAGCCACAACGCAACCGTTTCAGACAACATCCTGCGGGTGCGCCAGCTGATCTCGCTGGCCCGGAATGCCGTCAGTAAGGTACAGACACAGAGAGTCGCAGCGACAGCTGATAACCCTCTTCACTTCTACTCCAGGGCTCAAAAGCAGACCTCTACCTTGTTCCAGAAACCCCGGAGAGAAGGTTCCAGCTTGGCTTAAATGTTGCCTTGCGCCCAAGTAGGTTCACCGGCCAGGAATAGGAAGCTTGTGGCCCTCTGGGTTTGGCAGTCTGCAGCTGCCATCAGCCCCGACCATTGGCCATGTTTTGGGTTGGGTCTGATGGGAGAGTTGGAGCCCAATGTCATCTGGAGGGCCATGAGTTTCCCCATTTGTGTCTTGTGACAGTCCTTGGAAATTTTAAAACATTCAACCAGAAATGAGAGAACAGATCTTTGCAGGGCCAGTGGAGGATTTGACTTAAAGAATTGGAAGGGGCCACGAGGCTCATCTAAGCCAATCCCCTGCAGTGCAGGAATCTTTCGCCCAATGTGGGGCTCGAACCTCATGCTCTGCCAACTGACCTATCCCTTCCCCAAACAGTTTTTATTCCAACCACCAGGAGAAGCTTTGAACCTGCCAGGATGGGCAGGCATTCAGCGCAAGAAGATTGTGCAGTGAAGGTTTTTAAGGATGGAATCAAAATTTTAAAAATTCCTTCCAGTAGCACCTTAGAGACCAACTAAGTTTGTCATTGGTATGAGCTTTCGTGTGCATGCACACATACCAATGACAAACTTAGTTGGTCTCTAAGGTGCTACTGGAATGAATTTTTTAAATTTTGTTTCGACTACGTCAGACCAACACGGCTACCTACCTGTAACTAGATTTAAGGATGGAGATAGGGGTTGTAGTCAATGGAAGTTTTCATCAATAGCAGACCTTACTTTGGGGGCTGAATGAGCTTTACTGAGTCGTCATGTTCATTAATTTCAGTGGGTCTCCTTCTGAGTGAAACTGAGCTGAATATTACAAGTGCAACAGAGTCTACCTTTCAGATCCCTTCCTCGGAGACAATGTCAGCCTCTGTTGGTTTGATCTCTTGGGCTTCTAGATCAAAGTCCCCGTGAAGTTCAATGGAACGTCAGGTGTGCAGATCCGGACTCCCAGCAACCTTCAGGATTTGGCTGCCTACACTTCGCTCAAATTCTACATCCAGAACCCAGAGCCCAAACCGAGGCAGAGGCGTCAAAATGGAGATGACCCGGGGCGCTTTGTGTTGTACCTGGGGCACAGGAATGTAAGTACATTTGCTTCTGTGAAAGAGAATATGAGAAGCATGGCACAGGGGGGGGGGGCAATTGCACAGCATCTTCACATGCTGTTGTCACTGCTTGATAATGGTGTATCTGCATGCAGATAAAAAGCCATTTTTGGGCACAGTCATGTCGGGTATGTGATACCAAGTATGTAGCCATGATTAAGGTGAGCAGCAAGCTGTGCAAACTGTTGAGTTTGTACATCCAAAGCTGGCTTTGCAGTCCGTAACCAGCACCAAGAGAGCTGCCCAAGGGATGGCCTTGGCAAGGAGATGTCAAGCATTCCTGGTGACTTGCGCTTGTACTGTGCATATCCAGGGCACTGGTGACTACATGGGCATCATCCTGAAAGACAGCAAGGTGCAATGGGTCTACAGACTGGGGGATGAAGAACCAACACATCTATCTGTTGATCAAGAAATTGGAGAGCAATTTGCAGCAGTCAGCATCAACAGGTATGGAAAGGGAGAAGGTGGGAGAAAAGTGTGTGTGTGTGTGTGTGTGTGTGTGAGAGAGAGAGAGAGAGAGAGAGAGAGAGAGAGGGAACGAACATTCTAATACAGTATTTCTTTGTTTAGAATGTGGGACATTGCATGTTGGGTAAGAAGACTCACGCCATTCATTTCTGTTTGGGAAATAAAAATTGCTCTGAAGTTTAGGATTTCCTGCTCTGCTCTTTCAGCCCAGAGCTGTTCCCCTGGGAGGCCTGGCAAGTGGCGTATCTAAGGAAAGAGTTTCCTTTGTGCCTGTTTTATTTAGCCTCTGCTCTTTGCATTGTTCAGTCTTATCTCCTTCCATCCCACCTTGCAGGATTTTGCAGTACGGGCACATGTCTGTGACAGTGGAGAAGCAAACGTTGCACGAGACAAAAGGCGACAGCGTTGCCAAAGGAGAGCAGGGACTGTTCAACTTCAAGCCCCAGAACGTGGTCTTGTACGTGGGCGGCTACCCCTCCAGCTTCACGGTGAGATGGGCTGGCCAGACTAGTAGTGGCGGGGGGGGGGGGAGAGAATGGAGTGGTGATGCTCTTCCTGCCGTTGTTGTAACACCAGATCACCAACTCCAGTAGCAGCCATTTGTGGTTTGGGTCAGGCAAGCCTTTACTGTTGCACATGGCATTTTCAGCAGGGACCTTCATTGAGCAATACTAAGCACATAGCCAAGTGTATTTCAAAACACCTGTTTTAATTGTGTGCAACACTCCACAGGGAACAACACTCTGTTGCCTTTTACTGAAATGGGAAAATTAATGTTTTCCTGATATAAAGCATGAAATGCCCTTGATTTCCAGCACAGAATGATTAAATGATCCAAAGATTCTCCCCTACAATGTATGGCTCGCTTCCCAGATAAATTCATATTTCAGCTAATAACACAGTCAGCTTGGCACGTGTCATTAATAAATCTTGTGGGGTTGCATATGATGGCTGTAAGATACTGTTTCTAGCAGCCTGAAAGCACTGCCTGGGAGAATGCTTTTTAACTGTTTGTATAATGCTTTAAAAATGTTTTAAGACCTCCTTTGCTTGGGGTTTTTGAACAGGTGTTGAATGGCCACCTGTCAGGAATTCTTTAGTTGTGATTCCTGTACTGCAGAGGATTGGGCTAGATGCATAGCTGCCAAGTTATCCCTTTTTTAAAGGGATTTTCCCTTATGCTGAATAGGCTTCCTCACGAGAAAAGGGAAAACTTGCCAGCTATGGCTAGATGACTCTCTGGGTCCCTTCCAACTCTGCAACTCTATGCCTGACGTGTTTGCTGTGCTGTAGCTCCTTTGGAAGGGAAGGTGGGATATAACCAATAATAACCCCCAAGCAACCTCATCATTGATTGTAACTGGCAGCAGAAGCCTGGCCAATCAACATGCTTACTGATGGATCTACTCCTGGGATGAAGATCAGGTTTTGTAGGTTCATTAGGGGGGGGGAAGCAGCAGACAGCCCTATGGGTGGGAAGAGGAGGCTGGGACTGCAGAATCACAAAGGGTTTAGGCATCTTAAACGGAAAGCGAGTCCATGTAGAGATGGAGGCAGCCAAGGAGCAGCTGTACCCAGGGTGCCGGAGGGGATTGGGTGGGGCCCACCAAATTGAAATAGAAGCGTCTCACCCATCCCAGCCGTGAACCTGGACGCTTCCTCTCTTATCCACAGCCTCCAGCACCCCTGCGCTACCCTAACTACAAAGGCTGCATAGAGATGGATTCTCTCAACGAAGAAGTCGTCAGCCTGTACAACTTCCAGCGCACCTTCCATTTGGACACTGCCGCCCAGAGGCCGTGCACAAGGTGAGCTGAGCCCACAGCAAGGGATGTCAAGCCCATGACAGTGACTTGCTGGGGCAGTGCGAGGCGAGGACGTTTCAGAGGCTTTAGCCACGGAGAGAGCAGAGGCGACATGGATGCTCCACTCAGACCTCCTGCATTTTCTACAAAGCCTAAAGATACGTCGCTTCATTTGCTTGAGAGATGCCGGCAGTTTGCTGAGCTCAGGCACAAGCTTTGGCTGCACCTTTCAAGTAAACAAGCAAGCAAGTAAAAAGCCTGTAGCAGAATATATCTACACATCCTCAGCTCCTAGGGCCAGAAAACTTACTTTTAAAAATAAGTTTTTGTAAGTCTGAGATTTTCATGATCCCACAGATATCTTAGATTATTTGATTGTTTCATATGTAACCTGTACTTTCTTGAAGTGTGCTGCTTACATGTGCTCCCCTGGCGTTTTATTTATTCTTACTCAGAGGGGTATTCAGCTTAATCGCAGCTTGCCAGCTGTTGCAAAGAGCTGCCGGGCTCTAGCAATATGCAACTTTCTGCTAATTTCCAGGTCTTTACCTCTCCACAGTATGAGACACTCCTGAAAGCAAAAACTACAGTCTTTCCCTTCAAAAACTTGTTTCCCCATTTTTGAGGCTTAGATTATTATTTTTTAAAGATAAAAGTAGCAGCATGACTTCTGTGTTTCTAGAGCCCACTTGCATAGATTTGCCATGGATGTGGGGACTTTTTGTGTGAAAGAGAAAATAACTTGCAATATCAGGATTTGAAGATTGAAAACAATACTGGTTGATGGAAGATAGAATGGTTGGTTTTTAAGGAATGAATATTATATGTAGCTGCGGGACAGAGAGTCCTTATTTTTATTTATTTCTGTAGTTTCCCCTCTCTTTCCCCTTTCCCTTTCTCCTTTTCTTGTCTTTCCTTCTTTCTTTGCTCTTCATTAGACTAAGTAGCTGTCTTATCTTAGTATATGACAAAAAGATCCTTTGCAATGGGTGTGCATTCTTGTAGATCTGTGAAAAAGTATAAATAAACAGGTTAATTAAAAGAAAAGAATTGCCACCTTTTTAACTTCTCCATTCTTTTAGGTCTAAATCAACAGGGGACCCCTGGCTGACTGACGGCTCCTATTTCGATGGCACCGGTTATGCAGAGATCACGTTTGAGGGCCAGAGTGGCTCCTTCAAGCGCTTTGAACTAGAGATGCGGCTGGTGTCGCACAATGGGATCCTTTTCTTCCTGAAATTTCAGGCAAGCGTTGCTTTGAATTGTCGACCGTTACTGTTCTGGCGAGGGTGGGGCTTCCCAGCTAAAAGTCCCATTTGGACTGTGAGTGGTGTTAGATGTAAGTGGAGGGGGAAGTGAATATTGGGGTGGGGGGTGGGAATAATTGCACGTGGCCTGGCTCAGAGGAAGCATCAGGGAGCAAAATGGGCATCCTCTCTGCACTTGGGCACCATTTGATATCATTGCACCATAGCCGAGTCCCCAGTTTAGATGGGGTTTTGCTCTATAGCTTACTTAGTGTCGTGGTTAATTTACTTGGACCAAAACCTTAGGACAGAGTTTCCCCAACTTGGTCCCCAGCTGTGTTTTTGGACTACAATTCCCACCATCCTTACCAAGCTAAGGATGATGGGGAGTTGTAGTCCAAAAACAGCTGGAGACCCAAGTTTGGGAAACCTTGCCCCATGGGTACACTGTGCTTGGATCTTGCTCTTCTTTCTTTGGTTTTTAATTTTTTTTCCCCTCTTTCCAACAACCTGGAGACCACTTCCTCTTTCCAGGGCAAGAACACTGAACCATGTGCAAGGGGAAGGCAACATTCAGGATCGATAGGACTGAAAGGTGCTTCTCGCTTTTCCTCCACAGAGACAGCTCATCTGCTTGGCTGTTCAAGAAGGAAAGCTGGTGCTCTACTATGACTTTGACGGAGGCCTGAAGGTGGCCCAAGCCTCCAAGGAACCTGCAGCACTGGTAGCCAGCAGCAATACAGATAAAGTGGTAAGGCGGGAAGAGCCCTCCGTACTTGGATTGGGCGAGGGGAGGGTCTCACACGCCCTTTCCCAGAGGGTCCCAGGGCAGGGTGCAGAAAGCCACACACTGTAAAGCGCTGGCTCCCTCACTGCCTTTGCCGTTTAGGGACTGGACTTTTTGCATTTTCCATGCAGTCACTTATTTGCGTCATCGTAGAATGATTGTGGACTATTCCCACCAGCCACCAAGAGCCTGGTCTTCAAAACTATTCTGATTCTTGACCGGGTACCTTGTTGGTTAGAGTTCACTGGAGGACGCCTTTGGGAATATAATGGAGAGGAATTTACAGTGCTGGCTCATCCTCTTGGCTCAGGAAACTTGCTTGAGGACAATGTTTCAACTTCTGGGTACACGTATCTGCCAGAATGCTCGTTCCATGTTCACTTAATGAGATATCACATTGATCGAGGTCACTCATATCCCCATATAAAGGTGGAAGGCTATTTGTTCCATCTCCCTCAGCTAGGATCATTTTCTGAACAGAAACATAGCTATTATTCACATAAAATAAACTCAAACTTGGGGTGTGTTTGTGTGTGTGTGTGTGTGTGTGTGTTAAGGACAGAAAAAAATCTGGAATTAGCTTGGCACAAATATAAAACCAGCTGGTGCATGAGGCTGTTATGACTGTTAAATTCAGGAGTAGGATGCCGCAGCACGTGCCATAGCACTGGCCTTGCTAAAGAAATATTTATGGCATAAAAACAGCAAAACAGCTCACAGCTAAGGATGGATGACAAATTCCAATCTTAAATTCATTCCCTTATGTTTCTGCATTAACTGATGTAGTGTTTTGTTTTGTTTTGTTTTAAAGTCCTTACAAAGATTTGTCAGCATTTTAATGTGCCTTTCACCTACCGTGTTTCTCCAAAAATAAGACACCGTCTTATATTTATTTTTCCTCAAAAAAAAACACGGTGGCTTATTTTCAGGGGATGTCTTATGTTTTTTTATTAAGTATGGTACAGTTTAACCTACAAGGTTAAACTGCCTATCCCTATCACTATGGCTTATTTTCGGGGTATGGCTTATTTTTTGGGTATGACTTATTTTCGGAGAAACACGGTACAGTATTAGAACAAAAAAAGGTACCTGAGCAGTTTACAGCAAAAATCTAAAATGTTACACTAAAAATGAACAACATGAAAATTTAAAATATTAGTTAATCAGGTTTTTTTATATATATAAAAAAAGAACCACCCACAACCCATACTTTTAGTTAAAATGCTAACATAACATGCCTTGGCAGGCTAGATGAAACAAAAAGGCTTTTAGCTGTTGACTAAAACAGTACAGTAAAGGCACCTGCCTGAAATAAACGGGGCAGCGAGTTCCAAAGATGGGTTTAGCCACACAAAAGGATCTACTTCATACAAAAGCAGAAGGACCATTGTGTGTCACTTGCAGCAGCCAGTCCTGCAGATCTAAGGAGCCAAGTGGGCGCTCATGGACGGGAGGCAGTCCTTCAGGTAAACTGGCCCCAAGCTCTTAAGGGCTTTGTTTACTCTCATGTTGAGCCTGTCCACGTCACAACTCGATGGCCAGTGCAGATCTCTGAGTAGGGATGTTACCTGCTTGACACGGGGGTCAGGCTCCCATCAGTCATTGTGCCACAGAAATCTTACCTTAGGTCGCCGTGACGCTTGCCTTCTAATTTCTTTGGGGACAAGTGGCCCCTAGTTCCAGCAGACATTATCCATGCTTGTTTGTTTTTGTCTGATTCCAGATCCAAATATTCCTCCACAAAATGGGTTCCAAGGACCGCGTTCTGGTGCGCCTGGAGCAGTCTACCGTCTTCAATGTGGAGCAGGAGAACAAGTTGCAGAGTGCCACTTCCTACTTCCTGGGTGGTGCGCCCACCTCCATTCTGCCCGAAAGGTAAGGCTTTTGTGTCATTCGGCACCCGGGGTAGGCTTAAATTTCCTCTCTTCTGTATTTGTCATCGTGTTTCCTTACAAGGGCCACACTTTCATGCTCAGCATTGCAGAGACTTCTGGGTCAGACCTCGTTTTACAATCCCTCACTGGCCGTTTGGTTTTACAAAGTGCTTATGGGAGGCAGGGATAGAGTTTTACATCGGCTTAAAAAAAAACAAAAACCACAGACCCTGTTTTGGGGTTCAGCACTTGATACTGCCGTTTTCTCCAGGTCCGTTATCGCAGCTGTGAGATTTGGGTAAAGAGGAGCTTGGGTTGCACTTGCCATGCTCACAGTAGACACATTGAAACTGAGGGACAGAACTAAAGTGGGTCCATTGATTTCAGTGGGTCTGTTCGAAGTCAGACTTGGTTGCTTGCAATTCTCGGGTTCAGCAGCTTTGTTTACTGCCTCTTCTGCCTCCTTTAACTCTCTCTGCCATCAGACACCTTGTATGGAACCCCACACAAGCTCTTAGACAGCCAAAACTGCTTCCCTCCCCACCCGACATTTTCAGTATGACTTTTTTTTTCAGCCTGAAGAAAATATTCCCCAAAGGCGGATCCATCCGAGGATGCATGAAAGGGTTGAAGGCTCTTGGAAAATATGTTGACTTAAAACGTATGAACACCACGGGAGTGAGTTACGGCTGTACCTCAGACCTCCTGGTGAGTAGGACGTGTTTGGCCCGTTTGCTGTGCTTGCCCCTAAGAATCGCACCGTTTTAATCACCTGCCTGCGATTCGAAATTGTTTTTACGTATGGTTTTTTTAAATTGCTTATCGTTTCGGGGTGGGAAGCAATTCAGACATGAAAATAAATGCACCAGACATTCAGCTGGGAAGCTCACAAGCAGGTCAGCGACTGAAAAAGTACATTGGAAGGGACTTCCCCATATGTGTGTCTACTCAGGGGCAAGTCTCATTGCTGCATGGGTTCTATTGGTATTGCAATCGTTCTGTCGCCTTCGCAGGTGGCTCGCTCGGTTAAACTTCACGGCCACGGCTTCTTGACGATGTCGCTGCAGGATGTGCCCTCTTTGCAAGATTTCTACACTGGTTTCAGCTTCCGCACCACCCAAAGCCGTGGCTTGATGTTCCACCATGTTACAGAGGTATGCCTTCCCTGCGTCTCTTGGCTGATGTCCCACTGTAGCACCCATCAACTCTCCTAAGTGGCTGATGGGCACGAATCGTTCCTAGCACTCCTTTCCTCCCATTGAGAACCAGTGTAAGAGAACACTTAAGTGTCGTGGAAGATACACATCCTATTCTTTCCCTTTGTTAGATGCTCCACGATTTGTGTCATCTTGGCACAACGGGTGACCTCTGAAAGCTTGACTGCCACTTGTATTCCCAAGGGAGGAAGACTTTCTATTTCCTACTCAGTTGCCCCATCTCACAGCTCTGGCTGGATCTTCTTCAAGCTTTGTCTGTTGTGAGAAAAGTGTCAATTTCTGTGCCTTTGTGTTCTGTATGCTCTGGAACGGAAAGACACGTTGCTGTACCTGGAACCTCATTTCACCCTTGATATGGTGAAATTGCTCTGAGTTTGCCGAGGGCCTGTGACACATACATAAGTTATTCTCCTCTTTGTCTTTCTAGGAGGGTACCTGCCAGGTTTCCTTGCAGAATGGCAGAGTGGCCGTTAGCGTCCTCTCTACAGAGCTCACCACCAAGAACGCATATGCAGACGACACAAGCCACTATGTTGCTCTCTACAGCGACTCCGCAGGGTATACCTTTCAGAGCCACCCTTTTCTGCTGCATGTTGGTTCATGGCATCCCCTTCTTCCCCAGCACAGGGGGAAGAGGGACTGGCACAAATGAATCATGTCTCCTTGAAACCAAATGTGTTTTCATTCCAGAGTCCGGCTTTACGTTGACGATCAGCTTCAGGGAAGCCAACCGGGCCCTGATCGCCACAGGAGGCAGAAGCGGCAAGATGAGCTGGCCGTCTTTCAGCTAGGAGGCATGCCTGAAGCCGGCGAAATCGGCAACCTCACAGGGTGCATCGGGAATGTCTTTGTCAGGAGGTGAGTGGGGACAAGGTCTTGTGTTCCTCTCATACCCAAAAAGGGTGGTTCCCCAGGAGGAGTGATTAGCAGTCATGGCGTGGGAAGTGGGGCCCCACCGGCTGCAGTGACATCACGCAACAAGGGTTGGGCAGGAAGCACGGTGGCAAGGATGGGGGTGCGTCTGCAGCCATGGCCGTCAAGGGAGAAAATGTCCTCTCGGGGCTCCAGGATAACCTGAACAAAACAGCAAAATTGGAAAAGAGGCTTGGTGAGAGAGGCATGGCCAGGACCTAATTAATCTGCCCTCATTAAAGCCCTGCGAAGATTGAGAAGACTGGAGCATCTTGGAGTGAAGAAACAGCCCGCAAAGACGGAATAATGTGGTCTCCTGGGAGAAAGCAATTAAAAGTCTCTGTTGTCTAAGCAGGGTGGGGAGGGTTACTTTGGGCAAAAGCAATAGATTGAGACTGAGGCTAGCAGGCAGAGAGGATATGTCAAGACAAAAGATTAAGCAACCAGAGGATATGACAATGCAAGATCCCCACCACAGTTTGATTGGGTAATCGTAGGGAGCAAAGGTGACGGCCATGAGCCAATCGAGACAGGGTATCCAAAGTCCACATCATATTTGGGCTCAAGTGCCAATGAAGTTCTGTACAAAACCGAGGTGCAGGAAGCTGTTCGAGAGCAGATGACTATTTATTAGGTTACTAGTGGGACAGTGCCAGTTGGAAAGGAGGCTTTTGCCTCCCCAGGACTAATGAATGATCAAATGCAGACGCATGCTCTTGTTGGCAGCTGGCAAATAGATCAGGTGCCTAGCTATGCATCAGCGCACCTCCAGAACTCTTTCCCATTTCAGACCCTGAGGAATAAGTGTCTGCTGTTAAATGAGGATAGCAAGTTTATATCAAGCATCGGCCAAAGTTTGCTTCCTCTGTGCACTTATCTAAGATTCCCCTGTTGCACACCAACCTGTGGAAGGACGCCAGAGGAATCAGGGAGTTCAGCCGCATTGTAGAACTTAATTAACTTCATTAATGGCAAATGCCTGCCCTCTTGTTCACTTTGCAGTGCCACTAGTAGCCTCCAACCATAGCTGGCTAGTCCAAGGATTTGCCCAGTGTTGCTATCCAGGCATCCTAAAGTGCACCTCTGTGTTACGCTACTGATTCTATAATCAATTTTCACTGCAGTCATTTCATTTCGAATTCATACATCTTGAGGGCTTTGAATTTCAGCTGGAAGCTGAAATAAAGCATCACCTTCTTTGAAAGCAACAATATTGATACAATCATACCTCGGGTTACAGACGCGCCAGGTTGCGTTTTTTTGGGTTGTGCAAACGGGTTACTTCTGGGTTTTGGCGCTCGCGCATGTGCAGAAGTGCCGAATCGCAACCCACATGTGTGCAGATGCGGTGCTGCGGGTTGCGAACGTGCCTCCCGCAGGGATCACATTTGCAACCCGAGTGTCCACTGTAGTTGTTTGGACTAAATAGCCATGGCAAGTTTGGGTTTTCTGGTTGGTTACAATTCTTCAGATCAGGTCTGATGCCACGGCTGTACTTGGGTGTTGCCTGCTGATTTCACCATTCATCTACATTGATGTTCCATACTTCAGCATGCACCTGCTTAGGAGCTGCTGCACTTCATCATGTGGGAATTGGCAGCAGTGCAACACACACACATGCATGCGTGCACACACACACACACACACACACACACACACACACGCTTCTCTTTCTCTTTGGCGATCACTCATACCCGTGTAAGATTGTCTTCCATAAACACGGTTTTAACAATGGGTCCGTAAGTGACTGTAGAGGCCAATTCTGGATCCACACATCCTTCCACAGTGGGGACATTGGTTTCCAGGCGGGAGTTAATTACACACACACACAGCTCTGCTGGGGTAAAACTCCTTGCTCTGAGACATAAGCCTTGTTCTCCCTCGTGTGGCCTAACTTTTGCAAATGCACAGATCCTGGATCATCTACACAGGTTGTGTTGCTGTTGTCAAAAGTAAAATAAAATACAACATTTGGGGTTCAGGAAGAGTCTGGAATGAGAACGAAGATGCAGACCTAAGATGATGCCAGGCAGGAACAGAGCAGGTGCAGTCTACAATGTCCTTCTTGAAGATCAGCTGCAGGCAGATACAATATTGTGGGTTAATGAAATAAGTGGAATTTGGTTGTTGTCCATACATGACAAGGACAATTAATCCACAAGAACCGGAGAGTTGCTTTGGTTCCAGGATGAGTTAATATAGTCAGAAAGGCCTCTGCCAGCTTCTTGCCATCTGGCTGTGGTCCTGGCTGAACAGCTGCTGAGCTCCTTTCCCTTTCTGCAATAGGAAATCAGACCCGCAGATGGTCGTGGACCTGCAGCAGAGCACCAAGAACGTCAACGTGACCATGAACTGCCCCAGGGATCGGCAGCCCCAGCAGATGAGGGCATCGGAGAAGAAGGGCAAGTGGAAACCGAAGGTGATGGAAATATTTGCAGCTGCCCTTTCCATTCCCTAAAAGTGTCTACAGATGCAGTAGCCGTTAACTATAGGGACAGAGACAAGAGGACCAGCCTGCAGCCTGTGCTGCTTTTTGTTCTGAAATATTCAGAAGCACCCTGGGAAATGTTCAGAGCAGCTCTTCCCCATTGCCTGCTAGGCCCTCACCTAGGCTCATGGTCCAAGCAAGGACTCCTGTGTATGGATTTCCCTTATTTTGGTTTCACAAAAGTGCATCCGTTCCACCCACAGAAGAAGTCAATATGGGAATGTGTTGCTTGGGAAGATAGCTTCTATCCAGCTGCCCTTCCCTCTCTGGCAAGCATGCACTCCATTCACACACAAGAGCCCCTGGACAACCTTCAATCCAGGTTTAGCTCAGGATGAGGGATTCAAGAGAGCAGCACAGAACTTTGTGAAACACCTACAGGAATTTCAGAAACAGCTTACAGTATAAGCACCCCACAATGCATTCAAATGTTCATGTGTGGGCATAATTGCATGTGCTACCTCTACCATTGCTTGCACACACACAAACATGCTTGCCTCAAACACCTTATACCTGTATGCATTCTTTGGGATGCACTAAGTGGGCTACTGTTTAGGGAAGTTTTTAAGGACTGATGTTTTAGTGTATTTTTAATCTCTGTCGGATGCTGCCCAGAGTGGCTGGGGAAACCCAGCCAGATGGACGTAATACAAATAATAAATTACTACTATTACTACCTACTACTACCAGTGCCATAAGTTGAGAGACATGTTACCAGTGCTGTTTTTCTAGAAAAAGAGGTGCCGTAATTCGCCATGAACACGTTCCTTTCTTCTCTTATAATGGCAATGGTGCTCACCTGAGAGGTCCCAGAACTGAGTTCTGGCGAGTTCCAGCTGGAAAAAAAAACACCCCTGCATGTAACCTTGTCTCCTCTGCAGGGCCACCCATTTGGGAGGGCGGGGGCAGTTTTGTGAACTGTAGCCATTCATGTTACCTGCTACTTATAAGATTAGGATTAATTTTCTCCTTGAGTTTTGAAGCCAGGTGAGAGTCTTGAGGAGCAAGCCGCATGTCCTCTTGCTTTTCAGCCCATTGAAGCTAAGGTGGTTCTCTTTACGGAGGAGGATTTCTGAATTATTTCCCTGCAGGTGCCAAGCAAGTCAACGCTGAGAGATAGGAGCTGCCATTTACCCAAATACCCCCAAGCCTTTAAGAATGCCTTCCAGTTTGGTGCGTCCCCAGTGAGCCGCTTGGAATTTGATGACATTCCAGCAACATTCCACGAAAGGTAAGGGGAGGGGGGAGCAAGTAGTCTTTCTTTTCCCTTCCTATTTGAGAAATGCTCCCCTACATTCCAACATAAAAATTGAAAACTGAAGCACCTGAGAAATGTGTCTGGCTTTACGGATCCTGCCATCGCAGGCACTCTGGATTAGGATCCCCTGACTCAAAAATACTTTTGTGTTGGGCTGCAGTGGGTTCTGTGAGATGCTAAAACATGAGAAAGCCATTGTATAAGTTTTTTGTTGTTGTTGTAAGTGATCTTACAACCGGAAAAGCTGTTAACACTTTGCAAAGACTGCAGCCCAGATGGCAACAAATCCCCTTTTCTTGTTAAGAAATCATTGGAATGATCTGGAGCTTACCGAAGGGAGGTGTTCTTAACAGTTGCCTCCTCCTCCAGAGTGTCATAAAGATACCTGTATGGAATCCCCAGAGGACACTTCCTGAAAATGGGAGTTGAGAAGACGAGGCAGAAGCTGTGGGCAGAATGTGCTCATAAATGGTGTAGTGGTTAAGAGTGGTAGACTCCTAATCTGGGGAACCGGGTTCGCGTCTCTGCTCCTCCACATGCAGCTGCTGGGTGACCTTGGGCTAGTCACACTTCTCTGAAGTCTCTCAGCCTCATTCACCTCACAGAGTGTTTGTCGTGGGGGAGGAAGGGAAAGGAGAATGTTAGCCGCTTTGAGACTCCTTAGGGTAGTGATAAAGCGGGATATCAAATCCAAACTCTTTTCTAATGGCATCCAACCCTTCTCTTTCTGCAGGTTTCACTTCTCCATGGAGGTCAGACTGAACTCATCCAACGGTCTCCTCTTTTACATGGCCAATGAATCTCTGGGATCCTTCTTCTCCCTCTTTGTCTCCAGCGGCCGCTTTGTGCTCTTGGCTGATATCAGCGGAAGGAAACTGAGAGTCAGGAGCAAAGAGAAGTACCATGATGGAAGGTGGCACACAGTAAGGAGGGGGGAGACTGGGATGGGGACACTGCCTTGCCTGGGCCAGGGGCTGCCATTTTGAATGTTCTTTCCACGTGGATGAAAGTACACCAGATTCTCCTTGCTATCCCTATCCCACAGTTGCCTACTTTTCCATTGGACTAAGCATCAGTCAGATAATTTGGTAGGGATCATTTGACCATGAAAGAGCATAAAACAAGGAGGCATTATGTATTGCATGAGGGACGTGGGTGGCATTGTGGTTTAAACCACTGCGCCACTTGGAGTTGCTGATTGGAAGGTCGGCGGTTCGAGGCCCCATGACGGGGTGAGCTCCGGTTGTTCGGTCCCAGCTCCTGCCAACCTAGCAGTTCGAAAGTACACAGTGCAAGTAGATAAATAGGTACCGCTCCGACAGGAAGGTAAACGGCGTTTTCGTGTGCTGCTCTGGCTTTTCCAGAAGCGGCTTAGTCATGCAGGCCACATGACCCGGAAAACTGTCTGCAGAAGCGGACAAACGCCGGCTCCCTCGACCTGTAAAGCGAGATGAGCACCGCAACCCCAGAGTCATTTGTGTCTGGACTTAACTGTCGGGGTACCTTTACCTTTATGTATTGCATAAAGTCTGATGGATTCATGAAGCACAGCCCTCGGACTGCATTTACTTCCTTCATGAACATTTGAATAAGGCTTTTAGAAACATGAAATGTAAAAGTTAGTGACTTAAAGGTTGCATTCGATCCCAGTCCTACTCAGAGTAGACCCATTGAAATTAAAGAACACAGCCAATGAATTTCAGTGGGGAAACTCTGAGTAAAAGTTGGGGTTCGACCCTTACTTGTTTAGATTGGTTTCATTCCTAAAATACTCGTTGCAGAAAAACCGTCCCAATAGAACCTAGTGAATTTACACAAACTGACATTTACACAAATATAATGAGTAAAAAATGCACAGTTCTTTGTCTGAGGAAACAATGGCAGCCAATCTCCTGGTGATGGCCACGTCTTCTAATCCTGACGGACTTGGCTGGGGGCTATGCTGCTGCCTTGAGAATGATGCTGTGCAACTTTGCAAATGAGATTATTTCCCTGGTAGAAATCTAAAAATACACAAATGGTTGGGGGGGGGAGGTAACCCACATACTTAGGCTACAAGTATGCCAACAGCTGCATTCATAAGAGTGTCAGAACTGCCTGCAGCTCCCTGCTGAGTGAATAGTGCCAACCACCTGTGTGGAATGAGCCTTATCTGACTGTAGAATAGGAATCTCATGAAGCCTTATTTAAGGCAGGTGAAAGAGTAAGTGTAAAGCTGGAAGAGGAAATACAAGACAGCCAAGTTAGACATGAACCAAGGGCCATCTCTGAAAAAATATAGCAATAAAATAAAAGCTTGCAAGTAAATAAAAATCAGTGTGACCCCAGTTAAATGAAGTGCCGAATGTTCTCAGACCTTAGACAATCAATATTTATTTTCCCCTGTGCTTGGGACTTGCAGATTAACCTGGGGAAAACTCGTTGATTCTTGGCCTCCATTTCCCCTCTGTAAAAAAGAGGATTACAGTAAAAACCACTCCGTGCCAGGTTTGTTGTAGGACTGCACATGCTGAGTGCAGATACCCAAAGTGACCTTGCCAATATCGTATCACGTTAAATCAAAGATGGCCTTTCTTATTTTGTCCCGATTCCAACTCACGTCAGCCCCAACCAGCATGGCCAATGGCCAGAGATGCTGGAGGTTGGCTGCAGTCCATCTGCACTTGAGGGGCCACAGGTTTAACCCCCCCCCCCGGGCATTAAAGTAAACAAGCTCTTGAGTGTCATAGACTGGTAAAGGTGCCAAGAACCAAGCAGCTCTGATGTGCGCCTCTTGCAATTGTCAGGTCTTCTACAGCAGAGACAGAAGCAGAGTCCAGCTCATCATCAATGGATTGAGAGCCCAAGAGAAGTCCCTGCCTGTTGCTGGAGACTTCTGGATCCCTGGTCCTTTTTACATTGGAGGAGCCCCTGTGGAGAAAGCAAAAGCACATATACCAGTAAGGATCCCAGGAATCCGCCTTGTAGAATGTCAAACTGTTTGCCCATTTATTGCCTATCCTGGAAGCAGCTCTCCAGCATCTTGGGGACAGAATGTCTACATGCAAAGCATGTACTGTGCCTCTCACCTTGATCCTTTCCCCATTCAACACCTGGAGGATTTGTAGAAAGTACTGCATTTGTCGATAGTATTGTGCGTGGTGCATATCACTTGAGGATGGGTCTGGAGGATATATTATGAAAACACCCCCTCCGAGGACACATTTTCCAAAACAAACTCCCTGGGATGTTAGGAGAGAGAGGCACCACGTACACTAGTCCCCTCTGAAAGTGTCGCATGGCAGCCTTGGTGCCATTGGTCAGGAGGGACACCTTTGTTTCTGCCACCACTCTTGTTGTTGTTGTTTAGTCGTGTCCGACTCCTCGTGACCCCATGGACCAGAGCACGCCAGGCACTCCTGTCCTGCACTGCCTCCCGCAGCTTGGCCAAACTCATGTTTGTAGCCTCGAGAACACTGTCCAACCATCTTGTCCTCTGACGTCCCCTTCTCCTAGTGCCCTCAATCTTTCCCAACATCAGGGTCTTTTCCAAGGATTCTTCTCTTCTCATGAGGTGGCCAAAGTATTGGAGCCTCAGCTTCACGATCTGTCCTTCCAGGGAGCACTCAGGGCTGATTTCCTTAAGAATGGATAGGTTTGATCTTCTTGCAGTCCATGGGACTCTCAAGAGTCTCCTCCAGCACCACAATTCAAAAGCATCAATTCTTCGGCGATCAGCCTTCTTTATGGTCCAGCTCTCACTTCCATACATCACTACTGGGAAAACCATAGCTTTAACTATACGGACCTTTGTCGGCAAGGTGATGTCTCTGCTTTTTAAGATGCTGTCTAGGTTTGTCATTGCTTTTCTCCCAAGAAGCAGGCGTCTTTTAATTTCGTGACTGCTGTCACCATCTGCAGTGATCAAGGAGCCCAAGAAGGTGAAATCTCTCACTGCCTCCATTTCTTCCCCTTCTATTTGCCAGGAGGTGATGGGACCAGTGGCCATGATCTTGGCCACCACTCTATAGATCAGCATCTTTCAGAAAATGGGGGCTGCGTGTCTGGGGGCCCAGGGAGCAGTTCGTCCCCTGCCCACACACTGCCTAAGAGCCAGCTGACACTGTAGGCAAACTGGAAAATCCCATACAGGTGGTGGGGCAGTGGGCCAAGGCATGTACCACCCCATAACACAGGCCATAAGGTGGTACATCTATATGCTCAGTCCTCACAGTCCTTCCTGCTAAATCAGGAAGGTAGCAAGGTTGTGAGAATTCAGACTAGTCCCTGAGTCACAAAGATGGGTGTAAGTGTAAGTGGGAGGACACATGCCCACTGTCCCCCCCCCTTTTCCCAGTTTGTTGTGTCTGCAAACTGGTCCTTTGGTGCCACCGGTTAACAGTTGTGTTAACATGCAGAGGAATTCCAGGGTTACATCCTGCATCAGTGACTAAAAGCCGTCAAGCGGGGCCTTTTTCTGCCCAAGGGCTGAATCTCCTGGTAGAATCATAGAATCATAGAGTTGGAAGAGACCACAAGGGCCATCCAGTCCAACCCCCTGCCGAGCAGGAAACACCATCAAAGCATTCTTGACATATGCCTGTCAAGCCTCTGCTTAAAGACCTCCAAAGAAGGAGACTCCACCACACTCCTTGGTAGCAAATTCCACTGCTGAACAGCTCTTACTGTCAGGAAGTTTGGTAGCAAACCTCCTAGGGGCTGCATGCCCTTGAAAGACAATGCCAGAAGCAAAAGTGGGTAAAGAAGTGGATGTGGCTCTGTTCTTTTGTACAGCTGGCATCCTTCCACCCACAAAAGGCAGAACTTCCTACATAAACAAACAAACACACACCCACACCTTTCCATCCTTTGCCAAGTAAACTAAGAAGCGTTATCACAATTCTGAGGAACAATCCATGCAGGAGAAAACACCCGATGGCCTAGGGCAGGGCCAGTGAGGTGGTGTGGCCTAGGAGGAGTCCCAAGGGCCAGATATAACAGTCTGGAGGGCCACATTCAGTCCCCAGGTCTGAGGTTCCCCATCTTCTCCAAAACAAGTATATATACGGTCTTGTTGGAAATACAGTTGCCGAGCACTAAGAACGAAAGCCTGCCTTTGGGGGGAGGGGGCGTTGCCCGGTATGCTGAGTATTCATGTGTTTGGATGCTGGCATTTTCTTCAAAAGATCTTTTTCCTTCTTCAGGATGCTTCCGCTACCAGCTTTAAGGGGTGCATCCGGCACTTGAAACTAGACAGGAAGCCTCTGGTCTCACCATCCCGCCTCTTTGGTGTGACCCCTTGTTATGAGGGTGCTTCGGAAAGTGGTACTTTTTTCTCTGCTGATGGAGGATACGTGGCTCTAGGTACTGTATGGATCATCTTTCTTGAGGTTTCTGTACCCTGCTGGACTCCCCCCATGTTCCTCCTAGTTTTGCCAGTACATCCTCTTCTTTCCTAAGGCATAAAGGCCCATGCGTCCTCTGTTGTTCTGACAGCCCTTTCTTTTCATCCTCCAGACAGGTCCGTAGCTATTGGGCAGGACTTTGAGTTGATGCTGGAAATTCGCCCCCGGAGTGTGTCTGGCTTGGTATTTCACATTGGCACAAGACAAACGAACTACCTCAGGCTGTATACAGACAAGGAAAAGGTAATGTGATCAGACAGCAAGACGTCTGCAAGCACTTCATATACACTGGAAGTAATAACTTGTATGGTCTCTGAAGGGAGCCAGAAGAGAAAATTTAAAAAATCACACCTGCTTGGCTGATCCTGTTATACACACAAAGTACAAAAATGTACCGTTAGCCAGCAAGCAAAAAGTAAATGTCTTATTGGCCAAGAGTTGGGGTTAGGGCAGACAGACATTGGGAGATTTGGTAAAGATGAAGCAACAGGAAGGGAACTGTGTGAACTATAAGCCTTGAGGAGAAATTGAGACTGCTGGATCAGCCATGGCCTTTTGCAAACAAACATCAAGCTTTCCTATGTCTCACAGCTAGGAACCTTGAAAAGCAAAAGTTGAAATTCTCAGGAAACTGAAGACCTGCTTCACAAAAGCAGAAAGGCAGGGGCCCATATGCTTAATGTGCACCTGTTGTTCCATGTGCAGAATTGGAAAAAAATGCTGCCATAACAGCCCGTGATCCTGGTTCTAGGAGCCCAAGTTGTTTGTTTCACAGGCTATTTTGCATCTCTCTATTTTGCATGGGAAAAGCTCTTGCTTATCAAGAACATGTGTATTGCTACAAATGTTATCAAGAGAGAAGCTGGTGGTACATGCAGAATTCCGTGAGTTAAACTGGGGCTGTTGTTTTGCAAGCTCATGAGTTTGCTTCCGTTCCGTCCCACTAAATGCATTGCCACAACGTCACAAGTAGAACTGTGCAGTTCATTGATCTGATCCAATAGATTTCAGACTTCTGACTGTTAAGGAACCAGCAGCTCATACACCCCTATGTTCTGAGCTGCACACTTTGGCATGCATTCAGTTTGCTCAGAGCAATGACCCGGCTTGCAGGGCACCTATACAGTGGTACCTCGGTTTATGAACACAATTGGTTCCGGAAGTCTGTTCATAAACTGAAGTGTTCATAAACTGAAGCGAACTTTTCCATTGAAAGTAATGGAAAGTGGATTAATCCGTTCCAGACGGTCCGCAGAGTACTTAAACTGAAGCGTTCATAAACTGAAGCGAACTTTCCCATTGAAAGTAATAGAAAGTGGATTAATCTATTCCAGACGGGTCCGCGGAGTACTTAAACTGAAGCGTTCATAAACTGAAGCATGGGTGTAATTGGTTCCGGAAGTCTGTTCATAAACTGAAGCGTTCATAAACTGAAGCGAACTTTCCCATTGAAAGTAATGGAAAATGAATTAATCCGTTCCAGATGGGTCCACAGTGTTCATAAACCGAAAATTCATAAACCGAGGTGTTCATAAACCGAGGTTCCACTGTACAGCCTTGTACTTGCCTCCAGCTGTGCTTTCCAGGAGCAGATCAGCAATGACAATGGGGAATCTGTGAAGTCATCACTTCAGCTGAACCACATTTGAAGTATGTTCAGGACTGTCTCCCCCTTCCCATCCTGATGGAAATTTTCTTAATCTTCTCTTGCGGGATTAGGTCACTGTGATTGCAAACACTGGTGCTGGGGAATTTGCCACCTCGGTGACCCAACCTTCACTCTGCGATGGGCAGTGGCATACGCTAGCAGGTAAGCTACTTTCCAGCTGTGTGATCTTTTCCTGCTGCGCTCTTTTTGGGGGCATGGGGATTAATTGCTTTGAGAACATCACAGCCCAAGCAGCATTCCTCAAAATCCAAGCCCTTCTCTCTTTGTCGTTGTGCTCAAACCAAGGTCCGTATTCTACAGCTGAGAAGCTGTATCTCACCAAACATTTCGTAGGAATCTGCCTTAGCATGGAGCCAGATGATTGGGCCAGCAAACTCAGTATTGTCTGCACTGACTGACAGCGGCTCTGCAGGGTTTGAGGCAGGAACATTTCCCAGCTCTGCCTGGAGACACCAGAGATTAAAAGTGGTCTCATCTGCATGCAAAGGGTGTGCTTTATCACCGAGTCAAATCCCTTCATGAAATAGGTGTGGATGTTGACTGGTCGAAGTGTGTGTATGAAAGAGAGCTTGAAAGAAGGCCCTCCAGATGTTTTGGACTACAATTCCCATCATCCCTGACCACTGGTCCTCTTAGCTGGGGATCATGGGAGTTGTAGGAGGGCCGCAGTTTGGGGATGCCTGCTCCAACACAACCCATTTCCTTCTTTAATGCTGATTAGACTTCGTGTGGATCATTAGCACCGGCTACATCTAGGCAGAATGCAAAGTACACTTCTGGAACAATCCTTCCAGCCGCTTGCACAATTGTTACATGCCCATATGCTAGTCCACGGGTAGGCAAACTAAGGCCCGGGGACCGGATCCGGCCCAATCGCCTTCTAAATCTGGCCCCTGGGTGGTCTGGGAATCAGTGTGCTTTTTACATGAGTAGAATGTGTGCTTTTGTTTAAAATGCATCTCTGGGTTATTTGTGGGGCATAGGAATTCGTTCATTCATTTTTTTCCAAAATATAGTCCAGCCCCCCCCACAAGGTCTGAGGGACAGTGGACCAGCCCCCTGCTGAAAAAGTTTGCTGACCTTGTAGTCCAAATTGACACGCCTCGTTCATTTTAAGTTGTGCTAGACACTGAACCAACCCACCACTGTGTGGGAGCAAGGGCTGCTACATGCATTGAGGGAGGTGAGCTTTCTCAGCATGTTTACCTCTGACTTAGTTCCACCCCTTTCTTTCCAAGTAATCAAAAGCAGCAACGTGATTCAGTTAGATGTGGACACAGAGGGAAATTACACCGTGGGACCCAACCAAGCCCATGCTGCTACCATCAAAGAGAACTTCTACCTCGGTGGAATGCCAGGTGGGTAGCTCATGCACGGATATTTGGGAGGATCCTGCTTCTAAACCATTGCAGTTAATTTAATGCCCCCATAACTCGGCTGGTTCTTCTTGCATTTATGCCCCAGGCTTGAGGTTGTCCATCTCTGGCCTTGCACAATGAATTTCAAACTCTTCACAGGGAATTGCCACATTTGTTTGCCTGCTGAAGAACATTACGCATCTGTCACAGAATCTCTTTGCATTTTGGAGTGTTCCAATGTTCAGCTTGCATTCCAAAAGGTGCTCACTTTATGCAGCACAAAATTTAAACAAGCTCTTTCTGTGACATAGGGAAAATCTGTGTCACAAATTCTTCTTATATGCGGCACTAGCTAAGCCCATCTGTTCTGATGTGCTGTGTATGTGCTTGCTATATTTTTTTTGGTTTTGTATTTAGTGGAGTGCACTTCCCTTTTATTAGACAAGTTAACCAATGGGCCTTGCAGGTGGCGCTGTGGGTTAAACCACAGAGCCTAGGGCTTGCCGGTAAGAAGGTCGGCAGTTCGAATCCCCACGATGGGGTGAGCTCCCGTTGCTCGGTCCCAGCTCCTGCCAACCTAGCAGTTCGAAAGCATGTCATAGTGCAAGTAGATAAATAGGTACCGCTACAGCGGGAAGGTAAACGGCATTTCCGTGTGCTGCTCTGGTTCGCCAGAAGCGGCTTAGTCATGCTGGCCACATGACCTGGAAGCTGTATGCCGGCTCCCTCGGCCAATAATGCGAGATGAGCACCGCAACCCCAGAGTCGGTCATGATTGGACCTAATGGTCCCTTTACCTTTACCCAATGGGCCTTAGTCACAATTAGCTTAAGGTGAAACTGAAGCCTAATGACCTCTGGACTGCCTAGAGTTGTGTTAAAAAACATGTTTTGCTCTTCCTTCTACAGAACTCGGAGATACTGGCCTCCCTTTGGCACCTGTGCCTCAACTCCCCTCCTACGTTGGCTGCATGAAGAACTTGGTGATCAACCGGAACCAAATTAACCTAAGAGAAGCTGGGACTGTAAAGGGAGCGGTAGGGCTCACAGGGTGCCCACTTATGTAAAAACTATTTGTACGTGTTAAGTCAGTACTGCAGGAAGCCACGTGACCCTTCAGGAAGCCAGCAGGGTCCCTCAAGTTTGGGCACACACCGCATTCCTTGCCGCCTGGAGATACAGTCCGTGTTCAGCACCAACAGCAGGTGTGTTGAGAGGGCAAGGAGGCCTCATCCGTTTTTATTTGTAATTGATGATTTCCTGCCTTTACACATTGTCCACAGTAAGGTTTTTGAAGAGGGCAAGGGCATATGGTATATTTATAATACAGTGGTGCCTCGCTAGACGAATTTAATTCGTTCCACAGGTCTTTTCTTATAACGAAAAATTCATCTAGCGAATCCCATAGGAAAGCATTGAATTTTTTTTTGCCCATAGGAACGCATTAATTGAATTTCAATGCATTCCTATGGGAAACCGCGATTTGCTAGACGAATTTTTCATAAAACGAATTCGTCTAGCGAGGCAACCTCCGCTTGAGAAATCCTTTCGTTAAGCAGAAATTTCGTTAAGCAGGGCATTCGTTAAGTGAGGCACCACTGTAGTACTGTTGAAGCATAAGTTGTTCCCTCTCTCTCCCCCACACCTGGTAAGATTCTAATCAGGATGAATCTGTCAATGTAGTTTGTGAACTGCTTCAGCTAGCTGAAAGGCTCAAGGGACAGGAACAAAATTATTTAAGCACGTCTAAATATGAAAACTTTATTGCTGCCATCATCTGAATTGTATTTCACCATTTCCAAGCAGCTGGCGGCATAATAACCATTTGGTCAGGGGCCAGTATTTATTTACTGAAATAATGAACAACTGTGCAAGATGCAGGTCTTGGAGCTTCAAAGCCGTTTTGCATTGTGCTTGTCTAGTCTCTACCAAACAGGCACCCGTTGTTTCAGCAAAACAGTATTTCATGTTTTTGGTGCTAAGTTAATGAGTAGAATTAAGTCAATTGATTATGACTTGGGCAGATAACTCTTAATGTATAAGGAAAAGATGAATAAATTAATTTAAATGTGCCCATGTTGCCTCTCCAACCATGTTATAAACCAACTTGTCAGGTTGATTGTGCAGGCAATACAGCCCTAATTCCACGTGAGGTAGAACATTTAATATGTCCCTAGGAAACCCAGCCTGGTTATTATGACAAAGCTGCCAGCTGACCTTTGTACCACTGTGCTCAAAGTTCTTGCAAGGGTTTGTCAGTTATTCTTTACTCAGAGTAGACCCATTGAAATTAAGAAGCCCATGTCCATTAACATCAACAGGTTTTCTCTTGAATAGGACTGGTATTGAATACCACCCAGTGTTTCCCAACTCCCCATGCGCATTAACTTCACAATAACACCCTCCCCGCAAAAGTATATGGTGCACTTAGAGATTGCCTTATATATATTTGTGTGTATATACATTGTTCATCACATGGGTCAAGATACTGCTTTGAAAAGGACTTTATAACTTATCAGTATATTGGCTGTTTTAATGCTGGGGTACATATTGTAAAATGGGTTTTAACAATTATTGGTTTCACTTTCAACCACTGTAAGTATCTGTTTTTAAGCTGTACTTTTAAGGGATGATCTCTGTAAATCACTGGTACATACTTTTAATTCAAATAAAATTTTATGATCTATAATTCATACAAACGATATGTAGTAGTGCTGAATTTGTTAAGAGTAATCACATTATATTAAACTCATCTTTGCTACCGTTTCAAGCACTATAGGGACCTCAGACATTCCTGTGGGTGGTTTGGGGGGTTTTTTGGTAGTGAAGTTTATAGATCTAAAATGCCTGCCACATGCACAGTTCTCTTTATAGTTCAGGTATGACACTTCCCAAAAGCTATCCACCACCAAAATTCCTGTCACTGTATTTTTATGTATCCTCACAAAAACAGGCATACCTGTCAAATGCAGTGACATTTGGGCAAGTCGGGATGTTAGGGAAAGGGAGGTTTCCCAGCTTCCTGCCAAGAGTGGCTGAGACAACCCAGTCAGATGGGCAAGGGAACAAATAGTAAAAAGTATTATTATTACTTCAACATGCAAGGATTGCTAATAGAGAAGCAATGCTATGAAGGGCAAGCCAGTTAAGAACAGGGAAAGGGAACCCTTGTTTCTATTGAGAGCCAGTCCCTAGAACAGAGCTTTCCAAACTTTTCATGTTGGTGACATACTTATTAGACATGCATCATTTCGCGACACAATTTTACTAGCAAACTGGAGGTTAAAACTAACCTCTTTCCAGCCCCAGGGGAGTGTGTCACAACAGAGTTTGGAAAGCTCTGTCCTAGAAGATAGAAGACTACACACCAGCTAAAAGTGGACTGGGCTCAGACTGCACCCTGCATAAAATTAGGCTGAAGCCCAGAGGATGCAACACTCCTGAGTGCGAAATTTGGGGACAGATTGCCTTGGAACCTTCAGAATCACACATTCTTCTTACAAGAGAGGGGTTCCCCCCCCATTCCTACTGCCCCATGTCCTTCATAAAAACATGACTTGAGGGTCAGGATTACCTCACACAATGTAGGAGATGGAGAGGAGAATAAGTAGAAACAGGAAACAACCTTCTAGGAACAAAGGGGACTTCTTACAAAATAACTGGTAGAACCAAGCAATTCCTTAAATAGGTAGGGTTTAAAAGCTCAAAATATTCTGCTGGATACAGATAAGCCCTTGGATGGCTTTATAGCAACTATTGGATATGGGTTGTGACAACAAACTAAAAGTAAAAATTACAAATGTTTCTGCCAAGGTGATGCATTTACCTTACGGGAAACCCCAAGCATAGACCTGCAACTGGATTTGATGCAAGACTATAAATTTAATCAGGTGAACCAAACTTGTTTCCAAGGACAATAAGAAGCTGCCAAAGTGTACTTTAAGGCCACAAAGACAAACATCTGTTTGAAACTGCAGCAAGGGGGGGGGGGAGAACCCAGTATACCCAGGATGAATTTGGCAGAGAGGTCCTTTTTACTTGCAGATTCAATACATGAAGTATGCTAGTTATCCTACTTATCTTAAGGTAAGTATCTAGGAGTACCCGTAAGACACAGTTAAGAAACCTAATCTAAACTCATGTCTTCTTCCTCATCCTTCTTGTCTTTTGAGTCTCCTTTTTGATCGGATTTGACGTTGTTTTGCATTGCTTTTGCAAACGCCTCGACATCTGAAAACAAGATACATCAAATGAATAACATGGCAGGCATGCAATAGGAAAGCAGGCTACTTAATGCGTGGCTCCAAGCGAACAGCATATGGCAAAAGGAAAACAACTACCCAGAACGAAAAGTGTGGAGTAGGTGGACAAAGGAAACATCTGAACATCTGTGTTGGTTTGTAATGGTCTAACCACCCCCCTCCCCATGTTCATTGCAGCTCAGACCTGTCATGTACTCAGCCTACAAAATGACATTCCAGTCCATATTCATAATTGGACAAAAAACACTGCATTAGAAGCAGCGCATCACCATCCCACAGCAATGTTTATACTTCGCTGGGTTACAGAGAGCTGAGCCAGAGCTGCAACCTTTTACCCTGATTCTCTGCCTTCAAGAGGGATTCAAAATCAGGACTCTGGTAAAACTGCAACACACAGGACCTCTGACCCAGCAGGAGTTTCAGTGCCTACTGCACAGCCACTGACCAATCTTGGGTTTATTGACAGAAATTAACTCACCTCCTTTGTTTGCTGCATCTACTGCCTCAGCTGGTAGGCCAAATTGGCTCATTAGAGGTCCCAGCTGCCCAGAAGCCAAGGCAGCACTGAACATGCTGAGTGCCTGCAAAGAAAAAAAGCTGTGTCAAATTCCAGAAAGATTCTATAGAGCAAAGGGTGAGCAGGCTTTTTGTTTCCTGCAGAGGGCAGCATTCCTTCAGGTGCTGCACTCTGGTGGCAGGTGGAGCCAGAGATACAGTCATACCTCGGTTTAAGATCGCTGCGGTTTGCGATTGACTGGTTTGCGACCGCCGCGGACCTGGAAGTGCTTACACGGCGCGTGAATGCGCAGAAGCGCTCTGTCGACGCTTTGAGCATGCGCAGAAGAGGCACTCCGTTTACGGCTTGCTCGGGGAGCGACCAGCTCCCCAGAACCAATTGAGGTCGTAAACGGAGGTACAACTGTAACAGTATTCTGGATTAACTATTCCAGAATAAAGAGTATGCTGCTTCAGTTTTCAACATAGCTACTTGGAAGATTAGAATGCCCACTCCTCCTATACAGGTGCACTCAGAAGTAGGCCGCACTGGGCTTGACAAGGTTAATTTCAATTATAGTTTTGTGGGTTTTTTTAAAAAGCACAAAAGATCAATACAGCTGCTCTTCTGAAAAGTGGAATTTATTTTCAAATTTAGTATGTTGCCAACACCACACAAAGAGTGGCAGCATAACAAATTGTTCTTAAGACAGCTAAGGACCATACAATCAAGGGGGAAAACAAAATATCACCCCTTCCTATTGTTTAGAAGCAACATAGAATGAGGGAGCAAGCACTTGAAAGCAGGCACCCCCAAACTCGGCCCTCCAGATGTTTTGGGACTACAACTCCCATCATCCCTAGCTAACAGGACCAGTGGTCAGGAATGATGGGAATTGTAGTCCCCAAACATCTGGAGGGCTGAGTTTGGGGGTGCCTGCTCTAAAGCCAGGGATGATGAAGAAAGAACTCTGGTAGTATGAAAGCTCGAGGAGGCATCAAAGGCAGCAGTAAAATGACATCCAAGGCTACATGCAATGCCCAGCTCAGAGATGGCCTTTCTGAGATTTATCACAACAGGCAAACTGAACAGGATTCACACAAGATCTAGAGCTTCTTGCATTCTTGCCAAGCTGTCTTATCTTTTTTGGGGGGGGGATTTCTAGCCAACTTCTTCAATCTTTTAGTTAAAAAACAGCTTTTCCCACTAAGATTACTGCTATCAGCACTGAATTAATTCAACAAGTAATTAGAGATAAACTTGTGGGGTTCAAGCAGAGCAGTGCCATTTCAGCCACTCTAAAGGCAGGTTTATAAATAACAAACCACAAGACTGCATTTAGCAGACACAAACTTTATTTTATTAGTTAGAGGGAAATGTTGTGGCACAGTATCCTGAAACAGGGGGAAAGACAACCCAAATGGCTGACAGACACCGTTGGAAAGGCCGGCCAGCAAATCTGACAGACTACACAAAGTGCAGTGTCTTGGTGTGCGACACTATTGCCCCTGCATTGTACATCCACACAGGGGTTGCCTGGGATACCACTTCCGCCTCTTTGGTTTTCCCATCCTCATTCATCCTTAAAAGAGAAGTCAACTGCTTCAGAACTAGACCTTCCTCATCACATAGCTCTCCAAATGATGCAGGGATTTGTCTAAGATTCCTCCTGGTGTGTTTCAGCCAATTCCACCCAGTATAAGTCAATCTTAACTTAAGCCAAGTAGCTGCCTCCAAGTGTATTTTCCAGGTATACCAAAACTTTTACCTGCTGGAACTGTGGAGAGGTCAGTGTGTTCTGGATCTCCTCTCTTGTCTGCGGCAGAGATTCCCCAGAAGGAAGATAAGGCAGCAAGCGCTCTTGAACCTCTGTATTTGCCAGAATGGGTGCCATTATTTCCGGGGTCATGACACTGGACAGGTCAACTGTGAAGAAACAGAGACAGAATGTCTGAGGCAGAAGTACGAAGAATTAGCAAAGCTGCTACAGGAGAACTCTGCGAACCACGGGTGTATTGCAGGCACCACAAAAGTCTAATCACCTGTTGTTAAAGTACAACTGCAAACGGGAACAAGTAAAGGTTTATATTGTAAGGTGCAGTCAAGGACACAGGAAATAGCATAAGCATGGAGATGTGGAAGAAATTATGGAGAAAAGATGCAAAAAAAAATTCTCTGAATACTTAAGAGGGAAATTCTTTTTAAAAGTTATGGTATAATGGCATCTGACTCGTGCAATTATTGCAGCAATAAATAAATCATATTTGAAAATAGGGCAGAGGTGCAAATAGGAGAAAGGAACTTTTTTTCAATATCTGGTAGGCATGCAGCTACACACAAAAATACTGGAAGATTATTAGAATATTAAGAAAAAAGGTTGGAAGATGAAGTTCCTTTAGATCCAGTACTAATATTGCTCAACTATATGTCCCCTATCCCAAAGAAAAACCATAAAGAACTTGCACCCTATTTGATTACAGCTGCTAAGTGGCTAAAAACTAGTAACATTGCTCACTTCCTGGAAAGAATGACTTGGCTATAATGGCTAAAATCTCATCTCACCTTACAGCAAGAATTGCAAGTGAATACGGAAACTTGTTTGGGAAAACTACTTGCCCTTTATACAATATTGTCAACAAAATAATGACCACCTGTGAAAGCAAATTCAATGTGGTTTTGGATTTCTTTTTAGAAGATATACTTGTCAAGTCATATTTTCCTGCAGAATATTATGATAAAAGGTCTTTTTTCCCTGTAACAGTGTTCTGTTGATTATTGTCAACCAAATGATTAACTTTTTTTTGAAAGCCTCAACTGAACAAAATTCTGAGCCTATTTACAATTAAATCTTATATATATATAGAGAGAATGGTAAACAGATTTTATTTGGGAGCTAGTGTGTTTCAAACACCAAGCATTTAAGATTTTGATCCAGACATACTGTAGTGTTATACCATTTGCTTACCTTCTTCCTCTCACATACACACTGTAAAGGTAAAAGGGGTAAGGGACCCCTGGACAGTTAAGTCCAGCCAAAGGTGACTAGGGAGTTGCGGCGCTTATCTTGCTTTCAGGCCGAGGGAGCTGGCGCTTGTCCAGACAGCTTTCTAGGTCATGTGGACAGCATGACAAAACCACTTCCGGTGCAACGGGACACTGTGACAAGTGCCAGAGCACACGAAAACGCCGTTTACCTTCCTGTCACAGCAGTACCTATTTATCTACTTGCACTGGCATGCTTTCGAACTGCCAGGTTGGCAGGAGCTGGGACAGAGCAATGGGAGCTCACTCCGTTGCGGGGATTCGAACCACCCACCTTCCGATCGGCAAGCCCAAGAGGCTCAGTGGTTTAGACCACAGCGCTACCTGTGTCTCTTACACACATTGTAATGCAGGGTTGGAGAAACTCTGGCCCTCCAGCCACTATTGGATCACAACTCTGAACTTCTCTGACCACTGGGCCATGCTGCCTGGGGTGACGGGAGTTGGAGTCCAATGACAGCCAGAGGGCAACAGGATGCAAATCCTTGCAGTAAACACAGAGGCAAAAAAGACTCTATCATGTTGTTTGTCTTTGTACAGGGGCATGTAAAAAACAGCATGTCGCTAATACTGTTTCAGTAGGGAAAGCAGCCAGGAAGAAACATGGAAGCACAAGGGAGGACGCACCTTTGGGGAGACCTCATTTTTTGTCTGGATTCCCACACCCCCTTTTTACCTTGCTGGCCTCCTGCTCCAGCTGGCACATTCATCGTTGCCAAGATAGTCTGGAGGTCACTCAACTGGATGGGCTGAGTAGGGCTTGCTGCTGTACTGGTCCCATTTCCAGAACTTGGAGCAGGACTGGGACTGGTGGCAGCAGCAGTGGCAGTAGCAGTGGCTGCTGCAGGAGCTGTAGGAGCTGGCGTTACCCGTGTGGAAGAAGTACTGGAAGATGGTGTCACAGCTGCCGATTGGCTGCGAGAGCTAAAAGGCAATTCGTTTAGTTAGCCTCTGCAAGTACAGTTTGAAGTTGGGGATGTTTTCCAAAGCTAAAGAGCAAGTGAGAGAATTGCCATTCCAGAGTACCAGCAGGTCTTCCCCTCCCACAAAAAAAAGCAAGCTCTGAGCTCACTCAACACAACTTAAGTAAGGAGGTGATGAGATGCCTCCTTCCTCAGTTTGAAATACCAAACTTCTAAAATTGCAATTTAAAGATGAGCCCTAGAATTACAGTGGTACCTTGGTTCTCGAACGGCTTAGGTGACGAACAAATTGGCTCCTGAACGCCGCAAACCCGGAAGTAAGTGTTCCAATTTGCAAACATTTTTGGAAGCCGAATGGCCAATGCAGCTTACGCTTGAGTGCAGGAAGCTCCTGCAGCCAACTGGAAGCTGCGCCTTGGTTTTCAAACGGTTTTAGGAGTCAAACAGATTCCTAGAATGAATTAAGTTTGAGAACCAAGGTACCACTGCACTACAAAACCCGAAAAGTTATTGTTTATAACCCTACTGACCCTTTCTGATCTCCCATCTTATCCCATTTCCCTTCTCTAGTTAAACCCCAAAATGAGGTTCCACGTTTCCCACACCTAGGAGAGATTCTCTTTAAATGCTAGACAGATACCACAGGAGCTGCTTCTCCAGAAGTTCGCCACACAGCACTGGCTGTTGGATCTGAAACATTGCAGCGATATGTAATAAAAACAGAAACCTATGAGAAATGTCCCCACTAAAATATTGCACAATTTAAACAGAGCCTCAGGTATTATTAAAGCAATCTGTTTCTTTGAAAAGGACAGTTATAAGTCAAGATCCTCTTACCTGGAAGAAGAGCTGTTAGTTGGGGGGCCCCCACTTCCCAACAGACTAGCCAGACCAGGACCCGTCAGAGCACCGAGCCCACCTTCCATAAAGGAAAAAGACAGCATGTGTGTTAGAGACTTCTTTTAAATAGAAAGTAGGTTTTAAAATGTTGTACTGTGTAGACTTCTTGTTCAAAATAACCAAAATAACTTTCCAGTTTTCCCCACCCAGAAACACAGATGTACAAGCTCATGTCGCAAGACTAGATGCTTTTTTACACAAATTCAGCATGGAGCTGAAGGACTTCATTGGTCCATTTGAAGGCTCCCACTGATTAATGGTCCACCCAGACTTAGAACGCCTAAACCTGGGAAGGAATAGGAGACTTCTTTTTGCCATCATGCCAGCCTTTTCTTCATCTTAAGTGGTTTTTGTCCACTTTAGAGTATGCAAACTTAAGCAAAAACACACCCTCAAAGGATTTGTCTGTCTAGTTCTATGCCAAGTTTTGTCTGATAGTGCACTTTGATACTTGAAGCATTAATTCTGAGTCTCAATTTGTCATTTCTAAGCCAAACATCCTCAAGAGTAGAACAGCTGCCACAGAACGAAGTTTGTGCTTCTTGAAATTGAATTGAAATACTTTGTCACTTGTACAACTTGCATACAGTGAGATTACAAGAGCACCCCCCACTCAGCTTTCTTAGTCTTAATTCCCCTCGTTTACTGACACACACACACACAAAACACGAAAGTCAGTTGCCCTGTTGTTATCTTTTCATTCAGCAGCCCAACAGTCCACTGGATAGAAGCTGTTCTTTACCCTGTTGGTGTGACTAATCATGCTTCTCTATCTTCTGCCTGAGGGCAGGAGATCAAGAAAGTGCTAGCCAGGGTGTGAATCATCCCTGAGATTTTTTCTCACTCTCCTGAGGCAACGGTCTTCCGCGATGTCGTCCAGCGGAAGAGACAGCCCATAATATCTCGTGCTGTATTCACCACTCTCTGTAGGCACTTCCTATCCAGCGGAAGAGACAGCCCATAATATCTCGTGCTGTATTCACCACTCTCTGTAGGCACTTCCTATCCGTTGATGTCAAACCAGCATACCACACCGTGATGCAGTATGAAAGGACACTTTCTATTGTGGACCGGTAGAAGGTCATCAAATGTTGATTGACATTGTTCTTTCGCAATACTCTGAGGAAATGGAGTCTCTGTTGGGCTTTCTTCACCTGGGTTGTATTGATTTTCCAAGTAAGGTCTTCACTGAGATAAACTCCTAGGAATTTAAAGGAAGAGACTCTCTCCACATAGCCCTCCCCAATGTACAGTGAGGCTAGTTCTCTCGTCCTCTGAAAGTCCAACACCATCTCCTTTGTCTTGCTGATATTAAGGTGCAAGTTGTTCCCTAGGCACCATGTAGATTTTTTTGGACCTCCCCTCTATACACTGATTCGTCTCCACCTGTTATTAAACCCATTATGGTGGTGTCATCTGCAAACTTAATAATTGCAGTAAACGGGTCAGATGATGCTTTGTGTTAATAGCACAAGATGCTAGGAAACCTGTCTTTCTACATTCTCTGAAAATTGCCTCCTGGTGGAATCATTCTATTCTGGACCACTTGATGGCATCAAACAGTGAGGATGCATAGCGGCTGCATGATCAGTCGCTGAAGGATTCACCTATGCCATTAAGCAGCAGGTTGACCATCACACACACAGGGGAATCTTACAAAGCGTGCACTTTTAACGTTCTGACAACACTGTATCCATGTTGCACAGGCATTTAATGAAAGAATAGAGGAAAGAATGGGTCAGCTCATGTTACTTGGTACTACTTTCTGTCCAATGATATTTGATTCATTCATCTTCATCTGAAGATGTGTGCATGCACACGAAAGCTCATACCTATGGCAAACTTAGTTGGTCTCTAAGGTGCTACTGGAAGGATTTTTTTTATTTTGTTTTTACTGCATCAGACCAACACGGCTACCTACCTGTAACTTGATTTATTATGAACACTTTGTTTAAGAACCAAGCATATTACCTGCAGGGAGCATTAGGAAGAGATTAATGTACAAAAGAACTTACCAAGTCCTCCTAAGCCTGTTGGTCCAATCAGCTGCATGAGCTGGTTATGGCTCATGTTTCCCAGAAGACTTTGCAAGCCACCTTCACCTAAACAGAGATTGTATTATATTCACAGATTTTTACAGCTCTCCATCTAAACGAAAGGCAATTTAAAATGGCAACAGGTTTTAAGAGGAAAATATCACTGTTTTGCTTCTAATATAAAATAAACAACACAGGTGAACCCTGGAGAATATCAAACATATCCACACATCTCATGTTTCCTAAACATCCGTGTTTCCTAAACTTTTCAAAGTTATATTTGAAATTGTTATGTTTGCCTTATGGTTTTATTTTTTAATACTATTTTATTGTTCTTTATTAATTAAACATCCAATTAAAGTTGGTCTTGCAATTAAGGTGTTCCAATGAAGGATCAAACAAACAAACAAACCACCTAAGTATCAGAACTGGCTCTTAATACTAAAGAACACACAGAAAAGGACTCATGGAAAAGGTCTATACCTCCAAGGGCAGACAACTCATGGCCTCCACTTCCACTACCACCCAGAGCTCCAGGCATTGGTGGGTTGTTGAGATACTCATTCACCTTACGGCAGTGCTCCTCATCTTTCTCAGTCTTGGGCTCCTGCCGGGAGAAGAAGAAAAAAGCATTCTTGCACTCCATGACAGATGTCTAATCCACAGCTTCAATGTGACGCAGCAATAACTAGCATCACTTATTCCTCGTTTCCCCTTCATCTGCTAACATCCACAAACCTGCATCCAGAAGAAGAGCCGCTTGGATCCAGCTTTGAATTTCAACACATAAACGCGGCCCGTAGTGCACTGAGGCACCCTCTTAAATTCACAGTCATCAGGAAAAATAATCAAGTCCTGGAATGGAAGAAGATGACAACAAATATTCCTTACTTTCCAAACAAAACTATCCAAATGGATTACAATAAGCAAGAAATCACTAACCACTTTCTCAGTCAGGCTGCAGTTGAAAGTCCCTCCCACGACAAGGTTTGCAAACTATGGGGAGTTACATAGATGCACGTTATGCCTGCCTCTAGGGAACATGTGTATCTTTTTCTTACAAGACACACAAATTCCACACACATTTGAGATACATGCATCTTGTCAGGTGGCCAGGGAAGAAAGAAACCTATTTCCTCAAACCACAGACCTCAATCCTATATAATAATGTCCAAGTTGTCCCTGCGTCCAGTTGTCCCGTGTGTCCCTGGGGTACTGCGCATGTACCCGAGACACGGGGATTGGACGGAGGGACAACGGCCAACCGCCGCTCCGCCAACCGCCGCTCCGAAGCCCAGTCTCATGCTGGAGGTGCGCGGCGAGGCGGCGGGGGAAAGAAGCGCTCCCCCCGGCAGCCTTGCCGCGCACCTCCGGCATGGGACGGCGCTTCCTCGGCCGAAGCGGCAGCGGGCGCCGAGGGAAGCCGGCTTTGGCTTAGCGGCGGCGGGAAGAAGAGGAGGAATTCCTCCTCTTTTTCCCGCCGCCGCCAAGCCAGTCCCCAAGCCGAAGTGCGGCGCGGCGGGGGCTTTTCGCTGTTTGACTTCCCGGAGTGAAGGGGGAGGCAAACGGCGAAAAGCACCCGCCGCGCCGCACTTCGGCTCGGGGACTGGCTTGGCAGCGGCGGGAAAAAGGGGAGGAATTCCTCCCCTTCTTCCCGCCGCCGCCAAGCCAGTCTCCGAGCCAAAGTATGGCGCGGTGGGGTTTTTCGCCGTTTGCCTCCCCCTGGGGGGAAGGCAAACGGCGAAAAGCCCCCACTGCGGACTGGCTTGGCGGTGGCGGGAAGAAGGGGAGGAATTCCTCCCCTTCTTCCTGCCACCGCCAAGCCAGTCCCGGAGCCGAATTGCGGCGTGGCGGGGGCTTCTTGCCGTTTGCCTCCCCCTTAGCTCGGGGAAGGCAAACGGCGAAAAGCCCCCCCCCCCCGCGCCGCAATTCGGCTCTGTCCCCCACGCGCTTTAGTTTGGGGAAGCAGGCAGGGAGACGCAACAGCCCGGGAAGCTGCGGGCTGTTGCGTCTCCCTGCCTGCTTCCCCGAGCCGTAGCGCATCGGGGGACAGCCGAAGATCGGCGGGCGCTGTTTGCCGGGGTTGACAAACCCCGGCAAGCGGCGCCCGCCGATCTTCATGTGACAGGCAGTGGGGAATGCAGGCAGGCAATAGAGCAAGCGCCTGCCTGCCTTCCCCGCCGCCAGTCCCCCGGTGCTTCGTGCAGCGCTGCTGGGTGCCGACCCGGCAGGCCGCTTCCTTGATCTGGCGGCCTGCGGGGTCGGCGCTGATCAGCGCTGCGCGGAGCACCAGATCGAGGAGCCGGCATGCATTCTAGCGCCCGTTTATTTAACGGGCTGAAGACACTAGTTTAGTACATAAATGTCTAGTAACACTCTCTTACATACATTGATTTAAAACACAAAGCAGCATTAAATCAATGCACACACCTTTAGGTTGCAGCATTCTACTTACATCCTCCACATTCCCTGAAGTCCTGTCTTTCCAACAGAAGTGAATGAGGGAATCATCCGTTTGCTGGATATATACGAGACCTTTCCTCTTGTCTGGTGTAACAGTGCTGCCTTTCAAAGACATCTTTCCCGCACGGAACTCTACCAAGTATTTACTAGATGAGCCCCGGGAGCCTGGCACCAGGCTTGGAAATAAAGCACCAGAAGACATCCTGGAAAGAGACAATATTTCATAATAAGCACGTTTTTTCTTTCAAATATACAAGTGTTCTACCAGTGCCCAAATCCAGAGTTATGGTCAAGAAGGGCAATGGGTTTCAGGAATTCAGTGTTTTAAAGGTAACTTAAAGAGCACCAATCTGACAGCCTAAATGGGCAAGGCCAAGCCAGAACTCCTGTACACCCTGAACAAGCAGACTCCCTGGGTGTGTTGAACCAATCACAGTATCCTTTCCATTTACAGGCAGGGGTGGACAATGTTTGTACAGGAGCAACAGTCCAAGCAGCTCAGCAGTAATGATCATCTTCATTCAAGTCCTGCAGATAATTCTTCCTCTCTTTGTGCTTTGCAAACTGAAAAACAGCCTCTTCACTTAGATCTCTACTACCAACCCTCCAACCTTCCTCTGATCTTTGATAAGCACTTGACAGGGTTTGGGTCAGAATAGCATCAAGGATCAAAAGCCGTCTGGTTATGATGGGAAGAAGCAATGATTGAAGGGAGTTTCCAGAGTCAGAATGGTTTGAGATATATTTATGCAGAATCTGAAAACAGAAGAATGAGAAAACCATTACTATAGTGCACCAACAGAAAAAGTAGCACCACCTTAAAGAATAGATACATAGAACTATGTATCTATTCTATCACTAGATCCCTGAAAATACAAGCAACTTGGGGAGCAAAAGCAAAGCTGAGAACTTGGACCACTCTCAGAACAGTTTAGAGGCTCACTTACATCAGACCTGATGGGAAAACGGGGCTATTTTGAGGATAGATCAGCAGACTTTTGCTTGTACTTTTTAAAAGAGTGTAAACTACTTTTCCAAAGCAGAGAGTATAAAAAGCATTTTAAAAAAACAACAATTAGAATGCACTTCAGTGAATAACACTAGCAGTTTAATAGCTAAATCATAATATGGGTCATCTAGGGTCAGTCACTGTCTGTCAGCCTAACCTACCTCAAAGGGCTGTTGTGAGGATAAAATGAGGAGGAAGAAAACCATGTATGCTACCTTGCGCTCCTTGGAGGAAAGGTGGCATATAAAATGTAACAATGCAAATAAGTCAAAAGTCCAACAAACTAAGGAATGTTATTGAAAGTGGATTCCTTAGAGAATTAGCAATCAGCTAATTGGGCCAAACAGTTACTGAAGCAATACTCACCAATGACACACTACTCCTGTGCTCAGAGCGCCAAGAAGTCCTGTAGTCCTCTAGCACCATTTTCCTCTCCAAACCAGGAAAAGCATCATTGCCTGGCTGTGGCTTTTCTTCAAGTCAGACTTCTGATCATTCTTATAAAGAGCTTGAGTCTCTAGGGAGTGTACAGCAGCTAAAGAATTCTGGTGAAATGAATCAGATTGTACCCAAGAGGCAAACCCCTCTTGCATTCAGGTGTTAGTTTCCTGACAAAGCTTCTTCAGCTCTCAACTTACTGCTACAGGATCTCTCAAGTGAAATAGATTTTTTGCTGGCTATTGCTAACTTTTCAAATCCATTCTTCTTCAAAAAAAAGCCAAGACGTCCCAGGTCAGCTTAGGGCCCCACAGGCCATGCCACAAGGCATTTATGACAGCAGCACTTTCCAGTGTATCAAGTGACCCCTGAGCAACAAGTGATGCAAGACAACACAAGCATCATGAGCAGTTATAAAGACTCTGTCGTCAACATAGCTGGAGAAAGAAACCTATAAGAGGTCAAACACAACCCTGGACAAAGAAGCATAGTCTTCTGGTGGGGGGGGGGGGAGAAGGAGTGTGTGTGTTACAGTCCATAGCATCTCAAAATCAGGAATTGTTTAGCCATTCCATACCAGACACCAAACTACAGAGACACAAAACAAGGAAAAAAATCAAGATTGGGAGAAACAAAACTGTGGCTTGCTTGCTCGGCAATGACCCATTTCATAATTTGTTGAACAAACCATGGTTACAAACACAGCCACCGTAGGTACCTCTGCCTCGCCTCGCCAATGAGGGGAAATAAGTTGCCAACCGGGTCTTGGAGTAGGAAAACCATTTTACAGTGGTACCTCTGGATATGTACTTGATCCGTTCCAGGGTGTGTTCACACCCTTAAAAGTATGTATCCAGAGCGGCACTTCTGCGCATGCAGCGGAACCCGGAAGTAAACACTTCCGGGTCAGCCGCACTCTTATCCTGAAAGTACGCAACCCGCAGCGTACGCAACCCAAGGTATGACTGTATTAATTCTACTGACACAAAGCAGACTGAATGCTAGTGCTCTTTAGAGCATTAAGTCACCATGCATTCTGAAATAAACACTATACCAGTGGTTCTCAAACTTATTTCTCTGGACCACACTTTCAGAATAAAAAATTGCTTGTGCCACACTGATTTTTTAATTGGTAAGAAATATATTGGAAAACACAACTAGGATTGTCCTCAGCATCACTTGGTGCTCTTGCTCTCATTTTGAAAATATATCTATCCATATTCTGCAAACAAATTGTTTTGATACTATACTACACTGAAATGTTTAAATGTTTATTATACTGTCCTTGAATCTTCCTGCCACACTTGCCATCCTCTCTTGCCACACCCTTTGAGAATTACTGCTCTACCCAAGAACTATAATGTTTGTCAGTGACTAAAGGCACCTGTTATCACTCTAATTTCCTTGCATAATTGCAAAGCATAAGAACAATGTAATATTTCCATCACCCTCATATTTTTGAAGCTCACATGGCTGATTCCTAGCCAAGCAGCATGAATAAGCTACCAGATTTTGGAATCCCAATTACCACATCACCTGTAGGGAAGCTGTTGGGACTATAATCCCTAACATCTCTGGCCAAGATGGCTAATGCTGATGAGAGTTCAAGTCTAACAACTAGAGGACAACAGTTTCCCACCTCTGAACAAACAACATACTGTACTAAATATTTGGAACATGTCCAAATATTTGTGAACGGCTAACGAGAAGAACTACTATACAGATGAATCTCGGAAAACTAGAATACCATCGAAAAGTGCATTTATTTCAGTAATGCAACATATTATTATTTATTTTTCTTTTAATTTTTACAAATGCTTTCTTTTGGAAATTCCACAGTACCGGTAATAAAACAAATAGTTACAATAATACAAAAATAAACACCGCTATTACATTTCATTAATTACATTCCATTTATAATTGATCCGCCTAATGACAAATAATTACAACAAATAAAGGCTTGACATATCTTGCTTTGCAAGTCATGCATCTATCTCATATATTGGTTTCACCTTTTAAGTTTCATTACTGAAATAAATGCCCTTTTTGACGATATTCTAATTTTCCGAGTTTCACCTGTAGGTCTACCAGTTCATATAATACACAGCCTTGCAAACTTCCAAGTTTGGGAAATGGACACAGTGAGAAGCAACTGTTAAAATATAAAGCACGGCGTCTGTAAACTTAGAGAACAGCACCATATTATAGGATATCGATTGTGGGGCCATGCTGTTTGAGGATTGGGGTCACAAGGCAAACTGAAGGGATGGCAACCCTTGATATTTGTAGATCTTATTCAAACACCAGTTTAGCCATTGATGTTGTTCAGCCTGAGTATTGGTTATGCTGAAGTTTATCACACCATGGAATGTACACTCGCATCTAGGCCTGGCCAAGTCACTCTCCCCCCCCCCTTCTAAAAATGGTACGCTGAAGGACAAACAGTAAGCAAAGTAATGGGTTACAATTTGCAAAATGAAATGCTTTGCCAATTAAACACTCAGCAATGGGGTGGGGAAGTGGGTTTGCCCAGCGGGCCAGATCTTTAATTCCCCTAGACACCCTCCTCCTCACCTTGCAGGCCAAATATGACAGGCACAATTGTATTAGGGGGTGGGGAGAAGAGCCCCTAAAGGTGGGAACACCTAAAAACGCCTCAGTGCCGACTAAGTGTGCGCTCATGAAATAGGAACGTATTCTATTATCCCCCCCCATCCCCGTTTCCCCTATGGTATTATGTACTGTGCATTTTTCTTTGCTGCAAGCTGCTTGCAGACCTTCGGGTAGCAAGGAAGTAATAAGGCTAATTAATAATAAAACGAATAACAACACCAGAAACCCAACTGTCCTCGTCTTCTTGGGGAGTGCGTGGAATGGACGACCAGGAAAAACGGGAGGAAAGCAGGGACAGAGTGACATACCCCAGAAACGGGCAGTGAAAGAATTGTAGAGTGGAAAGGGGCACACGCCGAGGGTCATCTAGCCCTACCCACTGCACAGCGGAAACATCCTGGCACTCTTTTAACCTGCGGCGTTTGGCTGCTGTTCCCCACTTAACTTAGTAAAAATTATAAACGGTATGCCTTGGAAGGTAGGCCGGGGGGGGTTGTAGGTTAAGGCTCCTCCTCCTCCTTCCCACGTGCGAATGGGGTCCCTCGTCTGTTCCACCCCTCCCCCTCCCCCCTCCATTTTCCTCAGGGACTTTTTGAAGTTGGGACAAGCGATGGGGCGAATCTTCCCCTTTACCCACCGCCTCCCCCACCTCCGTCAATTCAAGGGCGCCTCTCTCTCGGCCTCACACGCGAGGCCCCCCCCCGTTCGCCCCTCCCCCACCATTGCCGAATTAGCACCTCCCCCAGGTGGTTGCGACCTCCAGGCCTCCTCACACACAACCAGCCCGCCGTACGCGAATCCCCACCCCGCGAAATTTACCTGCCGCCTCAGCTCGCCCCACTGTCACCCCACTGTGTTCGCTCTCCCCCTCAGACGCTACCGCACTTCCGGCCGGCTGAGGGAGGCGGAGGGGGGGTAGCCTTTTGCTCGTCACGCCGGAAGCCCGCCCTCTCTTCTCTTCCTCCCCTCCACCGCCATCTCCCATTGGCTGGGAGGCTGGCTCCTCCCGCGCCGCGCCCGCACTGGCCGGAAAAGCCTGCCACTCGGAAGGAACGCCACTCGCCAACAAGCCCCCGTCGTGCACCGCGGCCTCCCCGCCTCCCGGCTATTGTGCTGTGTCATGTCGGCCGCGCGCGGGAGCGGGGGAGGGCGCGGCCTCTAGCGGCGCGCGTTGGGACTGCATGGGGATTGCGCCGTTTTGGGGGAGCTGAGGAAGAGCTTTGTGGAGCCCGAAGCTTGCGCAGTGCTGGGTTGGGTGCGATAAAGGGGCCGAGAGGCAGCCAGATGCCTCCACAGCCTCCTCAGACTATATTAGAGGGGGGAAAATTATAATTATTTTTAAAATTGACTTTCTCTAGGGTTCGCTTTGGGGTGTTTTATATATGGGGAGTTCCAGTGTACCTGAAGAAGTATGCATGCACACGAAAGCACACACCAATGACAAACTTAGTTGGTCTTTAAGGTGCTACTGGAAGGAATTTTTTTATATATGGGGAGCGATTCGTAAATCGAATATTCATTGCACCTGATGCAGCAGCTCCCCTAGGAAGAAAGGTCGCAGCGCTTGGGATTAAAAATTGCAGAAAAGGCCAGCGACAGGCGGCATCACTTAGTATAAAATTATGTGTGGGATGCAGAAAGCGGATAAAGGTTTTCTTCTCACATAACGCTAGAACTCGTGAGCATCCAATGAAGCTGAATGCTGGAAGGTTTAGCACCGATGAAACAAATTGTTTCAAGCAGAAAGTTGTTTAATCTGTGGAACTCTCTGCCGCAGGAGGCAGTGGTGGCCACTGACTTGGGTGACTTTAAAAGAGGGTTTGACAAATCCATGGAGGATAAGTCTATCAGTGGCTGACTGCTATTGCTCACAATGGTTCTGAATACCAGTTGCTGGAAACCAGAGGAGGCGAAAGAGCTGTTGTGCTCAGGTTCTGCTCTCTGGTTTCCCACAGGGATCTGGCTGGCGACTGTGAGAACGGGATGCTGAAATAGATTGGCCATTGCCCTAGGAATGCAGAGTAATTTATTCTCCCTCCCTCCCTTTTTCTGTTCACAACAGAGCCATGGTGTGGCATAGGACTGGGCAATATCTGGTTCTCAACTGCTAGTTGAGAGCCAGTGTGGTGTAGTGGTTAAGAACGGTAGACTCGTAATCTGGGGAACCGGGTTCGTGTCTCCGCTCCTCCACATGTGGCTGCTGGGTGACCTTGGGCTAGTCACACTTCTCTGAAGTCTCTCAGCCCCACTCACCTCTCAGAGTGTTTGTTGTGGGGGAGGAAGGGAAAGGAGAATGTTAGCCGCTTTGAGACTCCTTCGGGTAGTGATAAAGCGGGATATCACATCCAAACTCCTCTTCTTCTTCTCTTCTAAACATTGCAATATACTGATACATCACAATTTCTGAAATAAGGATGGAGCTATGCAGAGGCATTGCCTGGCTTCATGGTTTTTCCCACATTGTGATTTTTGTGTCACACACACACACACACACACATCATGATTTGCAATATACTGGCAGGTCAAAAATTATGAAACCGTTCTCACGGTTTTGGTCAGTATATCAATATATCGTCCAGCCTTGACTGTAGTGTAAACCTTTCTGAAAACAAAGTCAGAGGTGTGAGGGCTGGTTGCTGGATAAGGAAAGAGTTCAGTCTGCACAAGCTGAGAGACACTCCCTTCAGTTGGCATGTAGGTTGAGAGAAGTTCTGTGTTAATATATTAGTGGTACCTTGGTTCCCAAACAGCTTAGTTGTCAAACAAATCGGCTCCTGAACACCACAAACCTGGAAATGTTCTGGTTTGTGAATGTTGTTCAGAAGCTGAACGTCCGACGCGGCTTCCGCTTGAGTCCAGGAAGCAGCTGTAGGCAATTGGAAGTCGTGCCTTGGTTTTCAAACAGTTTCAGGAGTTTAATGTGTTCCTGGAACGAATTAAGTTCGAGAACCAAGGTACCACTGTACCTGGAAACTTCATAGCTTAACTTCCAACTGCCTCTAACATTATTCTGGGATCCATCCTGCAGTTGATCATATAAACTTCAGTGGAATCTGTAAAATTTATATCCATCCTACTATGGATGTTCTGGAATTGAATTATCGGGGCATTTAGCAAACTGGTATTGAAATTACAGTCCTTACTAATTTCAACCTGAATACCCTTTTCAGTTTCACAGGTGCTCTCACACTGGGCTCAGAAAAGATGATAAGCAACCAAAACAGTTGAAACCCCATCAATTTAATAATAAGAAAATAAATTTTAAAATTCTAAAACAGAGCAGTATTAAAAATAAAAATCGTAATAACAACCTAACACTTTCGAGTTCATGACGGTGGGCCCTTTGTCGTTTCCTCCACTGTATTACCCTTGTATCCAATATGTGTTCCATCCTTCAAGCCTTCTACCCATGTAGAGGCAATGGGGATGCGATATTTCTTTATCCCTTCTTCAATATGCTTGTGCAGGAGTTGGGCCTCGCAAATAAAGGGTGCTCCACCATACCAGTTCCAGGAGAGAACTTGACAATTTCTCTCCTCCTCTCATGAAGCTGTGTAATGGGAAGATGCATATGAACCGCTTCTCCCACTGCCACTCAGATGGCAAAAGCACAAGAAGGTCTAGGCAATCCAAAGACAGGCAAGGATTACGTAAGCGCAGCAACAAAAGTTTTTTTAAAAAAACTTGGCAATAGTGGGGAAGCGGGTCCCATTGGGGGTCTAATTCAAGAAGGAAAGGGTTACTGGGCTGGCACTGAGCAGAGCTTCATCCACTCCAGTTGGGTCAATGTGGCAAAAGGTGTTATCAGCTCTTATTTTGAAATAATTATCTGGGAATAATATTTGCCAAATGAGTCAGAGTCAGGGGAGGAGAGGAACCCTGCTAAGAATCAATGACAAAGGAAGAGTTGGAAATAACTTGTCTTCTCCAAAACAACCTTTATTCAGATTTACAGTTTTAACATTTATGTCCACAAACCTGTACAGACTTCTCTAAAAAGGTAAATATGATTTTATATAGTTAATATAGATGGGTATTGACAGTTATTAAATATTATAAAAATAAATCCATTTCACTAAAGCCTCTTATTTATTATTATTATCCTCTGACGTTTTCATGCAACGTGGATAAGGCAAAAAAATACAGTGGGCACAATCTGCCAGGAAATGCTCACCAGTACAAGCCCCATTGAAGTGACTTGGAGTTGCATATGCGCACACCATACACAACTGGAGCAGTGAAATGCTCTCATGCAAGCCCATTTTGTTTCAAATGAGGTTTGGACAACAGAAATTCCAAGTGGACTGTGCCAGGTATGTAAATAATCATTAACAGGGATACAGCAAAGTAAGTAAGGCAAAATAGAACAGCAATAGCAGCAGCAGAGAGTGGACTGGGAAAGGGAAAATATATATATCTATATATAATGTTTAATTTTTCCATGCTATAAAAATCATACTAAAAAATCAATTTTTCTGTGTTAGAACTGTTAGCTTTACATAAATTTAAATATTGCTTTATTTTACAATTAACCCGAAAGCACATGTGTATTTTGAGAGGCAACATTACAGTACATTATCAAATTAATTTAAGAATTAAAACACTACATAAACAGGAACAGCTACATTTTATCTGCAACATTAAAATACAGAATACAGTAAACAGGAGAAATATTAAAGACCACACTAGGCACCTGACTGTTTGCATGATTACATCACAAAATTTTTATTAAGTTTTTTAGAATCACAAGCTACCTGAATATTACAGTTTGTGATCTGAAGCCTCTTGCAACCTTTGTAGATTTGGGACGGAACCCTTGGAAGCAAAAATTGTATCAAAATTCTAAAGAAACATGTTTGTGGCTCACATGTACATGCTCATTAATTTATGATTACCCACTTCAAAAGAAAATAGATGTGACTGCAAAAGCAATTGTGTGGAGATTTTAATTAGCAAATGTACCATAAGGCAAAATAAATGGTTGCAGCTGTACGTTGTTATGATCCATCCCAAATTGTAGGCAAGGTGCATCAGCTACAAACCCAATTATACTTATATCTCTTGGTGAAAATAAAGTTTTACCAAGCTCAATCTATCAGGAAGGTGCACTTTCCAGAGTTAGTTTCATTTTCAGAGTCAGAAGGGAAAACAAATACTTTCTTAGCAGGATCTCGAATATTTTTTCCCTTTAAAATAAAAAAGTATCTATACCTTCCAGTCAATGTCATCCTGCCAGAGGACTCAACTTATTCATAGTGTCATGCAAGTCTGGCATCCAGCCAAATCGGTTAAAATAATAATGTAGCCAATTTTACTGTGTGTGGAAATGAAAACTATCATTTGTGGACACATTACGTTTCTGCAGAATTTATCCCTTGGCAATTGGCTTTATCCAAGATTAATGCTCTACTGCTATCGTGCTATGGCAAAGGTAGTCTAGTGTTACCATTCTTGCTTCTAATTGCATCTAACACAAAGTAAACACAGCTACCTTTGGGCACAGCAAGAGGAAAAGCAACGACCCCAACCAAAGGCCCACAGAGCTCTCATGTGCACAGGCAGCCTTGCACCAGCAGACCATCCCTCTTTACTTCAGTGTTAACTGACAGCTTCATACAAGCATTAGGGATGTGCATGTGGAATTCTCACCAACACTGAAGCAGCAGCAGCAAGGAAGCCCTTCTTTAGAACTTAGGCAACCACCTGCACATCGAAGCCTGGGGATACCGACCAGCAGGGCTAATGTGTGCACAAGCCACAATTCAAACCTATACAACGGAAAGTGAGCAGCCAGGAAAATAAGTAACTCCACATAAAAATATTTGCTTTAAGTTAAAATCTACCTTAACATTTAACATAATTAATTTCAAAAGTGCTTTCTCGCATGGAGGTGTCAAATGGCCAACTTTGTAAGGCAGTGCTTAAGTTATGGAGGTGGTACCAATAACAAGTGCAGGTTAAATGTAAACAAGCTAGGTGACTATTTTATTTAAAAGACAATTTAATATTATAGTTAAAGCTTTTGAGGGCCTCAAACTTTAGTGTGTATTTTAATCTGAGTCTATTCTCGTGCATTATACTTATATAAATCCCAGACCTAGCAATAGGCAGGTTAGAAATTAAAGACAAAAGTGGGAGAATGTGTTTGCAGTTTTAGAACAAACATTTTCAGTGCAATTCATCATTTACAAAGTAGCAATTGCTAAACTAAACCTCCCACTATTTTCTCCAGGACAGGTGGCAGCTCAGACTTCCTTTGACTGGAACCTACCGACTTTTCTTCCCACAATGTGTTAAATGGATCTGTGCAGGCACCACCATTGTGGTCAGGAGTGTGCCTGGGAAAGACGGGCAGGAGGTCTAACGTGTGGGCATGACTTACATGTACCTATACCAAATGCAGAATGAAAGTAATGGAAATTATACCCTTAAAAATAAAATTGAGCATACGAATGGAAATAAAGCATGGATTTTAAATAGTTACATATTTAAAAACTGGAGAATGTTTTTCATCCTGAGATGCAAAAAAATATCCCTTGCCAACTTATTTTTAAGTTTTAAGCTGGGGCAACTGCATTTCTTTTGCAATTCAAAATTAAAACTAATCCTTGCAAGCATTAGTGTAGCATGCCACAACTTGTATATATGCACAAGGTGGGAGTAGCTGTAACTTTTTAAAAATAAAGATATTGGCTTAAAATTCATTTTCCTCTACCATTGGCCAGAAGAGAGGAGAAAGAAATTTAGTGTGGGCATCCTCCCTCCCTCCTTCCTGCCAGCTATCTGTTGGGGAAAGAGAGACAAAACACAAAACTCACTGCTGTCAAGACTGGGACAAATGTTGGGCACAATATGAGCAATGTATTAATTGTTCATTAGGAAGCAGGTGGCATTCATTCATTGCAAGGGGAAATGGGAAATATACAAGCTACAGTGGCACGAGTTGGGTGGTCCAGGTGACCTGAGGGAAGGGCACAAGTTTTAAGCCCCGCTGAAATAAAGAACATGAAGCTGCAATACTTGGCAGATTATGACCAAGGACAACATCAAGTTTAGTGCTAAAAACAAGGCACGCTAGTCAAAGACAGTTCTCTCAGTACAGTAGTGTCTTTTATTGCCTTGAATGTTTTCATTGGAACTTCTTTGCTGGAAATATTAATGTAATGTGACTAAAATAATGCTGCAGTCAAATTTTCCTGCTCCATGGGCACTGCAACAAAATAGCTATGCAATCCCAACAGCTGCTTTTTAAATAAACATCTGTAAAGCTTTCCTTCTTTAGATGCACTTTAAATTTCAGGTCTTGGGTTGACATCTGCAAGTATGATGCTTCAAAATATATGTGAAAAGCAGATTGGACACCTTAAATATATAAAGTGGTAAATCTAGAATAGCCAAAATGCTATAGCCCCTCATATTATATCCACATAATTGATCACTAAATTGTCCTTGGAACTCCTCCTGGTGTCAGTAATTACAGTGAAATTCACAAGGAGCTTCTCTCTAATTTCACAGATTTCACAAATTTAACCATTTGTTATTGAAAATGTTTTAAAATGGGTGAATTGCCAACCTGATTTTTCTTCAAGCCCACAGGTAGTCAGTAATGTTTACCTGACTTCTAGAAATGTATAAATAATCAGAAAAACACTCCCCCGTCCATGACTCAAATTAGCTCAGGGATTCTATGGCTTTCCCAAAGTTTAATCTGCAAAAATAAATCCACTCTCAAGAAAATTCCATGAAAGCTTCCGTTAAATCATCCAGCTTTAGCCAAAAGGTAGCAAGAAGGAACTGCTTTTCAAGAATCAGTCCTGACACAGTAAGTGCTTCAAGAACAAGCATTAAAAAAACCCACACCAAATCATGACCTTTTTGCAGATACATTCCAAGTAAATCCAAAGAGGAAGGAGTGTGTGTTTGTAAATAATAATGTCAACCTGCCAAAGCAGCACTGGAGACACAAAGGTATGTCTGAAGAGAAGCAAAAATGTTGTTTCTTACATGTTACACACAAAGCACCCTGGTCCTATAAATATTTCCAAAGCCTCATGTATTTTAAAAGCAAAACATTCTGAAACTTCAAACAAGGAAGTGCCTGTTATGAACATCTACAAACCATGCCCAACATTCAATGCAGAAGTTGTTTTTTTTGGGGGGGGGGGGAGAGATCACAGGTACTTCATTTCATTGATAATCACAGTGCTCTAAAATTGAGGCAGAATAGAGTAACAGCTTCCGAAACTGCAAGTTAAGCCTAATGCTATATTTGTCAAACTTCTAAAATTACAGGCTATTCAGAAGACTCCCAAGAATTCCAGTTGCTCTGATTCTCATTAGATACCTTTCCAATGGCCACAAGCATATTTCTATCGTACCAATTCGCCACTGTTGCTCCAAGTTCAGAATACTTAAAAGGCATCTCTTACTGCTGACACGTAAGAAATTCCTTGGCTATCATTTTTATTAAGAAGTTACATGTTGGAGTCAGTACTGCCTCCCCTCTGGCTACACTGTGTTAGTTCTGGCCAAAAATAAAATGACAAAGGGGAAGCAAACAAAAACGTGCAAACCACTTTCCTCTGAAACATGATAATTTCGGGTTGCAGCTTTAGGGGGACATTTTGGCAATCAAAATTGTGACAATTCCTTCATTGATGACTGATAATTTTCATTAACATTTAGCTTTAGAAAAGGGATGGTTTCTGGTCATGGCGGTGCCAGAGTCACTGAAGTAAAGTCTGCCAAACCTGGGCAAAGGAGCAACCGCATTCAAGATTTCAGTATATATCTGGACAGTCAAAGAAGTTTCTATCAAAGTACCCTCCTGAGTACAACCAGTCAGGAGTCCCAAGGTATGGATTGGTGCCCTGATAAAACCATCTGTGGAAAAAAGGAAGACAGTGCGTGGGGAAAATGTTAGGTGCAACCGTAAAATACATTAGTAAAGCCTAACCTCTGTTGCCTATGCTCTGGTAACCTCCAGGCTAAATTACTGTAAAAAATTACATAAAGCTGCCTTTGAAGACCGTTTAGAAAATGCAGCTGCTGCAGAATTCAGCATCCAGATTGCCGACTGGAGCAAGACAGTCCAAGCATATAAAACCAATCTAACATGATTACACTCTTAGTCTCCAAGCTCAATTCAAAGTGCTACTTTTGACCTATAAATGCCTCAAGGAAATTCTGTAACTTTTATGGTTCCGCCTTATTTCATTTTGCCCGCTTTTGTTGCACTATAATGCAAGAGTGCAGATGGTCGAGCATAAATCTGCAGCTAATGCACCATAATTATGTGAACGATGTGTCACAGAATACACCCACACAAATGCTGCAGTCTGGAGGGTCCCACAGCCATACCTTAACCTGCACTGTCATTGGAGTATGATTAGAGTTATTACTCGCCCTTCACCCCAAGGTCCCCATGTGGATTACAGCAATATAAAATACAGCATTGAAAGAAATTACAATCACAACTAGAGTGGGTCCTTCCTATCTAGTGTAAAATGCCAGGGTAAAGAGTTATGACCCTTCACTGGCTTTAAGGAGAACTTGCAGGTTCCCACCCAGTTCCCCCCTCCAGCAACCCATCTGACCATTAGGTCAGTTGCCAACACTATTAACATTAGTATTAATAACACTTATTGAGCACACTGCTGTAGTAGTACCAGAAAAGGCTGCACTGCTTCTCTATACTGCTAATTAAGGCGACACAGGTATTTCTGAGAAGGAAAAACACCGCATAAACCGATTCTACACTACTTTGATCCATATACCAACCTCATCTAGTCTCTGTTCACACAAACTGCCTCCCTCCTCAGAGTAAGCATGTTACCACATGCACTTGTGGTAATCTTCATATGGCCATAACTGCAAACAGCCTAACTGCACAGCACAGCCAGTTTCTGTTTCCACCATTAGTTACCTTGTTTTCCATTCGGCTTCATCTTTTGCACGTTCCTTACGAGCAGCTCTCTGCTTCTCTTCTAGTCTCTCTTTCTCTTTGCTAGCCAGATCTAACAGACATTTTAATAGGGACTGATTACTTTATAAAATAAGGAGAAAAAGTACAAAGGAATGGAAGGTAGAGAAATAAAATCCAGATAGTTTTAAGGACACATTCAGGGAATGCTCACAACACAAATAAATTTTTACTCATTCCACTCAGACCACCACCTTAAACTTGGTTGCCCAGACTTTGATTTTAGCAAGTTGCCCAGAAAAGCAAATCCCATAATTGTGAGGGGTCTGCCAGCAGGAAGCACAGCACTGCAACCTATTAACAGCTGCACCCTCCCATTCACCAAAGCAGCTCCACTAAAAAGTAACACAGCAGCGTGATTCCAAGATTACAAAGGCACAACTGTCAGGTCTGAATCAAAGAGAAAGCACTGCAGCCTAATCACTAGACGAAGCTGGGTGAAAGGTGGCTGGAATTAAGCCAACAGGGAGCTGTTCTGGAGTATCATTTTATAATTTGCAGTTTTATTATAATACAGTGGAACCTCGGTTTATGAACACCTCGGTTTATGAATTTTCGGTTTATGAACACCATGGACCCATCTGGAACGGATTAATTCACTTACAATTACTTTCAATGGGAAAGTTCGTTTCAGTTTATGAACGCTTCAGTTTATGAACAGACTTCCGGAACCAATTACACCCATGCTTCAGTTTATGAACGCTTCAGTTTAAGTACTCCGTGGACCCGTCTGGAACGGATTAATCCACTTTCCATTACTTTCAATGGGAAAGTTCGCTTCAGTTTATGAACGTTTCAGTTTAAGTACTCCGCGGACTGTCTGGAACGGATTAATTCATTTTCCATTATTTTCAATGGGAAAGCTCGCTTCAGTTTATGAACGCTTCAGTTTATGAACAGACTTCCGGAACCAATTGTGTTCATAAACCGAGGTACCACTGTATGTGAAACCCGAAGCTTTAAGTACTCTATAAGCAGTTATGTGGGTGACTACTTCCCCGCCCCCCCCCCAGAGGCCCATTCTACCATCCACCTTCCTTGGGCACTTACTGAAGGGCAGGCTATAAATTTCTGGATTAACATAAATGGGAGGAAAAGGCATGCAAAATGGCAGAATATAATGCTTGGGATTTCTAATCTGCATGGGCAGGCAGGCAGGCAGGCCCACTCCTAAAACCCACCCACTCACACGTACCAATTTCTCCATTCTCCATGTGTCTGATGTCTGGCCTCAATCGACAGTCAGTGGGAGCCAACACTTCTTCCATGCCTTTTTCTAGTTCGTTGAGACTGACGGCAAAATTGGTGAAATTGTACATCTTGAACAAAAACAAAAACGTGTTTATATTGTCAGGGTGCATTGACATTTGCATCCTATAAAGATGTGCTAGGGCATTACCCACCAGTGCTGCTATGCACAACAGCAAGCAAGCCTTCCTACTAAACAAAGTAGCAGTGAGTGCTTGGGTGGAGATCCCCTTGGGGGAAGCACTGAAGGAAGAAGTGCTTTAGCCTTTCTCCCCCTCCCCTATTGGCTGCATCAGAGAGAACACACAGGTACCTGTGCTATGGAGCAAAGAAGACAGCATTGCTTTTAAATCCCATATATACTTCATTTCCAAATGTGCTGTACTTCCTCAGAGGGCCTACTTTTATCAGAGAGCTAACAGCACAATCCTAACCATGTCTACTCAGAGGTAAGTCTTATTTAATATAGTGGGGGTTATACTGAAATCAGGTAAGTGGGGTTAGGATTGCAGCCTACTATGCTTGGAGAAACTGCTGAGTCATTTGTCTGAGTCCTGTGTGAACTGGTTGAAACACTGAATTTGCCAAAAAACAAACAAACCCAAAAGAACAAAAACACCTCAGACAGAATAAGAAGCAACAGTCTGCCCAAGAGCAAAGAGATGGCAAGGCAATCAGAGATGATGAAAACACAGAACAGAAGCAATGTGAGAATGACCTGGAAGAGGTCATCTCTATTTTAAAGGGGGGGGGGCGGCAAATTCTCATCTCTCATAACAGCAAAAGCAGCACAAAAGGAAGCCCATTAACAACAGTCCTGCCATTTAAAAACACACAGCAGCCAAATTGAATCCTTTCAGTCCACGAGCACAAAATGTGGATTGATCATCAATAATAGAGATGTCTGCCCTGCTACAGGGAACGAGCACAGGAAACAGTCCAAAAAACAGAGAGTTTTCTATTGTGTGTTGTACAGAGATGATGCAAGAAGTGACCATCAAAGTGAAATATCAGTTTTGGAGATCAATACTGTTTGGTTGCTGCAGAATATTTTTTTAGGTCGGAAATAACTGTCTTTGGTGACCTGCCACAGCATTTTTGCACAACTGAAGAATATGCTTATGCATTATGACATTTAGGAAAAGCTTGTGTCTCATAACCGAATTTAAATCAGCAGAATTTCAGTTATCTCTCAGATTCTGCCATAGTACTACCAATCCTCATTATGCCCAAGCAGGAAAAAAGTACAGATGGTGAAAAAATAATCTTGAGGCAGGTTGATCCATGGCTACAACTTACCGTTTGGAATGACCTCAGAGCTTCCTTTCCCCCTATAATTCCCACTCTTTTAATGTAATATAAAAGAGTACTGGTAACCATCTCTACCTGGTGTTCCTTAAACCTTCCATGATAGGCAACATAAAACACCTAATAACAACACTATTAATAGTAAGAATACAGAGTCCAAAGGTCAAGATAGATTCTCTCTCATTTGGTTGTAGCAGAGCTCAAGAGTAACAAAAGGTTTGTTCTCTCTCTCTCTCTCTCACACACACACACACACACATACACACACACACACACACACACACACACACACACACACACAAGATAGGCCTTTGGTCTGATTATTGTAGTGTGATCAGTCTACCTTACTTGAACTAGGTCTTTTGAATTATGTCCCTGCTCCCAATATACCAATTAACAAGCAACTTACCTGGGATGAATTTGGTGGTCTAGTGCTTATCCTCCAAAGTAGCTTACTGCCAGGTACAACTTGCACAGTCTCTTGGATCTCTGGCATATCATCCGCTTCATCATTCTCAGGATCATCACTCTTGAAATAAAGACATAGTTCAGGGAAAATAAGAACTATGTCAAGTTCAAAATGGCACAGCATCTCTTCTCCTGCCCCCCTCTTGATTCTCATGCTTTATCAGGGCTTTAAATCCTGATTAAATGTGATCTGGAGCAAAGCCAGGGAAGGACAAGACACAGCCTCTCCTTCCCCTACCCGCAGGATATGGTTAATTAGGTTTTGTTTTTGTTTTGTTTTTAAAAAGGAAAGATGTAAAAGAATCCTAATTGAACATATGCCCTGCCCCTGAATTGATTTGGGGCCAGATCTGGGTTGGGTGTTCCCCAGGTAGGTGGTGATCTGGTGCCCCAAATCAGGGCTCCAGGACAAGTTGGGCTGGGGGCTGTGAACAACCCTATTCTCAACCCTATTGCTCATTTTATATTCTATTCCAGCCTCTATTCTCTTTTCTTCTGTTTTTGTTCATACAAACAAGCAAATATTAATCCCCCCAGGACCGTATGTAAGCTGGGGCTCAAGAATGGGGCCCCTCTCAAAATAACAGGTGGTAACTCCCAAAACACAAAGTCATCAAGAAAGGATATTGCATATTGGTACATTAAAATCTAGCTCTTGATCCTAGAAGATTTGTGATCCACAGAATACAGAAGAAGCGGGAGACAAAATGAAAACCTGAGATTGTTCAAAGAGGGGCTCTGTTAAAAGGGTTTACTATCTGCCCAAACAGAAAATGTCGGAGAACAACATAGCCTCAATTTACAGCTTTACAACTAAAAAACCCAAACACATCAGTAGCATTCTCATTTTTAACAATCTAATGTGAAGACAATAAGATGTGATTAAACTTGGACAGCAGCTTTTCCCAATGTTCATTCGAGGCAGATACTGAAATTCTATATCTACCACTGAAGTCCATGGGAGTTCAAAAAACACTGTAATTTGAAAGATCTGGACTCTTATCACAATGATATTCAAGTATAAGCTTTACTTAGTCCACCTAATACTGCATCAATTTCCAATGTTTCCTTTTTGAAGAACACCTCAATTAAGTACAGGCAGAAGAGTTTAAGTTTAAGACTTTAAGTCCTCCTCCTGCCATCACAACATCAACAAACATTACCGGCTTTGGTTTCCTCTGGTCACCACCTCTCCTCTCGTTCTTCTTGTAGTTTTCATAAGTGGAAGGATCAACACACCACAAACATTCTGTCCATTTGCCATAGATCACTGCAAGTTTCTTCTTACTGATTATTTTGAAAAATAATAACACTGAACATAACTAAAGCCCAGGCTGTATTTAGTTCAGACCAAACAATGAGCAGAACTGCATGCTTCTCTCAGCAAGGAGTTGCTAAAAATGACGCCCTATTGAGCTCACTGTTGCTCCTTTGTAACGTGGAAGATGAGTCACTTGCATCTCACTATCATCAAAAAGTGCATTTATCCTTCCCACCATCAGAAGGCAACAAATGTGTGTGGGGGGGGGGGCAATGCACAATATGACACCACCAGGACACAGGAAGTGATCAAAACAATTGCAGGGGAAAGAGCGCAATATGAGGATGCGTTTTTTGTAGAGTTCAACTTGAACTTCCACTCTAGGATTATATCTTCCGGTTCCACTAAAATAAAATAAGGGAAGGGAATATTGCAGGTTTACTATATTTACTTATATTTACATTTCTCCACCCAGGATGTCAGTAACATATTCTTCAAACAAATGTTTATTACAGAAGCTTGATTTACATCAGCTTCTGTGGCTAGGTATGTCTGCATACTGCCTCTCAAATTTTCCTCTAGCCCAGCTCAAACTAGAGTAGGGGAACTGAGCTCAATCCCTGAACAAGTAAACAAGCACATATACTTACTTTTTGTCCTGAATGTAGCCCTCTATTCTGTGAAGCTCTTTCCCAAAGAGACCACATGGTTTAAAGTTAAGGATACATTTATCTCCAGTACTGCAAAAGGAAAAGAAAGTGTAGTTAACAGATTAGCTCCTTGGTGTTGAATCCTCACAAAGTTCTTGTAAAAGCCTTCTGCCTGACACCAGCAAGATTTCTGTAGTCACTGTGTTGGGATCACTACAACCACATATGCAGAGTTTCAACAACAGGTTTAAGAGACAACGAGATGCTGTACAAGTAAAAAGAAAAGGGGGAGGATGGAAAGGTAT